>NC_065580.1:133165074-133765074 GCF_024542745.1 Macaca thibetana thibetana | reverse complement strand
GACTACAGGCATGTGCCACCATGCCCTCCTAATTTTTTCTTTCATGTAGATATGGGGTCTCCCTGTGTTGTCCCAGCTGGTGTCAAACTCCGGGTTTCAAGTGATCCTCCCCCTTCTGCCTCCCAAAGTGCTGGATGACAGGTAATTAATCACTTTCAATGACAGGGAACTCACCACCCACTGATTCAGCCCTAACAACCCACTTTCCAACATCTCCATCAGTAGCATGTTCGCCCTTCTCTGGAACTGGAATCTGTCTCCGTGTAAGTTCTCTCCGTGGGTCTGACTCTGCCCTGCAGGGCCACCAGGAAGAAGTCTGCTCTCTCTGTCACATCACAGCCCTTGAATTTTTAAAGAACCAGTCATGTAACCCACCCCTCACCCCCCGCCTCACCAAGTCCTCTCCTCTCCAGGCCCAACACCCCCAGATTCTTTCACATTCCTCTTCCAGAACATATTATGAATCCCCTTCCCACCTAGGCCCCCTGCTCCGCCTCAGGGCTTGACAAGAGGCATATACTATTGATGACCAAAGAAGCTTTCATGCTGCCCCCAGAGGCTTGTAATACATTTATGCTTTCTCGGGATGACACATACTCCAGGAGTACTAAGAATTGCTGTCAATCTCTCTGGCATTGTGAAGGACTCTGGCATTTCACCATATAATCATTTTTTTTTCTCCCAAGGGGCTGCCTGCTTGAGAAAACTGTCATATTCTTCAGCCAAGGGGAACCAAAGTGTTCTGAAGCAGATAAACATAGCTCTGCCATGTGGCTCTTTCCAGACACTTTTCTGATGCATCAGCTTGTGGTAAAGAAGCTAAAATAACCTGCAGTCAGAGATATTGGCCTCATACCAGCTCCCCAGGCCTCACCAGCCTTAGAGAAGAAGGGAGTATTTTTGTCAGGATAGGATAGGTTAGGCTGCATTGCAAAAGAGCCCTAAAGGCCAAGCATGGTGGCCCATGCCTGTAATCCCAGCGCTTTGAGAGCCTGAGGCAAGAGGATTGCTTGAGCCCAGGAGTTCAAGACCAGCCTGGGCAACATAGCAAGACCCCATCTCTACAGGGCATTGAAAAATTAGCTAGGCATAGTGGCATGTGCCTGTAGTCCCAGCTACTTGGGAGGCTGAGACGGGAAGATTGCTTGAGCCCAGAAGTTTGAGGCTGCAGTGAGCTATGATCACACCATTGTACTCCAGAGTGGGTGACAGAGAGAAAGCCTGTCTCTAAACAAGAAAAAAAAAAAGAAAGGAAAAAAAGGGACAGAAAACCTCAGTGACTTAACAGTAAAAATTCATTTCTCATTTATGCAAAGTTCACTGTAGATCTGGTAAGTTCCCAGGGCGGTTTGCTTTCAAGGGGTGACTCACGGGTCCAGGGACTTACATCTTATTGCTACACATCCAGAAGACATGGCTTCCAGGTCACGGTGGCAAGGGAAGAGCCAGCTCTTCAATGCTTCAAACTGGAACCAACATAAATCACTTCTGCCTATAAGCCCTGGCCAGAAATAGTCATATGGCCCCACCCAACAGCAGGAGGCTGGGAAAATGTGGGTGAACACAGGGATATTCAAGGAGCAGTCAATGGCTGGGTGCAGTGACTCACACTTGTAATCCCTGGGAGGCAGGAGGATTACTTGAGGCCAGGAGTTCGAGACCAGCCTGGGTAACATAGGGAGACCCCATCTCTACCATATATATATATATATATTTTTAGTTAGCCAAGTATGCTGGCTCATTTCTGTAGTCCCAGCTACTGGGGAGGCTGAGGTGGGAGGATCACTTGAGCCTAAGAGTTAGAGGCTGCAGTGATTCATGATTGTCCCATTGTACTCCAGCCTGGATGACAGAACAAGACCTATCTACCAAAAAAAAAGGAAGCAGCAGTAAGTAATTATTCTGCCACAGAAGAGAACAATCTCAACAGCCTTTAACCCCAACACACTTGCCTGCACATCTAGAGAAATTGCTGTGATGGTGAGCTCCCAGCATCGCTCCTGAGGACTCACAGCCCTTCGGCAGCCACAGTGTTTGATGACCACTGCACCAATGTCACCCTCTGAGCCACTGAATGGTGATCTTAATTGGCAGCTACAGAAAACTCCCTCCCATCTCTCTCTGCTGCCATTAACCTCATTGAGACTCTTGTCATTTCTTTTCCGAATTTTGTTTTTTTTTTGAGATGGAGTCTCACTCTGTCGCTCAGGGTGGAGTGAAGTGGTACAATCTCAGCTCACTGCAAACTCCACCTCCTGGGTTCAAGCAATTCTCCTGCCTCAGCCTCCATTGTAGCCAGCATTACAGGCCCCCACCACCACACCCAGCTAATTTTTGTATTTTTAGTAGAGACAGGGTTTTGCCATGTTGGCCAGGTTGGTCTCAAACTCCTGACCTCAAGTGATCCACCTGCCTCAGCTTCCCAAAGTGTGGGGATTACAGGCATGAGCCACCGCGCCCAGCCTCTTCCAAATCTATTGCCACGGCGTTCTTAACTGGTCTCCACTCCTCTCTCGGTCATACCACTGTCCATCACCATTTTAAAAATCTCATCTGATTATATCCTTGGTCAGTTTCAAATCTGCCATAGCCACAGTTCAACAGGATAGACTATTTCCTTAGAGCAGTGGAAAGAAAACTTTTTTTTAGAGACAGTGTCTCGCTCTGTCACCCAGGCTGGACTGCAGTGGTGCGATCATACCACACTGCATCCTCTACCTCCTGGGCTCAGGTGATCCTCCTGCCTCAGCCTCCTGAGTAGCTGGGACTACAGACATGAGCCACTATGCTTGGCTAATTTTTGTATTTTTTGTAGAGACGGGGCTTTGCCATGTTGCCCAGGCTGGTCTCCAACTCCTGGCCTCAAGCGATCCTCCCACCTTGGCCTCCCTATATGTTGGGATTGCAGGTGTGAGCCACCGCATCTGGCCAAAATAACTTTCATAATCTGGTCCCAAAAAACCTTCCAACCTCATTACCCAATGTCCTACTGCTGTGTTCCCTGTATTCAAGCCACCCCAAATTTATACTCCCTCATCAAAGAGCCATAACACTTCCCAGAAAGCTCCCTCCAACCTGCGGCAACTGTAGAAATTCTACTGGCTCTCGAATACCCAGCTCAAGTATCCTGTTCTCTATGGTGACCTCCCCCATTCTCCCCAACGGGCCGGTTGTCCCCCGCTCTGGGTTCCAGACGCCTGCCTCAATTGCACCTCTTGGTTGAAGTGTGCTTCTCATTCTCTCAGTGGATTTCTCCTTGATAGTGGCCGTGCCTTGATCATCTCTGTATCTCCAGTGGATAAAATTATTCCTGGCCTCATAGGTGTCAGTAAATGTAGAATAAATCCATGCTACAAATTTCTCCATCTCATCTTATGCTGCTGAGAAAGAAGCCATTTCTTCACACACTGCGAAGTCTTTATTCCAAAATAGTGAGAGAGAAACAGGAGCTGTAGAGAATAATAACACAGCTCCCAGGCTGGGCTAGAAGGGTTGAAAGAACATAAAACTCCCAGGAATTTTCCCAGAAACCTGAAGACCAGAAGCTCCAGGGGTACCACTTTGACTTTCTAGATCATTCTAAAGTGGCCTCTCTACCTTATTCAGAAAATCCTATGAGGACAGACTGAAAATAAATAGCTGTTTGATTAGCCGAGTATTGAGCTATTTTAATGCCTTTCCTCTCCTGAGCAGAGAGATTGTATGCCCTGAAATAAAAAGGAAGTGTGTATGAAAACCCTCGTTATTCAGAAGGGAGAATAACGGGGAGAAAAAAAAGACTTTAAAACTCTCCAGAAAGCCTTCAGCACTGTAACTAAATGCTAATGTTTAAAGATATCCCAATATTTCAGGAAGCCATTGGTAGTGCCACACTAAAGCTCATTCTAGTTTTAAAGAGAAATATTTGACTTGGAGGAACAGGCCTCATGCTGGCTCCAAGATAAACTTTCCTAGCTCTCTCAGGCCAATTTTAATGCTAAGAGCAGCTCCATTTGAGTAAAAGTTCATTTTTGAGAGCCAAGCTGTGAATTATGCTACAGGCTGAGCTGAGCAGTTGGTCTTTTGCTGATGAAGGCAGAAGCTTGAATATGATACAGAAATGGAGGGGGAGCCGGGGACATCCAAGGGGGATTATCACAGAAGGTCAGACTAATTAAATCGAGAGAAGTCACCAGAGAGCCGGAGCTCCCACACATCCCATCTTCAAATGCTCTGACACATGCAGGGGTTGATAAGAGAAAGAGGGTTGAATTGCCACTTTCATCTGCCTGGAAGGACAACAGTCAACCAAATACAACTTTTTAGTATTGGTTTAAACCGAGGTGGGGAGGGAAGAATTGAAACTGCTGCCAATTCCTAATTATGCAGTTGAATCAGAGACAGGGAGCATGAGGAGAGGCGGAATCCAGTAGTCTCTCCGGTTAGACATTGAATGCATGGTCGTTGTGTACCTACTATGTGCTGGGCACAACGAATGAAACAAACAAGAAACGTTCCCTGACTTCAATTAATAAATCTTTATGTATTATTTATTGTTGTTGTTGTTATTATTATTATTTTGGAGACAGGGTCTCATTCTATCGCCAAGGCTGGAGTGCAAGGGTGCCATCATAGCTCACTACAGCCTCGACCTCCTGCCTCAGCCTCCCAAAGTGATGGGATTAGAGGCGTGAGCCACCACCATTCATACAATATTATTACACAATATTAGCATAGCACAATGGCTTATGCCTGTTATCTCAGCACTTTGGAGGCCAAGGTGGCAGGATTGCTTGATCCCAGGAGTTTGGGACTAGCCTGGGCAACATAGTGAGACCCCATTTCTACAAAAAAATTAAAAATTAGCCAGTGTGGTGGTGCACACCTGTAGACCCAGCTACTGGGGAGGCTGAGGTGGCAGGATCACTTAAGCCCAGGAGTTAGAGGCTGCAGTGAGCTGTGATTGCACCACTGCACTCCACCCTGGACAACAGAGAGAGACACTGTTTCCAAAAAACATAAAATAAAAGAAGAAACTCCAGTTCCTTCGCTTCTGTGTCCATCAAGTATCAGAGATCTCATAAACAGAAAGACATCCATTGGCTCGCTCTGGGGTCAGGTGGCTGTAGTCAATTCACAAAACACGACCTTGCAGGTTAAAAGCCTCCTGAAGCCTTGGGTCTGTGCTGTGCTGGTGCTTTGAGTTTCAAACCTGGATGAATGTTTGACATCTCCCCAGGCACAGAGAAAAGGGGAAAGAATGGCATGCTAGGGCACATGAACATGTCAACAGGTCACAGGTCCACAGTCCTTGGTGAATTACAGAATCCTGAAATGTATGAAATGCTATGAAATAGCCCTTTTGGATTACTTAGTCCAAGACTCACAAAGAGATTTCAATTCACATGTCTACACCAGCTAAGAGGAAGTGGCTGCCTGGGGTGCTGGGGAGAAATGGGGCTAGGACTGGGTGTGAAGGGGAAAAAAATGCTGGGATGGAGTTTCTTATGTCTACAGTGAATCCTGGAAGAAAAAAAGGTGGCACTCATTGGAGACCCAGGCAAACTCCCTTGTTACAATTAGGGAAACCAAGACAGTGAAGTGACTCCTCCAGTGCACCCCGGTCATCAGGCCAGTTCCTGTGTCCCACCCAAGTGTTGTCTACGGTTCACCCGCCATGTTGTTTTGGTGAACCCCACTCTCTTCTTGGTTCTTGTTTTCTTTTTTGTTTGTTTGTTTGTTTGTTTTTGAGACTGAGTCTCTCTGTGACCCAGGCTGGAGTGCAGTGGGGCGATCTCAGCTTACTACAACCTCAGCCTCCCAGGTTTAAGCAATTTCCCTGAGTAGCTGGGATTGCAGGCCTGCGCCACCACATCTGGCTAATTTTTGTGTTTTTAGTAAAGATGGGGTTTCACCATGTTGGCCAAGCTGGTCTCAAACTCCTGACTTCAGGTGATCTGCCCACCTCAGCCTCCCAAAGTGCTGGGATTACAGGCGTGAGCCACTGCGCCTAGCCTTGGTTATTTTCTCATCAGTTCACCCACCTAGACCCTGTGTAACTCCCACCAGCAATTGTCCCTTCCTGGTGCTTTCTTCCCAGGCTTTTGTGTCTCCTAGAACAGGCTGAACATTCAGAATCTACAGTGTTCCACCTGCTTCCCCAGGGCCCTCACAGGGAGTTCTGTTTCTGGGACGTCCAGCCTACTCCACTGGAGTCACTCTCTGGTTGGCAGGTTTTGGAGGGAATGCACTCATCTGCTTAAAGTGGATCTCTGTATCTTTACCTGGATTGGTGCATTCTAGTTTTACTACATTCTCTTCACTTTTTCTTTTTTGAGACAGAGTCTTGCTGTGTCGCTTGGACTGGAGTGCAGTGGCATGATCTCGGCTCACTGCAACCTCAGACTCCCAGGCTCAAGCGATTCTGTGTCTTAGCCTCCTGAGTAGCTAGGATTACAAGCATACACCACCACGCCTGGCTAACTTTTTCGTATTTCTAAGTAGAGATAGGGTCTCGCCATGTTGGCCAGGTTGGTCTCCAACTCCTGGCCTCAAGTGATCTGCCCACCTCGGCCTCCCAAAGTGCTGGGAATTACAGGTGTGAGCCACCTCGCGCAGCCTCTCTTCACTTTTTATGACATTTACCACACTTAACTAGTATTTGAGTTGTAGCTGTTCCCATATTGTTGTCCCTCCTTATCCTCAAGGATACGTTCCAAGATCTCCAGCGGATGCGTGAAACCTCAGATAGTTCCAAACTCCATATAAACAGTACAATGCTTTCTCCTACACACACACCTACAATGAAGTTTAATTTACAAATTAGGCACAGTAAGAGATTAACAATAACAACTAATAATAAAATAGGACAATTATAACAACATTCAGAATGGCATGCAATTTAAAACTTATGGATTGCGCCAGACGTGGTGATGTACACCTATAGTACCAGCTACTTGGGAGGCTGATGCGGAAGGATCAGTTGAGCCCAGGAGTTCAAGACCAGCCTAGGGAACATAGCGAGACTCTGTCTCTACAAAAAAATATATAATAATTAGCCAGGCATGGTGACTCATGCCTGTAATCTCAGCACTTTGGAGGCCAATGTGGGAGGATTGCTTGAGCCTAGGAGCTTGAAACTGACCTGGGCAATATAGCAAGACCCCTTCTCTTAAATTAAAAAAAAAAAAACGAACAGAAATTGTTTATTTCTGGAATTTTCCATGTAATATTTTCAGACCAAAGTTGACTGCAGATCATTGAAATCACAGAAAGTAAAACGATGGATAAGGGGGAACGACTGTATTTGTCAACAATAAGATCCTTTAAAGAAGTAGCTGGATTTTTATACAGTGCCTAACACAGATCATAAAATAAATGTGATGTGAGAAAATGAGAGGACATAATTTAGTCTCATGTTACTCTGCTGTACTTTAGGGCTTAAAATACAAAGTACAATTTTTTTTTTTTTTTTTTTTTTTTTGAGACAGGGTCTCACTCTGTCACCAGGCTGTAGTGCAGTGGTGCTATCTCAGCTCACTGCAACCTCTGCCTCCCAGGTTCAAGCAATTCTCCCATCTCAACCTCCCAAGTAACTGGGAGTACAGGCGTGCACCACCACCCCCAGCTAATTTTTGTATTTTTAGTAGAGACAGGGTTTCACCATGTTGGCCAGGGTGGTCTTAAACTCCTGGCCTCAAGTTATCCACCCACTTCAGCCTCCCAAAGTGCTGGGATTACAGGCGTGAGCCGCCACCGCACCCGGCCTCAAAGCACAATTTTTACATCTAATGAAAAAATGGATTTCGCCACCATTCTGCTATAGAACACAAACCCTCCCCCACATTATTGAAGTTTTTAAATCGTTTTCCCAGGTTGTCTGCATGTCTGCTTCACAAGCCTTCCCTCTATTTGCTTCGTGCAGTGGTTTGCGAATTTTATTTTAGCAGCAGAACTCTTAAGCCCAGTGAAATCTTTTGCAAAACCCAAAGACAAAGCAGAGAAGAGCCAAGACACCCTAGGAAAGTGAGGATGCTTGCTTGCACCCCCCTAGCTCTTTTTGGCAGTCCCTGACCCACCCCCGCTGTGCCCCGAGACTCCTAAAGGGCATGGGTCTTGCATCAGCCTCCTTCTTGGCTTTTCTCTCCATTATCTTTTTCTCCAGCCCAACCCACACTCAGCTGCCAGCTTAATATTAACACAGCTCTAATCCCAACACCCCTTTCAACCTGTCACTCTCCGGTGCCATCACGTCCAAATCCTTCCTGCGGGCTTGAAGACACGGATGCGTCTCATCACACATCCAACTGACACCCCGTTTCTTCCCTGTAGCCACGTCACTTTGTCTTCAATGGGATCTCCTGTGCACAGCACACTCCAGGCTCACACTTTCACACACAGACATCCTGAGCCTGGGGTGCTCACCCAAATCCCCTCCTAACCCCTCCTCATGGTTCCCCTTTATCCATCCCACTCTTGGCTCCTTCTTTTCTGGATCCATTGCCTGCTATCACCTTTCACGCATTCCTGAATCCAGAGTCACCCGAAATCCTCCCTCTCCCTCACTCTGCACTTCCAAGCAATCACCAGTCCTAGGGTTTGCCCTTGTAAATGTGTGTGTGTGTAACCTTTTTTTGAAATGGAGTCTTGCTCTGTTGCCCAGGCTGAAGTGCAATAGTGCAATCTCAGCTCACTGCAACCTCCACCCTCCAGGTTCAAGCGATTCTCTTGCCCCAGCCTCCCAAGTAGCTGAATTACGGGCACCTGCCACCACGTCCGGCTAATTTTTGTATTTTTAGTACAGATGGGGTTTCACCATGTTGGCCAGGCTGGTCTCGAACTCCTGACCTCTGGTGATGCACCCACCTTGGCTTCTCAAAGTGCTGGGATTACAGGTGTGAGCCACTGCGCCCCGCCTTGTAAATATTTCTTGAACCCATGCCCCTCTCCCTCCTCATTGCGGAAGCCTTCAGTTGGACTCCTTACCTCTCTCAAGGATTCCTGGAAAAGGCTCCTAATGGATCTCCCTGCCTGGACAATTCACTTCGTCCAGAACCTCAAGGCCAACCATCCAAAATGAAGCCCCTTCCCAGGGCCCCCCTTGCTGGAAACTTTCCCACAGTTCCCACAGTTCCCACCAGCTTTCTGTTGAAGGCCGCGCTCCTCAGCTGAGCATAAAAGCTTATTTGTGCTCCGGTCTCCTCTTACCCTTTCTTTTTTGATTTCTATTTTTATTTTAGGTTCAGGGGTACATGTGCAGGCTTGGCACAAGGGTACATTGCATGCAGCTTCTATGCAGGGGATTCTATTGATCTCATTGCCCAGGTAGTGAGCACAGTACTCAATAGGATGTTTTCAGCCCCTGCCTGCTTTCTCTCTCCCCACTCTAGTAGTCCCCAGTGTCTGTTGTTCCCACCTTTATGCCCATGTGTACCCAATGTTTAAGCGCCCACTTATAAGTGAGAATATGGAGTATTTAGTTTTCAGTGTCTGTGTTAATTTGCTTGGGATAATGGCCTCCAGCTGCATGCATGTTGCTGCAAAGGACATGATTTTGTTCTTTTTGATGGCTGTATAGTATTCCATGGTGTATATGTACCACATTTTCTTTAACAGATCCCCTATTGATGGGCACTTGGGTTGATTCCATCTCTTTGCTATTGTGAATAGCACTGTGATGAACGTGTGGGTGCAGGTGTCTTTCTGGTAGAACGATTTATTTTCCTTTGGGAAGATACCAAGTAATGGAATTGCTTCATTGAATGGTAGTTCTGTTTTTGGTTCTCTGAGAAATCTCTGAACTGCTTTCCATAGTGGCTGAACTCATCTACCTTCCCACCAACAGTGCACAAGTGTTCACCTACCTTTCAACATCATCTCCTACCACTCCCCGGGGCTCAGCCAGCCCACATCAACAGCCCTTTTCCCTGGGGTCGTTTCTCTTTCACCTCGCAGCAGGCTGACACTCCACTGATATGCACCGGGACACAAACACACGGCATCCATTGGTAAACAGCCACTAGCCCAAGAGCTTCATACTATCCCAGCCCCTCTAGCAGTTATAAGGTAAGTTATAGGGTATGGCCCAGCAAGTGGCCAGCTTGCTAAATACCCTGGCTCTCACCCCTGCCCAGGAGCTCTGCCCTCACCCTCTGTCTGTACCATCCCTCTCCCCAGCTTCTGATGTCCCCATGTCCATATCCTTCATCCCAGGGAGAGACAGGGACTCTTCCAACTTTACTCAGTTGCTCCCATCCTAGTATCCCCATAGAACCTCCTTGGTGTGCAATCCCAGCACTTTGGGAGGCTGAGGCAGGCAGATCACCTGAGGTCAGGAGTTTGAGACCAGCCTGGCCAACATGACGAAACCCTGTCTCTATTAAAAATACAAAAATTAGCTGGGCATAGTGGTGCACACCTGTAATCCCAGATACTTGGGAGACTGAGGCAGGAGAATTGCTTGAACCCGGAAGTGGAGGCTGCAGTGAGCTGAGATTGTACCACTGCACTCCAGCCTGGCCAACAGAGCTAGACTCCATCAAGAAATAAATAAATAAATACATACATACATACATACATACATAAAAATAAAAATAAAAATAAAAAAAAAAAACACCTCCTTTATACAACTCGCCTTGGCATGTTGTGATTTCTTATTCATCTCTCTGTCTTCCACTTAACCAAGAGCTACTTGGGAGCTGGAGCCACAGTTCATTCACATAATAGATACTCAGTAAGTGCTTGGCGAACTAGACCTTTTTAGCAACTAAGCAAAGTCCTCTTCTCTCTTAAGGCTCTTCTAATTGCTCTTGTACCCACAGTCCTAGCCTTTCCCATATCTATACCTCCACTGGTTTACTTTGTGTAGAGATAGGCTTATTATAGGCGCTCAAACTGGGCACAGTGGCTCATGCCTGTATTCCCAGCACTTTGGGAGGTCGAAGTGAGAGGACTGTTTGATGCCTGGAGTTCGAGACCAGCCTGGGCAACATAGTAAGAACCCCCATCTCTACAAAAAGTAAACAAAAAAAAAATTAGCCGAGTGTGGTGGCACATGCCTGTGGTCCCAGCTACTCAGGACACTGAGGCAGGAGGATCACTTGAGCCCAGGAGGGTTGAGGCTGCAGTGAACTATGATTGCGTCACTGTACTCCAGCATGGATAACAGTGCAGGACCTGGACTCAAAAAAAGAAAAAAATTAGGTGCTCAAAAAATACGATTTCTAAGGCTCATATGTATGTATCCCCTCCCCCATGAAATGAGGACATAACAGGCCCTCTTAGCTAAAATAAAGGGATCCAGCTGAGGCCAAGTAAATCAGGAAATCGCTGCCAAAAACAGCTAAGCTCACTCATCCATGCTGCTGGCAAGCCAAGAACCACGCGCGCCAGCTCTGCTTTGGAAAGGAGGAGTGCTTCGCGGGTTCCCCCCCAACCCCCCTAGAAGCTCTTCTTCCTGCCCTGAGATCCCAAATAAGGCAACCCAAAGCCCAGGCTAGAGAAAGATAAAGCAGGAATCAAACAAGGCTCTGGGTCCAGCTGTAAGGTGCTGAGTGTTTTTAAAGGAGGGAGGAAACAATCAAAAGGGTGTCTTGTCTCTTTCAGGGACAAGCACAAGTGAAATCACCGAGGCGGTCCAATGTTCGGTAGATTTCCCCTAACAGGCCTCGGAACACTGGGAGAGGGTGGGGGTGGCTCTATCCGCCTCTGATCTGAGACCAGGAACAGCTATGACTCTTCTGTCATCAGGCCTTCCTGGGTTTGCTGGGGAGGGAAGGAGGAAGGAAGGAAGGAAGGAAAAGGAGACAAGGGAAGCGGAGAGGAAGGAAGAAAAGAAGGAAGGGAGGGAGGACATCGCAGCTACTATAGGCCGGCATTCTGCCAAAAGCTTTGCACGTGTCCACTCCCCGAACCATAAAAGCAGCCTTCTGAGCTTGGTGTCTTTCCTGTTCTAAGGCAGAGGGGACTGCGACTTGGGGACGTCCTTTGATTTGCCCAGGGGCAGAGAACTATCAAGTGGCAGGGCCGAAAAGACAAGCCAGGGTGTCTGATCGCAATTCTAATAGCTCTCTGAGAGCAGCGGCCCTCTCTCACCTTTCCTTGAGACTTCCCCAAATCTCCAGCAGGACCAGCCTCTGCGTGACATGGCGTCACTCTCCTGCTTTCTGCTTGGCGAAGCAGGTCCACGCCTGTGTGGCTTCCCAGCATCAAGGGATTTTACTCTCAACACCCACATGCATGCATGTGCTTTGCACAAGGGCAGAGAGAGCTAAAGATTAGTGGTGAATGGAGATTAGCACTGTCCGCATGAGCCCAAGGCAACTGGGACACTAGAATCACCCCTTGTTTGAACATCTGTTCAACATGTCACCTGTGACCACCAGGCCTTCCTTCCTATGTAGTGTTGTCCCCACCCACCTCCCATCACCCTTGCTCTATTTAACACACTTTTATTTTCTCCTTAGCCCTTGCTACAGTCCAGTATTTATTTTATTTTATTTTATTTTATTTTATTTTATTTTATTTTCCAGACAGGATCTCACTCTGTCATACAGACTGGAGTGCAGCGGTGCTATCTTGGCTCACTGGAGCCTCGAACTCCTGAACTCAAGCAATCTTCCTGCCTCAGCCTCCTGAGTTGCTAGAATTACAGGCAAGCACCACCATGACTGGCTTTTTGTTTGTTTGTTTGTTTGTTTTTGAGACGGAATCTCATTCTGTCTTTCAGGCTGGAGTGCTGTGGTGTGATCTCAACTCATGGCAACCTCTGTTTCCCGGGTTCAAGCGATTCTCCTGCCTCAGCCTCCCGAGTAGCTAGGACTACAGAGGTGTACCACCATGCCCAGCTAATTTTTGTATTTTTTTTAGTAGGGGGTTTCACCATGTTGTCCAGGCTGGTGTTGAACTCCTGACCTCAGGTGATCCACCCGCCTTGGCCTCCCAAAGTGCTGGGATTACAGGCGTGAGTTTTTTGTTTGTTTTTAGTTTTTTGTAGAGACAGGGTCTTACTCTCTTGCCAAGCCTTGTCTCAAACTCCTGGCCTCAAGTGATCCTCCCAACTCTGCCTCCCAAAGTGCTGGAATTACAGGCGTGAGCTGCTGTGCCTGGCCCAGAATTACTGTTACCCAAGTATTTCCTTGTTTAGTGTCTATCTTTCCCATTATAACGTAAAGCCCAGCTATGACCAAAGTAAGGCATGCTGTCCAGGAGTTTGCTGAGTCAGTCTAGAACCCCATATTAGCTTATTCCACAGGCTGAAAGGTTCTCCTGTGAACTCCTCTACCTAGCACGCCTCTCCACCACTCAATTTACCAGGTGTGGGATGCATGTAATAGATTTTTCCTGATGCGACTACTCTCCAACTAGATGTAGAACCTCAACTCTGCCAGTGTCTATTTCTGAGAGATTCCTCCAGGAGCTGGAAACAATGGCCTCGATACCAAAAAGCTGCTGCAAACAGGGCCAGGGGATCTCTCTGAAAGCTGTATGTCAAGGATGCCTGTGCCCTGGTGCCACGGTTTGCACGGTTACTACTTGAGATCGCCACTAGGGCAGTTACTACTGTCATTACTTGAGACCATCATTACAAGATTGAATGAAGCGGGACGAACGCAGAAATGAAAACTTGAAAGTAACTATTTTAAAGGAAGGGTAACATGGGGAAGAAGAAGAGGGCTCCCTGCTTCTAGCGAGCAAAGGCATCTTCCTCTTTATTGGGTAGAAAGAGCAGGGAGCAGGAGGTAACGATTGGTCAACTGCTTAATTGATCACAGGTTCACATTATTGCTAACAGGCTTCAGATGCGCCTAATTACAAGAAACACTTGCGCCTGGGACGTGACTGCCCTCAGCATCCCTTTTGGGTGGCAGACGCAGTTTGTCAGTTTGCCAACAACCTGCTTTCAAGAGAACAGTTTGCTGTTTACTCATATAGCCTCCAGTGGTATAGTGAGTTGATCATGACCCTCACTCTTTTGGCCTTCAACACCCTGGTCACCCACACTTTCCATCCGTTGGAAGGAGGCATTGCCCCCCATTTTCCAATGATCTGGTTGTTGCCAATCACACGGTTTTGGCTTTATTTGTTTTGTTTCCTTTTATTCTTTTTCTTTTTTTCAGATGGGGTCTTGCTATGTTGCCCAAGCTGGTCTTGACCTCCTAACCTCAAGTGATCCTCCCACCTCAGCCTTCCAAGTAACTGGGATTAGAGGCACATGCTGCGGTACCTGGCTAGGTTTAAGTTTAGAGAAGTGTTTGAAAGTGCAGTTCCCGGAGTGTTTGTCAAAAATGCAGATTCCGGGGCTCTGAACTTCTGATTCTGATATTTTGTGGCCTTGAAATAGTTCCTTCTTTACTGGACTCCTGGGGTAAAAAAACCAGAGAGGTTGATCAGTCCCTGCTTTCTTGAAGCGAAGAGCCACCTAAAAGCAGGTCAACCCTCGTTGCTTATGGACAAGTCAAGCTTTGGTAACTTAGAGTTTGCTCATACAAATAACTTCTGATCCAATACCATTTGAAAAACCCCTACATTGGTATCTTTTGAGGAACTGGACACCTTAGTCACTCACCCCCACCAAAAGGACATTGTCACACAGCAATAGCTCCCACTCACCCACCGTCACCCGAGCAACTTACTATTTCTAAGCATGCTCAGTATTTCCTTCTCAACTGGAGCTCCAAAATCTACATGTGGATGTGACTAAACAGTTACACTCAGTGGAGAAATCAGATCCGGCCAATAGGTGTTGCCCCTGGCATTTATTTTGAGGGCTTGTGTAGGATGAAGGCCTTAAAATCCCATTCAGAAAGACCTCACCCAGACTCTATTTCCTTCGAAGAGCCACAAACTCTGGTTTGGAGGGAAAGAATCTCCAAAACAAAGTCTCTTCAGCCCCATACAACAACCATATGCCTGCCTTCTGCTTCTCTGTTTCACACACTTCTCTCTTTCCAGTGGAGAAGCTGGGCTTATAACCTGATACAGTTTAGATACTTGTCCCTGCCAATCGCATGTTGAAATGTGATCCCTAGTGTTGGAGGTGGGATCTGGTTAACACCAACAATCATGGCAACAGATGCCTCATAAGTGGCTTGGTGCAATCCCATTGGTGATGAGTGAGTTCTTTATGAGTTCACACAAGATCTGGTTGTTTAAAAGAGGCTGACAGCCGAGCATGATGACTCACACCTGCAATCCCAGCACTTTGGGAGGCCACGGAGGGCAGATCACCTGAGGTCAGGAGTTCGAGACCAGCCTGGCCAACATGGGGAAACCCCGTCTCTACTAAAAATATAAAAATTAGGCGGGCATGGTGGCACACATCTGTAGTCCCAACTACTCGGGAGGCTGAGACAGGAGAATCGCTTGAACCTGGGAGGCGGAGGTTGCAACTGCACTCCAGCCTGGGCAAGAGAGCGAGAATCTGTCTAAATAAATAAATAAAACAGAGGCTGACACCTCCTGCTCCCTCTCTCGCTCCCCATCTCACCATATGACACACCTGCTCCCACTTCACCTTCCACCATGATTGGAAGCTTCCTGAGGCCTTCCCAGAAGCAGATGCTGGTGCCATGTTTCTTGCACAGCCTGCAGGACTGTGAGCCAAATAAACCTCTTTTCTTTACCCAGTCTCAGGTATTCCTTTATAGGAATTGCAATTTTGCATTATAGCAACACGGAACAGACTAATACACGACCTCAGTGGAAAATCATCCTGGCACTGTTGTGCTCAATGTACCATGAAATTCACAATAGATGCTGACGAAACCACAAGCCACAATCACCCCCACCAAAATCTCAAACCTATGAGAAAGCAAAAGATTAACCCTTTGAGACATCCTGAAACAGATCACTGGTGGTGAAATTTCGTGACCCAGGCCAACAGTATGGAAATTGCCCCACGGATAAGTGTTCTGTGGATTCTCAGCAACCTGTGTTCAGAAGAGAGCCCTGGCTCTAGGCATCCTCCCACCATGGAAGTACCTCTTTCTCCTGAATGGCTTCCATACTCCACCCGCTCCATGAGCCAGAGCCTCAGAATGTGGTCCACTCACATAGTTAAGAGCTTTTACCAATAACATAACCCCTGGCCCTCCGCCCTCACTCCCTCACTCCCACAATTTCATTCATCACATTTGGTTATTGATGGCAAGTCTACTTCCAAGTTAACTTTGCATGTACTACTTCCTTCCCACTTCAAAACCAAAAACAACAGGAGACCACTAGTTAGAAGAAACAATTTGTGGAAGTGTTTCTTAGGAGTTCGTCAACCACACCAGTACTTTGAAAAGTACTTTTCCCTTTGTACTCCAGCCTCTGAAATTATCCTTACAAAGTCACTTCATGTAGGAGACAGTGAAGAAGATGTGCTGTTTCCAAGAGCAGGGTGTGACAGGCATCCGAAATACCTCCTCTAATTAAGAAATATTTCCAGGCCAGGCATGGTGGCTGACATCTATAATCCCAACACTTTGGGAGGCTGAGGCAGGAGGATCGCTTGAGCCCAGGAGTTTGAGGCTGCACTGAGATATGATTGTGCCACTGCACTCCAGCTTGGGCAACAGAGTAAGATCCTCTCTCTTGGAAAAAAAAAAAAAAGAAGGGTTAGTCAAAGACACTTGTTTCCCATTTAAAACACAGTAGTCCCCCCTTACCTATGAGGGATACATTTCCAGACCCGCAGTGGATTCCTGAAACGGCAGATGGTACTGAACCACAGATAGTTCTTTTTTTTTTTCCTCTATAGCAATGGACACATAGTGTATACAGCATAAATATTCTGGACAAAGGGATGATTCACATCCTAGGTGAGAGACAGTAGAATAGCAAGAGATGTCATCCCACTACTCAGAACAGCACACAATTTAAAAGTTACAAATTGTTTATTTCTAGAGTTTTCCACTTAACATTTTTGGACCACGGTTGACCACAGGAAATGAAAACCTCAGAAAGTGAAACCGTAGATAAGGGGGGAGTATTGTATGCAAAATTAAACAAATTATATCAAGATAGCTCTTTTTTTTTTTTTTTTTTCATTTCCTTATGGGTTTGAGGTATTATCAGAATGGTGCTGCAGTTCAAACCTGCATTTCTCTCCCCAAACACATGAGCTATTTGACAGCGACAGCAGCACCGTGTACCTGGAATTGCTACTCCTCAAATTCTCTCTCCTCCTTCGCCTTTCCAGCCAAGAACCCTGGCCTTCCATGCCTGTTCCCCACTAAACAACGCTTTCTTGAATGTAACTTGACAACCCAATTCAGTCTGATCCATAGGCATTACACTTCCCTTCAGCAAATTTATACCTCTTGGTCTGCAATTAAGAAGGAAATGTGGTCCATGGACCCCGCGTGTGTTACAGCAGGAAGAAAAATGTTTATAGCTGACTTCAAATGAGAACTCCCAGCAAGCTAGGATCCAAATGCAGATCACAAGTAAAGAGTCTGCCCTTCCAAAATGGTTTCTGCTGTGGCCACGTGTGCCTTCTCTCTTCCTTTCATGTCAGGACCTTCCCAGCCATCCACCTTCTTATTTTTCTTACAGGCAGGGTCTTGTTCTGTCATCCAGCCTGGAGTGCATTGGCAGAAGCATAGCTCACTGCAACCTCAACACCCTGAGCTCAAACAATCCTACTGCCTCAGCCTCCTGTGTAGTTGGGACTACGGGCATGTGCCACCAAACCCAGCGAAATTTTTTTTATTCTTATTTTTGTAGAGATGGAGTCTCGTTATATGGTCCAGGGTGGTCTCCAACTCCTGGACACATGCGATCCTCCCACCTTTGCCTCCCAAAGCACTGGGATTGCAAGCATGAGCCACCATACCCAGTTGCTATCCCCCTTCCACACGAAGGAGAAAGTCAAGGGTCAGAAATTAGCAACTGGCCTGATATGGTTTCAACTGTGGGAGCTAGTCCTAAGGCATTACCCGTTTAAATGTGTCCCTAGGATCCATGTGCCTAGCCAAAGGTTCATTGGCATCAATAGCTCTTCTGAAGGCCGGGTGCAGTGGCTCATGCCTGTAATCCCAGCACTTTGGGAGGCCAAGGTAGGGGGAATCCGTTGAGGCCAGGAGTTCAAGACCAGCCTGGGCAACATTATGAGACTTCCATCTCTATATATATATAAAAAAAAATTAAATTAGGCAGGTGTGGTGGTACATGCCTGCAGTTCCAGCTACTCAGAAGACTAAAGCAGGAGGATCGCTTGAGCCCAGGAGTTTGTGGCTGCAGTGAGCTGTGATTGCACCATTCACTGCACTTCAGCCTAGGCAACAGAGTGAGACCCTCTCTAAAAAGAAGGAAAAAAAAAAAGTAATAGCTCCTCTGTTTGGGATTTTGCAAACTCTACTGCCAAAGGCCATTACTGTTGGCAGATGTGAACAAGGACAGCGCTGGCTGGTGTTTCTCTAAGCTGAGCTAACCACACTGCTGCTTCCTCATGCCTATGAGAAGTGCTGAATGAGCCCTCCATTGGCCAGCAATCCACTGAGCCTCCTTCCAGTCCTCCCTGCCCTCACCCTCTTGTCTGGGTTCTGTTTCAAGTGTTTCTGGTTTCTGTGGCATGTTGCCTGTGAATGTTAAATATTCAGCAATCTCTGGGCTCCTTAGTGCTTTTATGCAAATAGCTTGGCTTGGAGAAAAGAACAGGTTTATCTAAACAAGCGGGAGCAGCACAGCAAATGAGCAGAGTCAACAGTTCAAATAAAGTTAAAAAGGGCCAGGCGCAGTTGCTCACACCTGAAATCCCAGCACTTTGGGAGGCCAAGATGGGTGCATTGCTTGAGGTCAGGAGTTCGAGATCAGCCTGGCCAACATGGTGAAACCCCATCACTACTAAAAACACAAAAATTAGCCCGGCGTGGTGGTGCATGCCTGTAGTCCCAGCTACTTGGGAGGCTGAGGCAGGAGAATCACTTGAACCCAGGAGGCAGAGGTTGCAGTGAGCTGAGATCATGCCACTGCATTCTAGCCTGGGCGACAAAGCAAGACTCTGTTTCAATAAAAAAAAAAAGAAAATGAAGTTAAAAAGGAAGAAGCCTGCCTATTCAACAAGACACACACACCACAAACACAACACAGCAAAGGTGGGGGACGAGAATGCACCTCTATAGAAGACAGGGTGGTGCAGGCAGGGCTAAGGGTGTAAGTCCTCAGGAAGTAAATCCTGCAGGGCCTTGTGTAAATATCAACCTCTCTGTGTTCTCTAAAATGGAGAGATTTGGGCTGACCTGATAGTGCTTTTGTGAAGATTAAGTGCAATGAGGCACGTGCTTGGTTCCAAACATATGCGCTCCAATTAGGCCAAAATGTACTGCTAAAAGGAGACCTGAGCATTATCCAAAGAAAGGCTTTATCTGTACATATTTAAAATCTGGAGGCTGGGCGTGGTGGCTCACGCCTGTAATCTGAGCAACTTTGGGAGGCTGAGGTCAGAAGATTGCTTAAGGCCAGGCATTCAAAACCAGCCTGGGCAACATGGTGAGACCATGTCTGCACAAAAAAAAAAAAAAAAAAAAAAAAAACAAAAAAAAAAAAAACACCAGTATTTTTAATTAGTTGGGCATGGTGGTGCACACCTTAGTTCCAGGTGAGAGGATCAGTTGAGTGCAGGAGATTGAGGCTGCAGTGAGCTATGATCACGTCACTGCACTCCAGCCTGGGTGACAAAGCGAGACCCCGTCTCAAAAAATAATAAAATAAAAAGAAAAAATAAATTAAAAAAAATTTGGCAGTTCAAAAAATTGCATGTGTGCATGTTTTCTATACACACACACACTCAGCCTGTGTTCTTTGCAATAAACAATGATTATCAAAATAATGATTATGTAGTAATACTGGCTACTACATGCCAAGAGCTGTACCAGTAGCTTTAATCTATACTCCTTTCATTTTCAAAACAGCCTTTGAGGGAACGACTAGAGTTCAGTTTCTCAAAGAAAGAAGTTACTTGCCTCCGACTACACCACAGTGAGTGACAGATCCCAAGGACCAACTTCAGGGCTGCTCGACACTCACATGCAGGTTCTTAGCACTGTACTGCACAACCTCCATCTTGGGCAGAAAAGCTGCTGCTCTGTGCAAGTTGGAAATGTCCATCCAGCACAGACCTCCTGTTTCCCAGATGCTGAGTATATGAAAAAACTGCTAAAGTAAGCTTCAGTTCAGAGAGAGGCAGATTCCTCCTCGTGTGAGCTGCCAAACTGTGCTGACAGCGAACGTGTTCCAACAGAACTCTCCAGATCTCTCTCCTACCCAGTGAATTCCCCTCGTCCCGGCGGCAGCCCCAACAAACCGTCAGGGGTCCCCATTCCAGGGGTGTGACCTCTCTCCACTGCGCAGAGACAGCAAATGGACCACAGGAACCCAAGACACTCTCAAAGCACATCCACATGTGCCAGGCCTAATTAGCTAATTTTTACCTACGCTACTCCTCCCAGCAGTGTTCAATCCCTGCAGCCAAAAGGCTAAGGACCCGGCTGCCAGCGCCTCGGCGTCCGCTTCTCAGAGCCTGTTCATAATTAATTTTATAAAGGGCCTTGGCTCCCCAGCCTCATTCCATGCGCCTGATTCAGGTGAGGTCATAACAGTAATCACTACCAAAGTTCTGTCCAATGGACAAAACACTCACTGGTGTGCACGTGTGTGCACGTGTGCCTACATGTACACGTGTGTGCGTGTGAGAGAGAGAGAGGAGAGAACGATAAAAAGACTCTTGGCCAGGCGTGGTGGCTCATGCCTGTAATCTCAGCACTTTGGGAGGCCAAGCCAGGCGGATCACTTGAGATCAGGAGTTCAAGACCAGCCTAAGCAACGTGCGGAAACCCATCTCTACTAAAAATACAAAAATTAGCTGGGCACGGTGGTATGTGCCTATAATCCCAGCTACTCAGGAGGCTGAGGCAGGAGGATCACTTGAGCCCAGGAAGTGGAGATTGCAGTGAACCCAGATTGTGCTGCTGCACTCCAGCCTGGGTGACGGGAGTGAAACCCTTTCTCAAAAAAGAGAGAGAGAGAAAGAGAGAGAGAGACTCTTCAACACATAAAGAAGCTAATAAAAGAGGCTCCCATGCTTTTTAAACCCTGGCCTGGCTAGAAATGGTACTTTTTTTTTTTTTTTTTTTTTAAACATTCAGTAATTTATTCAACTAATTGAGTGGTTTTTGTGTGAGTGCCAGACACCACCCTGGGCACTGGGGTTATAAAAATAACTCAGACTCATGATCTCTGTTCTCAAGGAACTCATCATCAAATGGAGAATCTACACATGTAAATGACAATACAGGTGATTAATGCCATGTGTATTAGTCTATTCTCATGCTGCTAATAAAGACATGCCCAAGACTGTGTAATTTATAAAGGCAAGAGGTTTAGTGCACTCACAGTTCCACACAGCTGGGGAAACTTCACAATCATGGCGGAAGATAAAGGAAGAGCAAAGCCACATCTTACATGGCAGCAGGCAAGAGAGAACGAGAGCCAAGCGAAAGGGGAATCCCCTTCAAAAACCATCAGATCTCATGAGATGTATTCACTACCACTTTAACAGTATGGGAGAAACTGCCCCATAATTCAATAATCTCCCACCAGATTCCTCCTACAACACTAGGGAATTATGGTAGCTACAATTCAAGATGAGATTTGGGTGGAGACACATTCAAACCATGTCACCATGACAGGCATTAATATAAGTGGTTACGGGAGCACGAGAGAACATTTCACTCAGTCTTAGGAGGTGCAGGAAGACTTCCTGGAAGCCATCAAAAGTCCAGAACCAAGCTTAGAACCTAGCACACGGGATTAAATCAAGTGTCTTCTATGTTGACTTCTTGAAGACCAAATAAGAATTAGCTAGGCCAAAATGGGGGGACCATATCTGTATCCACTAGGAATCCTTTTGCCTACAGCAAATAACTTAAACAAATAGGAGGGTTATTTTTCTTACATAAAAAGAAATCTAGAGATAGGCGGTAGTTAATATTGACCCAACATCTCAGGGATGTCAGGAATAACATGTTGGCTGTGTGCTTGATATTTCTCTCATGGTCACAAAACAATTCCCTTAGCTCCAGACATTGCATTTGCCTCCAAAGCTAAAAAAAGAATGAAGCTTCATGTCAATGTCAGTTCCTCTTTTTAAAGAAAAGTTTTCTCTCAAAAGTGTCCCAATATGTTTCTGCTCATTTATGGTTGGCCAGACCTTCCTACATGGCTACCCCTAGCAGTGAGAGAACCCAAGAAAGTAAGAATTTTGCTTTTAGGTTCCGTGGTGAAGCTAAAGCATGGAAGAAGGAAGCTGGGATGATGGGCTTTGGGTGGGCCAAGCAGCAGAGTCGACCGTAGTATTCCAAAGGCTATTTTTCTTTTATTTTTTTTTTTAATTGTTTTTGTTGTTGTTGTTTTAAAACAGGGTCATGGTGTGTTGCCCAGGCTGGAGTGCAGTGGTACAATCACTGCAGCCTCACTCTGAGTCTATTTTTCTTTAGCACTTCCTGATTTCATTTACTATCCATTCAATTACTAGCAATTCTTGTTATCTTTATGTTAGAGTCCACATAAGGCACAAAGTCTCTGCCTTGAGATGCAAACTAATCAGGACAAGGGCTAAGGACAGTGACGGGGATGGGCAGGGAGGGGTGGGAGAGCTTTCCGGGAGAAATCTTCTCTCACCCTCTTCTGGAGCCTTTTTCCACCCATCCTCCTCCTCCTCCAATTATTCAGGTTCTCTCTATATCTTTTAATTAAAAAAAAAAAAACTTCAGGCTGGGCATGGTGGCTCACGCCTGTAATCTCTGCACTTTGGGAGGCTGAGGCAGGCGGATCACAAGGTCAGGAGATCAAGACCATCCTGGCTAACACAGTGAAACCCTTGTCTCTTCTAAAAAAAAAAAAAAAAAAAATTAGTTGGGCGTGGTGGCGGGCGCCTGTAGTCCCAGCTACTCGGAAGGCTGAGGCAGGAGAATGGCATGAACCCAGGATGTGGATCTTGCAGTGAGTCAAGATCGCGCCACTGCCCTCCAGCCTGGGCGACAGAGCAAGACTATGTCTCAAAAAAACAAAAAACAAACAAATAACAAAAAAAACTTCATTGCCATAAAATACATATAACATAAAATGTGCTATTTTAGCCATTTTTAAGCATACAGTTCAGTACTGTTAAGTACATTCACATTGTTGTGCAACCAATCTCCAGAACTCTTTTTCATCATTCAAAACTGGACATTGATACTCATTATAACAACTCCTCATGTCTCCCCACCCCCAACCCCTGGCAACATCGTTCTACTTTCTGTCTCTACGCATTTGACTACTTTAAGCATCTCATCTAAGAGAAATCATCCTGTATTTGTCCTTTGGTGACTGGTTTATTTCATTCAGCATAATGCCCTCAAGGTTCATCCATGTTGCAGTGTGTCGCCATGTCCTTCCTTTTGAAGGCTGAGTAATATTCCATTGTATGAATATGCCATATGTCCCATTTTGTTTATCCATTCATTCACTGATGGAATCGATGGGCATCAAGTCCTATCTGTTTTCTTTTTTTTTTGAGATAGGGTCTCACTATGTTGCCCAGACTTGATCTCAAACTCTTGGGCTCTAGCGATCCTCCCACCCCAGCCTCCCAAGCAGCTAGAATTATAGGCATGAGCCACCACACTCAGCTTCCTATCTGTAAACCTGAACAAAAATGCTTTCTCCCAGGATGACCAGACCAATCTAGTGCTCAGTAACCCTTCGCAGTGTAATCACCGTCTCTATGAGAAATAAACAAACATCTATCGGTTTCAGCCACTGACATTCAGTGTTTTCTGTTAGTAAAAGCCTAATCTTTGTTGATATACCTCATTTGTCAAACAGATATATCTCCAAGGCTGATAATTATATGATACATACATTAGTTTGTTTCGTGATATGGTTTGGCTGTGTCCCCACCCAAATCTCACCTTGAATTGTAATAATCCCCACACGTCAAGGATTGGGTCAGGTGGAGATAATTAAATCATGGGGGCTGTTTCCCACATACTGTTCTCATGGTAGTGACTAACTCTCATGAGATCTGATGGTTTTATAAATGGGAGTTTCCCTGCACAAGCCCTCTTGCCTGCTGCCATGTAAGACATGACTTTGTTCCTCATTTGCATTCAGCCATGATTATGAGGCCTCCCCAGCCATGTGGAACTATGAGTCCATTAAACCTTTCTTCTTTATAATTACCCAGTGTCAGGTATGTCTTTATTAGCAGCGTGAGAACAGACTAATACATTTGGGCTGCCATAATAAAATACTACAGACTAAGTGGCTTAAATAACAGAAATGTAGTTTCTTACAGTTCTGGAGGCTGGAAGTCCAAGATCAAGATGTTGGCACTGTTGGTCCATTCTGAGGCCTCTCACCTTGGTTTGCAGATGGCCGCCTTCTCACTGTGTCCTCAGGTGGCCTTTCCTCTGTGGGCAGGTGCCCTCAGTGTCTCTGTGTCCAAATCTCCTCTTCTTATAAAAACACCAGTCAGATTGGATTAGGACTCACCCTAATGGCCCCATTTTTAACTTAATCACCTCTTTAGAGATTCGATCTCCAAATACAGTCACATTGTGAAGTACTGGGGGTTAGGACTTCAGCATATAGATTTGGAGAGAGGACATAATTTTGTCCATAACAGTATGAACTCTGTGGTCATACCAGTTGCTAACATACTCACACCACTGCATGCCAGCCTAGGTGACAGAGTGAGACTCTATCTCTAAAAAAGAAAAAGAAGAAAAGAGAAAAAAAGCCTAAATCACTAACCGTTACTATTTCTAAAGCTGAAGCAAAACAGGTGAGTTATAAATAATTCTTAATTTTTCTTTTTTTTTTTTTATTTAAATCCTGGGTGTAAAGACCAAGCTAGAAACCAAAGCTTCAGAGAAATAAGTTGGCTCCATGCAGAAGCATGGCCTTTGAGTCAAAATGCCCATCTGACTGTGTCCCTCACCCTGCCCCCAACCTCTTCACCACCACCTGTCAGAATAGCTGCCAGTCAGTGGTCTCTGCAAGTTTCCAGCAAATATTCCTTCTTTGCACAGAGGACACAAATACCTGAGACTGGAAACAAATTTCTTGAAGTTGCTCAGGTCCTTTACCTAAGTTAAGTTGAGCTGCTTTATTGATTTATTTATGAGATAGAGTCTCACTCTGTCTCCCTGGCTGGAGTGCAGTAGAGCAATCTGGGCTCACTGCAACCTTCGCCTCCTGGGCTCAAGCAATCCTCATGCCTCAGCCCCCCGAGTAGCTGAGATCACAGGGATGTGCCACCATGCCCAGTTAAATTTTGTATTTTTAGTAGAGATGAAGTTTTGCCATGTTGCCCAGGCCGGTCCTGAACTCCTGCCCTCAAGTGATCTGCCTACCTCAGCCTCCCAAAGTGCTGGGACTACAGGCATGAGCCACCTCACCCGGCCCAAGTTGAGCTATTTTAAATAGTGTTTGGAGAAAACGTTTTTTCCAACAATTACTACCAAGTTCTTTCTAAATAGTTTATAGTGCATGGTTTCTAAATGTCCTATAATAATTAAAATTTAAAAAGAGCAAACATTTAGTATTTACTAGGTTCTAGGCACTATGTTAAGTACTTTATGGGTATCTCAATTAATTATCACAATTGTATAATAGAAGCAGGGGTGTCTTAGTCCATTTGCATTGCTGTAAAGGAATACCTGAGGCTGGGTAATTTATAAAGAACAGAGGTTTATTTGGCTCACGGTTCTGCAGGCCATACAGAAGCATGGTGCCAGCGTCTGCTTCTAGTGAGGACCTCAGGAAGCTTCCAGTCATGGTGGACGGCAAAGAGGAGCTAATGTGTCACATGATGAGACGAGAGAGGGAGCAAAAGAGAGGCGGGAGGGGGTTCCAGACACGTTTGGTTTTTTTGTTCAGACTGGATCTCCCTCTGTCACCCAGGCTGGAGCAAGGTGGTGTGAACATGGTTACTCTAGCTTTGACCTCCTGGGCTGAAGTGATCCTCCTGCCTCAGCCTCCTAAGTATCTGGGACTATAGGCCTGTACGACCTTCCCTAGGTAATTTTTAATTTTTTTTTTTTTTTTTTTTGTGGAGGAGACAGGATCTTGCCATGTTGCTCAGGCTGGTCTTGAACTTCTGGGCTCAAGCAATCCTCCAGCCTCAGCCTTGCAAGTTTTGGGATTACAGGCATGAGCCACCATGCCTAGCCTCTTAGATTCTTTTAAACAATCAGATCTCTAGGGAACTAACAGACTGAGAACTCATTTATTACCTTGAGGAGGGCACCAAACCATTCGTGAAGGATCTGCCCTCATGACCCAAACACCTTCTGCCAGGACCCACCTCCAACACTGGGGATTAACTTTTTTTTTTTTTAGACAGAGTCTTGCTCTGTCATCCAGGCTGAAGTGCAGTGACACGATCTTGGCTCACTGCAGCCTCAAATTCCTGAGCTCAAGCAATCCTCCCGCCTCAGCCTCCTGAGTAGCTGGGACTCATAGTGCATGTCACCATACCCAGATAATTTTTTTAATCTTTTATAGAGATGAGGTCTCACTTTGTTACCCAGGTTGGTTTCGAACTCCTGGGCTCAAGTGATCCTTCTGCCTTGGCTTCCCAAAATAGTGGGATTACAGGCATGAGCCACCACCACGCCTGGCTATTGTTTTTCTTTTCAAGTGACAAATTTTCGTCACCTCTTCCAGGCCACCTGCATGCCCGTGTGCGTTTCACAGTGCACAGCATTTAACTGCATTCATCAGCCATACTAATCCTACTTGCTTGTTTGCCCAAGTCATGCCAAAACCATCAGGTCGGCTCAGTGCTTCCCTCTCACTTGGCCTGTGATTTTGATGTCCTCCCCACCTCCGCCTCTCAGAACTGTGTGTTCAAAGAAAGACCTTGGATTCAAACTTCTATCTGCCCAGACTCATCTTTGCTAGAACTGTGACTTCCAGACCTCTCCCTCTCTCCCTCTGTGCTGCTGATTCAAATTTTAAAATTCCCCCAGGAGGTGACTCCAATCAGTAGGAGGAGACGTGGTCCAGAAATGATCTGGGAGGGTTTTGTCAGTAGGTCTCACCAACAAAACAGATCTGCACCAGCAAAGGCACGAGCGTGGCCTCGCTGTAACAAGAACAGAGAGGCTCCGGCCTGAGCGGCACCGGGTCTGCCCTGCGCAGCAGTGGGGCATAAGCACGATGGCTGATAAAAGGACAGGGAGCCTGGAATGATCTGATAAGAAGCAGATCCCACTGCAGAATCTTAAACAGAGCAAGGGCGTGATCAGAATGGTGATGGGGACTCCGTTCTATGGGCTGGGTGACTGGA
Organism: Macaca thibetana thibetana; assembly: GCF_024542745.1. Taxonomy (NCBI): domain Eukaryota; kingdom Metazoa; phylum Chordata; class Mammalia; order Primates; family Cercopithecidae; genus Macaca; species Macaca thibetana. The sequence continues at coordinate 133,737,770 of NC_065580.1, read as the reverse complement.
GAAGGTAAGAGGCAGCAGAGAGGACGGTCAGGACAGACACTAGAGCAATCAGCGTGACGGGGACAGACGGATCCTGACTTACGACTGTGGGAACAGACACCGCTGGGAGTCATCAGTGAGCAGTTGTAGGGAAGGACAAGGACTTGGTGGTTGTCTGAATACGGGGTGTAGAAGGCATAGGAATAACAAGCGCCAAGTTTCTCCCCCCAGGAATAAAGAGTGCTGGAACTGGAATCGGGGCACTCAGAAATCAATTGAGAGACCAGGGCAGTGGCTCATGTCTATAATCCCAGCACCCTGGGAGGCCGAGGCGGGAGGATCGTTTGAGGCCAGGAAATCAAGACCAGCCTGGGCAACATAGTGAGACCTTGTCTCTACAAAAACATTTTTAAATTACCTGGAATGGTGGCTCATACCTGTAAATTTATTTTATTTTATTTTATTTTTTGAGACGGAGTCTCACTCTGTCACGTTGCCCAGGCTGGAGTGCAGGGGCGGGATCTCGGCTCAATACAACCTCCGTCTCCTAGGTTCAAGTGATTCTCATGCCTCGGCCTCCCAAGTAGCTGAGACTACAGGCACACAATACCACGCCCAGCTAATTTTTGTATTTTTAGTAGAGACAGGGTTTTGCCAGGCTGGGCTGGAACTCCTGGCCTCAAGTGATCCACCTGCCTCGGCCTCCCAAAGTGCTGAGATTACAGGTGTGGTCCCAGCACCCATCCATACGTGTAATTTTTTAATTTGTGAGGTGGCTTATACCTGACTACCTATATTCCCAGCTACTTGGAGGCTGAGGCAAGAGGACCGCTTGAGCCCAGGAGTTCGAGGCTGCAATGAACTATGATTACACCACCACACTGCAGCCTGGGAGACAGAGCGAGACACTATCTAAAACAAAAAACAAAAAAAACCTGAAAGCAAAGAGTCAAAGCCTGACATTCCAGAAAAGGAGCAGAGATGCTCTCTGAACACAGGATAATGGGAAAATAATCTGCTGTTTAAGCTGGAGCTCAAGCCTCAGACATCCCAACAGCCCACAAGGTGATGGAACAAAAATGTGTAAACACAGCACCTGTATTCTCACCTACCCAGGAGGCTGAGGCAGGAGGATCACTTGAGCCCAGGAGTTCAAGGCTGCAGTGAGCCACGTTCATGCCATGGCACCCCAGCCTGGACAAGAGAGCAAGACCCTGTCTCAAAAAAACAAAGTCAGATGGCACTGTTCCAGCATCACAAGAGGGTCCTAAAATCCCAGCATCTCTCTCCAAACCCCAGCAGCACTACCACCACCTTCATTCAGGCCTCTTGCCCATTACCTTGGCTTTGGTAACAGCCTCCCTAGCTTGACTCCCTGCTTGTGGTGTCCAATCCCTCTGTATTCCACATCTGGTCTCCACATGACAGGCCCTAGTATTTTCTTTTCTTTTTTTTTTTTTTTTTTTTTTTTTTTTTTTTTTTGAGATAGAGTCTAGCTCTGTTGCCCAGGCTGGAGTGCAGTGGCACTATCTTGGCTCACTGCAACCTCCACCTCCCAGGTTCAAGCAATTCTCCTGCCTCAGCCTCCCAAAAAGCTGGGATTACAGGTGCCCACCACCACACCTGGCTAATTGTATTTTCGGTAGAGATGGGGTTTCACCATATTGGCCAGGTTGGTCTCGAACTCCTAACCTCAGGTGATCCACCCAGCTCGGCCTCTGAAAGCACTGGGATTACAGGTATGAGCCACCACCCCTAGCCCCCAGTCTTTCCTCAGTGTGAATACTATCTGAGGCCACTACTGGCTTCAGCTTGCATTCCAGGGCTGATGCACCAGGCCCTCCAGACCCAGTCTCCAACCCTCTCTGGCTTCACCTCTCAGCAGCCTCCCTGGCTCCTCTGACTCCTAAAGCACCCACCTCTGGCTCCCAGGCCCTTATCACTAGTGGATTGCTCTGTCCACAAACCTTCTGCCCACTTTGCAACCCCAGCTAGCCTTTTGACTCGTCTTCAAGGCTCAGTTCAAAGGTCATCTGCTTTCTCCAACACTGCATTGAGAGTATCTCTTCTGCCCCGCAAGCTTCCTAGGCTTCCTGACATTGGGGTGCTTGTCACATGGCACGAACCTCTCTTGCTGCAATTGCCAAGCCCCACACCCTGGGCCCCACAGCAGGAGCAACATCATTTTCATGGTGAGAGACCTCATTCCCGGCATTTAGCTTGGCCGGGCTCACTCTGAGCACGCAGTCAATGTTTAAATGAATAGATGATGTCATCAGAGCCTTGGCATGTTGCTACTTGCGAGTATGCCGTCTCAGAGAAGAAAAGGTCAGCGGTTTAAGAACACAAACTCCAGAAGGACTTAGATGCATATGCCCGCCATGCACTCCTCACTGTGTGGCCTTGGGCCATCGCTAATATGAGTGCTATAAAAATTCTCTATGTATTCACTCATTTAATCCTCACAGTCACTCTATGAGGGACATATGGGACATACTGCGGGGGCTGCAGCGTTTTTGTTTTGTTTTGTTTTGTTTTATTTTTTGGAAACAGTCTCTCCCCGTCACGCAGGCTAGAGTGCAGTGACGTAATCTCGGCTCACAGCAACCTCTACTTCCCAGGTTCAAGCAATTCTCTTGCCTCAGCTTCCCAAGTAGCTGGGATTACAGCACACGCCACCACGCCTGGCTAATTTTTGTATTTTTAGTAGAGACAGGGTTTTGCCATGTTGGCCAGGCTGGTCTCGAATTCCTGAGCTCAAGCAGTCTTCCCACCGTGGCCACCCAAAGTGCTGGGATTAAAGATTTGAGCCACCACGCCTGGCCTAGGGTTATTATCATTACTTTTTTTTTAAAGAGATGGTGGCTCACTCTGTGGCCCAGGCTGGAATGCAGTTATAGCTTACTATGGCCTGGAAACTCCTGGGCTCCAGTGATCCTTCCACTTCAGCCTCCTGAGTAGCTGGAACTAAAGGCATGTGCCATCATGCCTGGCTAATTTGTTTATTTTTTGTAGAGATGGGGGTCTTGCTATGTTGCCCAGGCTGGTCTGGAACTCCTGGCCTCAAGCGATCCTCCTGCCTCAGACTCCCAAGTGGCTGGGACTATAGGCATGCACCATCACACTGGCTAATATTTTCATTTTTTATAGAGATGGGGGTCTCACTACGTTGCCCAGGCTGGTCTGGAACTCCTGGCCTCAAGCGATCCTCCTGCCTCAACCTCCCAAAGTGCTGGGATTTACAGAATAATAAGCTGAGGCACAGAGATGTTAGATAACTTGGTAAATGAGAAAGTCAGGATTGGAAGCCTCATCCTTAACCACTAGGTTGTACTGCCTAGCTTAGCACAAGGCCAGACACATCACAAGTACTAGAGAAATGTGAGCCTCCACCAGACAACAGCTTTGGAGAGCTCCAAAATGCAAATCAGTTCCCCGTATCTAGGAGAGCACGCAGCCTGGTCCATCCATGCTTTAATCCAGAACAGAACCTTCAACCACTGGTGTCATTTTGGCCGCAGCACCAGCATCACCAGGGGAAGTTTCCTTCACCCAAAGGAATACCGTATGGATTGTCATTGAAATGACCACAAACTAAGAAGAACTCAATTTCTTTATCTGTAAAATAAAGGGAAATAGGCCGGGCGTGGTGGCTCACGCCTGTAATCCCAGCACTTTGGGAGGCCGAGGGCGGGGGTGGATCACTTGAAGTCAGGAGTTCGAGACCAGCCTGGCTGACATGGAAAAACCCCGTCTCTACTAAAAATACAAAAATTAGCCTGTCGTGGTGGCACGGGCCTGTAGTCCCAGCTACTCGGGAGGCTGAGGCAGGGAGAATTGCTTGAATCCCGGAGGTGGAGGTTGCAGTGAGCCCAGATCGCGCCACTGCACTCTAGCCTGAGCGACAGAGTGAGACTCTGTCTCAAAATAAATAAATAAATAAACAAATAAAAATAAAGTGGAAATAAAGGCATTGATTACCTCACAGTGTTGTTCTTAAGTTTAAATGAAATAAGATGGGAAGTTGAGGCAGGAGCACTGCTTGAGGCCAAAAGTTCAAGACCAGCCTGAGCAATATAGGGAGACTCCCACCTCTACAAAAAATAAAAAATCAGTCGAGTGTGGTGGCACACGCCTGTGGTCCCAGCCACTTGGGAGGCTGAGGTGGGATGATCACTTGAGCCCAGGAGGCAGAAGCTGCAGTGAGCTATGATGGCACCTCTGCACTCCAACCTAAGCAACAGAACAAGACTCCATCAAAAAAAAACTTGTGACCAGGTGCGGTGGCTCATGCCTGTAATCCCAGCGTGATTTGGGGCGGCTGAGGCGGATGGATCATGAGGTCAGGACATCAAGACCATCCTGACCAACATGGTGAAACCCTGCCTCTACTAAAAGTACAAAAATTAGCTAGGCGTGGTGGTGGGCGCCTGTAATCCCAGCTACTCAGGAAGCTGAGACAGGAGAATCTCTTGAACCCGGGAGGCGGAGGTTGCAGTGAGCCGAGATCACACCACCACACTCCAGCCTGGGTGACAGAGCGAGACTCCGTCTCAAACCAAACAAACAACGAACACAACTCCCAAATAACACAACACACGTGCACACACACACACCTCACACCATTATTTATAAATGGAAAAGAATTTATCGATGAAGGCCAGTTTATACTCATTTCATAACGGTTTTTGCTTGTTCGTAATGCAGTACCATTCGTTTCTAGTTTTGCAGAGTTGTAATCACTAGAAAAGCTACTATGGGACAGAGGAAGATGGAGCTGGCAGCCGGCTTCACAAGGCAGCTGGCTTCACAAGGCAGGCCTGTACATTTGTGTTTCCTAGCTTTTGTGAGCTTAAGTTCACAAACCAAAGTCCTCATCAACAAGCCTTTTACATTTGAATAGATTACAAAGTGTTTATAGGTCTGAGTCCTTGCAAGACAGTAGTTAATTGGCCTCACAAACAGCAGCAGGAGAGTCTCATTATCCTGATTTAACAAAGGAAGACACTTCATCCAGAGAAGTTAAGGGACTGGATCCAGGCCCTAGTGCTGAGTCTAATCATCATTGTCATCAGCATCGTTATAATCGTCACTAATTTTTAACATGCTAGGAGGACACTCCAACAATCTGTCCTCATCTGCCAGGAGCTCGTAGATTAACAGACCTTTGATGTAACCATTTTTCAAAGAGCTAAGTAGGTAATAAAACATAAATATTTATTGAAAGTAATACTGGAACCTCAGGCCTCATTCCTCATTAGAAGGAGACCAAGGGGCTAAATATAAAATTGTGGGGCAGTCACCTTTCTGCTGGGGCTCTGTTTCCCCATCAGTAGTGAAGAATTAGTACCACCTGGCTGGGTGCAGTGGTTCATACCTGTAATCGCAGCATTTTGGGAGGCTGAGGCAGACAGATCACTTGAGGTCAGGAGTTCGAGACCAGACTGGCCAAAATAGCGAAACCCCATCTGTACTAAAAATACAAAAATTAGCCAGGTGTGGTGGCACACACCTGTAATCCCAGCTACTCGGGAGGCTGAGGCATGAGAATCACTTGATCCTGGGAGGTAAAGGTTGCAGTGAGTCGAGATACCACCACTGCACTCCAGCCCGGGTGACAGAGCAAGACTCTGTCTCAAAAACAAGGTACCACCTGGCTGAGTGTGGTGGCTCACACCTGTCATCCCAGTGCTTTGGGAGGCTAAGGCAGGGGGATTGCTTGAGGGCAGCAGTTTGAGACAGCCGGGGCAACATAGCCAGATGCCATCACTACAACAAATTAGCTGGTCATGGTGAAACATGCCTGTAGTCCCAGCTACTTAGGAGGCTGAGATAGGAGGATCACTTGAACCCAGGAGGTCCAGGCTGCAGTGAGCTGTCATTGCACCACTGCATTCTAGGCTGGGCAACAGAGCAAGACCCTGCATCAAAAGAAGAAGAAGGAGGAGAATTAGTACCACCTGACAATGTCTTCTTTCCTAGGGATTGGTTGAGATATTTGTTACACACCTAGATTCCTAGGCCTCTACACTGCAGATCTGGGGTGGGCCTAGGATCAGAGACTATGAAGATTGTTATTTTAACTAAGGATGCAACAGAGGTCAGGACAGAAAGCTTTGGGGCTAAATGTGTCTAAGGCAGTCATTGTTCAATGTGGCCCTCACAGCTGCTGACCCAGAAACATGGCTTATTTTTAGAAGTCTGGACAAACCCAAAGCCTGACAGATCACTTTTCTCTGTAGTACATAGAACTGAATTGAACTAAGAACCTTGAATGGATAGTAACATGGTCATCTAATTAGGACCTTTTTCCACAGGGCACAGCCTGCTCAAGAGTAACTCAGAAGGGCATAAATATGAGAAATGGCCCAGATCAGATGGCTCAGGCTTTAAGTGACCTTGGGCAAGTTACTTATCTTTTATTTTTTGTCATTTGAGGCAGGGTCTCACTCTCAATCCCAGGCTGGAATGCAGTGGCAAGATCTCGGCGCACCACAACCTCCACCTCCTGAGCTCAAACAATTCTCCTACCTCAGCCTCCGGAGTAGCTGGGACCACAGGAGCACGCCACCATTCCTGGCCAACTTTTGCATTTTTTTTGTAGAGAAGGGATCTCACCATGTTGCCCCGGCGTTTTTTTGTTTTTTGCTGTTTTTTTTTTAGACAGTCTCGCTCTGTCACCCAGGCTAGAGTGTAGTGGCACCATCTTGGCTCACTGTAAGCTCTGCCTCCCGTGTTCAAGCTACTCTGCCTCAGCCTCCGGAGTAGCTCGGAATACAGGCACCCACCACCACGCCTGGCTAATTTTTGTACTTTTAGTGGAGACAGGGTTTCACCATGTTGGTCAGGCTGGTCTTGAACTGCTGTCCTCAAGTGATCCACCAGCCTCCCAAAGTACTGGGATTACAGGCATGAGTCACCGTGCCCAGCCCCAGGCTGGTCTTGAACTCCTGCAAATTCTCTTCCTTGAGCCTCAGTTTCCTCATTTTTCCTGTAAAGTGCAAGTAATATACAACATGAATAAACCTTAAAAACCCTATATAAAGTGAAAGAGGTCAGACACAAAAGGCCACATATCATATAATCCCATTTACATAAAATCTCCAGAGTAGGCAAATCCATTGAGACAGATTAGTGCCTGCTAGGGGCTGAGGGAGGGAGGAATGGGGAGTGACTTTTTAATAGTTAGGACTTGCCCTTTGGGGCAATAAAAATGTTCTGGAACTAGATAATGGTGATGGCCGCACAACCTTGTGGATATATTAAATGCCACTGAATTGTACATGTCAGAATAGTTAAATGATGTTATCTTATGTGCAGTTTATTACAGTTTTTTTAATGCAATCAAGGCCGAGCTCAGTGGCTCAGGCCTGTAATCCCAACACTTTGGGAGCCCGAGGCAGGAGGATCACTTGACCCTGGGGGTTCGAGACCAGCTTGGGAAACATAATGAGACCTTGTCTTTACAAAAAATGTTTAAAAATTAGCCAAGCGTAGTGCCGTTTTGCCTGTAGTCCCAGCTATTCTGGAGGCTAAGGTGGGAGGATCACTTGAGCCTGGAAGGTCAAGGCTGCAGTGAGCCAAGATTGCGCCAGTGCACCCCAGCCTGAGTGACGAGATTCCGTCTCATAATAAGTAATTAAAAATAAAAATACAGATTCCAGGGCCCTGCCCCCAGGGATTGTAAGTGAAGCTCAGCAATCTGTATTTTGAAAAGCTTTCTGTGCAATTCGAAGGAAGAGCCAAATCTCAGACCAATGACCAAGTCCTTCCCAAACTTGCCCAGTCACAAGAGACACATGGGGCACCAGTTAAACATACAGATTCCCAGGACTTTCTTCTGGGATGACGCCCTGGAATCAGAATGTGTAATAAAGCACATCAGATAATTCATGGGATCCGGCAAATTTGGGAAGCACGGCTTCAGTCGCATTTTCTTTTCTTTCTTTTTTTTTTTTTTTTGAGACAGTCTCACTCAGTCACTCAGGCTGCAGTAAAGTACCATGATCCCAGCTCACTGCAACCTCTGCCTCCCAGACTCAAGTGATCCTCCTGGCTCAGCCTCCTGAGCAGCTGGGGTTACAGGCATGCACCACCATGCTCAGCTAATGTTCTAAAATTTTTTATAGAGACAGGGTCTCACTATATTGCCCAGACTGCATTCAAACTCCTGGGCTCAAGGGACCCTCCCATTCAGCCTCCCGAAGTGCTGGGATTATAGGTGTGAGCCACTATGCCTGGCTAACAGTCTTAGACACACCATACACAACCCAATTCTCATCTCTCAAGCCTTAATCTCTTCACACTGGAATAACCCCACAAGATATTTTGGTTCCCCCATAATAAAATGAAACCAGTTGCCTATAAGGTCAAAAGCCATCCTAGGCTGGGCCTGGTGGCTCACACATGTAATCCCAGCACTTTGGGAGGCTGAGGCTGGAGGATCACTTGAGGCCAGGAGTTCCAGACCAGCGTGGCCAACATGGTGAAGCCCTGTCTCTACTACAAATACAAAAATGAGCCGGGCATGGTGGCAGGCACCTGTAAGTCCAGCTATTCCAGAGACTGAAGCAGGAGAATCACTTGAACCTGGGAGACCGAGATTGTAGTGAGCTGAGATCATGCCACTGCACTCCAGCCTGGGCGACACAGTGAGACTCTGACCCAAAAAAAAAAAAAAAAAAGGCTGGGCACGGTGGCTCAAGCCTATAATCCCAGCACTTTGGGAGGCCGCGACGGGCGGATCACGAGGTCAGGAGATCAAGACCATCCTGGCCAACACAGTGAAACCCCGTCTCTACTAAAAAATACAAAAAACTAGCCAGGCGAGGTGGCGGGCGCCTGTAGTCCCAGCTACTCGGGAGGCTGAGGCAGGAGAATGGCGTAAACCCGGGAGGCGGAGCTTGCAGTGAGCTGAGATCCGGCCACTGTACTCCAGCCTGGGCAACAGAGCGAGACTCCATCTCAAAAAAAAAAAAATCCATCCTGCAGGAAGCACTTCATTCTCACAGGACTCTTCTCCCTTTAGCAAGAATTTGATAAGAAAGAAGACACGCCCTCCATGTATTTGTGCTCAACTCAAAACAAACTCTGCTTTCAAAGAAATTGTGTTTCTATGCAAAGACCTTCAGTGCCAAGTTAACCAAAAGACATTTCTCTAGTAAAGCCATGAACCTGCATTATACCCCTAATGGCTTATAAATAAATAATGGACATAAAAATAGCAATAATGAACTTGGAAAATACTAGCTAATTTACACCATAATAGAAATACCCAGGGATCTTTAACAATTGAAGGACCGATGCCAGCTTCTGTAGTAAGTACACCAAACCATATTATTCCACATGTGAGTGTAATTTCTAAATTGCAGTGTGTCATTCAGAAGGGTGTATGCTCTCTGAAAAGCAAAGAAGTATTTATATGAGTGCTATTCCTCAACTGCATCATTCCCTGATGAGAAAAAGCAAAGGAATTATTGGAAAATGTATTCGTCGAGGCCCAGAAGCAGAATGTTTCAGAAAAAGGCTATCATTAATCTTTTGGGGTTTTTTTGTTTTTGCTTTTTTTGAGTTGGAGTCTTGCTCTGTCGCCCAGGCTGGAGTGAAATGGCACAATCTTGGCTCACTGCAACCTCCGCCTCCCAGGTTCAAGCGATTCTCCTGCCTCAGCCTCCTGAGTAGCTGGGATTACAAGTGCTCGCCACCTCGCCCAGCTAATTTTTGTAATTTTAGTAGAGACGGGGTTTTACCATGTTGGCCAGTCTGGTCTCGAACTCCTGACCTCAAGTGATCCTGGCCTCCCAAAGTGCTGGGATTACAGGCATGAGCCACTGTGCCCAACCAAAAAAGTCTGTCATTAATCTTTATGCAGTTGTGGAGATAGACCAGTGCCCCACGCCACATGAAGCGTACAGAGGTATGGGCACTCTTGTCCCAGCAAAGCCTGCCTTAAGGCCAGCCATTGATTGACATGCGGAATCATGGGGACAGCTGCTGCGGATGAATGGATCACACACACCAGTCACCTTTCCAAAACCCAAATCTCAGCCCATGTAGTAGTTGGCAGTTGCCTAGACAGGAAAAACAAAAAAAAAAGTTTTGGCTGAGTGTGGTGGCTCAGCTGTAATCCCAGCTCTTTGAGAGGCCAAGGCAGGCGGATCACAAGATCAGGAGTTCAAGACCAGCCTGGCCAATATGGTGAAACACTATCCCTAGTAAAAATACAAAAATTAGCTGGGCATGGTGGCGGGCTCCTGTAATCCCAGCTACTCGGAAGGCTGAGGCAGGAGAATCACTTGAATCCAGGAGGCAGAGGTTGCAGTGAGCCGAGATCGTGCCACTGAACTCCAGCCTAGGGGAGACAGTGAGGCTCCATCTCAAAAAAAGAAAAAAGGAAGAAAAAAGAAAACAAAAGTCTCAACTCCTAATTCAACTTAAGGGATCCTCCAAAAAACAGCCCCTCCCTACTTCGTGGGCTGCATTTTTAGCTTTCCTCCCCTCCCTTGTTCAGTTTCCTCATTTTGTATCTTACACACCAATGATTTGGGAATATTTTGAGTTTTCTAAGCATATCTCGATACAGTGGTTTCCAATGGGGGTCATTTTGCTCCCCTTCCCCATTACCCCACCCTCCAGTGGACATTCAGAGACTCTGAAGACTTTTTTTTCTTCTCCCTCCTCCCATCCTCCACCTTCAAGTAATTCCCAGTGTCTGTTGTTCCCTTCTTTGTGTTCACATGTTTGCATCATTTAGCTTCCACTTATAAGTAAGAACGTGCGGTATTTGGTTTTCTGTTTCTGTGTTAGTTCGTGAAGGATAATGGCCTCCAGCTCCATCCACGTTCCTGCAAAGGACATGATCTCATTCTTTTTATGGCTGTATCGTATTCCAGTATACGTGGACCACATTTTTTCTTTATCTAATCTGCCACTGATGGGCATTTAGGTGGATCCCATGTCTTTGTTATTGCGAATAGTGCTGCAATGATGTCAAAAGTCACCCTGAAGGAAGCACTCCATTCATACATAGGCATGCACGTGTCTTTATGGTAAAATGATGTATATTCCCCTGAAGATATTTTTTATTGCTACTAGCGGAGGTGCTGCAAGCATCTAGCAGGTGTAGGGGTCAAAGATGCTGCTAAACATTCTGTAGTTCACAGGACAGTCTCCCATAAAAAAGAAGAGTCCAGCCCCAAATGTCAATAAGGCCACTTTTGAGAAACTTTTCCTTGGTAAATTGAATTAATGGCCCCAAATTTTTACCCATCCCTAAGTCCATACCATAAGCTGTTTAATTTTGCAGTGTTCTCTCATCATGGGAAGGGCTTCTTCCCCACTCTTGACTCTGGGCTTAGCTACGTGACTTACTTTGGCCAAGAGAATGTGGCAAAATGACAGTACCTTTTTTTTTTTTTGAGACAGCATCTTGCTCCGTCGCCCAGGCTGGGGTGCAGTGGCGCGATCTCAGCTCACTGCAACTCCACCTCCTGGGTTCAAGTGGTTCTCCTGCCTCAGCCTCCCGAGTAGCTGGGATTACAGGCACGCACCACCACACCTGGCTACTTTTTAGTATTTTTAGTAGAGATGGGGTTTCGCCATGTTGCCCAGGCTGGCCTCAAACTCTTGAGCTCAGGCAATCCACCCGCCTCAGCCTCCCAAAGTGCTAGGATTACAGGAGTGAGCCACCCCGCACCGGGCCAACTGTACATGTTTCTACTTGGCTTGTACCTCTGCCAGTGCCACGACAAGGACTTGTAGTGATCTGGGAGCAGGGAAAGGGTGAGAAACTTATGGAACAAAGCCAGTCCCCCAGCTAAGCCCAGACTAAATCCACCAACCCACAGGCAAACTTATGAGAAATAATTATTGTTTTAAGCCCTTGAGTTTTGGGAGAATTTGTTATGCAGTAATAGCTAACTATTGCAGACACAATGCTGCTTCATGCTTTTGGACGTGCTGTTTCCTCTGCTTAAACATGTCCCCTACTCTCACCCCCATATGACTTGGAAAACTGTTCTTCATCTCTCAAAGCCCAACTCAGAGATCACCCTTCCTGGAAACCTTCTTGGATTCCCTGCAAAAAAATAATCCATTCCTCTTTTCCTACAGACTTTGACTGTTGAACTGCCATATTTGTATTAACTTGTCTTTATCTCTTACTAGATAGCGAACTCATGAGAGCAGAGACTTTGTCTCAAATCTGACCCCAAGGTAGCACAATCAGAGTGGACACTCAGGAAAATACTTGCAGAATGCAAAGGGCTGGCCTGGAAGTTGGGGGAAGGTGATTATCAGAGACATTCATCAGCTTTGGCTCTAGCCCTGGAATGGTGCCTGGAACGTGGCCCAATCCCGGTGACAAAAGAAGAGACTATGGGCTCCAGCCTGTAGTCTGGATTTCCCTGCCAATCAAAGTTGTCATGGAGAGGAACAGCCTCTGCCATTACTGTTTAGCACAATGAAACTGTTTAGAGGAGAGCCTTACCTTCAGGAAATTCCAATGAGCCTGTTTTATTGTTACCCTCCAACAGTAATGACTCCCGTAGGATTAAACAGAGTGTAAAGTAATTGCTAAAACATCCCCTGCCGTGGACAGAGAAGCCTGCACAAGATGTAATGCTCCCACTTCACTTGGGAGGGAGGGGGCTTTCTCATGGAAACAAAGTGTGTCATTAGAGCTTTACAGAGTAGGAAGAGGCAGCAGTGGGAGGAAAAATGCAAGGCAATGCAGAAGAAAGAGTCCAGACTTTGGAAACAGATCAGCTCCAGTTGAAAGCCCAACCACACCCCAGGTCACTTCATGCCTCTGAATCTTGATTTGCTCATCTGTAATAGAGAAATATAAAACGTGGCCAGGCGCAGTGGCTCACACCTGTAATCCTAGGCCAGGAGTTCAAGACCAGTCTGGCCAAAATGGTGAAACCCTGTCCCTACTAAAAATGCAAAAAAATTAGCCAGGTGTGGCGGCGCATGCCTGTAATCCCAACTCCTTGGGAGGCTGAGACAGGAGAATCGCTTGAACCCAGGAGGTGGAGGTTGCAGTGAGCCGAGATCGTGCCACTGCACTCCAGCCTGGGTGATAGAGCCAGACTTTGTCTCAAAAAGCAAAAAAAAACCCAAAACAAACAAACAAACAAACAAAAACCACATATATATGGGAAGAGCGAGAGAGAGAAAATGTAAAACATCTGTCTTCTAAAGATTGTTGCGATGATAAAACAGATAATTCATGTGACAATGGCTGGTGCAGAGAAGTCACTTGGTAATTAGTTTCCTTTCCTCCTGCAGAAGTTTGGAGGAGAAACATACCTGAACAAATAGGTCAAAATTAGGGAGCCAGGTGCAGAGGTTCACACCTGTAATTCCAGCACTTTGGAAGCCCAAGGCCGGAGGATTGCTTAAGGCCGGGAGTTCATGACCAGACTGAGCAACATAGCAAGACCTCATCTCTAGAAAAAAATTTAAAACTTAGCCAGACATGGTGGTGCATGCGTGTATTCCCAAGTATCTGGGAGGTTGAGGTAGGAGGATTGCTTTGGAGTTCGAGACTACAGTGAGCCATGACTGTGCCACTACACTCTAGACTGGGTGACAGAATGATGAGACCTGGTCTAACAAAAAAAAAATGGCCAGCCCGGTGGCTGATGCCTGTAATCTCAGCACTTTGGGAGGCCAAGATAGGTGGATCACCTGAGGTCAGGAATTCGAGACCAGACTGGCCAACAGGGCGAAACCCATATCTACTAAAAAAAATACAAAAATTAGCCAGGCATGGTTGTGGGCACCTGTAATACCAGCTACTCAGGAGGCTGAGACAGGAGAATCTCTTGAACCCGGGGACAGAAGTTGCAATGAGCCAAGATCGCACCTCTGTACTCTGGCCTGAGTGAAAGAGCAAAATTCTGTCAAAAAAAAAAAAAAAAAAAAAAAAAGCTCATGCCTGTAATCCCAGCACTTTGAGAGGCTGAAATGAGTGGATCCCTTGAGGTCAGGAGTTTGAGACCAGCCTGGCCAACATGGTGAAACCTCGTCTTACTAACAAATACAAAAACTAGCCGGGTGTGGTGGTGGACACCTGTAATCCCAAATACTTGGGAGGCTGAGGAAGGAGAATCACTTGGACCCAGGAAGCAGAGGTTGCAGTGAGCCGAGATCATGCCGCTGCACTCCAGTCTGGGCAACAGAGTGAGACTCTGTCTCAATAATAATAATAATAATAATAATAAGGGGCCAAGAGTGCCTCAGACCAGGGGTCCCCAATCCCTGGGCCATGGACTGGTTGTTCCCTTCTTTGTGTCTATGTGGTCAATGCACAACCAGGCTGCACAGCAGGAGGTAAGCGGTGGGCAGGTGAGCAAAGCTTCATCTGTATTTACAGCTGCTCCCCATTACTCGCATGACCACCTAAGCTCTGCCTCCTGTCAGATCAATGGCGGCATTAGATTCTCATAGGTGTGCAAACCCTACTGTGAACTGTGCATGCAAGGGATCTAGGTTGCATGCTCCTTATGAGCATCTAATGCCTGACTATCTGTCACTCTCTTATCACCTCCAGATAGAACTGTCTAGTTGCAGGAAAACAAGCTCAGGGCTATCACTGATTTACATTATGGTGAATTGTATAATTATTTCATTATCTATTACAAGGTAATAATAGATATAAAGTGTACAATTAATGTAATGCCCTTGAATCATCCTGAAATCATTCCCTCTACCCCTGGTCCGTGAAAACGTTGTCTTCCACAAAACTGCTCCCTGGTGCCAAAAAGGTTGGGGACCGCTGCCTTAGACAATAGAGACATTTAATTATTTCAGCTAACTAGAAACCTGCAGAGAAGCTCTTCCTGGGTGATTCTGCATCTCTGCCACTCTCCTTGCCTTGAGTTAGTGATCACAATAAGGTTGCAGCTGCTCTAAACACCAGGTCTGCGTATAAGACTATCCAGAGGAGGAAAGGAAAAAGGGGACTCTCTTCCCACATCTCTCTATTTTTTTCGAATTTTTTGGAGAGATGGGGTCTTGCTATGTTGTCCAGGCTGGCCTCAAACTCCTGGCCTCAGGCGGTCCTCCCACCTTGGCCCCCTAAAGTGCTGGGATTACAGACATGAGCCTCTGCACCTGGCCAACATCTCTCTGCTTTTATGAGAGGACATCTTTTCCAGAAGTTCCCCCAACAGATTGCTCTTTGGGTTTCATTTATCCAGAACTGGAACAGATGGCCATGGCTAGCTACCAGGGAGGCTATTGGGCAATAACAAATCTACCACTGAAGTCTGAGATGATGGTGGCCACTTTGTGTGATCTGAGCAATGGTGGGCTCTGTAAGCAAGGAGGAAAGAAGAATGGCCAAGCGAATGGCCTTAAACTTAGTTGCCCTCCCAGCCCCATAGCTAAGCCTGCCTTCATATGGCTTACTTCATTCACTACTCATTGCTGTCCAAAGCCCTTCTGGAACAGGCATTGTTTGGGGAGTAAGGGCACTTCATCATCCCATGAAAACAGCTCAACATGAAGGTATCAGGCTCCCAGTTTTAGAAACCAGGCCGGGCGCGGTGGCTCATGCCTGTAATCCCAGTACTTTGAGAGGCCAAGGCAGGCAGATCACCTGAGGTCAGGAGTTCAAAACCAGCCTGACCAACATGGAGAAACCCTGTCTCTACTAAAAAAATACAAAATTAGGCAGGGCACGGTGGCTCAAGCCTGTAATCCCAGCACTTTGGGAGGCCGAGATGGGCGGATCACGAGGTCAGGAGATCGAGACCATCCTGGCTAACACAGTGAAACCCCATCTCTACTAAAAAAAATACAAAAAACTAGCCGGGCGTGGTGGTGGGCGCCTGTAGTCCCAGCTACTCAGGAGGCTGAGGCAGGAGAATGGCGTAAACCCGGGAGGCGGAGCTTGCAGTGAGCTGAGATCATACCACTGCAGTCCAGCCTGGGTGACAGAACGAGACTCCGTCTCAAGAAAAAACAAAAAACCCCACAAAATTAGCCAGGCGTGGTGGCGCATGCCTGTAATCCCAGCTACTCCAGAGGCTGAGGCAGGAGAATCATTTGAACCCGGGAGGTGGAGATTGTGGCGAACCAAGATCGCGCCATTGTACTCCACCCTGGGCAACAAGAGCAAAAATCCGTCTCAAAAAAAAAAAAAAAAAAAAAAACTTCAGGGAGTTGGAATTGGTAAAAATGCAGAATCCTGTACTCTCTCTACAGATATAGATTTAGTAGGTCAAGAAAGAGGGACAAAAATCAGCATTTTTAACACACACTTCAGGCAATTCTTATGCACAGTAAAGTGAGAACCACTGCTTAACTCTTGCTAATATTCGTGCAATTATAAAATACATAAGATTCTTCTTCTTTATTTATTTATCTATTAGAGACAAGGTCTCACTCTGTTGCCCAGGCCGGAGTGCAACGGCACAATCCTAGCTCACTGCAGGCTGGAACTCCTGGACTCAAGCGATGCTCCCACCTCAGCCTGGTGAGTAGTTGGGAAGCTAATTTTGTAACTTGTTTTGTTATTGTTATTGTTGTTGTTGTTGTTGCTTCTGTTTTTTTTTTTTTTTTTTTTTTTTTTTAGACAGGTTCTTACTATGTTGCCCAGGCTGGTCTCAAACTCCTGGCCTCAAGCCAGATCACTTCAGCCTCCCAAAATGCTGGGATTTCAGGCGTCAGCCACCATGCCTAGCCAAGATTATTCCCTAATACTATAGAACTAGTCCCTAACACCACAAATGGCACATAGTAAGCACTGAAATATTTG
This sequence comes from Macaca thibetana thibetana, assembly GCF_024542745.1. Taxonomy (NCBI): domain Eukaryota; kingdom Metazoa; phylum Chordata; class Mammalia; order Primates; family Cercopithecidae; genus Macaca; species Macaca thibetana. The sequence goes on along the minus strand of NC_065580.1, from coordinate 133,721,023 downwards.
TTCAGCAAATGAATTTTTATAAAAAGAACATCAGTGGCCGGGAGCAGTGGCTCATGCCTATAATCTCAGCACTTTGGGAGGCCAAAGTGGGAGGACTGCTTGAGCCCAGGAATTTGAGATCAGCCTGAGCAACATAGGGAGACTGCATCTCTACAAATAATTTAAAAATTAGCTGAGCATTAGGGGGGCACACCTGTGGTTCCAGCTACAAGTTAGGCCGAGGCAAGAGGATCACCTAAGCCTGGAAGGTCAAGGCTGCAGTGAGCCATGTGATCACACCATTGCACTCCAACCTGCACAACAGACCAAGACTCTGTCTCAAAAAAAAAAAAAAATCCCCCTGGGAAAGTCACTGTCAACTTTTGCCAGGGGATTGGTGTTCTCCTGGGAAAGGAAGGTCTTGGTGGAACTAAAGACCTGATGAGAAATAGAAAGAGTAAGGAACAGGCTGAGAGGCCCCAAACACAGATTTTCCTACTTTGCAATTTTGTCTCTAAAAATCACATCCAGAGGGATCAGGAAAGTGTAACCACCTCGAGAGTGCCGCGTGACAAGAGTGTCACCACCTCGAAGATAGTTGTGTTTTCCTTGAGTTGACAGAACAAGGGTGGAAATGTAATATAGAACTGTGTTAAGTCATATTAAATTAGGGCAGAATTCAGATCCTGGCATGGAACTTAAGATAATAACAGTCTATTGATTTGAGAATTGCATTCAGCCTGAATCGGGTCTGTCAGCCTAAAGCTGCATTTTGGCAATGTGATTATTTTCAGTAACATGGCGCTTGAATATCAATATCAATAACATTCACCTGTAGAGAAGGAAAAAATAAACACCAACTACCATGACCCTTAAGAACGATGGACCTCCCAATATATGCCATTAGGCAGGGAGGTCCTACAGGTCTGTGGCCCCGGGAGCCTGGGCATTCATCCCCTTGGGGAGGCTATAGTGTTGCTGAAGTCATCTCGGGAATGTTTCGTGAAAAACTCTCACACTGTGTTTTTTCTCTGCTCTCACATCACCACTGCTATCATCAACACAGAAGACTTCTGAGACCAAGGGAATGAGGGTTTATCCCCACACACCAAGCAGCAGACATCTGGGTGTCCTCCAATTTAATTCCGACTCTATTCACATGGAGATTGTGTCAGATCCCATATGTTGAGGGCTCAGTCCCCAAGACTGCCCCCCAACCCCCCGCCAGCATCAGACACTAGCTGCAAGTCTGGGGATCTGGAACTTCTGACCAATTGCTTCAGGTTGGAAATCCTATGACCCCCTCTTTGGGTTCTATTAATTTGTTGCAGCAGCTCACAGAGCTCATGGAAACACTAACTTACATTTTCCGGTTTCTTATGAAGGAGAGTGCAAAGGAGACAGATGAAGAGGTGCAGAGGATGAAGTATGGGGAAAGAGGCACAGGGCTTTCATTGTCTTCCCTGGGTGCAATTTCCTCCAGGAACCTCCAGGTGTTCAGCTATCTGGAAGCTCTCCAAACCCTGTCCTCTTGGGTTTTTATGGAGGCTTCATTATGTAGGCATGATTGATAAAACCATTAGCCACTGGTGATCAACTTGACTTTCAGCCCCTCTCTGGCAGGTGGGGACTGAAGTTGAAAGTCCTAATCCTTTAATCCTGCCCTGGTCTTCCCAGTGACCAGTCCCCCAACCCCGCCAAAGCTATCAGACAAAAGACCCAGAAAAGGGCTGGACGCAGGGACTCATGCCTATAATCCCAGCACTGTGGGAGACCGAGGTTGTGGGATCACTTGAGGTCAGGAGTTCGAGACCAGCCTGGCCAACATGGTGAAACCCCCTCCCTACTAAAAACACAAAAATTCACCGGGCTTGGTGGCCTATGCCTGTAATCCCAGCTACTCAGGAGGCTGAGGCAGGAGAATTGCTTGAACCTGGAGGCAGAGGTTGCATTGAGCTGAGATCATGCCACTGCACTCCAGCCTGGGCATCAGAGTAAGACCCTCTCTCAAAAAAAAAGGACCCAGATAAAACAGCATTTTGGGGATCTCAAGGATTTTAGGAGTTGTATGCCAGCAAAGAAATGAAGACCAAATACATATTTCCTAATATCACAATGGCACACCTCCACATTTCACCATCTTCACAAACTGTATTCTCCCACCATCTGCCTTCACAATATGAAGAGTAGCAAGAAAACCACAAGCTCGGGCCGGGCGCAGTGGCTTACGCCTATAATCCCAGCACTTTGGGAGGTTGAGGCAGGTGGATCACCTGAGGTCAAAAATTTGAGACAAGCCTGGCCAACATGGCAAAACCCTATCTCTACTAAAAATACAAAAATTAGCTGGTCATGGTGGTGCACGCCTGTAGTCCCAGCTATTCGGGAGGCTGAGGTAGGAGAATCGCTTGAACCCAGGAGGCAGAGAGGTTGCAGTGAGCTGAGATCGTGCCACTGCACTCCATCCTGGGCAATAGAGTGAGACTGTGTCAAAATAAAAATAAAAATAAAAAAATAAAACACACACACACACAGAGAGAGAGAGAGAGAAAAGACAGCATTTTGGAGAGCCCAAGGATTTTAGGAGTTGTATGCCAGGAAACAGAAATGAAGACCAAATATATATTTCCCAGTATCACAATGGCCCACCCCCACATTTCACCATCTTCACAAACTATTCTCCCACCATCTGCCTTCACCATTATGAGTAGTAGCAAGAAAACCACAAGCCGTGATTTGTAGAGGTTTAAGGAACTAATCCCTCAAACATCACTCTCCTCTAAATGTTAAGCCTGGAATTCAACCCTTGATGCTGTATTCTGTCATTGGTGGTGCACGCATTCTGTTCTAACCTCAGCTGTTGTGCTCTAATTTAATTTGGGGTTCACTACCTGAAGTTGGTGTAGACCCCACAAGTTAAGGGCTTCACAAGAAGGCTGACCCTCACTTTAGACACCAGCTGCACTTCAGGGCCACCCACACTTCAGACTGCCTACAAATGTAGGGGTCCCCACTACCCCCTGAGGTTTAATCATTGGTTTAAATGACTTACAGAACTCAAGAAAATACTATAACTACAGTTGTTTTGCTTTGTTGTTTTGTTTTGTTTTGAGACAGGGTCTTGCTCTGTTACCCAAGCAGGAGTGCAGTGGCATGATCATAGCTCACTGCAGCCTTGACCTCCCAGGCTTAAGCAATTCTCCTGCCTCAGCCTCTTGAGTAGCTAGGTCTACAGGCATGAACTACCCTGTCCAGCTAATTGTTTTATTTTTTTGTATAGATAGGAGTCCCACTTTGTTGCCCAGGCTGGTCTCGAACTGAGAGGCTCAAGCAATCCTCCAGCCTTGACTTCCCAAAGTGCTGGGATTACAGGTGTGAGCCACCACACTGGGCCACAACTACAGTTCTGGGGGGGTTTCTGGGTTTTTTTCAAAGACAAAGTCTTGCTCTTTTTCCCAGGCTGGACTGTAGTGGTGAATCTCGGCTCACTGCAACCTCTGCCTCCTGGGTTCAAGTAATTCTCCTGCCTCAGCCTCCCAAGCAGCTGGCATTACAGGCATCCACCACCACACCTGGCTAATTTTTGTATTTTTAGTAGAGACGGGGTTTCACCATGTTGGCTAGGCTGGTCTCAAACTCTTGACCTTAAGTGATCCTCCTGCCTCAGCCTCCCAAAGTGCTGGGATTACAGGCATAAGCCACCACGCCCAGCCCACAACTACAGTTTTTTTTAAATGAAAGATACAAATCTGGACCAGCCAAATGAAAAGATACTTAGGACAAGATCCGGGAGGGTCTCAAATGCAGAGCTTCCATGCCCCTCCCCATCAAATCAGAACGTGTCACATTGATGTATTCACCAACCAAGAAACTCCACTGAGCCCCAGTGTCCAGTTTTTTTATTGGGGTTTCAGTACATAAACATGACTAATTCAATCATCAGCTGCATCACTGGACAGATGAGTGAACTCCATCTCCAGTCCTGTTGTTGCTCATTGGTAAACTGGCTTTCAAAGTCCTCTAATCACATGGTTGATCTCTCTGGCAACTAGCCTAAGGACCCACCATGAGTCACTGCAGTAGCATAAACTTGGGTGTGATCCAAGGGGCTCCTGAACAATAAAGATACTCCTACCAGTTGAGAAATTCCAAGTGTTTTTGAAGTTCCATGCCAGGAATGCAGGACAAGACCAAGCAAATTCTTTATTGTACAATACACATGTGCTACCTTTGCCAGTGCAAATACAGCTAAGCAGGCAAGCCACAGAGCCCCTGAGTCTGCCTTTCTCCCTTTCAAGAGGAGACACTGAAGGAAGTAGTTACATTTGTTTTTGTTTTGTTTTTTTTTTTAAAAAAAACGAGGTCTTGCTCTATCACCCAGGCTGGAGTGCAGTGGCACAATCGTAGCTCACTGCAGCCTCAAACTCCTGGGCTCAAGCGATCGTCCCATTTCAGCCTCCTAAGTAGCTGGGAATACAGGTGTGCTCCACCACATCCAAGCAAATGTTTTTATCTTCAGTAGAGACAGGGTTTCACCATGTTGCCCAGGCTGGTCTTGAACTCCTGGTCTCAAGTGATCCTCCAGCCTCGGCCTCCCAAAGTGCTGGGAATGCAGGTGTGAGCCACTGCACCCAGTCATCCAGAAGTATTTCTTTTCTCAATATCCTCATCCAAAATCTGGGTCACTGAAATTTTGCCTGCCCTAAATGCCAAACTGACCTATTACTACCAGCTTCCCATCCCCAGCTCCAACCTCGTAATGATAAACACATCAGCACCAAACGTAAACTATTGTCTCAATGACATTATAAACCCAAGGAAATTGTTAAACAGGATACTCATTTCATATTCTCCACATCTAGCACCTATTAAACTGCCAAGAACTTACCTGGTGCTCAATAAATACTTGTTCAGTTTAATTAACTGGTTAATTTAAATATTAACTATAATGTATCCAATTCAAAAAACCACAAACATTTAATGAACACTCACTGTAAGCCAAGTTCTTAAGAAATAGCAATGAAAAAAGCATAGCCCTTGGTCCCTAGAAGCTGTCAAAGGTAGGCAGAAGAACACTAAAATTATTTCATTATAAAATTGAAATTCTATAATAGAAGTAAGAGAAAAGTACTATGGAAACTTTAAGTAATGAGTGTTTTTGAGCATCAATGTGTGTGTTATGGGATTGGGAGGTAAGAACGTTAAAAATGGAGTTTGTAGAAGAGAGGATGTTTGACTCACCATTAGTTGGTAGTTAGATACTAGCAGAGGAGAAGTAGTAAATGTAGGCAAAGTAAACCTGTGAAAACAAAAGGAAGCTGGGGAGAGGGTCACAAAGGGGATACAGGAAAATTTGGGGATTATGGAATTATTTTTTATGACACTGGGGAATTGTATACAGTTTGCTATGTATTTGTCAAAACCTGTAGAACTTAACATCACAAAGAGTAAACTTCAATGGATGCAGATTTTAAAAAGTAAATCAGAAGATGGGGGTATCCCAGAATGAAATGGAGACTGTGAGAAAAGAATCTAAATATTTTACAAAGCTGTGAAGTGGATTGGGGAAAAAAGAGCTGATCTAAATAACTTTGGAAAATACAAGGCTAAAAACAAATGGAAATCCACATAAACACATACTCCAGTTGGTGGAGTTGTTTCTCATAGGATTATAGGTTAAAATTTCTGAAACTATTTTACATGCATACTGGGGATAAACTAATAAGCAAATAGAGGGTAGATGGTGGGAGATGAGTTTATCACTATTCTCAAGGGAAATTACGGATTGCTGGAGGGAAGGACTAGACTAAACCATGTGGTGCTGGATTTAGAGTCAGAGATATCAGCATGAATTCATGTTTAACTGAATAGGGAAACAAATGGATAAATACAGAAGCTATCGTAGATAAGTTATATAAACATGGTGATATGGTTTAGCCCTATGTCCCCACCCAAATCTCATCTTGAATTATACTCCCATAATTCCCACGTGTTGTGGGAGTGACCCAGTGGGAGATAATTGAATCATGGGGACAATTTCTCCCATACTGTTCTAGTGGTAGTGAATAAGTCTCACGAGATCCGATGATTTGATAAGGGGAAACCCATTTCACTTGATGCTCATTCTCTCTCTTCCCTGCTGCAATGTAAAACGTGCCTTTCACCTTCCACCATGATTGTGAGGCCTCCTCAGCCACATGGAATTGTGAGTCGAATTAAACCTCTTTCTTTTGCAAATTACCCAGTCTCAAGCATGTCCTTATCAGCAACGTGAAAATGAACTAATACACGAGGTAGTATACACAAATATTTTCTAGTTCTGTCAGTTTGTTGGGCCTAGAGGCAGTGACATCCCTGTACAAATGAGCACATTAAGTGTCCAGACCTTGGCCTCTAATACCATTCTGCAATAAAAGGAAGCAGAGCACCTTGCAGATATGGCTGAAGCTAGGGCTGTGGCAGGGAAGATACAAGATGAAACTGGAAATCTTATGGCGCTAGAAAGTAAGAAAATGGCTGGATGAGGCAGCTCAGGTCTGTAATCCCAACACTTTGGGAGACAGAAGTGGGCAGATCACTCGAGCTCAAGAGTTCAAAATCAGCCTGGGAAACATGGTGAAATCCCATCTCTACAGAAAAATACAAAAATTAGCCAGGCTTGGTGGTGTGCACCTGTTGTCCCAGCTACTTGGGGGGTTGAGGCGGGAGAATCACTTCAGTCTGGGAGGTCAAGGCTGCAGTAAGCCATGTTCATACCACTGCACTCCTGCCTGGGTGAAAAAGTGAGATCTTGTCTCAAAAACTTTTTTTTTTTTTTAATCCAGAGGCATGCGCCTATAGTCCCAGGCACCTGGAAGTTTGAGGTGGGAGGTTCGTTTGAGCCCGGGAGTTCAAGCCTGCAGTGAGCTATGATTGCACCACTGCACTCCAGCTTGGGCGACAGAGCAAGACCCCATCTCAAAATAAACAAAAAAAGAAAGCAAGAAAGGACTCAGGAAACAAAAGGATAGGGCATATCAAAGTCTGAAAGATTCCAAATGGCCAAAGCTGCAACAATTTAAACAACAAAATAAATAGCATAGTATGGATTATAACCCAAAGTATACAAGAAACAACCATGAGTCCATACTGATTGTATTAGTCCATTTTCCCTCCCTCCACACATGGGGATTACAAATCAAAATGAGATTTGGGCGGAGACACAGAGACAAACCATACTACTGATTTAAGTAAACAACTGAGTAAAATAATTGTGGGCCTTAGAGACCAATTTTCCTTACAGAAGAACGAAAAAAGTATACAAAGGGGAAAAATAGGCAGGGTGGGGTGGCTCATGCCTGTAATCTCAGCACTTTGGGAGGCCAAAGTGAAAGGATCACTTGAGCCCAGGAGTTGGAGACCAGCCCGGCAACAGAGTGAGACCCTGTCCCTACAAAGTCTTCTTAAAAATTAGCTGGACATGATGGCACATGCCTATAGTTTCAGCTACTTGGGAGGCTGAGGTGGGAGGATCGTTTGAGCCTGGGAGGCTGAGACTGCAGTGAGCAATAATTACGCCACTGCACTCTAGTCTGGGTAAGAGAGCAAGTCACACATCAGAAAAAAAGAAAAGAAAAGAAAAGGAGTGGGGAGAAAAATAAGGTAACATTTCAGAGAAGAAATCTAGCAAGCAGCAAACACTTCTTTTATCTGATGATCAAGATCAAGGTTAGTATCAGTGATACATCATGTTAATAGTACATAACTTTCATGTGATGTGATGAAAATGGCATTTCATCTCTATAGTCTTCCTTCCAAAATCCCAAAGCCCAACCTAGCCATGAGAAAAACATCAGACAAGCCCACATTGAGAGAATTTTACAAAAATACCCAGCAGTATTCCTCAAGACTGTCAAGGTTATCAAACACAAGAAAAGACTTGAAAAACTGTCACAGATCAGAGGAAACAAAGGACAGATGACAATTCAGTGTAATGTGGTGTCTTGGATGGAATCCTGAAAAAGAAAGAAAACATCAGTGAAAGAAAAAAAAAAAAAAAAAAACTACTGAAATCTGAGTAAGCCAGAAGTTTAGTTAACAGTAATATTCCAGCGTTGGTTTCTTAGCCGTGACAAACGTACCATGGTAATGTCAGATGTTAACTATAATGGAAACTAGATGGTGGGGGTGGTATATGTGAGCTCTCAGAACTAACCCTGCAACGTTTCTATACATCTAAAATTATTCTAAAACAATAAGGATTTTGTTTGTTTTTAATACAGGACAAGTTGGAAAAAGCAAGAAATCTGGCATGGTTGGCATATCAGTTGATTGGCACAATGAGAGGAGATGAGGCTTGATGGTGTTTGGGGTCAGATTCTAGCAGCTCTGTAAACCGTATCAGTTAGGAACACAAGGCCAGCACTGCTTAACCAAGTCAGGGTGTTTTTAGTTACACAATGGGAAGTCTGTGAGTAGGCTCTACAAAGCTGGTAAAGAAACTCTTGTTCTTACCATCATTACTATGTTCTTCCCTCCCCTCCCCTCCCCTCCCCTCCCCCTCCCCTCCCCTCCCCTCCCTTCCCTTCCCTTCCTTTCCTTTCCTTTCTTTCTTTCTCTCCCTCTCTCTCTCTCTCTCTCTCTCTTTCTTTCTTTCTTTCTTTTTTCTTTCTTTTTTTTGAGACGGAGCCTTGCTCTGTTGCTCAGACTAGAATACAGTGGTGTGATCTTGGCTCACTGCAACCTCCACTTCCGGGGTTCAAGTGATTCTCCTGCCTCAGCCTCTCAAGTAGCTGGGATTACAGGTACATGCCACCACACCCAGCTAATTTTTGTATTTTTAGTAAAGACGGGGTTTCGCCATGTTGGCCAGGATCGTCTTGAACTCCTAACCTCAGGTGATCCACCCACCTCAGCCTCCCAAAGTTCTGGGATTACAGGCGTGAGCCACCACATCTGGCCATTTGTTTGTTTGTTTTTGTTTCAAACAGGGTCTCACTTCATCACCCAGGCTGGTGTGCAGTGGCATGCTCACAGCTCACTGCAGCCTCAACCTCTAAGCTCAAGAGATCCTCCTGCCTCGGCCTCCCTAGTAACTGGCACTACAGCTGCACTCCACCACATCCAGCTAATTTTTTTAATACCTTTTGTAGAGATGGGGGTCTACACTGTATTGCTCAGGCTGGTCTTAATCTTCTGGGTCCAAGTGATCCTCCTACCGTGGCCTCCAAAAGTGCTGGGATTACAGATGTGAGCCACTGTGGTTTTTGATTTTCATTTTCACAATTGTAAAATGGTCACACTGTAGGAGCATTTTTGCAGGAAAAGGAACAAGTGAATCAGAAAGGACCAAAGGAGCCTGATGGGTGAATCGGTCTCCTCTCTGATACTTTCCCACAAGTCCTGCACACTTCAACTTCTTCTCATTGTCCAGAAGGGATCATATGGCCATTTTCTTTTTTATTTAGAGGTAGGGTCTTGCTCTCTTGCCTAGGCTGGAGTCCACTGGCATAATTATAGCTGACTGCAGCCTCAACCACCTGGGCTCAAGCAATCCTCCCATCTCAGTCTCCCAAATAGCTGGGACTACAGGCATGTGCCACCATTCTCGGTGGCTAATTTTTGTATTTTTTGTAGAGACAGAGTTTTGCCATGATGCCTAGGCTGGCCTCGAACTCCTGGGCTCCAACAATCCTCCCACCTTGGCCCTCCAAAGTGCTAAGATTACAGGTGTGAGTCACCGCACCCAACCACATGAATATTCCTTACTGCAAGAAAGCCTAGGAAGGCTAGTATTCCTTACTGGACACAGTGACTCTCCAAACAAAATCAGCATTCTGTTTGTAAGGAGGAGGAGATGGATATTGAGAAGTTGAGAAGTTTTTTGGTAGAGACAGGGTTTCGCCATGTTAGCCAGGCTGGTTTCGAACTCCTGTTGCGTCTCACTCTGTTGCCCAGACTGGAATGCAATGGTGCAACCACAGCTCACTGTAGCCTCAACCTCCTGGGCTCAGGTGATCCTCCCACCTCAACCTCCCAAGTAGCTAGGACTACAGGTATGCACCACCACACCTGGCTAAATTTTTATTTTTGTAGAGACAAAGTCTCACTGTGTTGCCCAGGCTGGTCTCAAACTCCTGGACTCAAGTGATCCTGCCACCTCCATCTCCCAAAGTGCTGGGATTACAAGCATGAGCCACTGCACCTGGCCTCACAAAAAAAATTTTTTTTAATTAACCAGGTGCACCTGTGGTCCCAGCTACTCAGGAGGCTGAAACAGGGGAATCTCTTGAGCCCAGGAGTTGGAGGCTGCAGTGAGCTATGATCACACCACTGCACTCCAGCCTGAGCAACAGAACAAGACCCTGTCTTTAAAATTAAAGAGAGAGAGACGCACAACCAACAGGACTCGGTGTTAAATTAGAAAGGTTATTTAGATAGGTTGTGAGGATCAAAATAACTCAAAGATTACTGAGGTGCAGTAGCTCAAGCCTGTAAACCCGGTACTTTGGGAGGCTGAGGTGGGAGGCTTGCTTCAGCCCAGGAGTTTGAGACCCATCTTGGCAACATAGTGAGACCCACCCCCCCATCTCCACAACAAACAAAAATATTAGCCTCACGTGGTGGTACACACCCATGGTCCCAGCTACTCAGGAGGCTGAGGTGGGAGGATCACTTGGGTCCAGAAGGTTGAGGCTGCAATGAGCCACGAGCCACTGCACTCCAGTCTGGGCAACAGAGTGAGACCCTGTCTCAAAAACAAACAACAACAACAACAAAACAAAACAGGCCGGGCTTGGTGGTTCATGTCTGTAATCTCAGCACTTTGGGAGGCCGAGACAGATGAATCACTTGAAGCCAGGAGTTCAAAACCAGCCTGGCCAACAAGGCAAAACCCCATCTGTACCAAAAAATACAAAAATTAGCCAGGCATGGTGGCACACATCTATAATCCCAGCTACTCGGGAGGCTGAGGCATGAGAATCACTTGAACCTGGGAGGCAGAGGTTGCAGTGAGCTTAGATCGAGCCACTGCACTCCAGCCTGGGTGACGGAGAGAGACCGCCTAAAAAAAAAAAAAAAAAAAAGATTACTGAGTATTTTAATCTTAAATAACTGAAAGGATGGTTATACTGGTAACCAAGCAAGGACTATGGGAAAAGGATCATAAGTGCAGCTTGAACTTGCTGACTGTAGCGGGCCTGAAGCATCAACCCACAGCAGGTGAAAGGAATTCCAGATCTGACCTCAGGAGAGACACGGGACTGTGCTGGAAGCAGTGAGCACATCAAGTACTCGCCAATCTACTCACATTCAAAACATTGCGAAATGCTAGAGTCTTCCCATTCCTGTATTCAGTTCAAAACTATTTCATGGGTAAGCACATTTCTGGAAAAAGAAAAAACAACTATTTCAAGCATGATGATAGACTTCTCTCAGTACAAAACTCCTTTTTTGCTTGTTTTTTGAGGCAGAGTCTTGCTCTGTCACCCAGGCTGGAGTACAGTGGTGTGATCTCAGCTCACTACAACCTCTGCCTCCACGTTCAAGTGATTCTCCTGCCTCAGTCTCCCAAGAAGCTGGGACTACAGGCAAGCCCTACCACAGCCAGCGAATATTTTGTCTTTTTAGTAGAGACGGGGTCGCACCATGTTACCGAAGCTGGTCTTCAACTCCTGAGATCAGGCAATCCGCCCATCTCGGCCCCACAAAGTGCTAGGATTACAGGCATGAGCCACCGTGCCCAGTCACAAAGCTCCTTTTAAAAATTATTATGTGACCTACAAGAAATAGAAGTGTTTCAGCCATCTCGAGTTTCAGTCCTGAAATTAGAATTTGCTTCTTCTGAGAAACAATGAACTTTACACGTCCAAAGTCAAATCGACCTCTTGGATGATGAATCTTATAATTACTCTTAAATAATGGCTCAGCAAAGCGATGTAGGATAAGTTAGTGTAAACATAAAAGCAAATCAGAAATCACTTGAGGAGGAAGACATTGTGGTTAAGAGGACAGGCATGGGCAACAGGCTGAACTAGATACAGATCCTGAATTCACCACTGACGAGCAGTCTGATCCTAGGCAACTTACTAAATCTCTCACATCCTCCATTTCCTAGCCTGCAAAATTAAAAAAAAAAAATAGCCGGGCTGGGCTCAGTGGTTCACACCTGTAATCCCAGCATTTTGGGAGGCTGTGGTGGGCAGGTTACCTGAGGTCAGGAGTTGGAGACCAGCCTGGCCAATGTGGTGAAACCCTGTCTCTACTACAAATACAAAAATTAGCCGGGTGTGCTGGTGGGTGCCTGTAATCCCAGCTACTCGGGAGGCTGAGTCAGGACTTGAATCCGGGAGGCTGAGGTTGCAGTGAGTAGAGATGGCACCATTCCACTCCAGCCTGGGCGACAAGAATGAGACTCCACCTGAAGAAAAACAAAAACAAAAACAACTAGCCAGGAGTGATGCCTCACATCTGTAATCCTAACACTTTGGGAGGCTGGGAGGATCCCTTGAGCCCAGGAGTTCAAGACCAGCCTGGGCAACATAGTGAGACTCCATCTCTACAGATAAAAAATTTTAAAAATTAGCCAGGTATGGTGGTACATGCCTGTAGTCTCAGCTACTCCGGAGGCCAAGACAGGAGGATTGCTTGAGCCCCAGAGTGGGAGGCCGCAGTGAGCTATGATCATACCACTGCACTCCAGCCTGGGTGACAGAGCCAGACTCTGCTTGCAAAAAATAAAAATAAATAAATAAAAACAGTGCCTATATATAGTACCCCACAGAAGAGTTATTTTGAGAAATGAATGAGATATAATGTCTGGCACATACTAAGTTCTTAAATAAGTGTTTATTCATAGTGGTAGCAGTCTAGTAGTAGTACTACTATCTGCATACTTAGTATGATAGAGAATTATGATATGCAGGAAACTAAGTTTCTTGAATTATTAGTGCAGAAATGTTTTTAGTTACACAGTCACTCATCAGCTTGCCAAGACCATACAATATTTTACAGTAAATGAGTGATAAAATATTGAATTAATTCATTTTGTCACCAGTTTATGACTTTACAAGAGGAAAAAAAAAGTGAGCTGGTTATTTCTTTTTATTTATTATTTTTTCAGAAGGCTAGCATTTTTAAACCCTCATTTTGAAAGGAAAAGTCGGCATTGGTTTTCCCCACTTTTGTAGCAAAACAGGGTTGTTGTTTTTTTTTCTTTGAGACAGAGTCTAGCTCTGTCACTCAGGCTGGAGTACAGTGGCCCAATCTCGGCTCATTGCAACCTCAGTCTTCCAGGTTCAAGCAATTCTCCTGTCTCAGTCTCCCGAGTAGCTACAGGCACGCGCCACCACGCCCAGCTAATTTTTCTATTTTTAGTAGATATGGGGTTTCACCATCTTGGCCAGGCTGGTCTCGAACTCCTGACCTCAGATGATCTGCCCGCCTCAGCCTCCCAGAGTGCTGAGGTTACAGGCGTGAGCCACCGCGCCTGGCCAAAACAGGGCTTTCTTAACTTCCAAGAAGGGCTCCTTTAAGGAAGCTAAGGTGATACACGCAGTGTAGCCACAGACTTTCTGCAAAGAACTTGATGATCCAGTCACGCCAAACAGAAAGAAATGCTGCAGGCAAGATTACCCCGTTTGTAAAACAACAGCAGAAACAAATCCCGCCTGTTTACAGGATGACACGTGATGGAAGCACAGTGGAGTTAGCTCTCTTTACAACAAAAATTTAAAGGCAGTTACCTTGCAGGCCAAGAAAGAACATGTAATTAATTAATGCCAGAGGTTGTTGTCCATAATGAAAAAGACACAATGTACCGCCATTCGCCTCATTTGCATTCGATTCAGAAGACACTTCTCATGCAAACATACCCGTTGTATTTTAGATTATTATTTAAGTGATGGATTAAAACCAGGAAGCTTGAACATAGCAAGGAACATTTTCTTCCAGTGCCTTTCACACATACACAGTTTGGCATTCTGCACATTGTAGGCAGCTGAGAACAGTTGATGATTTTGACCTTGAGATGAGTAATTAGAAGAGAAATCAATTCTAAATCATGAATGTCAACAAATACTTTAAAATATTATAATTGATTTTGGTCGGGCATGGTGGCTCGTGCCTGTAATCCCAGCACTTTGGGGGGTTAAGGCGGGTGGATCACTTGATGTCAGGAGTTCAAGACCAGCCTGGCCAACATGATGACATCCCATCTCTAATAAAAATACAAAAGTTAGCCAGGGTGGCACGCGCCTGTAATCCCAGCTACTCAGGAGGCCAAGGCAGGAGAATGGCTTGAACCTGGGAGGCAGAGGTTGCAGTGAGCTGAGATAGTGCCACTGTACTCCAGCCTGGGCAACAGACCAAGACTCCATTTAAAAAAAAAAAATTGTAATTGATTTCATAGACCAAGAACAAAATAGAGCAAGGATTAAAAGCCACTCAATAGCTGCAAAATTGTGGATGCCTGAGCCTGGAGTTCATTATCTGCAAAGTGGGAATACCATAACAGGGCCTACACTATGAACTTATTCCCAGAATTGAGAGCTTGTGTATCATATTCTGCCCAGGAACTGAAGAAAACATAAGCAATCAATAAATAGTCCTGTTTATACTGGGTTGGTGCAAAAGTGATTGCAGTTTTTGCAATTTACTTTTAACGGCAAAAACCGCAGTGACTTTTGCACCAACCTATAATATTAGTCCTCTTCGGAAATAATTAGAAAATAGCCCTTAGGGGTTGCTGTAGTGGGGGTTAAATTTCTCCTCTACTCTCCTAGGATCTCCAGCTGGGCCTTAGAATTACACTGACATGAAATAGATTAACAGGACCAAAGCATACAAATTCTATTTAATAATTTTTACATACATGGGAGGCTTCGCAAGAAAAACCAAGACCCCAAGAAGTTATGGCCTGTGGACTCAGAAAATCTGAGACAAGTCTCAGTTAATTTACAAAGCTTTTTTTTTGCCAAGGTTGAGGACGCACGCCTTTGACACAGCCTCAGAAGGTCCTGATGACATATACCCAAGGTGGTCGGGGCACAGCTTGGTTTATACATTTTAGGGAGACAGGAGCCATCAATCAACATATGTAAGAAGTACATTGGTTCAGTCTGGAAAGTCGGGACGGTTGCATTCTTTTATTTATTTATTTGTTTTTTGAGATGGAGTCTCGTTCTGTCGCCCAGGCTGGAGTGCAGTGGTGCGATCTCAGCTCACTGCAAGATCCACCTCCCGGGTTCACACCATTCTCCTGCCTCAGCCTCCCGAGTAGCTGGGACTACAGGCGCCTGCCACCACACCTGGCTAATTTTTTGTATTTTTAGTAGAGATAGGGTTTCACTATGTTGGCCCGGCTAGTCTTGATCTCCTGACCTCGTGATCCACCCGCCTCGGCCTCCCAAAGTGCTGGGATTACATGGAGCTACCGAGCCCAGCCAGTTGCATTCTTTTGAGTTTCTGATTAACCTTTCCAAAGGATGCAATCAGATACACATTTATCTCAGTGAGCAGAGGGATAACTTTGGATAGTATGGGAGGTAGGTTTTACCCAAAGCAGTTCCCAACTCGAATTTTCCCTTTAGCTTAGTGATTCTGGGGGCCCAAGATATTTTTCTTTCACAGGCCCAACATTTATATATTAGGTTGGACAAAGAGTAGTAAATTGTGAAAGCGTGACAAGAAAAAGGCGTTTACTTGGTTCAGGGTAGTTAATTGTGGAAAAGTAACCAGGAAGATAAGGGTTCGTTTAGCAAGGTTTGTTTGTATGGATTTCTCTCAGCCTCAACTCTCCACCTCTAGTGATAAGACTATCTTCCTCCTAGTACAGAAAGGGCACCTTTCACACAGTTTTACCTCCTACTTTAATAATGAAGAAAAAAGGAAGATCAGAGGGTGGTTGCATCTGCAGTTTTTTCAATGCCTTTAATTCAAAATAATCAATATATCAAAGTGGTCTATTTTAGGGGGAACATATTCTGACATCCTTTATTGCTTTCACACATGGGGTACAACCCAAGTCAAAGGCAATAGGTATACTTAAAATAAACATCAGACAGAGAAAAGATCCTCTTTTAGGATCCTACACGGTCCCAAGCATGGAAATAAAGGAAAATCTTGAATTCCATCCAGAGAAATTCCAGGCACATAGCTTACCCTGAGAAGTAAATGAGCAACTTGGTAAGCAAGAAGGTAATGGTAGTTTAAACACAACAGCCAAGGAAGTTAGAGTCTGGAGATGTTTCCTATAGCAACTAAACATAACATTTTAGCATATGTCCCTGAGTTGTTTTTCAGAAACCCGGACCCTCACCCAATGGATCTGCTGGCACATAGATCTCAGATAAGGGGAAACTGAGGCCTGAACGCTGACCTCCGTTTTTTGCTCTAAACTTCTTCCTGAGGGGCTTGGAAGGAGTCACACCCATGAACCAGAGCTAACATTCTTTTCTACTGATCCCCATTTTTTAGACAAAGCTTCGCTTCCTGAACCAATTACAAGTCAGAAAGTCCTTGAATCCATCTGTGACGTGTGGGCCTCCTGCTTCGAGAGATACCCTGTCTTTCTAGGTCAAACCAATGTATAGCCTCCATGTATTTATTTATTTAGAGATGGAGTTTCGCTCTTGTTTCCCAGGCTGGCATGCAATGGTGCAATCTCAGCTCACTGCAACCTCCACCTCCTGTGTTCGAGTGATTCTCCTGCCTCAGCCTCCCAAGTAGCTGGGATTACAGCAGCCTGCCACCATGCCCAACTAATTTTTGTATTTTTAGTAGAGAAGGGGTTTCTCCATGTTGGTTAGGTGGGTCTCGAACTCCTGACCTCAGGTGATCCACCCGCCTTGGCCTCTCAAAGTGCTGGGATTATAGGAGTGAGCCACCGCACCCGGCCTCCATGTATTGATTTATGATTTTACCTGTAGCTTCTGCTTTCTTGGAAATTACCCCTGCCTTTAAAAATCCTTATCTGCAAGTCATCTGCGAGTTCAGGTTTTAAGCATGAGCTGCCCTGATTCTCCTTGCTTTTGTACTGCAAATAAGCATGTCCCTCTATGCCAATGCAAAACCCCAGTGCGGATAACTGGTCTTACTGTGCCAGGCAAGCAGACCCCAGTTTGGTTCTGAGAGACAGAAGTAGCTGGATTTCCTAGGCCCACTAAGAATTTCTAAGCCTAACTGGGCAAAGTGACTGCACCTACCTTTAAACACGGGGCTTGTAACTCAGCTCACACCCAACCAATCAGGTAGTAAAGAGGGCTCACTAAAATACAAATTAGGCTAAAGCAGGAGGTAAAGAAATAGTCAAATCATATGCCTGAGAGCACAGGGGGAGGGACAATGATTGGGATATAAACTCAGGCATTTGAGCAGGGAGCAGCAACCCCCTTTGGGTCCCCTCCCATCGTATGGGAGCTCAGTTTTCATTCTATTCAATCTTGCAACTGCACACTCTTCTGGTCCGTGTTTGTTAGGCTGGAGCTGAGCTTTCACTCACCGTCCACCACTGTTTGCCGCCATCGCAGACCCACCGCTGACTTCCACCCCTCCAGATCCAGCAGGGTGTCCACTGTGCTCCTGATCCAGCAAGGCGCCCATTGCCGCTCCGGATGGGGCTAAAGGTTCGCTGTTGTTCCTGCATGGCTAAGTGCCCGGGTTCATCCTAACTGAGCTGAACACTAGTCGCTGGGTTCCACCGTTCTCTTCCGTGCCCCATGGCTTCTAATAGAGGTGTAACACCGCATGGCCCAAGGTTCCATTCCTTGGAATCTGTGAGGCTAAGAACCCCAGGTCAGAGAACAAAAAGCTTGCTGCCATCTTGGGAGCCGCCCACCGCCATCTTGGGAGCCGCCCGCCGTCATCTTGGGAGCCGCCCGCCGCCATCTTGGGAGCTCTAAGACCAAAGACCCGCCCGTAACAGTTCTATGACAAGAACTGCTCTATGAGGTAGGAACTCTGATTATATATCTATTTTACCCCTGAGGAAACTGAGATGAAGAGAGGTTAAATGACTTGCCTAAGGGCACACAGAATGAGAATTTGAACCCAACTTCCTCTGCACTATTCCATGACTATTTCTGTTACACGGGGCTTGAAGGTATTAAGGATATACTTCCCGCCGTCTGCAAAACTTCCAGGGCAAGGAAGAAGGGGTGGATTTGGGAACTGAACAGGTCATCAGGAGCCATTTTAGAACTCTCCACAAAGATAGCTGTGATCCCTGTGGGATCAAAGACAAAGCTAAATGACCCTCAGCTCCAAAGATCCACAAACAGCCAGGGTTCTAAAGCTGCCCGGACAAGGGCAGAGAAAAAAAACCCAGGAGAAAAAAGATGGGGCTATCTGGGATTCAGCCCATTCCTACCCTAAGGGTGGAAGGAAAGGCAGGGCTCAGTGGCTCACACCTGTAATTCCAGCACTTTGGGAGGCTGAGGCAGGTGGATCACATGAGATCAGGTGTTCAAGACCAGCCTGGGCAACAGGCAAAATCCCATCTCTACAAAAAATTAGCTGGCCGTGGTGACACGCACCTGCAGTCCCAGCTACTCAAGAGGCTAAGGAGGTAGGATGGCTTGAGCCTGGGAGGGGGAGGTTGCAGTGAGCTGAGACTGTGCCACTGCACTCCAACCTGGGTGAGGGAGCAAGACCCTGTCTCAAAAAAACGAGCCGGGAGCGGGAGGACAGATGATATTGCACATTGGGATCATTGTAATACATGATTTTCTTTTTCTGGTTTTTTTTTTTTTTTTTTTTTTTTTTTTTTTTTTGAGACAGAGTATTGCTCTTGCCTCCTACGCTGGAGTGCAATAGCACGATCTCAGCTTACTGCAACCTCCACCTCCTGGGTTCAAGTGATTCTCCTGCCTGAGCCTCCCAAGTAAGTAACTGGGATTACAGGTGTGCACCACCACACCTGGTTAATTTTTGTACTTTTAGTAGAAATGGGGTTTCACCATGTTGGGCAAGCTGGCCTTAAACTCCTGACCTCAAGTGATTCACCCGCCTCAGCCTCCCAAAGTGCTGGGATTACAGGCGTGATCCACCATCTCCAGCCCATTGTAATACATGAATTTCATTAAGGATTTTTCTCAAACCATATTTTTATCTGGTTACACAAGTAATACATATTTATTAGAATTATCTTGGGAAATATACACAAGTAAAAATAATACCACCACCAGACAGAACCACATTTAATAGTCTGATGTATTCATTTCTGTTTTGTTTTATCTAAATACATACATTTTAATACCAAAAAATGCTATTATCCTGTTCTTGCTATTCTGTAGCCTGCTTTTCCAGGTAATATTTTCTTCACCTTTTCCCAAAGCATGAGTGTTTCCGCCTGAGTTCCATGATAGCACATTTAACAACTGCAGGTACATGTATTCGGACTTACTCAAACAGTCTTTAATTTTGAGATGTCAAGATGGTTTCTAGATGTTTTTACTATTATGAACAACGCTTCTTACACAAACATATGTACCAAAGTCACGATTATCTCCCTAGAATAAATTCCTAGATGAAACTGCTGGGCCAAACGACTTGCTTGTTTTTAAGGCTTAAATGAATACTGCCAAGTGTATTGAATTGAAATGAACACTGTGCTTCCAGTAGAGATGCTCTGATTTATATTCCCACTAGCAATGTGTGAGGATGCTCCCTTCAAAAACAAGGCATGAAAAAACCTGGTTATTGAATGCTAGCAGCTCTGTTAATGTAGATTAATAGCTAAAATACAACTGGATGAGAGCAAGAACAAGTCTGTTCTGTCCTTTCTACAGGGTTTACTCAGCTCCCTCCGGGCTTTTGTTGTTGTCATTGTTTTCCGAGACACAGTCTCACTCTCTCACCCAGGCTGGAGTGCAGTGGCATGACCTCGACTCACTGCAACGTTAACCTCCTGGGCTCAAGCAATCCTCCCGCCTCAGCCTCCCAAGTAGTTGGGACCACAGGCATATGCCACCATGCCCAGCTAATTTTTGTATTTTTTTGTAGAGATGGGTTTTCACCATGTTGCCTAGGCTGGTTTCGAACTCCAGGGCTCAAGCCATCTGCCCTCCTTAGCCTCCCGATGTGTTGGGATTACAACCAGGAGCCACCGCACCGGGCCCCTTTCTTCTTCCTGTATCTTTATTACTTCGGATAAAAAGAACAGCCCTAATTCTATCACTGGTTTACGCAGGAAACAATGGTACCCACTTCCTATAGGACGCTGGGTACTGCTGAGGTAATCCATTGTCTAGATTTTATCTAACTTTGTAAATTCTTATCCTTTTAAAGACATGTTGCTAATCAAGGGAACTTTCCTTTGAAGGTAAGAACTCTATTGACATATTAAAGGACAGGACTCCTGGGCAAATCACCCAT
This sequence comes from Macaca thibetana thibetana, assembly GCF_024542745.1. Lineage (NCBI taxonomy): Eukaryota > Metazoa > Chordata > Mammalia > Primates > Cercopithecidae > Macaca > Macaca thibetana. Next base: position 133,700,692 of record NC_065580.1, on the reverse strand, counting down.
CAGCTCCAGGAATCCCTCTTCCTGGATAACTACTTTAACTATCTGGCACTATATAAAAATTTGTATCTTAAATCACAACAGGGGCCGGGCATGGTGGCTCAAGCCTGTAACCCCAACGCTTGGGGAGGCTGAGGTGGGTGGATCGCTTGAGCTCAGGAGTTCGAGACCAGCTGGGCAACATGTCAAAACCCCATCTCTACAAAATAAGAAAATACAAAACTTAGCCTGGTGTGGTGGCATGCACTTGTAGTCCCAGCTATTCAGGAGGCTGAGGCAGGGGGATGGCTTGAACCTGGCAGGGAGAGGTGACAGTGAACCAAGATTGCACCACTGTACTCCAGCCTGGGCGACAGAGTGAGACCCTATCTCAAATAAATAAATAAAATTAAAAAAAAAAAATCCCGACAGGTATGACCTCTTTGGGTTCCTTTACTGATAAGAAAAACTCCTTGATTCCAAAAGCCTAAAAAGTCCAGGATCATAGTAAGGAAAGATTGGAAGCTACTGATCAAATACTTGGTGGAGTTCCAAGATCAGTCTATTTCCAGTGTGTTGCAGAAAAGCTAATTTATGGCAGAAAACCATGATTAATTTCAGAATAAACAATATTCAGACTCAAGTGAGTTACGAGTTGCTGGAGATAGGAGGCACATTTAGTAGAACATGACTTATTCAGACATGTAATTCTTTCCTTAGCTCAGTAAAGCTAAGTATGGCAAAAATGCCAGAAACAGCTTTGCAATTGGAATATGCAATTTAAAATAAGTAAAGATTACTCCCAGGTAGTTTATTGCTTTAACTACATTGAGGCATGTCCCTGTAGCAGACAGCATAATGACTCTCATTTCATTTTTGGTTTGTGCCAAATATCTTCTGTTAGTTTTGCTTTATTGGCTTCATGCAATTTATTGCAGCTCTAGAATGCGATTGTAATGCAACTAGTATTTTAGTTTTATCTTCTACTGGTAATTTTTCTTCTTTATGGTGGCTATACTGTCTGCATTAATACAAGCCATAGAAATTATACAGTGTGGAACCTTATTTTCAGCAGCTCCCTCTTTCATGAAGAGCAGAACCACCAGAGCCAACTCCCATAACCCAGTGATAGCCAAGGATGTGCCAGGGGATGACATAATGAACAGCATTTGCAATTCAATAAAGTGATTTGTTTGATGAAGAGTTGCTAGAAAGCCTAATTTTCTCATTGATTCAAAAAGAGGCAAAATGTTCTTCAAGATCTTCTAAGTATTCCTCAAATCAATCCCTGGAATACAAACCCAGTAGCTAAGGTGGCAGCATTTGGGGCAGATGAGGACTCTTCTGTTATTCTTTGAAAATACATTTATTTAGCCTGGTTTGCATTTATTGATTTGACCAACCTTACAACAGCACTGTAATCTGCTAAGGAATTATTTAACCATTTCCAATTTCCTGCAAGTTGCCTAAGTGATGTGCTAAATATAATTTTACCTATAGCTAGCCCAGATCAATAATACATATCATTTCCTTAGGAAGTGGCTTTCTGTGAAAAGATGGAAGAGGACTCGATCTTCCAGTCCTGCGAACTTCTTATTCCAGGCACCTTTGCAGAGCTGGTACAAGAAAGAAACCAAACTAAGTCAGATAAGTCATTTGGGCCTGCTGAAAACATATTTCTCAACTTCTCTCCTTGTATCCTGCCAAAAATTTGCTGAGTAAATCATCCTATAGGCTATGGTATATGTCTTTTTTTTTTTTCTCTCTATAGAGATAGGGTCTCGCTACGTTGCCCAGGCTGATCTGGGCAAGCAGTCCTCCCACCTTGGCCTCTCAAAGTGCTGGTATTGCAGCCACCATGCCTGGCCTAAGGTGTATATCTTTAAGCATCCCCTATTAAACTCCATATTTCCCGGGAGGTGTAACACAGCAAACTATTATCAGTTATTACTTCTTAATAAAATGAGATTATCAAATGGATGTAAAAATATGTAGCAGAGCTGTGATAGAATAGCTCTGAAAGAGGATAGGGTACTTATGTTTTGAGTGCAGAAGGGAAAATTTTTTTTGAGACGGAGTTTCGCTCTTGTTGCCCAGGCTGGAGTGCAATGCTGCGATCTTGGCTCACTGCAACCTCCGCCTCCCAGATTCAAGCAATTCTCCTGCCTCAGTTTCCCAAGTAGCTGGGATTACAGGCATGCACCACCACACCCGGCTTATTTTGTATTTTTAGTAGAGATGGGGTTTCACCATGTTGGTCAGGCTGGTCTCGAACTCCTGACCTCAGGTGATCCACCTGCCTCAGCCTCCTAAAGTGCTGGGATTACAGGTGTGAGCCACCACACCCGGCCATCCTGTCTTGCTGTGAGTAAACACCCATGTCTTCCAAATAAGTTCCAAATTTTAAGTTTTAAAAAATAATATTCTGGGCTGGGTACAGTGGTTCATGCTTGTAATCCCAACACTTTGGGAGGGCAAAACAAGAGGGTATCTTGAGGCCAGGCGTTCAAGACCAACCTGAGCAACATAGTGAGGCTCTACAAATTATAAAAATAAATAAATAAATAATAGGAATACATTCTTGGGTCCAAAGGAGTCAAAAAATATAACAACAAGGAAAACAATTCCTGATCATTCATTAGAGGCAGACTAAACATATTCCTGATTGTCATCTAACACATCTGAGCCACCAGGAGAATGGTGACTTGGCCTCTTAGTTTGAATGCCAAGGAAGAAAAAATACAAACTTGACAAAATTAGGGAATTGGCATCACCATTGGAACCTAGAGGAAGCAACATAGAAATGTGTCAAGTTCAAAGCCTCTCATAAATAACGTCATTTGCCAAAAAATTTACTTTTAATGGAATTTGGACACAGCTTCAGTAGATTTGGAAGTCACGTTTGGCTGCCCATAACGTGACTTCTGCAAGAAACTGTAAAATAACAAATAACTACTGACAACGGAAGGAGTTAGTCTTTTGAAGCTCACAGTCTGAAGATGACCTCTCCATGTTTCAATCATTTTCATTAATTCCCAGAATTCTCTATAGCTGAGTATAGGAAACTCCTCTACTACAGTACACCTCATTATCTCTAAGGCAAAATGTAGATGTCTACCCCACCCTTACTGAAGCTTCTACACAAAATGACTCTTCAGATTACAGATCCTTCAGAGTGAACATAAAGAGTTCACTCCCTCTTCAAATAGAGCTTTCTGTTATCTGTCAAAGATGATAAGACTCGTTAACTTGCTAGATTTATCCTCAGAATTTCATATTGTCTTTCTTCTCAGCAAGCCACAGAGCTAGTCCTCTCTCTCTCTCTCTCTCTCTCTCTCTCTCTCTCTCTCTCTTTTTTTTTGAGACAGGGTCTCACTCTGTTGCCCACAGTGGAGCATACTGGTATAATCTCAGCTGACTGCAGCCTCAACCTCCTGGGCTCAAGTGATCCTCCTGCCTCACCCACCCAAGTAGCTGGGACCAGAGGCATACACCACCATACCTGGCTAATTTTTGTATTTCTTATAGAGACAGGGTTTCACCATGTTGCCCAGGCTGGTCTCGAACTCTTGGGTTCAAGCTGTCCACTGGCCTCACCCAAAGTGCTGGGACCCAAATAGACCTGGTCCTCTCAACCAAACATATCATATCGGGAAAAAAAGCGTTCTAGGTACAACTTATCCTCGAGTACAACTGTATACTCCGCTTGCTGTGTATGATATATCTTCTTGAGGAGTTAGTTATGAACAATGTAAGACTTCCTAACACATTATTTGTTAGTCTATCGTCAGCTCTTGATTCTGTGGAGAGGGGCTATCTTTGCACTAAATTTGATGATCTTGGCAAAAATCTCAGGTAATTAACACTGCCTAAACCTGTATCATAATACCACTGCCAGAATCAGAATGACTAGGCATGATCTTTGGTCAGACAAAATTCCTTTTATTTTTTTAAATTTATTTATTATTATTATTATTTTTTTTTTTTTTTTTTTTTTGAGAAGGAGGAGTTTCACTCTTGTCGTTGAGGCTGGAGTGCAATGGCATGATCTTGGGTCACTGCCACCTCTGCCTCCTGAGTTCAAGTTATTCTCCTGCCTCGGCCTCCCTAGTAGCTGGGATTACAGGCTCCCACCACCACGCCTGGCTAATTTTTGTATTTTTAGTAGAGATGAGGTTTCACTCTGTTGGCCAGGCTGGTCTCGAACTCCTGACCTCAGGTGATCCACCCACCTCAGCCTCCCAAAGTGCTGGGATTACAAGTGTGAGCTACCATGCCTGATGGAAATTCCATTTTTAAACAGAATAAAACAGGACTGTCTGAGTCCTACTTCATTTTAAACTTGTACCTATGATGCAACTTTATTCCTATCAGTGATGCACAGGATGCCTGCCTGCGCTCCCACCACCATTAATAGGAAGATGGATGACTACATCGGTGGGGAGGCTTTATAACACAAAGAGCCTTAAGACCCAGCTCAAACTGTCGACTAATCGCCATCAAAAAGAGCAATTCAAATTCAACTATGCCAAAAAGAAATGATTGATTTGGGCAGGAGTCTGTCAATGTTCAAATGGACAACACTACAAACCTCCATCCATCAAGTTAAACGCAGGCTGTAATCTGAGGCTACGAGTTTTAGCTAATTCATCCTGGTGGCCTTATCAGCAGGCTGTGTGCTTCCAAAGAGGCTTCTAAAGGGACTTTCTGGAGGCCACTTCATGTCACGGAAGTCTTTTGATTCTCCTGGCCAAAATGTTCGCTTCCTGGTTCTATGATGGGAAATTATGGAGTTTCAAATGAGAACTTCTCTGAGTATTGAAGTCCTAGCTTCATTTTGAGGGAAATATTTTCTTTTTCTTTGTTTTTTTGAGACAGGATCTCACTCTGTTGCCCAGATTGGAGTGCAGTGGCCCAATCTCAGCTCACTGCAGCCTCAACTTCCTGGGCTCAAGCAATCCTCCTACTTCAACCTCCCAAGTAGCTGGGGCTGCAGGAATGTGCCACCTTGCCTGGCTATTTCTTTTTTCAGAGATGGGGTCTTACTATGTTGTCCAGGCCAGTCTCAAACTCCTGGCCTCAAGTGATTCTCCCGCCTCAGCCTCCTGAGGAGCTGGGATTACAGGTGTAAGCCACTGAGCCTAGCCAAGGGAAATTTTTCTTGTTTAGAAGCTCCCCTGTTAGTTATACCCATGCAAAGGGAAAGTAATCTCTGCTTCAGGGCAAAAGCAAAGGCTTTACAACTTTGTTCCTGAGTAGAAAGTAACCTTTGTCAACTGGGATCCTACAAGTCCGTTGCTTGACAATGACAACACAATGGGTCCTTCCTTGCAAACTCGTACCCTAAAGCTGACTCTGCATGATCAATCAGAAAAGCAAGGACTTTTTGTTTGTTTCTTTGTGGGTTGTCTGTTTATCTTAAGGACATTGATTAACTCTTTAAGTCACCACGGGATGGTGAACCAGGTTTGAAGTTCAGCTTCCAGGAGCCATCCCCAAAACCACACCACAGAACTGAGCTGATGAGGGAACCATTGGGAGTGACCCTGAGCTCTGGACTCTTCAGTTGGGCCCTCCACTTTAACACAAGGAATTTCACCCACCCTGCCACTACTACTGCTGCCTTCAGTACTGAGAGAGCTCCACACCCCTGCCTTGTAACTCTGGGACCAGAGCCAGAGTTTGACATGGATATAACCAATGGCACAGCCTAAGTCACATGCTTGAACCCTAGTTTCAAAGGACACTAGGAAAACAAATTTAGATTATTTTTAAGGACCTGGCATGTTTGGTCATGCCTGTAATCCCAGCATTTTGGGAGGCCAAGGCAAGAATGTGCCACCTTGCTTGGCTATTTCTTTTTTCAGAGATGGGGTCTTATTATGTTGTCCAGGCCAGTCTCAAACTCCTGGCCTCAAGTGATCCACCCACCTCAGCCTCCTGAGGAGCTGGAATTACAGGTGTAAGCCACTGAGCCTAGCCAAGGGAAAGTTTTCTTATCTAGAAGCTCCCCTGTGAGTTATACCCATGCAAAGGGAAAGTAATCTGTGCTTCAGGGCAAGGAGTTCAAGACCAGCCTGGACAACATAGCAAGACTCCATTTCTACCAAAAAAAAAAAAAATTAATTAGCCAGGAGTAATGATGCATACTTGTAGCCCCAGACACTCAGGAAGCTGAGGTGGGACGACCTCTTAAGCCCAGGAGTTCGAGGCTTCAGTGAGCTATGATTGTACTACTGCACTCCAGCCTAGCTGACAGAGCGAGACTCTGTCTCTAAAAGGAAAAAAGTGGTCCGGGCGCAGTGGCTCATGTCTGTAATCCCAGCACTTTGGGAGGCCAAGGCAGATGGATCACGAGATCAGGAGATGGAGACCATCCTGGCTAACACGGTGAAACCCCGTCTCTACTAAAAATACAAAAAATTAGCCGGGTGTGGTGGCGGACACCTGTAGTCCCAGCTACTCGGGAGGCTGAGGCAGAAGAATGGCATGAACCCGGGAGGCGGAGCTTGCAGTGAGCCAAGATCGCACTACTTCACTCCAGCCTAGGCAACAGAGCGAGACTCCGTCTCAATAAATAAAGAAATAAATAAAAGAAAAAAAGTGATATTTTTAGGGCTTATGCAGGGTGTTTTTTGCCCTATACTAAGATGCAAAAAATGAGGCTCTTCCTAAGCAAAGAAAGGGATTCAGCTGCTACATGACCATGATGAATGGCTAATATCTACCACAAGTGCCATTCAGGTACTATACTTCCAAAGTCTCATTTTTAGAACAACTGGTACTGTATTTGTGAATGAGAATGTATACATAGCACAAGTTGGCCATAGGTCAATAATGTCAGTGGTTCCAAAACCTAATTATTCATCAGAATGATTAGAGGATCTTTGTTCAGGCTCCACCTACAGAGATTCTGATTCAGGGGGTCTAAATCAGGGCCTTAGAATGTGCACCTTTCACAAATCCCCCAGGTAACTCAAACATGATCAGGCTCCAATCATTTGGAAACTAGATTTTCTTTTTAAAAAATTTTCATATTTTTTAATAAATAAAAATGGGGTTTTCTGTGTTGCCCAGGCTGGTCTCCAACTCCTGGGCTCAAGCAACCCGCCCACCTTGGCCTCCCAAGGTGCTAGGATTACAGGTGTGAGCCACCTCACCCAGTCTGAAAAACTACTTCTTGAAACCCTGTCCCTACACTCACAGCCAACAGAAAGCAAATACTGGCCTAACATTAGTTTTGCTCCTAAAGTCCAAGAGATGGCCACATAAAGAATCCATTCTCATGTTCTATAAATTTACTATAAAAGATATCAAATTCAAGGAGAATAGACAATAATTTAAGCTTATCTATATGATGAATTTTTGTGAAGAATTTTATTTTTATTTATTTTTAATTTTGTATTTTTTTATTGTTGTATTATTCTTGATTTTTAAATTTTGACTTTTTTATTATACTTGATGTTCTAGGGTACATGTGCACAATGTGCAGGTTTGTTACAAATGTATACATGTGCCATGTTGGTGTGCTGCACCCATTAACTCGTCATTTACATTAGGTATATCTCCTAATGCTATCCCTCCCACCTACCCCCACCCCACAATAGGCCCCAGTGTGTGATGTTACCCTTCCTGTGTCCAAGTGATCTCATTGTTCAATTCCCACATGTTCACCAGTGAGAACATGCAGTGTTTGGTTTTCTGTTCTTGTGATAGTTTGCTGAAAATGATGGTTTCCAGCTGCATCCATGTCCCTACAAAGGACGTGAACTCATCCTTTTTTATGGCTGCGTAGTATTCCATGGTGTATATGTGCCACATTTTCTTAATCCAGTCTGTCATTGATGGACATTTGGGTTGGTTCCAAGTCTTTGCTATTGTGAATAGTGCCGCAGTAAACATATGTGTGTATGTGTCTTTATAGCAGCATGATTTATAATCCTTTGGGTATATACTCAGTAATGGGATGGCTGGGTCAAATGGTATTTCTAGTTCTAGATCCTTGAGGAATCGCCACACTGTCTTCCACAATGGTTGAACTTGTTTATAGTCCCACCAACAGTGTAAAAGTGTTCCTATTTCTCCACATCCTCTCCAGCACCTGTTGTTTCCTGACTTTTTAATGATCACCATTCTAACTGGTGTGAGATGGTATCTCATTGTGGTTTTGATTTGCATTTCTCTGATGGCTAGTGATGGTGAGCATTTTTTCATGTGTCTGTTGGCTGCATAAATGTCTTTTGAAAAGTGTCTGTTCATATCCTTTGCCCACTTTTTGATGGGGTTGTTTGTTTTTTTCTTGTAAATTTGTTTGAGTTCTTTGTTGGTTCTGGATGTTAGCCCTTTGTCAGATGAGTAGATTGCAAAAATTTTCTCCCATTCTGTAGGTTGCCTGTTCACTCTGATGGTAGTTTCTTTTGCTGTACAGAAGCTCTTAGTTTAATTAGATCCCATTTGTCAATTTTGGCTTTTGTTGTCGTTGCTTTTGGTGTTTTAGACATGAAGTCCTTGCCTATGCCTATGTCCTGAATGGTATTGCCTAGGTTTTCTTCTAGGGTTTTTTATGGTTTTAGGTCTAAGATTTAAGTCTAATCCATCTTGAATTAATTTTTGTATAAGGTGTAGGAAGGAATCTAGTTTCAGCTTTCTACTTATGGCTAGCCAGTTTTCCCAGCACCATTTATTAAATAGGGAATCCTTTCCCCATTTCTTGTTTTTATCAGGTTTGTCAAAGATCAGATGGTTGTAGATGTGTGGTATTATTTCTGAGGGCTCGGTTCTCTTCCATTGGTCTATATCTCTGTTTTGGTACCAGTATCATGCTAGTTTGGTTACTGTAGCCTTGTAGTATAGTTTGAAGTCAGGTAGCATGATGCCTCCAGCTTTGTTCTTTTGGCATAGGATTGTCTTGGCAATGCGGGCTCTTTTTTGGTTCCATATGAACTTTAAAGTAGTTTTTTCCAATTCTGTGAAGAAAGTCATTGGTAGCTTAATGGGGATGGCATTGAATCTATAAATTACCTTGGGCAGTATGGCCATTTTCACGACATTGATTCTAACTATCCATGAGCATGGAATGTTCTTCCATATGTTTGTGTCCTCTTTTATTTCATTGAGCAGTGGTTTGTGGCTCTCCTTGAGGAGGTCCTTCACATCCCTTGTAAGTTGGATTCCTAGGTATTTTATTCTTTTTGAAGCAATTGTGAATGGGAGTTCAGTCATGATTTGGCTCTCTGTTTGTCTGTTATTGGTGTATAAGAATGCTTGTGATTTTTGCACATTGATTTTGTATCCTGAGATTTTGCTGAAGTTGCTTATCAGCTTAAGGAGATTTTGAGCTGAGACGATGAGGTTTTCTAAATATACAATCATGTCATCTGCAAACAGGGACAATTTGACTTCCTCTTTTCCTAATTGAATACCCTTTATTTCTTTCTCATGCCTGATTGCCCTAGCCAGAACTTCCAACACTATGTTGAACAGGAGTGGTGAGAGAGGGCATCCCTGTCTTCTGCCAGTTTTCAAGGGGAATGCTTCCAGTTTTTGCTCATTCAGTATGATATTGGCTGTGGGTTTGTCATAAATAGCTCTTATTATTTTGAGATACATGCTATCAATACTTAATTTATTGAGAGTTTTTAGCATGAAGGGCTGTTGAGTTTTGTCAAAGGCCTTTTCCGTATCTATTGAGATAATCATGTGGTTTCTGTCTTTGGTTCTGTTTATATGCTGGATTACGTTTATTGATTTGTGTATGTTGAGATGAAGTCTCGCTCTGTCACCCAGGCTGGAGTGCAGTGGTGTGATCTCGGCTCACTGCAAACTTTACCTCCCAGATTCAAGCATCTCCTGTCTTGGCCTCCTGAGCAATTGGGATTACAGGCATGTGCCACCACACCTGGCTAATTTTTGTATTTTTAGTAGAGATGGGGTTTCACCATGTTGGCTAAGCTAGTCTCAAACTCACGATCTCAAGTGATCTGCCCCCCTTGGCCTCCCAAAGTGCTGGGATTACAGGCATGAGCCACCATGCCTGGCCAAATGCAGAAGTTTTAAATGGTCATTGCAAATAGTTTTTTTGTTTATTTGTTTGTTTTTTGAGACAGGGTCTCACTTTGTCACCCAAGCTGGAATGCAGCTGCGCAATCTCAGTTCACTGCAACTTCCGCCTCCTGGACTCAAGTGGTCCTCCCACCTCAGCCTCCTGAGTAGTTGGGGCCACAGGTGCATGCCACCATGCTCAGCTAATTTTTTTTTTTTTTTTTTTTTTTTTTTGAGACGGAGTCTGGCTCTGTCGCCCGGGCTGGAGTGCAGTGGCCGGATCTCAGCTCACTGCAAGCTCCGCCCCCCGGGTTTACGCCATTCTCCTGCCTCAGCCTCCCGAGTAGCTGGGACTACAGGCGCCCGCCGCCTCGCCCGGCTAGTTTTTTTTTTTGTATTTTTTAGTAGAGACGGGGTTTCACCGTGTTCGCCAGGATGGTCTCGATCTCCTGACCTAGTGATCCGCCCGTCTCGGCCTCCCAAAGTGCTGGGATTACAGGCTTGAGCCACCGCGCCCGGCCGATCCCCAGCTAATTTTTGTATTTTTTGTAGAGACAGGGTTTTGCCACATTGCCCCAGCTGGTCTTGAACTCCTGGGCACAAGCAATCCACCTGCCTTGGCCTCCCAAAGTGCTGGGGTTACAAGAGTGAGCCACCATGCCTAGCCCGCAAGTAGTTTTTAATAGCATGAGAAAGTGCTTATTATACAATATTAAGAGAAAAAAGCATGACACTCAATATTATGTGTGTGTGCAGGGGGTAGGGAGGTGTGAAATAAGTGTATGCATAAATAATAAAAGCAAGATTTAATGTGTGTATTCCATGCCTTCCCTCTCCACCCACTAATGGCAAAGAAGCCAAAAAAAAAAAATTAGGAGGATTGAAGCAAAGAAGTTAAGTCTGTCAAGATAATAAAAGGCTGAGGAAGAGGGGGAAGTAAACAGTAAAGACTGCAGTTGCAAAGGAGAGAAAGTATCTTTTGAAAAGTAGATCTGTTGTCAGGTGTGGTAGTTCATTCCTATAATCCCAACACTTTGGGAGGCCAAGGTGCGTGGATCAGTTGAGGTCAAGAGTTTGAGAAACACCGTAGCCAACGTGGTGAAACCTTGTCTCTACTACAAATACAAAAATTAGCCAGGTGTGGTGGCAGGCACCTGTAATCCCAGCTACTCGGGAGGCTGAGGCAGGAACCCAGGAGAGACTCTGTCCCAAAAAAAAAAAAAAAAAAATTAGCTGGCGTCATGGCGCCTGTAATCCCAGCTACTTGGGAGGCTGAGACAGGAGCATCTCTTGAACACGGGAGGCAGAGGTTACAGTGAGCCAAGATTGCGCCACTGCACTCCAGCCTGGGCAACAGAGCCAGACTTCGCCTCAGAAAAAGAGTGAGAGTCACATTGTTTATGTCCAGAAAAAGCCTCCCCTGAAGCCAGAATTAATTCTCACCTCTGTTATCAAATTGGACTGGGGTTCATTCACCCAGTGCAATATGACCACAACATCCACGCCAAGGTTTGCAGCAGAAGAACGAAGGCATTTATTTGCAAGCTCCAAGCAAGGAAAATCAAGCAGCTCGTGCTTAAGACCCGAACTCTCCGATGGCTTACAGGTGAGGGTTTTTAAAGACTGGGAGGCAGAGGCTACAGGCAAAGTTATAAATCAATACACAGAGCCTACACGTTGGTTTGACCTAAACAGGCAGGCATCTCAAAGCGGGGGCCCATAGGTCATAGGTGGATTCAAATATTTTTCTGATTTGTGATTGGTTAAGGAAGCAAAACCTTACCTAAAAATTGGGGATCAGTAGAAAAGAATGTTAGCTCTGGCTCATGGGTGTGACTTCCTCTAGGCCCCTCAGGAAGAAATTTAGAGCAAAGAATGATGGTCAGGGTTCAGTCCTCAGTTCCCACGTATCTGAGGTCTGCATTCCAGAGGATCTGTTTGGTGGGGGTCCGGGTTTCTGAAAAGCAACTCAGAGACATAAGTTAAGATGTTATCTTTATTTGTAGAGGGGGACCAAACATCTCATGATTTTAACTTCCTTGGCTATTGTTTCAAGCTGCGATTACTTTCTTATTTATCAAGTTGCTCATTGACTTCTCAGGGCTAGCTAGGTGCCTGCAAATTCCCTTGAAGGAACTCAAGATTTTTCTTCATTTCCTGCAGGGAACTGTGCTCCATCTCACCTCTGCATAAACTTATAAGTCCCCCTTTTATGTTTTATAATTAAGCTGGTTTGGGTTGAACTTTTTGTTGTTTGCATCAGAAATCACCTTCTCTGAGACTCTTAAAGTTTTTCAAGAGAATCAGGTAAAGTCTTGTGGAGAAACTGAATAAAAGAATTAGAATCCCTAAAAGCATCCTCAGCTGGTTAAAGGGATGGATTATCTGTCTAGACTTCCAGGTAGTAGAAGAGTCACCTGAAATATATCAAAATTCCAAGGTAGCACTCTTTGCAGGAGTAGAGACCATGTTCACAACCACTCATAGGATGCAGGAACCATGTACTGCGAATTTGATATACACACTAGCCTGGAACCTACAAAATCCAAAGGGTAAACATGGAATCATCTAGTAGGGACACCTCTAAAACTCAGCGCAAATGGGTCACCCAAACCACTAGATTGATTACCCAATCCATTTCCACTCAAGATAGGCTCTTAGTAAATATATATAGGTATATTTAACAGGTTGAAATCCTATATTGATAGATACAGGATTCCAAAGTAAGTTGTAAGGCAGCTCTTCATGTAGAAATTTCTCCTCTTTTTTTTTTTTTTTTTTTTTTTTTTGAGATGGAGTTTCACTCTTGTCACCTAGGCTGCAATGGCGCTATCTCGGCTCACTGCAACCTCCACCTCCCAGGTTCAAGAGATGATTCTCCAGCCTCGGTCTCCTGAGTAGCTGAGATTACAGGCACCTGCCACCACGCCCAGCTAATTTTTGTATTTTTAGTAGAGACAGGGTTTTGCCATGTTGACCAGGCTGGTCTCGAACTCCTGACCTCAGGCGATGTACCTGCCTTGGCCTCCCAAAGTGCTGGGATTATAGGTGTGAGTCACCGCGCCTGGCCCTATGTAGAAATTTCTAAGTGTTACCAAATGCTAGAGATCCGGTCTAGGACCTGTTGCTCACTGCACAGAAAGCCAATCACTGAGAAAATGAATATTGCCAGGGAAGCAATGCTTTATTCAGGTGACATCAGCCAGGAGATGGGAGATAAGTCTCAAATTCGTCTCCTCAACTGACTAAAATTGTGGGTTTATATAGGAGGGAAGGAATGTGACTGTGTGCAGGAAAACAGGAATTAGAGAGGGGTAAGTAAGCAATTATGGTGGATGAGGGATCTGGCCTCGCATTGTCTTGATATGATGATCTGGTGAGTTCCAGTACCTTGATACTATCTGGTATCTACCGAGGGTTGGTTCCCAGAGAAAGGATCTCGGAGAAGACAAATGTTAAGCTTCAAACTTTTAAGATCAAGATGGTCAGGCCAGGAGCACTGGCTCACGCCTATAATCCCAGCATTTTGGGAAGCCAAGGCAGACAGATCACCTGAGGTCAGGAGTTCGAGACCAGTCTGGCCAATATGGTGAAACTCCTCCTCTACAACACACACACACACACACACACACACACACAAAATTAGCCAGGCATGGTGGCATATGCCCGTAATCCCAGCTACTTGGGAGACTGAGACAGGAGAATCACTTGAACCAGGGAAGCAGAGGTTACAGTGAGCTGAGATCACACCATTGCACTCCAGCCTGGATGACAAGAGTGAAACTCCGTCTCAAAAACAAACAAAAAACCCATAAACATCAGTCCTATGGGGAAATTGGGCCAGTTTCAAAAGGAGGTGGTCAAGAATAGAGTTAAACGAACCTTAAACCCCTCACCCACATCAAGGAGGGGTTGTGGGTATTAGTGGAAGATTTCTCTGGAGAAGGTTATTGGTGCGCCATGACCCACTCCATGCTATAGGACAAGATAGAGGAAGGTAAGGGCAGACAGAATGGACTCCCACCTGAGAACCTCATGGGTGAGAAGCAGTCTGGTGGGCTGTGGATAGATGAGCCAAAGGAAAGACAGCTGTTTGGAGATCTGCCTGCCCTCCTTAATGTGTTGGGCCAAAGAATGCATGCGGATTTTCCATGGACTGGATGTGGGCCACGTGCAAGAGAGGATTGACCTAAGGTCTACTGAAGGATGTGAACAGGACTTGGCGGAGAGAAACTGAAGGAACCACCAGATTCTAAGAACTGAAAAGAGCATGAGACAACCACAGGCATGTGTGTCTCCCAGATGAAGGGAGCACTGGAGAAGGGAAAGGACATCTCAGAAGAACCCACAACACACCGGGATTAGTCAGAGTTCTCCAGAGAAACAGACCAATAGGATAGATGTAGACCTAGAAGAGGAGATTTGTTATGGGAATTCGCTCACATGATTATGGAGGCTGAGAAGCACCACAATACACCATCTGCAAGCTGGAGAACTAGGAAAATTGTGGTTTAATTCAGTCCAAGTCCAAAGGTCTGAGCCTCAGGGGAGCCAATGGTATAACTCCCAGTCTGCAGCCAAAGGCCTGAGAAGCAGAGGGTAGGAGGGGAACAATGGTGTAAGTCTCAGAGTCTAAAGCATGAGAACCAGGAGTACCAATGTCTGAGGGCAGAAGATAAACGTCCCTGCTTAAAAAGAGAGAGAGAATTTGCCTTTCTTCCGTCTTTTTGTCCTATTCTGGCCCTCAGTGAATTGAATGATGCCCATTTACATTGGTGAGAGTAGATCTATCTACTTTACTCCATTTCTCAATTAAAATGCTAACCTCTTTAGGAAACACCCTCACAGACAACCCAGAAGTAATGTTTTACCAGCTATCTGGGCATCCCTTAGCCCAGTCACATTGACACATAAAATTAATCATCACACCACCCAAGGAAACAAGTCAACTTTAAACTCTTGCTAGGCTCAGATAGCACAAAATCATCTGATGACAATACCTATCAATTAGGAATGTTCTCCTCCTCTCATCTTTTCCCCCAGCCCCACAGGGATCAGAAACCATTTTCATTGAGCTGGCAGAAAAGAACTGGAGAGAGAAAGAACCCAGTCATGACCCCTGATATGGTTGGCTGTGTCCCCACCCAAATCTCATCTTGAATTGTTCCCATAATCCCCACGTGTCATGGGAGGGACCCAGTGGGAGGTAATTGAATCATGGGAGTGGGTTTTCAGATGCTATTCTCATGACAGTGAATAAGTCTCACAAGATCTGATGGGTTTATCAAGGGGAGTTCCCCCACACACGTCCTCTTGCCTGTCGCCATGTAAGATGTGCCTTTGCTTCTCCTTTGCCTTCCACCATGATTGTGAGGCCTCCCCAGCCATGTGGAACTGTGAGTCCATTAAAACTCTTTTTCATTATAAATTACCCAGTCTCAGGTATGTTTTTTTGTTTGTTTGCTTGCTTGCTTTTTGACAAAGTCTCACTCTGTCACCCAGGCTGGAGTGCAATGGTGCTATCTCAGCTCACTGAAACCTCCACCTCCCAGGTGCAAGCGATTCTCCTGCCTTAGCCTCCCAAGTAGTTGGGGTTACAGGCATGTGCCACCACATCCAGCTCATTTTTGTATTTTTAGTAGAGACAGGGTTTTGCCATGTTGGTCAGGCTGGTCCCGAATTCCTGACCTCAGGTGATCCACCTGCCTCTTGGGTATATCTTTATTAGCAGCGTGAGAACGGACTAGTATAACCCCCTTCCCAGGAAACCTTCTGCAGGAAGGGGTCAAAATTCTGCCTTTGAAGGAAAATGAAGTGCTAATGATTACATGGGACTGGACAAATGCATAATGGATACTGTGCTTTTGAAGTAAAGTGATTATAGAACTTATTATTTCCTAAGTGTATTAAAAAAGTCATGGGGGCTGCTGCACAAGCCTTCCTCCAAGGGTAGTGGAAGAACTGGAACAACTAAGAAAGTTTAAAGGAGTAACAGAAATAAAATTACAAATCACATGAGGAAACCACTCCTGATGAGATAGACAACAGAAGCAACAAACTGCACAAGGTACACATTCAAGAAATCTATCTAGGGGGTCATAAAAAAAATCCTGAAGATAACTGTGCTTTAATTTTTGAATACAAAGGAATAGAATTTATTAGATAAGGCTGGCCATTATGAAAAAAGAAAAAAAAATTGAAAAATCTTGGCTGGGTGTGGTGGCTGATGTCTATAATTGTCCCAGCACTTTGGAAGGCCAATGCAGGAGGATCACTGAGGCCAGAAGATTGAGACCAGCCTGGGCAACATAGCAAGATCCCATCTTTATAAAAAATGCTTTTAAATTAGCCAGGTATGGTGGCATGCACCTGTAGTCCCAGCTATTCAGAGGCTGAAGTGGGAGGATGGCTTGAGTCCAGGAGTTTGAGGCTGCAGTGAGCTATGATTGCACCACTGATCTCCAGCCTGGGTGACAGAGCAAGACCCTATCTCCAAAAAGAAGTAAAAAAGAAAAAACCTAGCCAAGTGGAAGTTTGCAAATCGAAACTACAGTCCATGAAATTAAAATAATGAGAGGGTAGGTTGGACAGTGGACTAGACGGTGGTGGTGAAAAAATTAGTGAACTGGAAGATAAATCTTAGGAAATCATCTAGAGCTTCTCTGAGCTTTTCAAAGAGGCTGAGGTCCCATCACCAGTGTGTTTCTCCATATCTGCTCCCCACATGTTTCCTCCTAGTGTCCCCCAGTTCATATCAGCCGAGTCCTGCAATTGGAGGTGGTGGGTGTGCTATTTCCTCCCAGAGCCATGACTGTTTTTCCTCACTGAACTGACCTGATTCTAACTCTCAGTCAGGAGGCAATGAGCAACAGTGATACAGAAGCTAAAAAGAAATTATTTAGGCAGTTAGTGAGGGTAAGAGAGTCCTCAGTAAGGTTTCCCTTTTAATAAAAAAGCAACCCCAAAATCATTTATTTTCTAACAAAAAGCAGCCTGAAAATTCAAACTGTGAACATAGATAAGCAGCCTGGAAGCTTGCATAGGTAAACGCTGTGCCAATAGAAAAGGGATACCTGGAAGCCAGGTATATTCAACATGGAGGCTCCATCTTCCTTTTTCTTTGTCAACCACATGTACAGTAAAGGAACAGGCAACATGGCACCAGCCAGGTAGAGAATCCATCTACATAATAAAAGATTAGAGTGGAGCAGCCAGCTTCTTTACAGAGTATGTAAATGGCACACCTGTCTTGCACCAATCTCTTGCGCCCTGTGTAAATCAGACACCACCTCCTCAAGTTCATCTATAAAACCCCATGCATTTCACCACAAAACCGGAAGACCCACTCAGGAGCCCCTCTCTCTCTGCGGGAAAGAGAGCTTTTCTCTCTCTTTTACCTATTAAACCTCCACTCTTCACCTTACTCCTTGTGTGTCCATGTCATTGATTTCCTTGATGTGAGGCAACGAACCTCAGGTATTACCCCAGAGGAAGAATGCCGCTTCAACAAGACATTGAGAAAGACAAGAATCATCTTGTGAGGCTCTGAAGATCTCCAGGCAAGGGAAGGCTGCTGTCTCCTAGCAAAGGAGAAATTCTGCCTCTGCCATCTCAGAGTTACAGGAGAATCTGTGAGTTCTAAGATTCTCAGGCCTGTCCAGCCAAACATCCTAATGCCAGAACTCAGAGTCCTACTCTTCTTCCTATCCCCCTGCCTTTGGGATAGGAAGCTTCCTGGGGTCATGCTTTCTGTTTCCCTTATAGCTTTGCTATCCTTAAAACTGATTTCTGAGCCTGAATTTCAGCACTGTCTGCTCTGCAGCTGTGGGAGATGAATCTCTTTCAAGACTGCCTTGCCAACTTTCACAGTGTGCCTGAGTTGACTATTAGCTGAACTGAGCCTGCGTTTTCTATTTTCAGGACTTCTGTATCAGTCAGGTTTGATCAGAAAAACAGAACCACTAGAAATCATCTAGAATATGGGATTTATTACAGGAATTCAACCTTATATAATTTGGAGAGCTGGCTATCCAGTCTATGTACAGCTGCTGCTTCTGCATCCAGTTTTACAAATAAATTCAGCTAGGGAGAAAGGCTGGTCCAGGAGTCAGAGAAGGTGAAGGAGGTTTCTTCATACCTCTGAGTGAGCAAGCAGATCAGCAACCAAGTTCCTGAGCTACAACAGTGCCTGGTACCCTGCTCACCCTCTTGAGTGTAGAACAACTATGGCTGCCTCCCAAAGCCTGCACAAGATCACATGGCAAAGACCATGCAGAAAAGGGAATTTTGGGAACTGTAGTTCCAGCTTAGCTAAGGTGACTCAGAACAAATCTACCACAGCTTCTAAGACAATTAACAAAAGTCCACCAACCCTACAATCCTTGTCGTTATCATTGTTCCCATATTATCCAACTGTCATAGCTACTGCAAAGCCAATGCTTCACCCTCCATCTGCCTCTTGGGCCACTGTCTTCCCAGGGAAAGTCTAGCAACTGGGGTGCTACTGAAGATCAGGGGTTATCCACCTCACTTACCACCAAGAGTGGGGTCCTTACTGCCCTCTGACTAGAGAGTGAGCCCAGTTCCAGAATCCATCCTGAAATTCTGCTTTCTAGATCATTTTGTTCTGGATTTTCCCCTGGAAAGCAGAACCTGAGACAAGGGCTTTTGGGCAAGCAGCTGATTTGGGAGGCAATTGCAGGGCTAGGAGGAGGGGGACGGAAGAGAGGCGAAGCTGATGTGAGACTGAGTCTTTGAGCTCCTCACTGCTGTGGGAAACTATCCTGCCAGAATCTCTGAGAAGCCACATAAAATGCACCTCAGAACCACCCACAGGAAAGATGGGATAAAAGGATTATTCATGGATAAAGGGAATATTTATCCACTTTCTCCCCTTCCGCATTAGACAAAGTTTGCACCCTAGGATGTTAACTCTCTCTTTCTCTCTTTCAAGAGGCAGGTGCATGAGTGACAGGAGGCCTTTTTTTTTTTTTGAGACAGAGTCCAGGCTGAAATGCAGTGGCACGATCTCAGCTTACTGCAACCTCCACCTCCCAGGTCAAAGTGATCCTCCCAACTCAGCCTCCTGAGTAGCTGGAACTGCAGGAGCATGCCACCACACCAGGCTAATTTTTGTATTTTATATTTTTAGTAGAGACAGGGTTTCACCATGTTGGCCAAGCTAGTCTTGAACTCCTGATCTCAAGTGGTCCACCCTCCTTGGCCTCCCAAAGTACTGGTATTACAGGCGTGAGCCACCGCACCTTGCCCAACAGGCTTCTGGAGGCACACCAGTGGTGCAACCCCAGAAAAGCCCAGGATGGAAAGTGAAAGCCAGGCAGGACAGCTGAGCGGGGGGTTATCAGGTTTCACCGGTACTGAGCTGGTTGCTGCAGCAACAGCCAAAGTGAAAAGTGAGATCAGAGGACGTGAAATGGGATGCAAGTGCTATTCAAAGCAAGGAGGAAGAGGCAAAGAAGAAAAGGAGGAGTAGGCCGGGTGCGGTGGCTCACGCATGTAATCTCAGCACTTTGGGAGCCTGAAGCGGGCAGATCACTTGAAGTCAGGAGATAGAGACCAGCCTGGCCAACATAGTGAAACAGTGCCTGACACATGCTTGTAATCCCAGGTACTTGCGAGCCTAAGGCAGGAGAATCACTTGAACCCGGGAGGCGGAGGTTGCAGTGAGCTGAGATCCCGCCACTGCACTCCAGCCTGGGCAACAAAGCGAGACCCTGTCTCCAAAACAAAACAAAACAAAAATGGAACAGCATAAGGAGGACATAATAAAACTTCTGAAAACTCTGGTCCCTCTGGTAATGCTTGACTAAGGAGAAATTGAAGATGCAGGAAGTAAAGGGTTAATTTAGCAAGCTGTCACCATGGATACTCAGGACATCCCAGCTGCTGGTGGATGATGTCTGGGTAGCAGGAGATCAGCACTGGTGTACATACACCTGTCCAAAGGGTATTCCAGGATAGCTGTCACCCCTGCTTTCCTAAATTATAACAAACTCATCTGTAACCAAACTCCATCTGAAAATGGCCCGTGGGCCAGGCACAGTGGCTCACACTTGTAATCCCAGTACTTTGGGAGGCCAAGGCAGGATGATCGCTTGAGGCCAGGAGTTTGAGACCAGCCTGGGCAACATAGCAAGACCATATCTCTACCAAAATGAATTTAAACTTGGCCAGGCTTGGTGGCATGCACTTGTAGTCTTAACTGCTCGAGGGGCTGAGACAGGAGGATAGCTTGAGCCCAGGATGTCGAGGTTGCAATGGGTTGTAATC
This sequence comes from Macaca thibetana thibetana, assembly GCF_024542745.1. Taxonomy (NCBI): domain Eukaryota; kingdom Metazoa; phylum Chordata; class Mammalia; order Primates; family Cercopithecidae; genus Macaca; species Macaca thibetana. Next base: position 133,680,385 of record NC_065580.1, on the reverse strand, counting down.
ACTCCACTACACTCCAGCCTGGGTGACAGAGCAAGGCTCTGTCTCAAAAAAAAAACATGAAAGAAGGAAAGAAAGAAAGAAAAAAGAAAGGAAAGGAAGGAAGGAAGAAAGGAAGGAGAGAGAAAAAGGAAGGAAGGGGGAAAGGAGAAAGAAAGAAAGAAAGAGAAAGAAAGAGGAAGGAAGGAGGGAGTGGGGGAGGAGAGGAGAGGGAAGGGTGGCCCACATAAATGAAGGAACATAGTAATAATGGCAAACACAAGATGTATAAGTGACTTAGCCTTAGACATTTTATTGACTAAGGACCGAGAGAGGAAGAGAGATGAGACTACTTCTACGCCTTTTACGAAGCAAGGCACAGGTCTGGTTCTGCAGAATGGTTCAGAAGAACGAAGGTCTAAATGCCCTCCCAGTGGAATCATGCCAAGAGCACTTCATCACAGCTTAAACTCTTCCTTGACAGGTTCCCATTTTCTATGTTGTCTCTAACGCACAACTAGAGTGAAAAGGAGGGAGCTGAAAATAGGTTGATTTGAGAACGCTGAACAGTCACAGCCCACCCATAGAAAGAGACTCCCTTTTTTTCCTGCATCCGCTTTAGAAATGCTTCCGGAGAGGGCAACAGCTCCTATAAGATGTGTAATCCTTATCAATACAGCAAAGAGGCTATCAAAGCAGGAAAGATCACATGGCTGTTAAGATAAAGGTCTGGCTGTTCCAGGGTGGGCTTATCAAGGTTTAGCAGTAAGTGAGTTTTGTTGCTTCGACTGCATTTAAAAAGTTCATTGATTTGCAGCTAATACCAAGTTGTCATAGTTTCATGAGTAACAGCTTGTGGTTTGCAGAATCAAAGCCTTTTCCTGAATCAATAATAGCAGATTCACTGAGGTGCCTGGGCCTTTACAGAGAGGGGAAAAGCTGAGAAACACGGCTGGATAGAGAGAGGGAGTAAATTTGGTCAGACCATAAGTGGCCTATAAAAGAGGAAAAACGGCACTTTCCCTCTCAAAGCCCTCAAAAGCAACAGAAATTGAGCCTTTTAAAAATTCAAAGTGACTTGTAAAGAAGTCATTGTTTGCAAAAATATAGAGATGAAATGTGTACATACATGCACATAGTAAATTGACTCTAAGAGGAAAAAAGTCAAATTGAAGATTTTTAAAAAATTCATCAACTGGTTATCTTTATCCCGACAGCCTTTAACATCCTGAGCTTCGGTCAGGCACGGTGGCTCATGCCTGTAATCCCAGCACTTTGGGAGGCCGAGGTGGTCGGATCACCTGAAGTCAGGAGTTCGAGACCAGCCTGGCTAACGTGGTGAAAGCTCGTCTCTACTAAACATACAAAATTAGCTGGGCATGGTGGTGCATGCCTGTAATCCCAGCTACTCAGGAGGCTGATGCAAGAGAATCACTTGAACCTGGGAAGCAGAGGTTGCAGTGAGCCAAGATCGTGCCACTGCACTCCAGCCTGGGCAACAAGAGTGAAACTCAGTCTCAAAAAAAAAAAAAAAAACACTCCTGAGCTTGGCACAACTGAGCATTTTCCTAGACCCATCTGCTTGGGAAGCATTGACCTGTACTTCTCTTTTTCTGCTGTTGGAAAACACACACACACACGTGCACATGTACACACACACACACATCAACCCATTACATTAGCCCTGACCCAACTCAGAAGGCAAATCTCTAATAATATCTTAGTGTTGTTTTGGACTTTGAAAGCATTTTCTCAGCCTACTCCATTTGAGCTTCGTAAGTGTCCGTGTTGGGCTGAGAGAGCTGTTATTTTTATCCACTTTTGAATGAAGAGAAAATTGAGTCTTGGAACAGTCTGCCCAATTCTCCTGGTGGTGCCCAGCACAGACATCACGAATTGATCAAGGCACTCTTCCCAAGAAGTTCAGACTAAGTCTCAGAATCCTGTCCTCGGCCAACCTCCAGGCAGCCACTATCAATTAATAGAAAAAAATAAAATCTATTTGCCATCCTGGACCCACGTGATCTGCCCAAGGTCACAGAACTACTTGATGGACTAAAACCAAGTCATACATCTCTTGTTTCATTGCTTTTTATATGAAGTAGAATGTTTTTACCCCGGTGAGGGGAGCTTACCACCTTTGCCACAACTAAAAGCTACAACCACCTGGGGTTTTGCTTCTCTTCACACAATTGCTCAACCCCATTCACACTCACTATTTAGAAAGCTTAAGAAGTAACAGAGAGCTCCTAGAAATTTTAAATTACATTTGTGATCCACATTATATTTCCATTAGACAGTCTTGCCCTAAATGGTAGGTAGCCATCAGAATCTTTTTTTTTTTTACTTTATTATTTATTTATTTATTTTTTGAGATGGAGTCTTGCTGTGTTGCCCAGGGTAGAGTGTAGTGGTGTGATCTTGGCTCACCACAACCTCTGAGTCCCAGGTTCAAGTGATTCTCCTGCCTCAGCCTCCTGAGGAGCTGGGATAACAGGTGCATGCCACCACACCCAGCTAATTTTTGTATTTTTAGTAGGAATGGGTTTTCCCCATGTTGTCCAAGCTGGTCTTGAACTCCTGACCTCAGGTGATCCACTCGCCTTGGCCTCCCAGAGTGCTGAGATTACAGGTGTGAGCCACAGTGCCCAGCCCAGAGTCTTTACATTAAAGAACTGTATTCCTAAATTGGGCACAGTGGCTCATGCCTGTAATCCCAGCACTTCAGGAGGCCAAGGCAGGAGGATGGCTTGAGCCAAGGAGTTTGAGACCAGCCTGGGCAACATAGCAAGACCGCATCTCTAGAAAAAATAAAAAGATTAGCCCGTTGTGGTGGCATACACTGTAGTCCCTAATACTTGTGAGGTTGAGACAGGAGGATTGCTTGAGCCCAGGAGATCAAGGCTGCAATAAGCCATGATCACACCACTGCTCCAGGGAGACAGAGCAAGACCTTGTCTCGAAAACAAAACAGAACTGTATTCTTTAATTTACACATGTATTGAGCCCAAATTTAGTAATATACTTTTTTTTTTTAACTCAACAAATGCAGTAGTGAGAAGTGGGAAAAGAACAGAATCAGGAGTTCCATCAGTAACTGCTTGTGAACAATCAGCTGAGATAACTCACTCCACCTGGACCAGCCTCATATAATTTCAAAGAGTGGCAAATGCCAAGAAAAAGATGACACAGGGTAAGGGGACACAGAATGACAATGGGTGTGGTTGGAATGAGTTATGTATGTATTTATTTATTTATATAAGAGACAAGGTCTTGCTGTGTTGCCCAGGCTGGAGTGCAGTGGGGCAATCATAGCTCACTGCAGCCTCAAACTCCTGGGCTCAAGGGATCCTCCCACCTCGGATCATTTGAACCCTAGGGTGAGCAATTTTAGAGAAAGTGATCAGGGAAGCCTCTCAAAGGAGCTGACAGTAGAGCAGAAACTTGAATGAAGTGAGGAGCATGCCACCTGAAGATCTAGAGAAAGAGTATTCCAAGGAACCATGGAGGGGGGAACACACTACGCATGATCGAGAAATAACATGGGGGGACCAGGCGTGGTGGCTCCCGCCTGTAATCCCAACACTTTGGGAGGCCAAAGCGGGCAGATCACTTGAAGTCAGGAGTTCGAGACCAGCCTGGCCAACATCTCTACTAAAAATACAAAAATTAGCCAGGCATGGTGGCAGGTGCCTGCAGTCCCAGCTCCTTGGGAGGCTGAGGTAGGAGAATCGCTTGAACCTGAAAGACAGAGGTTGTAATGAGCTGAGATCGTGCCATTGCAGTCCAGCCTGGAAAACAGAGTGAGACTATCTCAGAAAAAAAAAAGAAGTGGCCAGGCATGGTGGCTCAAGCCTGTGATTCCCAGCACTTTGGGAGGCCGAGGCGGGAGGTCAGGAGTTCAAGACCAGCCTGGCCAATGTGGTGAAACCCCATCTCTACTAAAAAAACAAAAATTAGCCGGGCATGGTGGCCTGTGCCTGGAATCCCAGCTACTTGGGAGGCTGGGGCAGGAGAATCACTTGAACCCTGAAGGTGGAGGTTGCAGTGAGCCAAGATGGTACCATTGCACTCCAGCCTGGGCAACAGAGCAAGATGCCATCTCAAAAAATAAAGAGAAATAACATGGGGGGATGTGATAGGAGATAAGAGTCCAGCAGGAGTCAGCTGTCCTAGGGCTTCATAGGCCATGATGAGTCGCTTCCATTTTATTCTAGTTGGGATGGGAAGCCACTCTACGTTTTTGTTGTTGCTGCTGTTGTTTTTGAGACAATGTTTTCTCACTCTGTCCGCCAGGCTGGAGTGCAGTGGCACAATCACTCCTCACTGCAGCCTTGACCTCCTGGCCTCAAGTCATCCTCCCACCTCATCCTCCCAAGTAGCTGGATTTACAAACATGACCCACCACACCCAACAGTCTATACAATTTAAAGCAGGCAAGAAATGCACCCGACTCACGTTTAAAAGACTGTATGACCAGGCCAGGAGTGGTGGCTCATGCTTGGAATCCCAGCACTATAGAAGGCTGAGACAGGAGGAGTCCTTGAGCCCAGGAGTTCTAGGCTGCAGTGAGCCATGATCACACTGCTATATTCTAGCCTGGGAGACAAAGACCATGCCTCAAAAAAAAAAAAAAAAAAAAAATTAAATGACCAGATGTATATTTTATTTATTTATTTATTTTTCATTTTTATTTTATTTTGAAACAGAGTCTAACTCTGTCACCCAGGCTGGAGTACAGTGGCACAATTTCGGCTCACTGCAACCTCTGTCTCCTGGGTTCAAGCAATCCTTCTGCCTCAGCCTCCCAAGTAGCTGGGATTACAGGTGCCCACCACCCCGCTTGGCTAATTTTTATATTTTTAGTAGAGATGGAGTTTCACCATATTGGCCAGGCTGATCCTGAACTCCTGACCTCAGGTGATCCACCCGACTTGGCCTCCCAAAGTGCTAGGATTACAGGCGTGAGCCACCACGCCCGGCCCAGATGTGTATTTTTAAAGATCACTTGTTTAGAAGTGTACCTGTAAGCGAGGTATTAATACTTAGTGGATGAGGAAGAGAATAACGATGAGAGAACAAGCTGCGGTCACTGGCTGCAATATTCCAGTTGAAGTTATCCAAGAGGAAGTTAGAAATACAAGTCTAATGGTCAGGAGAGAGTAGTCCCTAGACAGGGAATGGTTTGGGGGTCAGTAGCTATGTCAGTCTGGGTCCTTCTAGAAGCAGACACAAAGACAGGATTAGACATGCAAGAGGGGTTGGGTGCAGTGGCTTTTGCCTAAAATGCCAGCACTTTGGGAGGCCGAGGAGGAGGGAGGATTGCTTGAGCCCAGGAGTTCAAGACCAGCCTGGGCAACACAGAGAAACCCTGTCTCTACCAAAAAATTTTTAAAAATTAGCCAGGCTTGGTGGCATGCACCTGTAGTCCTGGCTACTTGGGAGGCTGAGGTGGGTCATGGGAGGTCAAGGCTGCAGTGAGCTATCATTGTACCACTGCACTCCAGAACCTGGGCATCTTCAAAATCAAGACCCTGTCTCTAAAAAAAAAAAAAAAAATTGGGAAGGGATATGCCTGAGAAGGATAAAAAGGAGGGAGGCAGAAAAGGCAGAGAGACCTTTCAAACCAGCAGGCAGGTCTGGCACCTGTGAAGGACAAGGGGAAGGAAGATTGGATGGAAGACTCCTAGACTGCAGCACAGCTCCAAGAAAGGCTTGGCTAGGACTGTGGGGAGTCCTCATGCCAAAATTGCCATAAGAATGGCCCTGCCATAGTAAATGCCATGATTGTTTAGGCATTTACTGAGAATAGCCTTAGGGAAGCATGGCCTTAGCAGGGATGCGGAGTGGATCCGGAAACACAGCAGCTGAGACCATCAGTCAATTACGCTCCTGACAATGGTCCTAAGCAGCTGGCTCTCATATCCACCATGGCAGCCAAGGATGTCAATGGATCCCATCCCCTCCTGCCTTCTCAGGGACTTGTCTTCTAGATCTTCAACATATCCATCCATGAGCCATCATGCTTTAGACAGTTGTATCCCTAGAAGACCTTCTCTTGACCTCAAATCCTCCTCCGAATATGTGTTCTCTTAAATTAAAATTTTAATTTCATTTCCTAAAAATTAAAAATTTAATTTAAGACAAAATTTAATTTTTTTTTTGATGACCACACGTGGTCTTCTTTGTGATTTTTTTTTTTTTTTTTTTTTTGAGATGGAGTCTCGCTCTGTTGCCCAGGCTGGAGTGCAGTGGCACAATCTTGGCTTACTGCAAGCTCTGCATCCCGGGTTCACACCATTCTCCTGCCTCAGCCTCCTGAGTAGCTGGGACTACAGGCGCCCGCCACCATGCCTGGCTAATTTTTTTTTTGTATTTTTTGTAGAGACAGGGTTTCACCGTGTTAGCCAGGATGGTCTCGATCTCCTGACCTTGTGATCTGCCCGCCTGGGCCTCCCAAAGTGCTGGGATTACAGGTGTGAGCCACCGTGCCCAGCCTTCTTTGTGATTTTTAAAAAACACTCTGTCACCCAGGCTGGAATGCAGTGGCAGGATCATACATAGCTCACTGCAGCCTCGAACTCCTAGGCTCAAGCCATCCTCCCACCTCAGCCTCCTGAGTAGCTGGGACTACAGGTGTGCACCACCACGCTTGGCCAACTTTTTATTTTATTTTGTGGAAATGAGGTTTTGTTATATGTCCCAAGCTGGTCTTGAACTCTTGATCTCAAACAATCCTCCTGCCTCAGCCTCCCAAAGTACTGGAATTACAGGTGTCAGTCACCACACCTGGTCTTCTCTGTGATTTTTAAAAAATTAATCTACTTTTAAAGCAAGGTTAATCCTCAGCATCTCGTTCTAGCTATGTCTCTTCTGTGAAGCAATGGGAGGCCTCACGTTCCATGAGTGAAGAGTCCTGGGGAGGAACCACATTGCTGAGAATTAAAATACTTGGGCTGACACATCCCCCTGTATGTTTCAGAGGCATGACACAATGTTACATGCTTAAAACTTGTGATCCTCTCCATATACACATCTGTACCATCTCTAATCGCCTCCAACCAGGAGAAAAGCTTCTCTATCCATTCCATTGCTCAAGTCATGAATCTTGGACCTAGTCTACCAACTCCTCTTCCCTCACCCTCTCACCCACCACCTCTAATGGAGAACCAGATCTTGCCCATTCTGCCATCCCAATTTTCTTTCACCTCTGTGCACTTGGCACCATCCCCATCCTCCTGCCCAACTCCTAGCCATCAGTTTCACTTCTCTGAATTACTGCAAGAACCTTCAACCTGGTCTCTCTGCTTCCACTCTTGTTTCTTTCCAATCCTTTCCCCACACAGTCAGCCAGATCTGACAAAACCCCTCAGGTCAGGTGAACACCCTACTTTATATCTTTCCAATAGTTTCCCATTGCACTTGCAATAAAATACAGAATGCTTAAAATGGCCTATGAGGCCACATGTGTTTTGTCTGCTGCCTCCTCTGGGCTGTCAGCAACTTTGCTTCCCTGGCTCTGAAACTGGCCTTCCCATGGTCTCTGAAGGTTTGCAATCAAAAAATTCACAAAAATCTATATATTTAGAAAGAAATGCTTGCTTGCTTTTTTTTTTTTTTTTTTTTTTTTTTTTTTTTTTGAGAGTTTCGCTCTTATTGCCCAGGCTAGAGTGCAATGGCGAGATCTCAGCTCACCGCAACCCCTGCCTCTCAGGTTCAAGCGATTCTCCTGCCTCAGCCTCCCAATTTAGCTGGGATTACAGGTGCCTGCCACCACTCCCAGCTAATTTTTTTGTATTTTTAGTAGAGATGGGGTTTCACCATGTTGGCCAGGCTGGTCTTGAACTCCTGACCTCAGGTGGTCCACCCAACTTGGCCTCCCAAAGTACTGGGATTACAGGTGTGAGCCACCACGTCCAGTCAGAAATGCTTTATTTCTAAAAGGAGGTATCACAACATGCAAGCAGGAAATGGAGCTTCAAAGGAGGAAGGACGAGACAGTAATTTATGCTGAATGGGTTGGCTAAGTATGCACATTCAACAGGTTATAGGAGGAGCTATGCATATTCATGGCGGCATGGGTACATAGTAAGTTAACATATATGTTACATACATCTCATGTTCTCTTTGGGATGGAGACTTAACATTTAAAGGTATTACAGCTGGGCACAGTTGCTCACGTCTGTAATCCCAGCACTTTGGGCAGCTGAGGCAGGCAGATCATTTGACCCCAGGAGTTCAAGACCAGCCTGGGCCATATGGTGAAACCCTGTCTCTAACAAAAATACAAAAATTAACTGGGCGTGGTTGCACGTGCCTGTGGTCCTAGCTACTCGGGAGGCTGAGGCGGGATGGATTGCTTGAGTCCAGAAGGTGGAAGTTGCAGTGAGCCAAGATTGCACCACTATACTCCAACCTGGGCAACAGAGTGAGACCCTGTCTCAACAAATAATAATAACAGGGCCAGACATGGTGGCTTAGGTAATCCCAGCACTTTTGGGAGGTCAAGGTGGGAAGATCACTTGAGGTCAGGAGTTCAAGACCAGCCTGGACAACATGGCAAAACCTCGTCTCTACTAAAAATACAAAAATTAGCCAGGCGTGGTGGTGGGCACCCATAATTCTAGCTACCTGGGAGGCTGAGGCAGGAGAATCACTTGAACCCAGGAGGCAGAGGTTGCAGTGAACAGAGATCATACCACCGCGTTCCAGCCTGGGCAACAGAGCGAGACTCTGTCTCAAAAAATATATATAATAATAATAATAATAATAATAATAATAGTGTTACAATTAGGCCCTATAGATCAAAAGGCGAGGCAGAGGACACAAAGGCACTGAGTACACAGCATCCATAAACTCGCCGGAACCACTCCCTGGCAGGTGGTCTGCTCTCAGGAAAGAACACTGGTCAGCTGTGGTATAAATCAACAGTGGAGCAAGTTTCGTAGAAGGGCTGGTTGCTGTTGAACTCTTAGGAAAGAAAGCCTAATGGCAGTTAGCAAACAAAGAAGGGTCACAAGGCTTGTTTGAACTCCTATCCCAGAGTGTCTGGAAATTCAGTTTTTAAGTTTTCTCTGGAGTCCCCCTTGGTCAAGAGGGAGTCCATTCAGTTGGTTGGGATCTTAGGGTTTTTTTGTTTTGTTTTATTTTTAGACGGAGTCTTGCTCTGTTGCCCAGGCTGGAGTATAGTGGTGCAATCTTGGCTCACCGCAACCTCCGCCTCCTGAGTTCAAGCGATTTTCCTGCCTCAGCCTCCCGAGTAGCTGGGATTACAGGTGCATACCACCATGCCTGGCTAATTTTTGTGTTTTTAGCAGAGACGGGGTTTTGTCACGTTAGTCGGGCTGGTCCTGAACTCCTGACCTCAGGTGATCTGCCCGCCTCAGCCTTCCAAAGTGCTGGAATTACAGGCTTGAGCCACCAGCCTGGTCTTTATTTTTATTTCTTAGTTCCAAGTGCTTTCCTCCCTCAAGCTTTCACGTGTGCTGATTCTTTCTCTCCCCAACACCGATCCCTTCTCTTCTACTCAATTTTCCTTCTCAGCTCCCTTCCTCAAAGGAGCTTTTCCTAAACTTTTTCATCCAAATGAAGCCCTAAGCTACTCTCATGGCACTTGTTCGTTTTCCTTCATAGCAACGATTACTGTGTGTAATTACAGTCAATTGTGAGATGTACCTGTTAAATGCTTGCCCCCTCACTAGACTGCAGGGACAGAGACCATGTTTGTTTTGCTCATCGCCTGGCACAATCCCTAGTGCATGGCAGGGACTAAGTGTTTGTTGAATGAACATGTGAATGACCGGCCAGGTGCAGTGGCTCGTGCTTGTAATCCCAGCACTTTGGGAGGCCAAGGAGGGTGGATCACCTGAGGTCAGGGGTTTGAGACCAGCCTGGCCAACATGGCAAAACCCTGACTGTACTAAAAATACAAAAATTAACCAGATGTGGTGGTGCGCACCTGTAGTCCCAGCTACTCGGGAGGCTAAGGCAGAAGAATCACTTGAACCTGGGAGATGGAGGCTGCAGTGAGCTGAGATCACACCACTGCACTCCGGCCTGGGCAACGGAGTGAGACTCTGTATCAAAAATAAATAAATAAATAAATAAGTGAATGATCTAGTATAGGTAGAATAATAAAAGAAGAAGAAAAAAGATAAGCTTTAGGAAAAAATAACATGTAAAGAGTAAGCAAAGGGCTGGCTGCAGTGGCTCACACCTATAATCCCAGCACTTTGAGAGGCCAAGGCAGGAGGATCCCTTGAGCCTGGGAGTTCAAGATCAGACTGGACAGTGTAGCAAGACCCTGGGTCCACAAAAATATTTGAAAGTTAGCCAGATGTAGTGGCATGTGCCTGCAGTCCCAGCTACTTAGGAAGCTGAGGTGAGAGGAGGGCTTGAGCCCAGGAGTTCAAGGCTGTGGTGAGCCATGATCATATCACTGCACTCCAGCCTGGGTGACAAAAGCAAGACCTGACTCTTTTTTTTCTTTCTTTCTTTTTTTTTTTTTTTTTTTTGAGACAGAGTTTCACTCTTGTTGCCCAGGCTGGAGTGCAATGGCATGATCTCTGCTCACTGCAACCTCCGCCTCCCGGATTCAAGCAATTCTCCTGCCTCAGCCTCCCAAGTAACTGGGACTACAGGCATACACCACCACACCTGGCTAATTTTGTAGTTTTCATAGAGATGGGGTTTCACCCTGTTGGTCAGGCTCAAACTCCTGACCTGAAGTGATCCACTCACCTTGGCCTCCCAAAGTCCTGGGATTACACAAGTGTGAGCCACTGTGCCCAGTGGCTCTTTAAGAAAAAAAAAAAGAAAAGAGAGAAAAAAAACCTGGAAACAACCCAAATGCCCATCAAAATGAACAAATTGTCATACATTCACACAGTATGGAATACAATATAAGAATGAAAATGAATGAATTAGGCCCTACTCAATGACTTGGATGCATCTCACAAATTTACTGTTGTGCAAAAGTAGTCAGACATAACAGAGTATAGACGGCATGATTTCATTTCCTAAAGTTCAAAACCAGGCAAAACTAATATATAATGTTAGAACTCAGGATGGTGGTATGTAGTGACTGAAATGGAGCACACACAGGGCTTTGGAGAACTGGTATATTCTGTTTCTCAATCTGAGATGTGATTACCAGATGAGTTTGTGAATATTCATTGAGCTGCATACTCATGATTTGTGCACTGTGTGCTTGTTATATTTCAATAAAAGTTTAGTAAAAAAGACAACTTGGTAGCCTTCTATTTAAATTGCTTAGCAGTGCCTAAAATAGATTATCACTGAATCTTTTCAGGAAATGGAAGTGTTGGTGCGTATGCCTCTGAGTGTGTATGCAAGTGTGGGTGTTGAACATTGAATATTCTTCAGGAATGCAGTCAGGTGAAAGGAAACATGAAATTTATTATGCCCTCTTAAATAACGGCTTATGTGCCGTAGTGTTTCCATAAAAGATTCTCTATGTGATGAGCGTCAATCTACTTGTATTGTTAGAAGGATCTTATGTAACCCTGGCCCTATACCACATTCATCAAATTCCATTTTTATGCCTCCCTTGTATTCAGCACATCATTTAATCACTGAGCATTTTCTCTGCACCAGTGCCTGTGAGGGGTGGTGGGGATTCAGAGAAAACTCTATACATGTCCCCTTCTTATCTCCATTCTTAGGGCTTAAGGAATTCAGCGGGGATACTGGCCAAGAGCATCTAAGCCAGAGGAACAGGATCTAGGGCAAGACTGTGTGAGGTTTTCACCTAGAATAGCTGGAAATTGTATAATCAAAGGGGCAAGGAAAGCCAGGGCCCAGCGTGAGAGAGAATTGGTACATGGAGTCAGGGATGGCAGGCTAACTGAGCTCAGGAAACAGACGTTGAAGACATCAGGCACAGATCAGGAAATAGACACAAAGATGACCTCAGAGAACAGTGGAGAACCCAGGACCGTAACAGGCGGGGTCCTCACTGGGAGCATTGATAAAGGGTGCATTGTCTCTGGAAATTCAAAAACAATAAGAAAGTGACGAAAAGTCTGTCTGCTTTTTGTTATCACCATGTACCAGCAATCCTAAAAAAATGTTAGTAGTAAAGTACTTCTACCTAAGAGTACTTGGCACAGTAATGTTTGTAACAGTGAAAAACCAAAGAGTGGATAAATGGATCGCAGTGTGTTCAGATCAGAGAACACCATGCATCAGTGTGAACAGAGGAACCATAACTCCACACGTCAACCAGGACAACCCCAAAGCATGATGTTGCTACTTGCGGAAGTCTACATAGTCTAATGTCATTCACATGAAATTTGAAAACATGTAAACTGAGGGTTGTGTGTGACTCCATATTGTAAAAGTTCACAAACGTGGCTAGGCACAGTGGTTCATGCCTGTAATCCCAGCACTTTGGGAGGCTGAGGCAGCTGGATTACTTGAGGCCGGGAGTTCCAGACCAGCTTGCCCAAGAGGGCAAAGCCCCTGTTAATCTACCAAAAAAGATTTAAAAATTAGCCAGACATGGTGGTGCACATCTGTTAATTCCAGCTACTCAGGAGGCTGAGGCTCAAGAATCACTTGAACCCGGGAGGTGGAGGCTGCAGTGAGCTGAGATGGCACCACTGCACTCCAGCCTGAGTAACAGAGTGAGACTCTGTCTCAAAAAAAAGAAAAGAAAAAGAAAAGAAAAAAAAGTACACAAACATGTATACATATGACAGACACCGGGCAGAATGGTGATCTCTAAGGGATAGGGAGGAAGAAATGCATTCAGAAAGGGCACACAGGACATTGTTAGTAACTGGAGGTAGAGAGTATTTTTTATGTATTTTACAAAGATAGCGTCTTGCTATGTTGGCCAGGCTAATCTTCTGGGCTCAAGTGATCCTCCTGCCTTGGCCTCCCAAAGTGCTGGGATTACAGGCGTGAGCCACCGCACCCAGCCCATTGTGAGTATTGTTTCTGTTGTTTTTGTTTGTTTGTTTGAGACATAGTCTCACTCTGTCGCCCAGACTGGAGTACAGTGGCACAATCTCGGCTCAGTGCAACCTCCACCTCCCGGATTCAAGCAATTCTCCTGCCTCAGCTTCCCGAGTAGCTGGGATTACAGGCACGTGCCATGCCTGGCTAATTTTTGTATTTTTAGTAGAGATGGGGTTTCACCATGTTGGTCAGGCTTGTCTCAAACTCCTGACCTTAGGTGATCTGCCCACCTCAGCCTCTCAAAGTGCTGGGATTACAGGTGTGAGCCGCTGCGCCCGGCCACTGCTGCTACTGTTTTAAGCCCAGGGTTGGAAACCATGTGTTCATTATATTTACTATCTGTTCTTTTTCTACATGTTAGAAATATTTCTTAATACAAACAACATTTTGACCCAACAAAAAGGCCCAAATGCTCCTAACTGCCAGGAAGGACTGTGCCCACCTTACCCCTCATAAACCAGTGCAGGTGAATGATTCAGGAAAAAACAAAACAAAACAAAAGCTGTGACGTATGTGAAGGTGTCAAGAGTCTATTCCTATTGTGTCATGAGATGGGCATGGGGCCAGGTGAAAAAAAAAAAAAATCTGACCTTCAGGGAAAAGGCTCTTGCAGTATGCCTGAAAACAAGATGCCATGTCTTTCATGCCGATACAGGGTTGAAAGGTTAACATCCATGTAATAACTGGCCCCAAAACACCTTGCACAGACCTTGTTATATATAAGCAGGCAGAGATGACTCAACTCTAAATCTGGGAAACAGCCTGCCCGTTACAACCAGGCACCGTGACATTTTGGAATATGTGTTGGCAAGGTTCTCCATGTTAAATAGCTTTACAAGTTGTTATTAGAATCACGTTAGCTCGGTGCTACAGTGAATGTCCCACGTCCACAGGCGATTCTCTCCAAGAAACCTATTGATTTGCTTTTCTTCTCTTTTCCTTCTGAATAGCAACTGACAGACAAAGGGGAGCTGGCCAGGGCCTTTGATGGTAATGCCAGTTGAACAATAGCCCTGCTTGTGGCAAGCACCCTCTTTGTTCAGCCAGGAGAATGCTGAGCTGGTTGCTCATTGGATCCAGTGTATGTGGGTGGCCAGAGCAAGGTGCATTTGGCAGCCAGATGTAGATTCTGGGTGGTATGAGCTGACTGTCCAGATAGCTAAAGCTTGGGACTTGGCTGGAACTCCCCTGGCCAGTGCAATCAGAGAGACCAGATGGACTCGCCTCCTTGTCCTTTGAAGATGGTGTCCTTTATTTAGCTAGGGAAGAGGCAGCCAACTATCTGACCTGGAAAGCATTCTCAGGCAGCCTGGTCCTTGTCGTACACATCTAAGAAAAAGGGAAAGTGTACTTTTGAAAGGAAATTCAGGGAGAGCCTTCGCAAGCCACCAAGGAGGTTGCAAAATTACACTTATAAATGGGCACCAGAGGTTCTATTAACCAGTGGGAGCTTCCCCTTTATTTTCCTGGGGCAGTTCCGCTTAGAAGGCAGATGACATTGCAGGGAATTTGTCACTATTCTAGGGGCTTCTGTGCTGTTGCTGTCAATGCTACTATGGCTACTGCTGCCACCAGAGAAGCTAGAAAATGCCTGGAATTCAAATAATAGACATCTGGAAGCTGGAAATGCCCCATCTGTTGTTTTTTTTTTTTTTTTTTTCAGAGGCAGGATCTCTGCCTGTCACCCAGGCTGGAGTGCAGTGGTGCCATCATAGATCACTGCACCCTCTATAAACTCCAAGGCTCAAGCCATCCTCCCATCTCAGCCTCCTGAGTAGCTGGGACGATAGGTATGCACCACTATGCCCAGATAATATTTTTTTTTTTAAGAGATGGGGTCTTACTATGTTGCCCAGACTGGTCTCAAACTCCTGACCTCAAGTGATTCTCCTGCCTTGACCTCCCAAAGTGCTGGGATTACAGGCATGAGCCACTACATACAGTCAATAGTGTTCTTTAAAGCATAAAAGTTTTGGCTGGGTGCAGTGACTCAGGCCTATAATCCCAGCACTTTGGGAGGCCAAGGCAGGAGGATGACTTGAGGTCAGGAGTTCAAGAAGTGAGAGCCCATCTCTACAAAAAATACAAAAATTAGCCAAGCATGGTGGCATATATCTGTAGTCCTAGCAACTCATGAGGCTGAGGCAGGAGAATCGCTTGAGCCCGAGAGTTCAAGGCTATAGTGCGCTGTGATTGCACCACTGGACTCCAGCCTGGGTAACAGCAGAACCCATCTCAAATTAAAAAAAGGAAAAAAAAATCACAAAAGTTTTGAAATTTGAAGTTCAATTTATCTATTTTTTTTCTGTTGTTACTTGTACTTTTGGTGTCATATCTAAGAAACTTTGCCCCTAGCCCAATATCACGAAAATTTACTCTCTTATTTTCTTCTAAAAGTATAGTTTTAACCCTTGCATTTAGGTCTATGATCCATTGTGAGTTAATTTTGGCATATGGTGTGAAGAAGGGGTCGAACTTCATTCATTCGCATGTAGACACCCAGTTGTCCCAACTGTTTGTTGAAAAGACTATTTTTTTCCTCCTAAATTGTCTCGGCATCTTGTCAAAAATCAATTGACCATACATGTAAAGGTTTATTTCTGGACTCGAAATTTTATTCCGTTGATCTATATGTCTATCTTTATGCCAGTACCAGAGTACTTTGAACACTGTAGCTATTTAGTAAGTTTTGAAAGAAGGAAGCATGAGTCCTCCAAGTGTGTTCTTTTTCAACATTGTTTTGGCCATTGTGGTCCCTTTCATTTTCATTTGATTTATAGGATCAGCTTGACAATTTCTATAAAAAGGTAGCCTGAATATGACAGATATGCATTGAAGCTGTTGATCAATTTGGGAATGTTACCAACTTAACAATATTATCTTCAATCCAGGAACAAGGGATATCTTTCTATTTACTTAGTATTTCTATTTTTTCATGCTAATGTAACTGGAATTGCTTTCTTACTTTCATTTTTGAATTGTTCATTGCTAGTATGCAGAAATGGAATCATGTTTTGTATATTGATCTTGTACACTACAAGTTTTCTGAAGTAATTTGTTCCAATAATGTGTGTGTGTTTCTGTGTGTGTGTGTGTGTATGTGTTTTAAGATTTTCTTTCTTTTTTTTTAATAGAGACTTGGTCTTACTATGTTGCCTAGGCTGAAGTACAGTGGCTATTCACAAGTGCAGTCATAGTTCACTACAACCTCAAACTCCTGGGCTCAAGTGATCCTCCCGCCTCAACCTCCTGAATAGCTGGGACTACGGGCATGCACCACCACACCTGGCTCTATTTCTTAAGATTTTTCAATGTGCAAAATTATGTTATCTAAAAATAGAGATAGTTTTACTTCTCTCTTTCTAATCTGGATGTCTTTCCTTTTTACTGTGTAGTTGCTTTGGCTAGAACCTCCAGTACAATGCTCAGTACAGGTGGTGAGAGCAGACATCCTTGTCTCATTCCTGATCTTAGGGTGAAAGCTTTCAGACTTTCCCCATTAAGTACAATATTAGCTTTGGGTGTTTTGTAGATGATCTTTATCAGGTTGCAGAATTTTCTTTCTATTCCTAGTTTTGTTGAGCTATCTGGGCCTGGGATTGTCTTTGTGGGATGTTTTAAAATGAATTGTTACAGTTTTTAGACTATAGACTGATGGTTCTATCAGTCTTTTTACTTGTTATAGTTCTAGTCAGATTTTCTAATTCTTCTTGAGTCAAATTTGGCTGTTTGTGTCATTCGAGAAATTAGTTCATCTCATCTAAGTCATCAAACTCATTGGCATATGGTTGTTCATGCTGTTCCCTTATAATCATTTTCATTTCTCTAAGATACATAGTGACATCTACTTTTTTATTCCTGATTTTAGTAATTTGAGTCCTTTTTTAATTTTTTGGTCATTCTACGTAAAGGTTTGTCATTTTTGTTGATCTTTCAATCAACTCTTTTGGGTTTGTTGATTTTTTTTATTGTTCTATTCTCTTTTTTTTTTTCTTTAAAAAGTTTATTTAGTATCAAACAAGAAGAAACTTTAACCTTAAGACAACCTCTTAAGTCTAGTTGGTTTATAGTGTTGTTCAAGTTTTCTGTTTCCTTGTTGAGCTTCTGTCTAGTTCTTCTACCCATTATTAAAGGTAGGATATTGAAGCCTCCCCAGTGATAACTTTTGTTGTTGTTGTTGTTTTTGGTTTTGTTTTGCTTTTTTTCTTTTTAAGAGGTAGTCTTGCTCTGTTGCCCAGCAGGCTGGAGTGCAGTAGCGTGATCTTGGCTCACTGCAACCTCTTCCTCCCAGATTCAAGCAATTCTTCTGCCTCAGCCTCCCGAGTAGCTGGGATTACAGGTACCCACCACCATGCCCAGCAAATTTTTGTATTTTAGTAGAGATAGGGTTTCGCCATGTTGGCCAGGCTGGTCTCGAACTCCTAACCTCAGGTGATCCACCTGCCTCGGCCTCCCAAAATGCTGGGATTACAGGCGTGAGCCACCATGCCCAGGCTCCAGTTATAATTTTTGAATTGTCTATTTCTCTCTTCAGTTCTGTTGTACTTCCGCTTCATGTATTTTAAGGCTCTGTTTTTAGATGCACGTATGTTTACAATTGCTAAATTATCTTGATGGATCGACCCTTTTATAAAATGTCCCTCTTTATCTCTAATAATATTTTTGTTGAAAGTCTAATTTGTCTCATATTAATATAGCCACTCCAATTTTCTTAACATTGCTATTTGCATATCTTTTTCAATCCTTTTACTTTCAACCTACTTGCATCTTTGAATGTAAAGTGTGTGTTCTATAGACAGTATGTAGTTGGATCTTACTTTTTATCTGTCAGAACACACTCTACCTTTTGATACAATTGTTTAATCCATTCATATTTAATATTATTATTATTATTTTTTTTTGAGACGGAGTCTCGCTCTGTTGCCCAGGCTGGAGTGCAGTACTTTTTCACGCCATTCTCTGCTCAGCCTCCCGAGTAGCTGGGACTACACACTCTACCTTTTGATACAATTGTTTAATCCATTCATATTTAATATTATTATTGATATAACTGGAATCACATCTGCCATTTTGCTTTTTGTTCTCTATGTGTCTTAAGCCTGCTTTGTTCTTCTGCTTCCTCCTTTACTCCTTTCCTTTTGCATTAATTTAATACTTTCTAGTGTAACATTTAAATTTCTTTTAATGATTCCCTCACTATGTATAGTTTTATTATTTTCTTATGGTTGCTGTATGGCTTAACATAAATATCTTAATTTATCAGAACCTACTTCAGATTATAGTTTCTTAAACCCAGTAAAATATAAAATCATTGTTCTGTATAGCACTATTCCTTTTTAAATTTATGCTACTATTAATATACATATTACATCTGCATATGTTACAAACCCAACAATATATTTTATAATTACATTATATAATTGTATGTGTGTTGATGAAGAAAAGAAATGAAAACAAGTAATAGTAGAGTTTGTTACGTTAACCTTCTTATTTGCCATTTATGTTTCTTTTCATTTGTTCCTGTGAATTTGAGATACCATCTGGTGATGTTTCTTTCTCCAATACAGTTTTGCTCCCGTTTGCTTCCTTTGTCATGTTATTGTCAGATGTATTACTTTTTAAAAATACAGACAGGTTCTCACTTTGTTGCCCAGGCTGGAGTGAAGTGGCATAAACATAGCTTACTCTAACCTTGAACTCCTGGGCTCAACCGATTCTCTTGCCTTAGCCTCCTGAGCAGCTAGGACTACAGGCACCCACCACCATGCCTAATTTTTAAAAATATTTTTGTACAGACAGAGTCTCGTTATGTTGCCTAGGCTGGTCTCAGACTCCTGGCCTCAAGCATTTTTCCCACCTCAGCCTCCCAAAGTGCTGGGATTACAGGCATGAACTTCTGTATCCAGCCACATTTTTATATATTAAAAACTCAACAATACTGTTATAAACACACTGTTTTATGCAACTAATTTTTAAATCAATTAAGAGAAGGAAGGAAATATATGTGTTTATAGTTTATTTTAGAATTACATAATGGACTTGATCCTTTCTTCTTTCTTTTTTTGTGTGGATTTGAATTACTGCTTGGGGTCACTTGCTTTCAGCTTGAAGAACTTGTAAAATTGGTCTACTAGCAATTAATTACCTTGGTTTTTTGTTTGTTTTTCTGCAATGTCTTTCCTTTTTTTTTTTTTTTTTTTTTTTTTTGAGACACAGTCTCACTCTGTCACCCAGGCTAGAGTGCAATGGCACAATCTTGGCTCACAACCTCCGCCTCCCAGGTTCAAGCAATTCTCCTGCCTCAACATCCTGAGTAGCTGGGATTAGAGGTGCCTGTCACCACACATGGTTAATTTTTGTATTTTTAGTAGAGACAGGGTTTCACCATGTTGGCCAGGCTGGTCTTGAACTCCTGACTTCAGGTGAACCACCCCCCCCTTGACCTCCCAAAGTGCTGGGATTACAGGCATTACCTTAATTTTGAAAGGTGGTTTTACTGGATATGAGATTCTTGGTTGATAGGGGTTATTTTTCTTTGAGCATTTTGTATATGACATCCCTCTGCTGTCTGGGCTCCATGGTTTCTAATGAGAAGTCAACTGTTAATCTTATTGGGGTTTCGTTGAACATGAGTAATTTTTCTGTTGTTATTTCAAGATTTTCTCTTTGTTTTTGTCTTTCAACATTTTTACTCTGATGTATCTGGTATGTATCTCTTTGCACTTATCATACTTGGAGTTCATTGAGATTAATATTTCTCATCAAATTTGGGAAGGTTTTAGCCATAATTTTTTCTAATAATTTTTTTCTGCTTCTTTCCTTTCTCCTCTCCTTCTGCTACTCTCATTACGTATATGTTATTACACTTAATGGTGTCCCCACAGTTCCTTGAGACTCTATTCATTTTTCTTCATTTTTTCTCTCTATTATTTGGATTGTATAACCTCTCAATCAATCTTCATGTTCATAGATTCTTTCTTCTTCTGGTTCTCATCTACTATTGTGCTCCCACAGTGAATTTTTTAATCTCAGTTATTGTACTTTCTAGTTCCAAAATTTTCATTTGGTTCATTTTTTATCATTTTATCCCTCTTTTGAGGAAGGAGATATTGTCATTATACCTTCCTTTACTTCTTTAAGTATAGTCTTCTTTAGTTACATATTTATAATGCTTCTTTGAAGTCTTACGGTTGAAGTCGGATGGTTCACACTTGTTGCACTAAAGTATTAATTGAATGCAAATGCCAGAGAGAAGCAACCTCCTGGGCATGGGCATTAAGAGACAAAATGGCGGAGTAAGACCTTACAGGGGCACTCCACCGGAAACGGGAAGAAAGCTTCAGATGGACATGCATACAACTTTCTAAACACACTGCTCATGCTCACTTCCCAAGTGTAAGGAGGGTACTATGCATGCAGGCAGCCTACCCTAAGGGAAGAATCACGGGAGGGGGTGCAAGAAGCCAGAAGTGGGCGAACTTATAAAATCCTAGGATCTAAGTTAAATGTCACATCTGACCTCAGTGCCTGCTTGGGTCTCTTCCAAGCGTACTTTCTTTCTTTCCTTTTCTAAACCTTTTAAATAAACTTCCACTCCTGCTCTGAAACTTGCCTCAATCTCTTTTTCTGCCTTATGCCCCTCGGTCAAAATCCTTCTTCTTCTTCTTTTTTTTTTTTTTTTTTTTTTTTTGAGACCAAGTCTCACTCTGGTGCCCAGGCTGGAGTGTGCGATCTCAGCTCATTGCAGCCTCTGTCTCCCAGGTTCAAGTGATTCTTCTGCCTCAGTCTCCCGAGTAGCTGGGTCTATAGGCACATGCCACCATGCCTGGCTAATTTTTGTATTTTTTTAGTAGAGTCAGGGTTTCATCCCATGTTGACCAAACTGGTCTCAAACTCCTGACCTTAAGTGATCCTCCCGCCTCAGCCTCCTAAAGTGCTGGGATTACAGGCGTGAGCCACCATGCCTGGCCCAAATTCCTTCTTCTGAAGAGGCAAGAACTGAGGTTGGTGCAGACCCATACAGATTCACTGCCGGTAACTCCAATACCTCCCACCAGTAGCAAAGCCTCTGTCACAGTGAACTAGGGATGAAAGTCAGGGAGTTGTGGGAAAGGAGGCAGGTCATGGTTCAGATGCCACAGAGTCTTATTGTTATTGCGATTTAGTAGATTTTCTTAAATAAATGTTTCTTCATTCATTGTATGCCTGTAGGACAATTTCCAGAGACTTCAGATGGTGGTTTTCACATAATTTTTACCAGTTGTGGTTGTCTCACTGGGAAGAGGGTCTACAGAGCTCCTTGTGCTGCCATTCTGAAAGTTGTCTCCAGTACACACTGTTATGAAAATTGCATAACTTTGCATCCTTCCTTTTTTACATGCTTTAATGATTTTCTGCGTAATTACAAATGCTTCATAAATGTCATTTCTAGCTATTGTGCAACAGTCCATCAATTTGGATATACTGTACCTTACTTTGATAAACTTTTTTGATGTTTTGGTTTTTGTTTTGTTTTGTTTTGTTTTTGAAACAGGGTCTCACTCTGTCACCCAGGCTGGAGTGCAGTGGCCTGATCTCAGCTCACTGCAACCTCTACCTCCCAGGTTCAAGCAATTTTCCTGTCTCAGCCTCCTGAGTAGCTGATATTACAGGGACCTGCCACCATATCCAGCTAATTTTTATATTTTTAGTAGTGACGGGATTTCATCATGTTGGTCAGGCTGCTCTCAAACTCCTGACCTCAAGTGGTCCACCCACCTTGGCCTCCCAAAGTGCTGGGATTATAAGCATGAGCCACCACACCCAGTCTGATAAACTTATTTTAGAACAGTTTCAGATTTACAGAAAAATTAGGTAGACAGTTCAGATTTTCCATATACCCTACACCCATTTTTTACCTATTATTAACATCTTAAATTAATCCAGAATTTACTTTTGGTTTGCTTCTATTTTTTTTCTTTTTTCTTTTTTTTGAAACAGAGTCTCACTCTGTCACCCACGCTAGAGTGCAGTGGCACGATCTCTGTTCACTGCAACCTCTGCCTCCCATGTTCAAGTGATTCTCATGTCTCAGCCTTCCAAGTAGCTAGGATTACAGGTATGTGCCACCATGCCCGGGTAATTTTTTTGCATTTTTAGTAGAGATGGGGTTTCACCATGTCCACCAGGCTGGTCTTGAACTCCAGACATCAAGAGATCCGCCAGCCATGGCCTCCAAAAGTGCTATGATTATAGACGTAAGCCACCACACCCAGCCAGTTTGCTTCTAATTTTTCACTGTGTTAAATAATGCTGTGATGAACATCTTTGTGCATACCTATTCTTTTGCAATTTTTTTTTTTTTTTTTTTTTTGGAGACAAGTTCTCACTGTCACCGAGGCTGTAGTTCAGTGGCATGATCTCAGCTCACTGATCTCAGCTCCACCTCCTGGGTTCGAGTGATTCTCTCACCTCAGCCTCCCAAGTAGCTGGATCTACAGATGGTGCACACCACCATGCCCAGCTAATTTTTGTATTTTTTGGTAGAGAGAAGATTTCACCATGTTGGCCAGGCGGTCTCAAACTCCTGACCTCAAGTGATCTGCCCGCCTTGGCCTCCCAAAGTGCTGGGATTTCAGAGATGAGCCACTGCACCTGGCCTCCTTTGTATTCTTAACGGTTTACTTGGGATAGATTATTTTCAGAGACATAATTACTCAGTCAAAGCATTTTAGAACATATTTGAATCTCTAAAGTCAAAGTCCCTTAACTTGAGTCTGCTATCAAAATTCTACATGATAGCTGAGTAGTAATTAAGGTATGATTTCTAGATTTGGTCAAGTAAGAGATGTGCCTCTTCAGCAGAGTCTCTGGCAAACAATGATCATAAAGCTCAGTAGTTTCCAAGAATTGATGGAAGTCCTAGATATAAGGTGATCTTGACACCCCTAGGCAGATTTGTCTAAGCCTAAGAATGCCAGTCACTCTTACTGATCAGGATAATCATGCTTATATAAATTCAAGAGTAGTTAGACCGGGCATGGTGGCTCATGCCTGTAATCCCAGCACTTTGGAGGCCGAGGTGGGTGGATCACCTGAGGTCAGGAGTTCGAGACCAGCCTGGTCAACATGGTGAAACCCCGTCTCTACTAAAAATACAGAAATTAACTGGGCATGGTAGCAGGTACCTGTAATTCCAGCTATTCGGGAGGCTGAGGCAGGAGAATTGCATGAACATGGGAGGCGGAGGTTGTGGTTAGTGGAGATGGCACCACTGCACTCCGGTGTGGGTGACAAAGTGAGACTCTGTCTCCAAAAATAATAAATAAATAAATAAATAAATAAATAAAGAGCAGTTAGCCTTTCCAAGTCAACCTCCAGATAAATAATCAAACATAAATTACTTATATTTGGTTCTATGTGATGCAATGATGGTCTATATCAGTGGCTCTCAAAGGAACCTCAAGGATTCCTAAACCAGCACAATTACTGGTTTAGAGACATCAGACCAGGGCTAATGCTGGCACGTATCAGTGTCAAAACCCTCAAACCTTAAAATCTGACATTTGTTGCCTCACATCCAGCCCCAAGGGCTTGTGTGTTTCTGCTGCAAACATTTTACCTTTCTCCAACTGATAAGAAAAAGGATGAAGGAAGGGTATAAGACTAATTGTATGATAATCAGCTGGGAGTGATCTGATATAGGAAAAGGATGTAATGAATCATTAATGTTATGGAACCACTTTCTGGTATTCAGGTCAGTCTGACTGGCTGGAGGGAGGGTACGAGGGCTCAGAGAACACAGAAGGCAAGTTCAGTGTACTCTGTGAATTAGGATTTAAGAGCAAGGTCTTAGAACCACCTGTTCCTCTCCTGCCATGAATAACCCCTGTGATGTAGGGCAAGTTAGAAGTCCCCTGAGATTCATTTCTCGAACTTGAAGGCTACAGGGGCTGCCATGGCACCTGGGTAGCCATTGGCCTATGGCCCCCTGTGAGTGACACTGTGGCACCAGGGAACCTTGGTCACACGGGCTAGGAGAGTCAGCCTTGCAGAATGTTTTTGAGGCTCTGCAGAAAAGCTGCACCAATATGCCTCTCTCCATCCATCCCAACAGTGATGAGAATACAAGCACGACAGCATCAAACACAGGGCCTAGTTTGCATGCCCTCTTATGAATGCTGGGGAATTATAAATGCCTATAGGCCGGGTGTGGTGGCTCACAGCTGAAACCCCAGCACTTTGGGAGGCCAAGACTGGCGGATCACCTGAGGTCAGGAGTTCCAGACCAGCCTGGCCAACATGGTGAAACCCTGTCTCTACTAAAAATACAAAAATTAGTTGGTGTGGTGGCATGGTCCTGTAATCCCACCTATTTGGGAGGCTGAGGCAGGAGACTCACTTGAACCCAGGAGGCATTGCAGTGAGCCAAGATTGTGCCACTGTACTCCAGCCTGGGTGACAGAGTGAGACTCTGTCTCAAAAAAAAAAGAAAAAAGAAAAAGAAAAAAGATATCCAGGCAAGAAAGCAGTCTGGAGTTCAGAGACCAGACAGGTCAGTAAATGATGCGTTTTTATGGACACAAATATGTACCATACAAACTGGCTTTTCTAATAATTGTCTTTGATGAACAGCGGTAAGCTACAGCACTCTGTGGTTTCAGCGTGGCTTTAAAATTAAGACACATAATATAACTTGCACATGCAGTTTTTCAATTTTTTCCCCTTAGAGCTAATCTTCACAGATTGTCAGAGATGATAATGATTATTGTTCACTCGGGTAGCTCTGGCCTGGCAGAAGCCTGTAGAAGGAAACTGTCTAACAACAACATTAGTGCTTTACACTGGGTTCAGTGAGTGCTGCCTGTGGCCAAGGAGGGAGGGGGGCGGAATACAGGGAGTGGAGTGGTGGAAGCGAAGGTGTGGGGAAAGGGGGGTATATAATCATTATGGAGGGGCTGTTTTGGGGGAATGTATCCACATTCCTAGAAGGAAAAAACTTGAGCACTTTTCCTGGTGGCATTAGAGAATTTTTTTTTAGTGTTTTTTTTTTTTTTTTTTTTTTTTTTTACTTTTTAAAATTTTATTAAATGTTTTTGCCACAAACGTAATGCATAAATCAGGCGCAGTGGTTCATGCCTGTAATCCCAGCACTCTGGAAGGCCAAGGCAGGCGGATCACTTGAGCTCAGGAGTTCAAGACGAGTCTGGACAACGTGGTGAAACCCTGTCTCTACAAAAAATACACACACACACACACAATAGCCATGCATGGTGGTGTGCTTGTAGTCCCAGCTACACAGGAGGCTGAGGTTGGAAGATCACTTGAGCCCAGGAGGTTGAGGCTGTAGTGAGCCGTGATCACACCACTGCACTCCAGCCTGGGAAACAGGGTGAAACCCTGTGTCAAAAAAAAAAAAAGTAATGCACAAATGTTTAAGCAAATCAAATAATTCAAAAGGCATATAATGGTCATTCCCTTATTTTCTCTGTATTAGAGTTCTCCAGCGAAACAGAATCAATAAGAGATAGATAGATAGATAGATAGACAGACAGACAGACAGACAGACAGATGACCGACCGGCCGCAGTGACTCACACCTGTAATCCCAGCACTCTGGGAGGCCAAGGCGGAAAGATCACTAGATTGCTCGAGGTCAGGAATTTGAGACCATCTTGGCCAACATGGTGAAACCCCGTCTCTACTAAAAATACAAAAATTAGCCAGGTGTGGTAGCGGATGCCTGTAATCCCAGCTACTCAAGAGTTTGAGACAGGAGAATCACCTGAACCCAGGAGGCGGAGGTTGCAGAAAGCCAAGATCATGACACTGCCCTCCAGGCTGGGCAACAAAGCGAGACTTTGTCTTAAAAAAATAGATAGATAGATAGATAGATAGATAGATAGATAGATAGATAGATAAGATAGATGAAAATTTATTGTGGGAATTGGTTCTGCAATTATGGAAGCCACAAAATCCCACAACATGCCATCTGCAAGCTGAAGAACCAAGAAAGTTGGTGGTATAATACAGCCTGAGTCCAGAGGCCTGAGAACCAGGGTGGGGAGCTGCTGGTGTTAGTCCTGGAGTCTGACAGCCCGAAGAGAACCAGGAACTCTGATGTCCAAGGGCAGGAGCAGACAGATGTCTCAAGAAGGGAGAGAGAGAATTTTCCATTCATCCACCTTTTTATTTTTATTTTTTTCCAGAGACAGGGTCTTGCTATGTTGTTCAGGCTGGTCTTGGACTTCTGGGCTCAAGCCATCCTCCTATCTTGGCCTCCCAAAGCACTGGGATTACATGAGCCACCACACCCAGTCTCTACCACCTTTTTGTTCTGTCCAGGCTTTCAGATGGTGAATGGTGCCTGCCCACATTGGTGAGGGCAGATCTGCTATACTCAGTCCACTGATTCAAATACTAATCTCAGGCCAGGGGTGATGGCTCACACCTGTAATCCCAGCACTTTGGGAGGCCGAGGCAGGTGGAATACCTGAGGTCAGGAGTTCAAGATCAGCCTGACCAATATGGTGAAATCCCGTCTCTACTAAAAGTACAAAACTTAGCCAGGCTGTGGTGGCACATGCCTGTAATCCCAGCTACTCAGGAGGCTGAGGCTGGAGAATCGCTTGAACCTGGGAGACAGAGCTTGGAGTGAGTCTAGATCATGCCATTGCACTCCAGCCAGAGCAACAGAGGGAGACCCTGTCTCAAAAACAAAACAAAGAAACAAATGCTAATCTCTTCTGAAAACACCCTCCCAGACAACCCAAATGTTTTATCAGCTATCTGGGCATCCCTTAGCCCAGTCAAGTTGACACATGAAATTAACTATCACACCCTCCAATCCCATCATTTTGAGTTTGCCATTTTTTTCTGTTTATTTTAAAATAGCTAAACATGTTCACATCTATAGGAGTTTTTCTCATGAGCAATTCTAATCATTAATCCTGATTGATGTGTTTCCAGTGCTAGGAAAATAAAGTCACACCAGTGTTCCAAGCTGTCATCAAAAACCAAAGCTATCATGTCAATATATGACATCAACTGCATGACTGGCTCTATTCTCAGCCCTTTAGCTGTCGCCTTATTTTTGTGTTGTTACAACAAAACCTCTGAGATAAGTATTATTATCAGTCACATTTTAAAAATGAGAAAACTGAGGCTGACAGGAGTTAAGGAGTTTATCATTTGACCATGAAATCTGACAGGTCAGAAACCCTGGATTTTTTGTTTACTGCAGTAACCCCAGTACCCAATACAGTGCCTGGCATGTAGTAGATTTGATAAATAGATTTGGGAATGCTGGTAGGGCACGATGGCTCATGCCTGTAATCTCAGTACTTTGGGAGGCCAGGGCGGGCAGTTCAACTGAGGTCAGGAGTTTGAGACCAGCCTGGACAACATGGTGAAACCCTGTCTCTACTAAAAATGCAAAAATTAGCCAGGTATGGTGGTGGGTGCCTGTAATCCCAGCTACTCAGGAGGCTAAGGCAGGAGAATTGCTTGAACCCGCGAGGCAGAAGTTGCAGTGAGTCAAGATCGTGCGACTGCACTCCAACCTGGACAACATAGTTAGACTCCTGTCCCTACAAAATATATATATATATATATTTTTTTTTTTTTTTTTTTTTTGAGAATCTCGCTCTGCCGCCCGTGCTGGAGTGCAGTGGCCGGATCTCAGCTCACTACAGCTCCGCCTCCCGGGTTCTGCCTCAGCCTCCCAGCTGGGACTACCTCGGGAGTTTTTTTGCTAGAGACGGGGTTTCACCAGGCCAGGATGGTCTCGATGCGTGAGCCCCTCGGCCTCCCAAAGTGCTGGGATTACAGGCTTGCACCGCGCCCGGCCATTTTTTTTTTTTTTTTTTTTTTAATTAGCCTGGCATGAGCATGCCAGCTACAAGGGAGGCTGAGGCAGGAAGATGGCTTGAGCCTGGGAAGTTGAGGCTGCAGTGAGCTATAAGCATGCCACTGCACTCCAGCCTGGGTGACAGAGTGAGATCCTGCCTCAAAAAAGAAGGATGGAAGGAAGGAAGGAAGGAAGGAAGGAAGGAAGGAAGGAAGGAAGGAAGGAAGGAAGGAAGGAAGGAAGGAAGGAAGGAAGGAAGGAAGGAAGGAGGGAGGGAGGGAGGGAGGGAGGGAGGGAGGGAGGGAGGGAGGGAGGGAGGGAGGGAAGGAAGGAGAAAGAGAGAAGAAAGGAAAGAGAGAGAAAGAAAGAGAGAAAGAGAGAGAGAAAGAAGGAAAGAGAGAAGGAAGGGAAGGAAAGGGAAGGAAAGGAAAGGAAAGGGAAATGACTCTTCGTGTTCAGATTGTCTACAAGGGCGAACAGTAAAGTTTCCATGAGGCTGGCCAAGGGTCAGTGTTTCTGCCTTGCTGATTCAGGAAAATCAAAAATGAAAAAAGAAATGAGTAAATGAACATACTCTGAACACCCACAGACGAGGTGAGCCTAGCTATATCACAGTTTAATTCACTCCCTGAATGGTAGAGTGATTTTGTGGATGAAGATACTGAAGCTCAGAGAGATGCAATGATTGTCCATGGCTGTAAGGGCAGAGCCCACATGGTCCAACTACCAGTCCAAGGCTTCTTCCACAGTTATCACTCCATGAAATGTCTTCGTGTCTCACTTAACTGCTGTGGTGTATGAACTCACAGGGGTATAGGGGCTCCATTTGCTCTACTAACTCCAGTTCCTGCCTCTTGATAGCTCAACATCTAGAAGCTAAGGCAACCTAAGAAGAAATTAAAGAAGCATAGACGAGCCATTTTCTCACTTTAATGTTGCAAAAACGCCCCTCAGAACATGTCTGGTTTTTTTGGTTTTGTTTTCGTAGCAGCAGTTTTGGAGAAAAACATATGAATGAAGTCAAATTGACCAGTGATACAGTTTAGATGTCTGTCCCTTCCACATCTCATGTTAAAATGCCATTCCCAATGTTGGAGGTGAGGCATGGTGGGAAGTGTTTGGGTCATGGGGGCAGATCCCTTATGAATGGCTTGGTGCCATCCTCACAGTAGTAATGAGTGAGTTCTCATTCTGTTAGTTCACATGAGAGCTGGTTGTTTAATGGAGTCTCACACCTCCACTCTCTCTCTGTCTCTCTCTCTCTCTGTCTCTCTCTCTCTCTCTCTTATCATGTGATATGCTGGCTCCCCCTTTGCCTTCTGCCTTCACCATAAGCTTCCTGAGGCCTCACCAGAAGCAGAGCAGATACTGCGGCCATGCTTCTTGTTCAGCCTGCAGAACCATTAGCCAAATAAATCTTTTTCTTTCTTTTCTTTCTTTTTTTTTTTTTTTCTGAGAAGGGGTCTTGCTCTGCGGCCCAGGCTGGAGTGTAGTGGCATGACTTCAGCTCACTGCAACCTCCGCCTCCCAGGTTCAAATGATTTTCCTGCCTTGGACTCCTGAATAGCTGCGATTACAGGTGTGTGCCACCACGCCTGGCTAAGCTTGTATTTTTAGTAGGGACAGAGTTTCACCATGTTGGCCAGGCTGGTCTCCAACCCCTGACTTCGAGTGATCCACCCACCTCAGCCTCCCAAAGTGTTAGGATTATAGACGTGAGCCACAGCTCCAAGCCTAACCATTTTCTTTGTAAATTACCCAGCCTCAGGTATTCCTTTACAGCAATGCAAAATGGACTAAGACAGCCAGCTGAACTCCAAGAAGGACGGGGCTGGCTGACTAAAAGTGGGGTGTCAGAGGAGGGGGAGCCAGGTCCTAGAAGGAGCAGGGTAAAAAGAAGAGCTTTGCAGCTTAGGTCAAGGAGGAGGGAATTGACCTCGTTTCCTGGCTAAGCAGGGTGCTGAAGGAAGAGACAAAAAAGCATTATCCAAATGACCTCATGTTGCCTGAGAGGAGGGGACCTCTTGGAGGTGGAATTACAGGCAGGACCCAGAGGCTTCATGACCCAGAGGAGCTAATGTGAGTCAGCAGGAGAGGGGTCACACGCAGGCAAAGCCCGTAGCCTGGTGTTGGAGACTGATATGGTTTGAGTCTGTGTTCTCTCCCAGATTTCATGTCGAATTGTAATCCCCAGTGTTGGAGGAGAAACCTAGTGGGAGGTGATTGGATCATGGGGGCGGAGATCTCCCTTGCTGTGCTGTTCTCGCGATAGTGAGTGAGTTCTCACGAGATCTAGTTGTTTAAAAGTATGCAGCAGGCTGGGCACAGTGGCTCATGCCTGTAAACCCAACACTTTGGAAGGCTGAGGCAGGCAGGTCACTTGAGGTCAGGCATTCAAGACCAACCTGGCCAAAATGGTGAAACCCCATCTCTACTAAAAAATATAAATTAGCCAGGTGTGGTGGCAGGCACCTGTAATCCCAGCTGCTCGGGAGGCTGAGGCAGGAGAATCACTTGAACCCAGGAGGGGGAGGTTGCAGTGAGCCAAGAATGGACCACTGCACTCCAGCCTGGGAAACAAAGTAAGACTCCGTTTCAAAAAAAAAAAAAAAAAAGTCTGCAGCACCTCCCCCTTCCCTCTCTCTTCCTCCTGCTCCAGCCATGTAAGACGTACCTGTTTCCCTTTTGCCTTCCACCACGATTGTAAGCTTCCCCAGTCCTCCCCAGCCATGCTTCCTGTACAGCGCACAGAACTGCGAGTCAATTCAACCTCTTTTCTTTGTAAATTACCCAGTCTCAGGTAGTTCTTTATAGCAACGTGAGACCGGACTAATAGACAAAAGCTTTCTAGCAATGCAGTTGGCTCTCTTGGCATTGGGTTCCTGAACATACAGTAGGGCAGGGGGCTTCCTGCAGATTCTGGGCAGTGAGATCAGTTAGGAGCTTCTGCAAGGGAGGCTCTGGGGAAGGCCGCCTTCCCTGAGACATGACAGACAACAGTTTATTTCCACATCAACTTATACTCAGCTATAGCTGCAGGCTGAGAAGGCTGGCCAAGAGGGGAAAGAACACTACTTATTATGTTTTTTCCAATTGCATATTTTGCCTCAAAGTCACTCATTGAAAAGGACTGGCTGGACAGGGCGGTCATGCCTGTAATCTCAACACTTTGGAAGGCCTGAGGCCAGGAGTTCAAGAGCAGCCTGGGCAACACAGTGAGACCTCATCTCTATAAAAAATATGTTTAAAATTAGCTTAGGCCGGGCGTGGTGTCTCATGTCTATAATCCCAGAAGTTTGGGAGGCTGAGGCAGGTGGTTCACTTGAGGTCAGGAGTTCAAGACCAGCCTGGGCAATATGACGAAACCTCATCTCTATGAAAAACACAAGAAAACTAATCAGGTATGGTGGCATGCACCTGTAGTCCCAGTTACTCAGGAAGCTGAGGTTGGAGAATTGCTGGAGCCCAGAAGTTCAAGGCTGCAGTCAGCTGACATCACATCACTGCACTCCAGCCTGGGCAGAGAGTAAGACCCTATCTCCACAAAAAAAAAAAAAAAAAATTTTTTTTTTTTTTTTTTTTTTTTTGAGACAGAGTCTCTCTCTGTCACCCAGGCTGGAGTGCAGTGGCGTGATCTCGGCTCACTGCAACCTCCGCCTCCCGGATTCAAGTGATTCTCCTGTCTCAGCCTCCCAAATAGCTGGGACTACAAGCGTGTGCCAGCACACCAAGCCAATTTTTGTATTTTCAGTAGAGCTAGGTTTCAGAATGTCAGCCAGGCTGGTCTCAAACTCCTGACCTCAGGTGATCTGCCCACCTCAGCCTCCCAAAGTGCTGGGATTACAGTTGTGAGCCACCTCACCCAGCCAAAAAAAATTGTTTAAATTAACCAGACATCATGGTGCATGTCTGTAGTCCCAGCTACTGGGGAGGCTGAGGTGGGAGGGTCACTTCAGGCCAGGGGTTCAAGAGCAGCCTAGGTAAGATAGTGAGATCCCATCTCTACAAAATAATTTTTTTTTTTTTTAAATTAACTAGGTTTGGTGGTGCATGCCTGCAGTTGTAGCTACTGGGGAGGCTGAGGCTGGAGGATCACTTGAGCCCAGGAGTTCAAGACTGCAATGAGCACCACTGCACTCCAGCCTGGGCAACGGAGTAAGACTGTCTCAAAAAAAAAAAAAAATAAAAGCAAAAGCAAACTACAAAGGGGACCAACATTTTAAAAGCTAGATTTGAGTGGAAGATACATACTTGTTTCCAAGATAGGTAGTTTTTTGAGGCTTGCCAGTACATATCTGGAGCCAGTGCCCTCACAGTCTCCCTTTCCTTTCCCCACCCTTCACCCTTGGGTTGCATTTTCTCATCTTGCTTCAATCAGCCTTATCCACATTAAGGGAAATCAACTACTCCTAAGGAGGCTTCTCTGCTGTTCCTCAACTTGGCAACTAGTTAATTCTCAAAAGAAGGGTTGCATTTGAAAGCAAGTACCGCCTTTATTTTATTGTGATGCAGTTCTCTGATCCTCCTGCTGCTGCTTTGAATAATCAGTATTTAAAAAAGAAAAAGGACAGGGCGCGGTGACTCATGCCTGTAATCCCAGCACTTTGGGAGGCTGAGACGGGCGGCGGTGATCGAGACCATCCTGGCGCCTGTAAAAAAATACAAAAAAACTAGCCGGGCGAGGCGGCGGGCGCCTGTAGTCCCAGCACTCGGGAGGCTGAGGCAGGAGAATGGCGTAAACCCGGGGGGCGGAGCTTGCAGTGAGCTGAGATCACACTAGGTCAGAGCCAGACTCCGTTCAAAAAAAAAAAAAAAAAAAAAAAAAAAAAAAAAGAAAAAGAGACCAGCATGCCTGGCAAACAGGTGAGGCTGAGACTGGTGGCTCCCTGTCTCGAGACTACTGGCAAAAAAATACAAAAATTAGCTGGGTGTGGTGGTACACACCTCTAGTCCCAGCTACTTTGGAGGTCGAGGCAGGAGAATTGCTTGAACCTGGGAGGCAGAGAGCCAAGATTGCACCACTGCACTGCAGCCTGGGTGACAGAGCAAGACTCAGTCTCCAAAAAAAAAAAAAAAAGGAAAGAAAGAAAGAAAAAAAGAAAAAGAAAAGGATCAAACAAATGGTTAACCTCTTCATTCTCTTCATTGGCCTTCAGCATGGTGGCTCCAGTGAGCTGTCAGGAATAGCATTCCGTAACAAATGAGATTATACCTCTTTTCATTATCCATCCTTTTCATTTGAGTACAGTAGCAGTACTGGGACTTTCAAGGATCACATCAATTAAATCCTGAGTTAGAGACATTTAAATTCAAAAATCCACACTCAGCTGTACCTGTTCTTTCCTAGATACCTCGGTGAATTTGGGGTTTGGTTATAACTGCTTGAAATTCTATTTTAAAGTAAACGGAAGCTTGTTTTGACATCGCAAAGTTATTTCAACATGCATCCCCGAGAGTATGCTGCAAATGGAGTATAAATATGACAGGATCCCAACTTGAGATTTTCGTTTTAGCCCAGCTCATTCAAAGCAATAATCTACATTGTGCCATGCCAAGTAGTGAGTGACTACGCTAGGAGGATTAAAGGATTATTTTTTTAATCCACTGGAACTCAAGCCATGGCCCCTCTATCAGTAATATTAATAACTAAAATGGACTGAATTCACATACCTCTTTTCTCCAAGATTCTCAAAATGTTTTTGCCAAATGTAACATACCAAATCACAGATTAATTTTTTGAGCTGGGAAGAGAGCTTAGAGATCAACTAGACAAACTCAATAATTTAAAGATGAAATCCGGGACCCAGGGATGTTCAATAACTTAGTCCAGGTCTTGTGGCCACTTACTGGCAAAGCCGACCTATAACCCAGGCAATCAGATTTTTAGCCTGGTGTGCTTTCCCCCAAAACTCTGCTCTGTGGATTTGCATCCAGCATTGACGTCACATGGGAACTTATTAGAAAAGCAGAATCTCAACCAGGCGCAGTGGCTCATGCCTGTAATCCCAGCACTTTGGGAGGCCAAGACAGGCAGATCACCTGAGGTCGGGAGTTCAAGACCAGCCTGGCCAACATGGTGAAACACTGTCTTTACTAAAAATACAAAAATTAGCCTGACGTGCTGGCAGGTGCCTGTAGTCCCAGCTACTCGGGAGGCTGAGGCAGGAGAATCACTTGAACCCAACAGGCAGAGGTTGCAGTAAGCCAAGATCATACTACTGCACTCCAGCCTGGGCGACTGAGTGAGACTCCATCTCAACAAAAAAAAAAAAAAGAAAAGCAGATTCTCAGGCTCCATACCAGACCTGCTAAATCAGAATCTGCATTTGGACAAAGCCTTCTGTGTTTGTGTCCCCATTAAAGAATGAGAAGCCTCCGAGAGGCTATGGCAGGAGGATCACTTGAGCCCAAGAGTTTGAGGCTTCAGTGAGCTATGATCATGCCACTGCACTCCAGCCTGGGCAGCACAGCAAGACCCTGTGGCTGAAAAACATAAATAAAATTAAAAGGATGAGAAGCCGGCCGGGCGCGGTGCACACTCCACGGGCCACGAGGTCAGGAGAGACCATCCTGGCTAACACAGTGAAAGTCTCACTAAAGACGCCTGTAGTCCCAGCTACTCGGGAGGCTGAGAAAAAGCTTGCAGTGAGCTGAGATCCGGCCATGCACTCCAGCCCGGGCTACAGAGCAAGACTCCGTCTCAAAAAAAAAAAAAAAAAAAGGATGAGAAGCCTTGCTTCACATTTTTCTGCTATCATCCCACAGCTCCGTGACCTTTGCACTTAACATTAGTACCATTTTCTGAACATGCCCAAGAGAGTCCAATAAAATAAGTACAATAATAGTGTAGAAAGAAAATTCCCTCCTGAAAGAAAAGTGTCATAGTGCATCTGGCCATGGCAACAGACGGAAAAGATCAGAAGAGGATCCTGTTCTCTGGGGTTTTTCTTTTTTTCTTTCTTTCTTTTTTTTTCTTTTTTCTTTTCTTTTTTTTTTTTTTTTTATTTTAAGAGATGGTGTCTCCTCTGTCACTCAGACTGGAGTGCAGTGGTGACAGCCTCACTGCAGCCTCAACCTCCTGGGCTCAAGCAATCCTTCTACCTCAGCCTCCCAAGTAGCTGGGACTACAGGCATGTACCACCATGCCAGACTAATTTTTGTATTTTTTGTAAAGACGAGGTCTCACTATATTGCCCAGGCTGGTCTCGAACTCCTGGTCAAGCAATCTGCCTACGTTGGCTTCCCAAAGTGCTGGGATTATCATGAACCACTGTGTCCAGCCTCTGGAGATTTTATGGGAACTTAATTCTGTGCCCTTAGAAAAACAAGGTCCCCACCCTGAACAAGCTTATAATCAGGTAGGAGAGAAAAATTCAGTGCCTGAGGAGCAAAAATAGAAACATTAAATTCTAAACTGGGATGTAATGAGTCTAGAGGAATAGGTATTAATATACAGACTGAGTGGACTGGGGTGCTCAAGGAGAACTTCCGTGGTACCTCCTCTAATTCATCCTTCTCCCTGCTGCCTGAGAGAAGTGTCTAAACTGCAACTGTGACCAACTCTTATCTTTCAGGGATGTGCCACTGCCTTCAGAGTCAAGTCCAAAGTCCCCTGGGTAGTTCCTGGAGTCTCTCTTCAGCCTCAGCGGTCACTTTCCCCATCACCGCTTCTCACGCCCTTGTGAGCCAGGAACACGGAGCTGCTTGAAGTTCCCTAGTTTGCCTTTGCTTCTTTGGCCCTGGATCTTTGCAAGAGGCTTCTCCTGTATGGAATGCATTCTCCCTTCCCCATTCCCTTGTTACTGGTAGAGGGTCTTTTTTTTTTTTTAGATGGAGTTGCACTCTTGCTGCCCAGGCAGGAGTGCAAAGGTGGGATCTCGGCTAACTGCAGCCTCAACCTCCTGGGCTCCAGCAATTCTCCTGCCTCAGCCTCCCAAACAGCCGGGATTATAGGCATGGCTAATTTTTGTAATTTTAAGTAGAGACTGGGTTTCGTCATGCTGGCCAGGCTGGTCTCAAACTCCTGGCCT
Organism: Macaca thibetana thibetana; assembly: GCF_024542745.1. NCBI lineage: Eukaryota > Metazoa > Chordata > Mammalia > Primates > Cercopithecidae > Macaca > Macaca thibetana. The sequence continues at coordinate 133,644,569 of NC_065580.1, read as the reverse complement.
CAGGCGATCCGCCTGCTTCAGCCTCCCAAAGTGCTGAGATTACAGGTGTGAGACAGTGAGACACCACACCCGGCCTGGTAGAGGGTCTTAACTGCAAGTTATCCAGGTTCTTGGTGTTTTGAACAAAGCATTGGACAAAATGCACAGCAAGGCAAGGAAAGAATGAAGCCACGAAAGCAGAGATTTATTGAAAATGAAAGTACACTCCACAGGGTGGGAGATGGCCGAGCAGCAGCTCAAGAGCTCTGGTTACAGAATCTTCTGGGGTCCAAATACCCCTTAGAGGTTTCCCATTGGCCACTTGGTGGCCCACAATCAGAGACTAAAGTAACGTTACCAAGTTATACTCCTATGCAAACTATTACTTTCTACAACCAATCAGAGGTACTTTCAATTTTCCATCTGTTGTGCAGAAAAGCAGGGTGTGGTTTGCTAAGGGAGTAGCCTCTGGTCCTTTTGTTACTTGAGCATGGAAAGTTGGGGTTTACCTTTCGATTTAGTTCTAGGAAGTCAGCGTGAATAGTTCTAGGAAGTCAGCGTGAATCAGCCTTAGGTTCCCTGCCTCCAGACCCTATTCTCCTGCCTCAGCCTCATCCAGCTAATCCTTTCGCATCCTATAGTCTCTGACTAAAGACCAGGAGACAGCCTCTGAAACTTGGATAAGTGGCCGTCTTCTGTGTTCCCATCATGCCCTGTGTTATGGACTGAATGTTTGTTTCCCACCTGCCCCCAAATTCACATGTTGAAGCCCTGACCCTCACAGTGTGATGGTATTTGGTGGTGGGGCTTTTGGGAGGTAATTAGGTTTAATGAGGTCATGAGGGTGGGGCTTCCATGATAGGATTAGTGCCCTTAAAAGAACAGACACCAGAGAGCAGGTTTCCTCTCTCTCTCTACCATGGGAGAAGAAAAGAGTAACTGTCTGCAAGTCAGGAAGAGGGACCTCACCAAAAACTGAACCCTGCCAGAACCTTGATCATGGACTTCCTAGGCTTTGGAACTGTGAGAAATAAATATCTGTTCTTTAAGCCACTCAGTCTATGGTATTTTAGCTCACTTAGACACCCTGTGTTAACAGCTATCTTAGTCAGTGGGTTATTACTCATCCGTGTCTCCCACAGATGGCAGGCTCTTTGAAGGCACGGACTGTGTCTCTCAGTAAACCTCTGTGGGACCCTTGGCCTGGCACATAAACCACACTCTGCAGATGCTTGTCACATGACAAAAAGAGTGTGTGAATACATTTGTGCTTGCAGGAGATGGAATTTGAGCTGGGCCCTGAAAATAGATTTTAAAAGCTATGAAAAGGCTGGGCACAGAGGCTCTTTCATGCCTATAATCCCAGCACTTTGGGAGGCTGAGGTGAGTAGATCACTTGAGGCGAGGAGTTTGAGACCAGCCTGGGCAACATACCAAGATCCTGTTTCTACTAATTTTTTTTATTTCCAAGAGAGATAACATGGTTTGTCTAAAGTCACATGGCTACTAAGTGGTAGGTCTGGTTCCAAACCCAGGCACACTGACTCCAGTTCATTCCATTTATTATGCTTTTGGAGGGAAAAGGAGTCAGCTGAAAAGGAGGCTAGTTCAAATAAACTAGCTGTATTGCACTGCTATAAAGAACTACCTGTGCAATTTAAAGACTGGGTAATTTAAAGAAAAGAGGTTTGATTTGGCTCATTGTTCTGCAGGCTGTACAAGAAGCATGGCTAGGGAGGCCTCAGGGAACTTACAATCATGGTGAAAGGTGAAGGGGAAGCTGGCATGTCTTTCATGGCCAGAGCAGGAGGAACAGAGGGAGTGGGGAGGTGCTACACACTTTTAAACAACTGGATCTTATGAGAACTCACTCACTATCACGAGAATGGCACCAAAGGGGAAATCCACCCCTATGATTCAATCACCTCCCACCAGGTCCCACCTCCAACACTGGGGATTACAATTTGACATGAGATTTGGGCAGGGACACAGACCCACACCATATCACTAGCCTGGTGCTTTTTTTTTTTTTTTTTTTGAGACAGTCTCACTCTGTCGCCCAGGCTGGAGTGCGGTGGCGCTATCTCAGCTCACTGGAATTTCTGCCTCCCTGATTCAAACAATTCTCCTGCCTCAGCTTCCTGAGTAATTGGGACTACAGGTGTGTGTAACTACACCTGGCTAATTTTTGTATTTTTAGTAGAGATGGGGTTTTGCCTCCCAAAGTGCTGGGATTACAGGCAAGAGCCACCAAGCCCGCCTGCCTAGTGCTATTCAATGTCATTGTTTAAAATTCCTCAAGCTACGGTGCTGATGCTTTCAGAAAGGAATAAGCCTTTGACTCTGACATCAGTGTGTTCCTCCTGATACCTCACCTACAGCACCCTGGTTGCATTTTAATGAAGAATGCCACCTTCGCTCTGTTCAGCTGCCTGGTGAGTTTGGATCTGCTGCTGATTTGTTATTATTACACATCCTTGAAGACGGTATATCTATTAACAGTTGTTCTAGTTACTTAAAAATGTGAGCTTCTTATGCTTTTCCTTTACTTCTGGCCCTTGAGTTCAAGCTCCCCCTCTGTGGTCACTTTTCTCTTGACAGCTCAGTTATCTTACATCTCTGGCACGCGGAGACCCTGCACAGCTCATGGAAGCCTCTGGCACTCAAGGTCCCCATAGGTCTAGGAGAAGACAAGATCACATTCCCATGAATGTGCTTCTATGCATATTTTGCAACTTCAGAGTTGTCCATATGCCCGAAGAAATATCCTATACTGAGGCCAATAAAAGACATCAACAGGTGCAAAGCTTAGAACCACCAGAATTTAGCCAAAAGGGTCTCTAGACCTTTCTCTCCAAACAACTTTGTGGGTTTTTTTCCTTTTTTTGCTCCAGATTTATCTCTCAGTGTGCTTTATTTTCTAATAATTGAACATTTATAAAATAGCACCTCAAATGCACCTAGCAAATGTGCAAACTGTTTCATAATTAAAGAGATATCTAGTCCCTAAAACCTGAGGGGTGTGGTTAAAACATTTGATTTGCTTAGTGTTTTAATGGAATGTGTGACTAGAGGTCAGAGCCTCACTCTGATCACCAGCTGAAACAATGCTCAGAGCATCCAGCCATTATGTGTGAAGCCCTACCTTGCCATTATAGTTATCATAGCTTTTTTTTTTTTTTTTGAGAAGGAGTCTTGCTGTGTTGCCCAGGCTGGAGTGCAGTGGCACGATCTTGGCTCACTGCAACCCACGTTTAAGTGATTCTCCTGCCTCAGCCTGCTGAGTAGCCGGGATTACACGCATGCACCACCAAGCCCAGCTAATTTTTGTATTTTTAGTAGAGATGGGGTTTCACTGTATTACTCAGGATGGTCTCAAACTCCTGACCTCAGGTGATCCACCCACCTTGGCCTCCCAAAGTGCTGTGATTACAGGCATGAGCCACTGCACCCAGCCATCATAGCTATTTTTTGACCAAGAAAGCCCCATTCCTAGTAGTGATGCAGCAGGATTCTTAAGAAAGACAGAAAAGGGCCATTTGGAGAAAACAAAATGCTAAATCTAGAAACATTCTGGGTTCCCGATGGTTGTTTTTTTTCCCCAAGTCATCTGAGAGACATTTCTTATTCCATAGCAGATGTCTGGCCATGAACATCATAACCTAATTAATTATTATGGCTATTTATAGGTATGACTTGCATGTAGAACATTAATAATAATCTCAACAATGACTATTAACAAGAATGAATTGCCCGTGTATTGAGCTTTATGACTCACAAAATAATTTCACTTATTTAATTTTATTTTAGATTCTTCCAACAACCCAAGGAGGTAGTCAAGGTAGGTGATATGGTTGGGATTTGTGTCCCCACCCAAATCTCATGTGGAATTGTAATCCTCGATGTTGGAGGAGGGGCCTGGTGGGAGGTGACTGAATCACAGGGGCGGATTTCCCCCTTGCTGTTCTCGTGATAGTGAGTTCTCACGAGATCTGGTTGTTTAAAAGTGTATAGCACCTCCCTCTTTGCTCTCTCTCCTGCCACCGCCATGTAAGATGTGTCTCCTTCCTCTTCATTTTCCACTATGATTGTAAGTTTCCTGGGGCCTCCCCAGCCATGCTTCCTGTACAGCCTGTGGAACCGTGAGCCAATTAAGTCTCTTTTCTTTATAAATTACCCAGTCTCAGGCAGGTAGTTCTTTTTTTTTTTTTTTTTTTGTTTTTGTTTTTGAGATGGAGTCTCGCTCTGTCACCCAGGCTGGAGTGCCATGGAGCAATTTCAGCTTACTGCAACCTCAGCCTCCTGGGTTCAAGTGATTCTCCTGTCTCAGCCTCCCGAGTAGCTGAGATTACAGGCACCCACCACCACGCCAGGCTAATTTTTGTATTTTTAGTAGAGACCAGGTTTCGCCATGTTGGCCAAGCTGGTCTTGAACTCCTGACCTCAGATGATCTGCTCACCTTGTCCTCCCAAAGTGCTGCGATTACAGGCGTGAGCCACTGTGCCCGGCCTTCAGGTAGTTCTTTATAGCAATGTGAGAACTAATATTGTAGTATTCCCATTTTAGTCTTTCCGTTTCATAGGTAAGGAAATTGAACCACAGGAGTTTCTGAATAATATGTAATTGGAGGGAAAGAGCCTTGCAGGCCGCGTTTTTCTTTAGATTGGCAGGATAATGAGTATAATCTCAAGAGTTATGATTTATCCACAGATATCCAGAGTTTAAGTACTTAAACTATCTCTACACTGTGAGTATTTATGTAGTCAAGTGAACTCTCTGAAGGCCCGGCTGTTCCCTATCTTGCAGATGAAATCAGCTGAGAAACTGTCCATCACATATGCTACCTGAAGAGTACAAATTGAGTCGTCATCAATTTGAGACAAGACATTGTCTGATAAGGTTCAGTTTTGAGGGTAAACGACCTCAAACTTTCAGAACATGATATCAGACCATTTTGGGCTCATTTAAGTAATGGGATAACATGGTTTTCATGTATTCCTCTGGTGATGAATGTGGGTGACCCATTTCCTTCATCAGTGTCAATAATTCACATTAATAGTTGGATAGCACCTTAGTTTGTCAAAGAATATTTGCTTAGAAGATTTGATTCTGTTGTAGACCCCATGAGCCAGGATGGGTTCTAGTAATACTATATTCCCATTTTTCAGACGAGGAAATCAAGGTGCAGTTAAAAGAAGGTATTCAAGTATTTACAGCACACCTACTATGTGACAGGTGCCACACAGTGCTAGGGGTACAATGAAAAGAAAATGCAGGTGTATTTTAAAAATTAGCCAGGTGTAGTGGAGCACACCTATAGTTCCAGCCACTCAGGAGGCGGAGGTGGGAGGATTGCATGAGGCTGGGAGACAAAGGTTGCAATGAGCCATGATCACGTCACTGCACGCTAGCCTGGGCAACAAAGCAAGACCTTGTCTCAAAAAAAAAAAAAAAAAAAAAAAAAAAAAGCCAGGTGCCATGCTGTGGCTCCCGCCTGTAATCCCAGCACTTCGGGAGGCTGAGATGGGCGGATCACTTGAGCCCAGGAGTTCGAGACCAGCCTGGCCAACATGGTGAAACCCCATCTCTACTAGATGGGGTTTTTTTTTTCTACTAAAGATATAGTATTTATAATATAAAGTATAGTATAAAATGTAGTATTTTTAATATAAAGATATATAGATATATATTTTTTTCTACTAAAGATTTATTTTTCTCTACTAAAGATAGAAAAAATTAGCCAGGTGTGGTGGTGTGTGCCTGTAATCCCAGCTACTTGGGAGGCTGAAGCAGCAGAGTTGCTTGAACCTAGGAGGCGGAGGTTGCAGTGAGCTGAGATTGCACCATTGCACTCCAGCCTGGGTGACAGCACGAGACTCTGTCTCAAAAGAACAAAACAAAACAAAAAAACCACACACACACACACACAGAAAACAGGCCAGGCAGGGTGGCTCACACCTGTAATCTCAGCACTTTGGGAAGCTGAGGCAGGTGAATCGCTTGAGGTAAGGAGTTTGAGACCAGCCTGGCCAACATGGCGAAACCCTGTCTCTACGAAAAAATACCAAAATTAGCTGGGTGTGGTGGCAGGGGCCTATAATCTCAGCTACTCAAGAGGCTGAGGCAGGAGGATCGCTTGAATCCAGGAGGTGGAGGTTGTAGTGAGCTGAGATTGCACCACTGCATTGCAGCCTGGTGACAGAGCAAGATTCCATCCAAAAAAAAAAAACAGAAAAGAAAGGAAAAAGCCAATGCAATCTTGCTTCTGTCATTTCTTACTGTTTGGTGTGGAAAATAATCAAATATTTTGCCAAGAAATGTAAAATTTTGACTGAGTGTGGTACTGCTTTCGTCCATATATTCCATCAAAACATTGTACACAGCCAGGCACAGTGGCTCACACCTGTAATCCCAGTGCTTTGAGAGGCTGAAGTGGGAGGATCGCTTGAGCCCAAAAGTTTGAGACCAGCTTGGGCAACATGGCAAAACTCTTTCTCTACAAAAAACACAAAAATTAGCCAGGCATAGTGGCACACACCTGTAGTCCTAGCTACTCCAGAGGTGGGAGGATCACTTGAGCCTAGGAGTTCGAGGCTGTAGTAAGCTATGATTGCACCACTTTGCTCCAGTGTGGGCAATGGAGTGAGACCCTGTCTCAGAAAAAGAAAAAAAATAAATAAAATAAAATAAAACAAGGTCCAGGTCAGGTGCAGTGGCTCATGCCTGTAATCCCAGCACGTTGGGAGGCCGAGGCTGGCAGATCACTTAAGGTCAGGAGTTGAGACTAACCTAACCAACGTGGTGAAACCCCATCTCTACTAACAATACAAAAATTAGCCGGTGGCAGGCACCTGTAATCCCAGCTACTCGGGAGACTGAGGCAGGAGAATCACGTGAACCTGAGAGGCAGAGGTTGCAGTGAGCCAAGATCAAGCCACTACACTCCAGCCTGGGCAACAGAACAAGACTCTGTCTCAAAAAGTAATAATAATAAAATAAATAAATAAAGTTGAGGAAACTCAAAGAGGGTAACTACATTGTCAAAAATCACACTCCTGGCCTGGCACAGTGGCTCACACTTCTAATCCCAACACTTTGGGAGGCCAAAGTGGGCCGACCACTTGAGCCCAGGAGTTCGAGACCAGCCTGGGCAATATTGCAAGACCCTGTCTCTATTAAAAAAAAAAAAAAAAAAAAGGCTGGGCGGGGTGGCTCAGGCTTGTAATCCCAGCACTTTGGGAGGCTGAGGCAGGATCACTTGCGGTCAGGAGTTCAAGACCAGCCTGGCCAACATGGCAAAAACCCATCTCTGGTAAAAATACAAAAAATAGGCAGGCCTGGAGGCACATGCCTATAATTCCAGCTACTTGGGAGGCTGAGGCATGAGTATTACTGGAACCCAGAAGGTGGAGGTTGCCTTAAAAATAAATAAATAAATAAATAAACAAACAAACAAACAAACAGGGCCTGGGGTTGAATCACAGCTCTGGGCCTTTCCAGTCCTGGCATTATAGGTTTCTATAGCAGACAAGACCCATTTAATGGCATGGTACCTTGGGAGGGGGGAGAAAAGGAAGAGGGATGCAGAGAGAGAGAGACAGAGACAGAGAAAGAGGCATTTCTCTTGCCTCTAGAAAGATGTTTAAAGTTAGGTTGAACTAGAATAGAACCAATTGAGGTGTGTAAATCAGATCGCATTTTAAGTGCTCAGAGAAGCTGCTATTTTTAAAAAAAGAACTCCTGAAGGCAATCTTCAGTAAAGTGAGGAGTTCTTTTGTAGAAGGCATAAATGCCCCTGGATTGATCCTCTTTTAATCGCCTAAACGTTTGTCTATCAGGTTTCCATAAGGCACTAGGTACATTTGTCCCCAATAACAATAAGTAGTAAAGAAATGGTTGAGATGCTCTGATCAAGATTAATGCTTGACTTCCTCTTTGAATTCTTTCTTACACTGCATTTGGCTTTGAAAAGTACTTCTCTCCCTTTGTACTCCAGCCTCTGAAATCATCCTTACGAAGTCACTTCATGTAGGAGACAGTGCAGAAGATGTGCTGTTTCCGAGAGCAGGGTGTGACAGGCATCCAAAATACCTTCTTTAATTAAGAACCGTCTTCTGGCTGGGTGCGGCGGCTCACGTCTGTAATCCCAGCACCTTCGGAGGCCAAGGTAGGAGGATCGCTTGAGCCCAAGAGTTCGAGACCAGCCTGGGCAACATAGTGAGACCTCGACTCTACTAAGAATTTTAAAACTTTAAAAATTAGGGTGGGCACAGTGGCTCACACTTGTGATCCCAGCACTTTGGGAGGCTGAGGCAGGTGGATCGCATGAGGTCAGGAGTTCAAGACCAGCCTGGGCAACACAGTGAAACCCCGTCTCTACCAAAAAATACAAAAATTAGCTGAACATGGTGGTGCAGCCTGTGGTCCCAGCTATTCGGGAGGCTGAGACAAGACTGCTTGAACCTGGGAGGCGGAGGTTGCAGTGAGCCAAGATTGCACCACTGCATTCCAGCCTGGGTGACAGGGCGTGCCACCACACCCAGCTAATTCTTGTATTTTCAGTAGAGATGGGTTTCGCCATGTTGGCCTGGCTAGTCTCGAACTCCTAGCCTCAAGCAATCCACCCACCTCAGCCTCCCAAAGTGCTGGGATTACAGGCATGAGCCACCGCGCCTGGCCAGATCTCAGTATTTCTGTTCTTGCGGGCTTCTCTCAAAGCTGGCTAGCACTCCAGCCTCCATTTACAGCCACCACTTCCTCCGCTCTGCAAAGACAAGCTGTCTAAGTTAATCCATTAGTTAGCCTTCTGCATTTACACATAACACATGGTGCTCCATGCTTCATTAGGACGCACAAGGTGTTCCAGTCACCGTGTTCCTGCATAGAACGTACTGCGGTTGCTGTCCCCAAACAAATGCTTTCATACTCTGCACCCTTCCTGCCTCTGTCCGCAGCCTCTCTCGTCACTCTATGAACCTGGACAAAGCCTTCTGATCTCCTGCCAGCAACCACTTCTGTGTTAATTGATACTTCCGTCTCGCTCTGTGCCACGCCAAACCGAGCTGGGTTTGCTGCCCGTCCAGAAGAGCAAGAGCCGTGCAGCTGGACAGATTTGTCGGCCCAGGGCAGGCACTAGACACGAGGTGATTAAGGAAGATAATGATGAATGAAAGACTCACAGGTGAAAAATGACCTCTTTGCAATCCTTATTGATCCACCAGCTGAGGTCTTTTTTATGTGGAACCTAAATTTGACATTTCAAATTGAACCTGACTCTCAAATAGCTCATGCAATTTTAGAACTGGCAGTGATTTTAGATGGAATCCAGGATGTTGCCTAGATGGGGAAACTGAGGCTTACAGTATGAGAGTGACTTGCCTACAGTAACAGAGTGTTAATGGCAAAGCCAGGGCTAGGACACGGATCTGAGGCTCAGGTTGCCGTCCTGGGCCAGGGCTAGATCACCATCCCTGACTGCAGGGCTATTTTCTTCTGCACAACCCACGTTTTGTCAGTGAGCTAATGTTGTACCCTTGCCCGTTAAAAAGGACAAGGTCACACTGTTATAATTTGAACCTTGGCTCCCAAAGGGACAGTAAAAAAGAAACTGAGGCAGGGCATGGTGGTTCACTCCTGTAATCCAAGCACTATGGGAGGCTGAGGCGGGAGGATCATTTGAGCCCAGGAGTTTGTGACCAGCCTGGGCAACATAGGGAGATCCCATTTCTACAAAAAAATTTTCAAAAAATAGCTGGGTGTGGTGGTGCACACATGTAGTCATAGCTACTCAGGAGGCTGAGGTGGGAGGATCACTTGAGACCGGGATTTTGAGGCTGCCCTGCAACCTGGGCAACAGAGGGAGACCTTATCTCAAAAAAATAATAATAAAATAAAAGAAGATGACAGGAGGAGGGATGGTGCCTAGAGAAAGGAAAACCAGTCTTACAGGGAGTAGCCAAGAAACAGCTCTTCTTTTGGAGAGAGCTATCTTTTCTCAGAAGCGTCTGACTTTGGGATTTATATCTCCATGCAGTGAACAACACGAAGATGAAATGAAGCTCTACCAAAACAGGCCCTGGCAGTCAGAGGCAATGTGGGATGGAACTCCCTCTTAATGGGCAACCAGGAATAGCATCTGGATTGGGGAGAAATGCAAACTGCCTGGAAGCAGAGCAGGGCAGGCTCCACTCACGGTGTATGACAGATACGATTCCCCAGTTAAAATGTAAACCACCCCAGGAACTCTTACCGGCACCATCTCAAGTGACCAGTTAACACCTGAGCATGTATTGTCACCACAGAGTTCCTTGCCTGAGAGTATATAAATTTTACTTAAGAAAAGAGCACTAGGCCAGGCATAGTGGCTTAGTCCTGTAATCCCGGCACTTTGGGAGGCTGAGGCGGGCGGATCACCTGAGGTCAGGAGTTCAAGGCCAGCCTGGCCAACATGATGAAACCCCATCTCCACAAAAAACACAAAAATTCACTGGGTGTGGTGGCGTGCACCTGTAGTTCCAGCTGCTCGGGAGGCTGAGGCATGGGAATCACTTGAATCCAGCAGACAGAGGTTGCAGTGAGCAGAGATCATGCCACTGCACTCCAGCCTGGGTGTCTCTAAAAATAATGACAAAAAATAAATACATACATAAATAAATCAAATATAGTAAAATGTTGATAATAGAATTTAGGTAGAGGGTATGTAGGTGTATACTGTACAACTCTTTCAATTTTTCTGAAAGTGTAAAAGTTTTCAAAATAAAATATTAGGGAAAGTAAATCTTAAAATTTCAGTAAGTATTCGTCTGAGGAGGGGCAGATCACGAGGTCAGGAGATCGAGACCATCCTGGCTAATGAGGTGAAACCTCGTCTCTACTAAAAATACAAAAACAAAATTAGTTGGTCATGGTGGTGGGCGCCTGTAGTCCCAGCTACTAGGGAGGCTGAGGCAGGAGAATGGTGTGAACCAGGAGGCGGAGCTTGCAGTGAGCCGAGATCACACCACTGCACTCCAACCTGGGCAACAGAGTGAGACTCTGTCTCAAAAAAAAAAAAAGTTCAATAAGTACTCCCCAGGCAAACAGAATGAAGAAGGGATAATCTAACACCATTTCAAACTTCCCAACCCTCATCTGCTTTTCCTGCTTCCTCTATAAAGCTTGGCAGCTAAATATTTACTTACCTCCTTTGCTGCTGGGGTAAACACATGGCACGGTTCTGGTCAGTGAGACATTAAGGGAACTCTACTGGGCTTTTTGGGGAAAGCTTTCGCTTAGTTGGTGCTGCCCCTTCCTGACTTGAATACAAACATGATATCTGGAGCTGCAGCAGCCCTTGCAATTGCAAAGGAAAATCTAAAAGAATCCGACTCCCACCCTGGCCTTATTAAGCCACAAAACCAATGTCAGCAGCTACCCATCTCCAGACTTGTTGGCTGTGTTAGAAAAATAAACCCTTATTTGTTTTAGCCACTGTTAGTCAAGTTTACTTGCAACTGAAACATTCTGAGCAGAGGCGGAAGTGTAAAACCACCTGGTTTTCAGGTAATTGCAAGCAATTTGATGGCTACAGCCAGAGCTTGGAGACAAAAATGTGAATCAAGAGATGGAGCCAAAGAAGTAGGAAGAGGCCAGATCCTGCAGGGCTGTTTGCTATTCTGGGGACTTCAAATTCTCTGAAAGTAGCACAGCTTGGGGGAAACCTGTTCAGATTCCCTTTCACAGCCATGATTCTTAAGCTTTTGTAAAGATCAGAATCATCTGGGGTTGAAAATACAAAGTTCCCAAGTCCCACAGCCACAGCCAGAGATTCTGATTGTAGCTGCCAGAATCACACCCATATCCCTCCAACCTCTCCTCTTTTTTTTGAGACAGAGTCCATTTTTTTTGTGTGCACCCTGGATTGCAGTGGTGCGATCATGGCTCACTGAATATCTGGGCTCAAGCCATCTTCCCACCTCAGCCTCCCAAGTAGCTAGGACTACAGGTACACACAACCATGCCCAGCTAATTATTTATTTATTTATTTGTTTTGGTAGAGATGGAGTCTCACTATGTTGCCCAAGCTGATCTTGAACTCCTGGGCTCAAGCAATCCTCCTACCTCCAGCCTTCCCAGTAGCTGAAACTACAGATGCGCCACCACCATGCCTGGCTAATTATCTTATTTAATTTTTTGTAGAAACAAGGTCTCATGATGTTGCCTAGGCTGGTCTCAAACTCCTACATATCCCCTCCTTTATGGGGAGCTTCCATGACTAGTCCCTGCACACTAGAGATTTCTACCTTCGTATCTCTGTGTCTTTCTGCCTGGGGATTTTCTCTGGTCACAGAAGCATGCTGTGTGCACACGCAAGGCAGGCCAGAAGTATCAGGGAGTCCACGCCCCCAACAGCAACTGTCAACCAATGAGAAACAGGAGCGTCAGCTTCCTTGTTTGTCAGTGAGAGACTACTGAGGTGCCTTGCAGTGTCTCAGGAGGTCCCCTTGGGGTTGACCCTCAAGTGGCCGTGGTGATAAATAACCTTCTCATTAATACAGCCTTTATTGCTTTTCCTTCCTTCCTTCCCTGCTTCCCTTCTCCAGACCCCTTTCAGTGAGCCATTGGGATCATTTCTCAAACTCCTGGCACTCAAATCCTTGTCTAAGGCTCTGCTTTGGCAGAACCCAAAGTAAGACACTGATTCAGAATACTTAGGATGCAGGCCGGACATGGTGGCTCACACCTGTAATCCCAATGCTTTGGGAGACCAAGGCAGGAGGATCACTTAAGGCCAGGAGTTTGAGACCAACCTGGGCAGCATAGTGAGACCCCATCTCTACAAAAAATAATAAAAGGTAGCCAGGCATGGTGGTGTTCACCCGTAGTCCTAACTACTCAAGAGGCTGAGGCAGGAGCGTCACTTGAGCCCAGGAATTAGAGACTGCAATGAGCCATGATCATGCCACTGCACTCCTTCCTGGATGATAGGATGAGATCCCATCTCTATAAGAAATTTAAAAATTATCTGGGCATGGTATCTGAACCCGTAGTCCAGGAGGCTGAGGCAGAAGGGTCACTTGAGCCCCAGAAGGTCAAGGCTGCAGTGAGCTGTGATAGCTGCATCCCAACCTGGGTGACAGAGCAAGACCCTGTCTCACACACACACACACAAATGCTTGGGGTGGGGCGCAGGACTCTGCATTTAACCATCATCACTCTCTAAGCACTCAGATATGCAGACTCAACCTCTATCCCTCTGCCCCAAGTAAATTTTCCTATTGATGCTGTCAGACAAATTTGTAGATTAGACTGAAATTCCTCAGTGACAAGCAGATTTTTCAGTTGAGTTGAGACCAAGAGATTTAGCAAATTCTCTAGCTAATTCAGTTAATCTATGAAAAGTTTCCAAACATAAGCATTTTCAAACATAAGACCTAAGTACAAATCAGCTTATGACATGGAAAGTAGTAATCAGGATATTGTCAAAACCCTACTACATAAATAAATAAGGATAAAGAATTCTAAATGTTCCTTACCTCATAACACCCAGAATAATTTTGTCTAAATTAATTAATATTTACTATCTATCCTTTTAGTTTCTTTCAAATGAGGAATTTATCTTTCACAGAAAAAGAGAGGAAAAGTTGATCTTAATTGAAGCAATGATATTAGTATTTTTAGGGGTTAGGTAAAAATCATCCCCTGTTGCTTTAATATTTCCTTACCAGGAAAAGAGATGGCCAAGTTTTTTTTTTTTTTTTGGAGACAGGATCTTGCTGTGTTGCCCAGGCTGGAGTGCAGTGGTGTGATTTCTGCTCACTGCAACCTCCCAACCTCTGTTTCCCGGGTTCAAGAGATTCTCTTACCTCAGCCTCCCAAGTAGCTGGGACTACAGGCACATGCCACCATGCCCAGCTAATTTTTGTATTTTTATAGAGATGGGTTTTCACCATGTTGGCAAGGATGGTCTCAAACTCCTGACCTCAAGAGATCCACCTGCCTCAGCCTCCCAAAGTGCTGGGATTACAGACTGAGCCATAGTGCCTGGCCATGGCCAAATATTGTTATACCATCATTCGTTCTCAAATCAGTATTTTGAGAGGAGGAGCTGATGGGGAAGAAGAGGACACAAGAGAGGTCAGAGTGGAAAATGTTCTTGAGTTCCTCTAATGAGACAATCCTCTCCAGGTGAGTGGACCAAAGCGAGTAATATAGTGTCTCATTATCGTAAGCTATGGCTTATGAGGTTTTTTTTTTTTTTAAGTATCATTTAAATTTCCAGCTGCAATTCTAGGGATTATTCCCAACAAGAAAGTCTTTTGGGTTGGTTTTTTTGTTTTGTTTTGCTTTTTGAGATAGAGTTTCACTCTTGCCCATGCTGGAGTGCAGTGGTGCAATCTCAGCTCACTACAACCTCCACCTCCCAGGTTCAAGCAATTCTCCTGCAGCCTCCGGAGTAGCTGGAACTAAAGGCGCACATCACCACACCCAGCTAATTTTTGTGTTTTTAGTACAAATGGGATTTCACCATGTTGGCCAGGCTGATCTTGAACTCCTGACCTCAGGTAATCTGCCTGCCTCAGCCTCCCAAAGTGCTGGGATTACAGGCGTGAGCCACAGTGCCTGGCCAGGTTTTGTTTTTAGAGATAGAGTCTCACTGTGTCACCCAGGCTGGTGTGCAGTGGCACAATTATAGCTCACATCAGCCTCAAACTCCTGGACTCAAATGATCCTCCTGCCTCCGCCTCCCAAGTAGCTGGGACTACAGGCACACACCACCATGCCCAGATAATTTATATTTTTTTAGAGATAGGGTCTTGCTATATTGCCCAGGCTAGTCCCAAACTCCTATGCTCAAGCAATCTTCTCACGTAGGCCTCCCAAAATGCTACAATTACAGGTGTGAGCCACCATGCCATGCCTAATTTTGTTTTGTTTTTATTTTTTGTTTTGTTTGTTTGTTGTTGTTTTAGAGTTAAGGTCTCACTATATTGCCCAGGCTGGTCTTGAACTCCTAAGCTCTGGCAATTCTCCCATCTCAGCCTCCCAAACTGCTAGGATTAGAGGCGTGAGCCACCGTGCTAGCTTGTTTTGTTTGTAAATCTAGTTCCTACATGGGCTAAAGTGAAATTCAAAGGAATTTTCCCTCAGGTGCCTTCACAGTCCTGGGATGCTGGTGGTTGTCATATGAAAACTACAAATAATCTTAATTAATTGAGGGCATGTAGACAGCACCCAATTTACCCTGAAAACGTAACAAGCCCCCACTTACTTGGTTAGTTGTTCTTCCCTTGATTGAATATAGTTGAGCCAGTGTGTATAACTTGCACAGGTAAAATCTTTTTTTTTTTTTCGAAATGGAGTCTGGAGACTTGCTCTGTTGCCCAGGCTGGAGTACAATGGCACAATCTCGGCTCACTGCAACCTCTGCCTCCCAGGTTCAAGCAATTCTCCCATCTCAGCCTCCTGAGTAGTTGGGACTACGGGCATGTGCCACCATGCCCGGTTAGTTTTTGTATCTTCAGTAGAGATGGGGTTTCACCTTGTTGGCCAGGCTGGTCTCTAACTCCTGACATGAAGTGACCTGCCCGCCTCAGCCTCCCAAAGTGCTGGGATTACAGGCGTGAGCCACCATGCCAGGCAACTTGGGCAGGTAAGATCAGAAAGATGTTTGTAACCCTCTCAAGTTTTAAGAAGAAAAATTACACTATTATATACATCCTAATATATCACATGATGCTTTTTACCTATTCCATTTTGTTTTGTTATCTCGTCAGTCTTTCAGGTAGGACTAGTTTTTTTAATCCTAATTAGACAATTACACATCCCGATACACTAATTTGTTAACCTATGTTCACAAATCATTTAATTACCACTGCTGGCTTTGATGTGCTGTTACTATTCAGTTATGGGAGTAAACAATTCAACCGCTAACAGGAAGAAACTCATTATTTTCTGAGAGATATTGTTGTTATTTTCAGTGTTTTAAAAACACTTTAATCAAAACTTTAAAAATACTTCAATCAAAACTTTTACAAAATATTACATTGTTTTTATAGTAGTAGTAAGTAAAAGAGTATTCATTGCTTTCATGTAAATAATTATTTAAAGGACCAAATAACAGCTCCTGAAACTCTCAATGAATAGAATTCTTTTAAATTTTTTTTTTACTTTTACTACTTTTGTAGACAGGATCTCACTCTGTCACTTAGGCTGGAGTGCAATGGCGAGATCATAGCACACTGCAACCTTGAACTCCTGGGTTCAAGGAATTCTTCTACCTCTGCCTCCCCAATAGCTGGGACTACAGGTGCGTACCACCACATTTGGCTAAACTTTCACTTTTTTTTTTTTTGTAGAGACAGGGTCTTGCTGTATTGTCCAGACTGATCGTGAACTCCTGGCCTCAAGCCATCCTCCCACCTCAGCCTCCAAAAGTGCTGGGATTACAGGAATGAGCCACTTCACTTGGCTGAATAGGATTCGTTTTTTTTTTTTTTTTTTTTAGACAGAGTCTCACTCTGTTGCCCAGGCTGGAGTGCAGTGGTGCGATCTCAGCTCATTGCAAGCTCCACCTCCCAGGTTCACGCCATTCTCCTGCCTCAGGCTCCTGAGTAGCTGGGACTACAGGTGCCTGCCACCTCGCCCGGCTAATTTTTTGTATTTTTAGTAGAGGTGGGGTTTCACTGTTAGCCAGGATGGTCTCGATCTCCTGACCTCGTTATCCACCCGCCTCCCAAAGTGCTGGGTTTACAGGCGTAAGCCACCGCGCCCAGCCAGGATTCTTAAAGAAAACTAAGTTTTTGTTCTTCATGCCAATTCACAGGCAATTTCCCATCATGGTATAATTTTTTAAATGCAGCCTCCAATATTGATTTGTGAAGCACTTTGATGACTAGAGATAAGAGGAGCAATCTCCTTCCCATTTGATGCTGCTATCTACTGTCACTCAAACTTTCTTGATCTTCTAGAATCATTCACCCCATTTGGTAAGCACTCTGGGTCGCTGCCACATCCTGGGAGCTGTAGGTGCTTTGGGGTTCTTTCCCTGGCTCCTTGATGAATAGGGAAACCAGGCTGCCAGGTGCAAACTCCCAGAAGGTTTCACAACTGTTTCTGCTGGGAGTTTGCATTCAGGATCAATAATATCATTATGCGTTCCTGTGCAAACATCAAAATTACTCTAAGCAATTAAGCTCCTACCTTTGCTGCACTCCCCCAGAAAGAAAATATCCTAAGGGAGGAGGAGAGGTTTCTATGTGAAGCTTTGTGATAATATTATTGACCCATATTGTCATTTATTGCATAACATATGCACATTTAGACTTGTTTGTTTATTGGTTTGTTTTTGGTTTGATTTGGTTTTTTTTTGAGACGAAGTCTCGCTTTGTCACCCAGGAGTGCAGTGGCACAATCTTATCTCACTGCAACCTCCACCTCCCGGGTTTAAGTGATTCTCCTGCCTCAGCCTCTTTGGTAGCTGGGATTACAGGCGTGTGCCACCATGCCCAGCTAATTTTGTGTATTTTTAGTAGAGATGGGGTTTCACTATGTTGGCCAGGCTGGTCTCAAACTCCTGACCTCAAGTGGTCCACCCGCCTCGGCCTCCCAAAGTGCTGGGATTACAGGCATGAACCACTGGGTGTGGCCTCTGTGTTTTTTTGTTTTTTTTTTTTTTTTTTTTTTGAGACAGGGTTCCACTCTGTCACCCAGGTTGGAGTGCAGTGGCACGATCATGGCTCACTGCAACCTCCGCCTCCCAGGTTCAAGCAATCCTCCCACTTCAGCCTCCTGAGTAGCTGGAACTACAGGTGTGTGCCACGATGCCCAGCTAATTTTTTTGTATTTTTTGTAGAGATGGGATTTTGCCATGTTGCCCCAGGCTGGTCTTGAATTCCTGAGCTCAAGCGATCCATCCACCTCGGCCTCCCAAAGTGCTGGGATTACAAGCATGAGGCACCGCAACTGGCTTCAGACTGTTTTTTATCTTTTAGGTTCTTGTCATTTCTCTTCAACTATACTGTGAATTTCAGGCCTGAGATTGTGCTGTCTACCTTGATGAAATCTTTGTATTACCCAGAAAAGCACCTGGCACATAGTAGGTTCTCAAATAAATATTTGTGCTGGTGAGCAATAAAAGTGAGAATGCAATAAATAAAGTAACTTTTTCCTTTGTAACTCAAGGTATGGGTATAAGGTTCCTATTTTCCTGTTATGACAAAATATCGCTTTATGAAGCTTTTTCTGGGAGACTTTTAGGTGGCACTGTATGCTTCCTCTGCATGCAAACTCACTTTTAATCTTCAGAAAAACACACCAACTGAACACGAATCCAAGGCATAGAAACGCAGACCTTCTCTACATCTCCTGTTAGGATTAAAGAAAAGCCGATCCAGTAGTATCTTTGCATTCTTCCTTTATCCTCTATCAGTCAGCAGCTTTAGTCATAGCTCACACTCACTTTCTGACAGGTTTCATCTTCATTTCCATCCAGAACAGCAAGGAAAGTGATGTTAGCAGTAAGGCTTGAAGACAGTCCTCTAACTCTTGAAGATTTTGTTGGGAAGTTGACTGAACATCCTGTCTGGCTTCTGAGGCATTAGGTATAACATCTTACAATAAAGTAGGGTAATACTACAGTGATTCCCCCTGACAAGACACAGAGATAGGGCAGTCCTGCAGCTCGCAACACTGGGGCAGCCTGGAGGTACAGGGAACAGCATGTGTGTGCTGCTCACCATCATTAGGGAGGTGCTAATATTTCAGTGCAAGTCTAAAAGCTTTCCTTGTTGGCGCCGGGTGTGGTGGCTCATGCTTGCAATCCCAGCACTTTGGGAGGCTGAAGTGTGAGGATCGTTTGAGTCCAGGAGTTTGAGACCAGCCTGGGAAACATCGTGAGACCCCATCTCTACAAGAAAAATTTAAAACTAGCTGGGTGTGGTGGTGCACGCTCATAGTAACAGCTACTTGGGAGGCTGAGGTGGGAGGATTGCTTAAGCCCAGAAGGTCGAGGCTGCAGTGTGCTATGATCACAGCACTGCGTTCCAGCCTGGGTGACAGAACAAGACCCTGTCTCTTAAAAAAAAATTTTTTTTTTGAAACAGAGTGTCACTCTGTCTCTCAGGCTGGAGTGCAGTGGCAGGATCTCAGCTCACTGCAACCTCTGCCTCCCAGGCTCAAGCAATTCTCCTGCCTCTCAGCCTCCCGAGACTACAGGTGTGCACCACCACACCCAGCTAATTTTTTAAAATTTTTAATGGAGACAGGGTTTCGCCATGTTGGCCAGGCTGACCTTGAACTCCTGACCTCAGGTGATCCACCCACCTCGGCCTCCCAAAGTGCAAGGATTACAGGTGTGAGCCACCACACTCAGCCTAAAAAAATTTTTTTTCAAATAAGGAGGATTCATCCCTTACTCTTATTATTAAGCATTTGTTATTTAGTATCCACTTACTCAATACATGCTTACTTGGCACTTACTGTATGCCCAACAAAGCATTAAGATTTGTCTTTTTGTCTGTCTTTTTTCTTTCTTTTTTTTTTTTTTTTGAGATGGGGTCTCACTGTCACTCAGGCTGGAGATAGTGGTATGATCATAGCTCACTGCAACTTCAAACTCCTTGCCTCAAGGCGTCCTCCCACCTCAACCTCCTGAGTAGCTAGGACTACAGTCATGTGCCACCATGCCTGGCTAATTTTTTTATTTTTTATTTTTTATAGAGACAGGGTCTTGCTTTGTTGCCCAGGCTGGTCTTGAACTCCTAGGCATAAATGATCCTTCCATTTTGGCCTCCCAAAATGCCTTGATGACAGGCGTGAGTCACTGTGCCCAGTCTCCGAACGTCTTAGAATCTTCAGTGATCATGTAAGTAGCCAAGTTCCCTAAATATATACAAGTCTTGTATTGGAATGGATTTGAAAATTTAAAAAGGCCCGTGAAACTCACACAACACTCTTTCCTTTCAGTCTCCATGCTTGTGATGTTGTAGGACACTTTCAGTCCTAGGTGTAGACACATTCTTGGGAACAGGGAAAGCACTCCCTGGTTTACACTCCACCACCGTATCCTCCTGCAGCCTTGGAAAGCAGCTTCAAATTGCTAGCTAAATACAAAGCAAGGATGTGTTGAAGGAGGTTTCCTGCATTTCCTATTAGTTGCAAGAATTGCCAACAGTCATTGGGCTGTGTGTGTATCTACGTGGGCAAATAGCAGAGATCAAACTGCTTATTAATCCAAGTCAGGGCAAGGAGGAAGAAGCTATCAGCAAAAAGAAGTGATTTCTTTTTAGGGTTTTACTCTGAAGACAAAAATTTGTTTAATGAAATGAGACCTTCTGCCCTTTCCCTGACACCAGGACATTTTCCTTTCACACCAGGGACCTCCCACAGTGAACCATGAACATTCAGTCTCAGAGCCTAACCTTTCTTCTGGTTCAGTTCCCATTGTTTAGTCATTCATACCTTGTATTCCAGCCATTGTCATTCGTCTCTTCTGCCTAGTATCATTAGCCAGTTTTCTTTTTTAACTTTTGCGTAAGAAAATACTCAGGTACATTTTTAGAAAATGTACATTGGGATGTGAGTTATGTGAACAATGCAAAACTTGGAAGCTATTCAAATAGAGATTGCAAAGTGGTTAAAAGTCTGTAAAATAAAATCACCTAAAATCCCAACACTTTCGGATCACGAGGTCAGGAGATCGAGACCATCCTGGCTAACACGGTGAAACCCCGTCTCTACTAAAAAAATACAAAAAACTAGCCGGGCGAGGTGGCGGGCCCCTGTAGTCCCAGCTACTCGGGAGGCTGAGGCAGGAGAATGGCATGAACTCGGGAGGCAGAGCTTGCAGTGAGCTGAGATCCGGTCACTGCACTCCAGCCTGGGCGACAGAGCAAGACTCCGTCTAAAAAAAAAAAAAAAAAAAAAAAAAAAAAAAAAATTCCCAACACTTTGGGAGGCCAGTGTGGGAGGATTGCTTGAGCCAAGGAATTTCAGACCAGCCTAAGCAATATAGTCAGACTATGTCACTAAAATGGAAAAAAAAAAAAAAATTGGCAAAGTGTGATGGTGTGAGCCTATAGTCCCAGCTACTCAGGAGGCTAAGGCTGGAGGATGGCTTGAGCCAGGACGTGGAGGTTGCAGTGAGCTGAGATTGTACCACTGCACTCCAGCCTGGGCAACAGAGCGAGACCCTGTCTCAAAAAATTAAAAAAAAAAAACATTATTTTTGCTGGACATGATGGCTCATACCTGGAATCCCAGAACTTCAGGAGGCCAGGGTGGGAGGATTGCTTGAGGCCAGGAGTTTGAGACTAGCCCTGGCAACATAGGGAGACCCTCTCTCTACAAAATAACAACAATAATAATAATAATAAAATTAACCAGACATAGTGGTGTGTGTCTGTAGTCCCAGCTACTCAGGAGGCTGAGGCAGGAGGATTGCTTGAACCCAGGAGTTTGAGGCTGCAATGAGTTATGGCCACTGCACTCCAGCCTGGGCAATATATTGAGACCCTGTACCCTGTCTTAAACAAAACAAAAGTTTCTTTATTTTATTTTACTATTTTTTTTTTGAGATGGAGTTTCAATCTTGTTGCCTAGGTTGGAGTGCAATGGTGCAATCTTGGCTCACTGCAACCTCCACCTCCCGGGTTTAACAGATTCTCCTGTCTCAGCCTTCCAAGTTGCTGGCATCACAGGCGTGCACCACCATGCCCAGCTAATTTTTGTGGTTTTAGCAGAGACAAGGTTTCACCATGTTGGCCAGGCTAGTCTCAAACTCCTGACCTCAGGTGATCCAGCCGCCTTGACCTCCCAAAGTGCTGGGATTACAGGCATGAGCCACCACACCCAACCAAAACAAAAGTTTCTTTCACGTGAAAGAAATTGACTTAGGAGGACTACAAGGGAGAAGAGAAGAACAGAGGCATCATCTAACACTGTTCTTTCAGGGTTAGGGAGCACCAGTGCCCATGCTGTTAGCTTG
The DNA here is from genome assembly GCF_024542745.1 of Macaca thibetana thibetana. Taxonomy (NCBI): domain Eukaryota; kingdom Metazoa; phylum Chordata; class Mammalia; order Primates; family Cercopithecidae; genus Macaca; species Macaca thibetana. Next base: position 133,622,625 of record NC_065580.1, on the reverse strand, counting down.
TCTCACTGGAATCATGGCTGGGACTGATTTTATAACATGCTCACGCAATCTGGTTCACAGGAACTCACAAGCTGTCCCCCAGAAACCCAAAGCTGATTGAGAAGGCAGGAGAACCACTTCCATTATTGCAGGCAGGAGTCATAAATTCCAGTCCCTGCTCAGTCACCAACTTGCTGTGGGAGACCTTGTGAAAGTCATTTAATTCCCCTAGACCTTAATTGTTGCCTCTCTAAGATGAGGTTATTGAGCTTTAAGAAAGGAGATCATATAATTTATCGGAAAAACCAAGACTTTTTGCCAGGACACATGTTAAACTGGACAGGTGACTGCATGGCAAACCAGGACTGCTGGGCATGCCATCTCAAAAATCCCTGTGGGCTGGGCATGGTGGCCCATGCCTGTAATCACTTTGGGAGACTGACACTGGCAAATCATTTGAGGTCAGGAGTTCAAGACCAGCTTGGCCAACATGGTGAAACCCCCGTCTCTACTAAAAATACAAAATACAAAAAAAAATTAGCTGAGTGTGGTGGCTAAGTCAGGAGGCTGAGTCAGGAGAATCACTTGAGCCCAGAAGGTGGAGGTTGCCAGGACCCAAGATCGCGCCACTACACTCCAGCCTGGGTAACAGAATGAGACTCCTTCTCAAAAAAAAAAAAAAAAAGTCCCTGTGAACTCTGGAGTCTGATTCAAAAGGCCCTTCTCCCAAGAGTAACCCCAAAACTTTCAATAACACAGGCAAAATTAAGGAGAACACAAACACAGTAATGTAACAAAAATTGCTACTTTGGAAAAGATATTTTAAATACAGTTTCACTGTTGTAAAAGTGAGAGGCAGAAGGAATTTCGTATCAGAAATTAAGAATCACTCAAAATAGCTTATTTAGGAAGGGGCATTGAATTATTTCCTAGAACCTATTGAGGTTTAAAATATATATATAGGCCAGGTGCGATGGCTCACACCTGTAATTTCAGTACTTTGGGAGGCCAAGGCAGGAGGATCACTTGAAGCCAGGAGTTTGAGACCAGACTGGCCAGCATGGTGAAACCCCGTTTCCACTAAAAATACAAAAATTAGCCGGGCGTGCTGACCCATGCCTGTAGTCCCAGCTACTCAGAAGGCTGAGGTGGGAGAATCACTTGAACCTGGGGGGCAAAGGCTTCAGCGAGCCGAGATTGTGCCACCGCACTCCAGTCTGGGTGACAGAGTGAGACCCTGCCTCAACAACAAAAAAGAAGAAGAAGATAAGGAAAGAGAAGAAAAGAAAGTCCGAGAAAGCTCTGTATGGCTCAACAAAGGGAAGAAATTTCTAAGGACCAGAAGTTTTTAGCAATGAAACAGATCTCTCTGCAAGAAGAGGGTTCCCCATCACCAGAAGTATTTCGGTAGGTTCTGGGTGGTCATCTCCTAGGGTCATAGTGGAGACAAGTTTTCATTGGAAGAGAGGCTACATGAGGTAGTCTCTAAGATACTGTCCAGTTCTAAGTCTTGTGACTTCTATGATTCTAGGGCTCTGGATTCTAGGGTTCTGATTGAATCAGTAGTTGAATATCAACTAACACAGTCTCTTAGAGCAGGGCACTTCATGCATTAACATCTCCCCGTAGAAAGCCGCCACCATCACCCAAACTGTCGTATGTGTGCTGAAGTTAAACTGCTTGCCTGCTGCTTGGCCCAGAATGAAACTGAGTTTCATTTTGACTGAAACAATTTTAATGCATTTGGGAGAAACAAAGTTCTAATAACACGCCTCAGGTCTGTGAAAAGAACACTGCTCCACAGCCAGTTCACGGCAAAAGAGGAGCACATTGGCCCGTATAATAAAATTCTATCTCAGTGATTTAATGTTTAGTGGAAAACTAGTGGAAGTAAAATCGGACCTGGATTCAGTTCAACACATGGGGCAGTAGTGCAAAGTGGGCCAATGATGAGCCTTTGCATTCATTTGTGTTGGCAGATGTCCAAGGCTGCTTCACATCTGTACTGTGAAGCCTCTGTTGGCAGGCAGTGTGGAAGAAAACATGCAATGTTTTTCCCCACGTTGTGGTGCCCTTTCTGGGGCAAACGAGCAGGGCTGTTGCTGACTGATTGAGTGTTGCTTGCAGCAAACTCTACAGCTCAAGGAGAAATCCGTCACCCTTCTGGAACTTTAGAGCTATGCTTCACAGCGAAACTAAACCTGAGAGCTCTGCAGAAGGGTGAAAGGGTGAGCTAAATTGAGAGGACTGAGCAGTGTTGGAGGGCATTAGATTTACAAGGATGCCTCTTAACTCTTAAAGAGTACTCTCTTTTCCTTTATAGGACTGGAAATTCATAATTTCCTTGTTTTAAAACAAGGACTGATAGGAATGTCAATTTTCTTCTTCTTTGATCAAAAAATATATATATATATATTTTTTTTTTTTTTTTTATTTTTAGAGGCAAGTTCTCACTCTGTCACCCAGGCTGGAGTGCAATGGCACGATCACAGCTCACCACACCCTCTACCTCCCAGGCTTAGGTGATCCTCCCACCTCAGCCTCTGGAGTAGCCGGGACTACAAGCCTGCGCCACCCCACGTGGCTAAATTTCTTTTTTGTATTTTTTTATATTTTGTAGAGACAGGTTCTCGCTGTGTTGCCAAGGCTGGCCTCTGACTCCTGGGCTCAAGCCATCATTCTGCTTGGGACTCCCAAAGTCCTGGAATTACAAGCATGAGCCACAACATCCAGCCAAATATATCTTTTATTTATTTATTTATCTATCTATCTATTTGTTTATTTGTTTATTTATTTATTTATTTATTTTTAAGAGACAGGGTCTCTCTCTGCCACCCAGGCTGGAGTGCAGTGGCGTGATAATGGCTCATTGCAGCCTTGAATGAATTCCTGGGCTCACATGATCCATCCACCTCAGATTCCTAAGAAGCTGGGACCACAGATGCACAGCACCATGCCTGGATGATTTTTAAACTTAAATTTAAATTTTTTGTAGAGATGGAATCTTGCTATGTTGCCCAGGCTGGTCTCTAACTCCTGGTCTCAAGTGATCCTCCCACCTCTGCCTCCCAAAGTGCTGAGATTCCAGGTGTGAACCACTGTGCATCGCCTCAATTGTTCTTTTTGAGTCTCATCGCTGAAACTGGCTAAATAAGTCACCTACAATGTGAAAAACTACCCAAATAAAAGACATGTAACACATTAACTCTACAAGAATGAAATGCACTCAACAGACTCAAGGCCAAGTATTCTGATTTATAGGCTTTTGTAGGACTCAGCAAGATATAAAAGTAGCCATTATCAGCTGAGTGTGGCGGCCCGTACCTATAATCCTAGCACTTTGGGAGACTTAGGTGGAAGGATCACTTGACACCAGAAGTTAGAGACCAGCCTGGGCAACATAGCAATACCTCTGTCTCTACAAAAAATAAAAGATTAGCCAGTCATGGTGATGGGCACCTGTAGTCCCAGCTACTCTGGAGGCCAAGGCAGGAGGATCACATGAGCCTGGAAGGTCAAGGCTGCAGGGAGCTGTAATCACGCCCCTGCACTCCAGCCTGGGTGACAGTGAGATTCTATCTCAAAAAAAAAAAAAAAAAAAAAAAAAAAAGCGGTCATTATCAAAGGCATTTCCTCACCATGGCTGGGTTCTTTATAAATATATGGATGAGACCATCACCTGAAGCATCTTGGCCAAAATATTTGAAAGTTCGGTCCAAAGACCTAAATAAGAAACTGACCATCGGTGTGGCCTCAGGTAAACATTCCACCTTCTAATCATTATCTAAAAAATAGAGACAATAAAATCTGTTTACCGTGGTTACTGTGGTGATTAAATTTTGTAATTAATTATTTGAAAAATGTAATGAGCACTTAAAGAGTCTAAATAGACACTTCCCCAAAGACATAGAAATCGCCAATAAGTATAGGAAAAGATGTCCAACATCATTAGCTATCAGTGAAATTCAAATCAAAATGAGTCAGATACCACTGCACATCCACTAGAATGGGTATAATCAAAAAGATGATAAAGAGTGTTGGTGAAGATGTGGCGAAATCAGTACCCTCGTGCACTGCCAGTGGGAATGTAAAATGATACGGCCACTTTGGAAAACAGTCTAACAGCTCCTCAAAAGGCTAAACGTAGAATTCTCAAACAATCCCGGAATTTTACTCTTAGGTATATACCCAAGAGAAATGAAAACATAAGTCCACACAAAAACATATACATAAATGTTCATCGCAGCATTAGTCATAATAGCCAAAAAGTGGAAATAATCCAAATGTCACCGGATGAATGGATAAATAAAATGCGGTAAATATCTATGATGAAATATTCTTTGGCATCAAAAGGGAATTAGCGATACACGCTACTATATGGATGAACCCTGAAAACACTATCCGAAGTGAAAGAAACCAGTCACGAAAGACCACATATTGAGTGATTTCATTTCTATGAAAGGTTCAGAATAGGTAAATCCAAAGAGACAGAAAGTAGATCAGTGGTTGCCTGGGGCTGGAAGGAGGAGGGGGAGTGGGGTTTGGGGAAGGTAAAAGCTAAGGGCTGCAAGCCCTCTTTCTGGGGGAGATGAAAACATTCTAAAATTGATCATGGTGATGGTTGCACAACTCTGAATATACTAAATGTCATTGAATTGTACACTTTAAATGGGTGAATGGTATGTTATATGAATTATATCTTAATAAAGCTATTTCAAAAAATATGCCAAGCAATTTCCTAGGTACTCAATACATAACGAATGTGAAATGCACGTGGTGTGAGCTTGATAAATACAATGCAAACATGTCGTGCCTCATTTACTTTGAATAAAAGGGAAAATAACTTTTAAAAGGAATACAAATGCATGTGAAATATAAAAGCCTAAATTAATGTGCTAATTAGGAATAAAATAACCATAACTAAGGCATATCACCACGTAGTATTGTACTGGGACATCATTAAGCTATACTTAAGTGTACAGCTAGGCACAGCCTTCAGTAGCAATAATCTTTGGTAATATGCCATTGAATCATAGTGTTATTTAAACAGAAAGCGAAGGTCATTATAAACTACACCTGAGAATCAAAGACAAAGTGATACAATGACAGTTTATTGCACGAGAAGAGAAACCGTGCCTCTATCTTTCTTGTCTTGGCTGTCATACCCTGAATGGGTATGATTTGCACATGTTCCCAGCTCCCCCACACAGTCACTCATAATGCAAGAAAACAGATATCTTGCTTTTCCATATCAAGGAATTTTTTAAAAATCAATGACATACTTCTCTAGTCCCTAACCTTTCCCATTCTCCTGTTATCCCCAGGAGGCTGTCGTTTCAAAGCCTAAGAGCTAACACAACCCTCAGATTATTGATGGGAGTGGGTCCTACAGAAGTCGCCATCCATGTCCTGCTCAAATAATACGTGGGCAGTCTGAGAACAGATGCTGGCACCTACCTGAGCTTTCAGTGACTCAAGCTCTTAGCATTTTTGTTTAGGCTTGACGTTATGGATGGAGGAAGGTATACTGGGGAAACACGTTAACACAAGCAAAGGCAGTTTTGTGAAAGGTTTCCAGCAGCGGTCATACATCTGGTCCACCCAGCTCTGGGTAAAAGATCTGGCGTTGTGCCGATCCCAGTAAGGACCAGAACTCTGGATGGAGAGCATGTGTGGGTACATGAAAAGTTTACTTAAAAGTGATCACCAGCCTGCCCAACATGGTGAAATCCTGTCTCTACTAAAAATACAAAACTTAGCTGGGTGTGGTGGCACATGCTTGTAATTCCAGCTACTTGGGAGGCTGAGGCAGGAGGATCACTTGAACCTGAGAGGCAGAGGTTGCAGTGAGCTGAGATCACGCCACTGCACTCTAGCCTGGGCAACAGATCTCAAAAAAAAAAAAAAAAAAAAAAAAAAAAAAAACAAAAAAACTCCATCTCAAAAAAAATACAGTAAAAAAACCCAAGGCCAGAATTGACTACATGATGAACTTGGCTAAATGAAAACAGTCCAGGAAGATAAAGTAAAATCAGATTCAATGACATAAAAAGAGTGAAAGAGTGACTACGATGCACCTCCAAATAGAAGCAGATTTAAATGAAATTCCAAGACATTTGCTGAAAGGCTTACATGACTTTGAAGAAGTTATTTATTTATTTAGAGACAAGATCTTACTTTGTCTCTGAGGCTGACGTGCAGTGGTACAATCACAGCTCACTGCAGCCTCCACCTCCTGGGCTCAAGCGAGTTTCCCTTCTCAGCCTCTTGTGTAGCTGGGACTTCAGTCATGCACCACCATGCCCGGCTAATGATTGTGTACTTTTTGCAGATACAGAGTTTTTCTATGTTGCCCAGGCTGGTCTCAAACTCCTGAGCTCAAGCAATCCTCCTGGCTCGGCTTCCCAAAGTGCTGGAATTACAGGCATGAACCACTGAGCCCAGCCAAGAAGTGTTATTTAGTTGGGAAGAGCAACTAAAACTTGAAAATAGAATGCGAGTTCTAAGCCTGAAAAACTAGCAAGAAAACTTACTTTACACAATATAAATAAGTTATGTTCCTTCTTTTCATTCACTAATTGTTTTGCTTTGTAACTGAGAAACGCTTTCCACAGCAACGATGTGATAACCAGTGGCTAAATTCCAAAGGTACCCACCAAAGACTGTTGACCTATAACAACTCCACCTTCCCAATAATTCTAGTAGTATTGATGCAAGGCAGGCAAGCACCAAATTAGGGATTATCCTGGAAAGGTTCTTGGATTCGCTCAGGAAACAATTCAAGAGCAAGAAAGAATTCAAGAGCAAGCCGAAAAAAACAGCTTTATTGAGGGGGCAGTGTTACAGCTCCTGTTACAGCTCCGTGACTGTTCCTGCAGAGAGGGCTACTCCGCAGGCAGTGTGGAAAGCAGCTGCTCAGGGGCACATTTATACCCACTTTTAATTACACACAAATTAAGGAACAGGCCGGGGGTGGTGGCTCAAGCCTGTAATCCCAGCACTTTGGGAGGCCAAGGCAGGCAAATCACCTGAGGTCAGGAATTCGAGACCAGCCTGGCCAACGTGGTGAAACCCTGTCTCTACTAAAAATACAAAAATTAGCCAAGCGTGGTGGCGCACACCTGTAATCCCAGCTACTCAGGAGGCTGAGGCAGGAGAATTACTTGAACCTGGGAGGCAGGGGTTGCAGTAAGCCCAGATCACGCCACTGTACTCCAGCCTGGGCGACAGAGCAAGACTCCAGCTCAAATAAAAAAAAAAAAAAGAAAGAAAAAAATAGACCTGGTGTGGTGGTTCATGCCTGTAATTCCAGCACTTTGGGAGGCCAAGGCAGGAGAATTGCTTGATGGCAAGAATTCGAGACCATTCTATAACATAGCAAGACCCCATCTCTACAAAAAATAAATTAGCTGGGCATGGTGGCACACATTTGTAGTCCCAGCTACTTGGGAGGCTGAGGTGGGAGGATCATTTGAGCCCAGGAGGCTGAGGCCAGAGTGAGCCATGATCGTGCCGCTTCACTCCAGCCTGGGTCATATAGTAACACCCTGTCCAAAAAAAAAAAAAGAAAAAGAAAAAATGATTTCTTCAATTGTACATAGAGAAGTTATAAAGTAAGATGATGTATACATAGAGACTATTTAAATCTTTTAACATGGAGAAGTACTCTATAATGTTCAAAACACTACGTCAATGGGTGAAAATTGTGTGATTACTCAGAGATCTAGAAGGAATGTAACAATTTAGGGATATAAAGAAGTGACAGATTTAGAAAAAACATGGAGACTCAACTTGGAAGTTAAGGTATGGAAAGAGAAATGACTCAGGCAATTGAAAAGATATAAAAAGTAAAAATGGTCAGAATTAAATATGATATTTGCATAAGTAAGAAAACAAGATTAGTCAAGCTATGAAGAAAAGTAAGAATTACTCTTAGAACAAAGGAAGAAAATTAAAAAGGTGTACAAAACTCCCACTGATCAGATAATTTGAAAGGTAGTTGTTAATACCTAAATTCAAAAGAATAAAAAACGCTGAGACGAGAAAACCTTCAAAAGGACCCAAAAAATGTTTAAATTGTAAAGGTATGTATTACATTTGCAGGATGCATAAATAAATCTGTGAGAGGCTTAGAAGAGGAATTTTTAAATGTAATTTCCCAATAAAAGGTCTTGTTATTGGGCCGGGCATGGTGGCTCATGCCTGTAATCCCAGCACTTTGGGAGGCGGAGGCAGGCAGATCACTTGAGGCCAGGAGTTCCAGACCAGCCTGGCCAACATGGAGAAATCCTGTCTCTACTAAAAATACAAAAATTAGCCGGGTGTGGTGATGCATGCCTATAATCCCAACTACTCAGGAGTCTGATACATAAGAACCACTTGAACCCAGGAGGCAGAGGCTGCGGTGAGCCGAGATCACTCCACTGCACTCCAGCCTGTGTGACAAAGCGAGACTTGGTCTCAAACACAAAAACAAAAAAAGGTCATTTTGTTGTTGATGTTTCAGGGGAAAATTATCTCCACGGTGTTTGAGACCAGCCTGGGCAACATGGAGAAATCCTATCTCTACAAAAAAAAAAAATACAAAAATTAGCCTGGCATGACGGTGTGCACCTGTAGTCCCAGCTACTTAGGAGGCTAAGGTGGGAGGACCACTTGAGTCCAGGGGTGTTGAGGCTACAGTGAGCCATGCTCGATTGAACAGAATGCGCCACCGCACTGCAGCCTGGGTGACAAACGAACAAGCAAAAACTTCCAAAGAACAATGAATTATATGGCACATTTCCATTGAAAGTTGATTTATTTTCAATGTACTACCTCCCCCAGGGGTGATATGCCTCTAAATTGCACAGGTAAAACAAGTAGATACACTTGAAAAATTTTATTTAGTAATGTTGCTTATTTTTAGCTGTCCAGAAGTTATTTTTATTCACCTTATTTCCTAAGAAGCTTGGCAATTTTCTAATTTATCATCAATAACATTTAATTGAACGCTCTTTCACATGTAATTGCTAGCTGCCTGTACTTGTAAAATAGGGCTGAGAATATTGAGTCAACTAACCCAGGTTCGAGCCCCTGCTCAGTCACGTATCAATAACTTTAAGCAAATCCATCAAACCTCAGTTCCTTTATCACTATATAAAGTGAAAGCCTTGAACAGAAAGAAATTATATGATATCTTAAATCCCTTATAGGTATGGTTGTTATTCTCTAAAGGATAATGTTTTCCCTAATCTGTGTAAGTCATTATTGCAATCTTGTCTTCAGAATGATTTTATAGTGTGCAATTTTTCACTAAAATTTATTGACAGCCTAGAATAATTCAAAATTGCAGATTTTAGAGAATAAATAGAATATGGCTTCCAAGGCAATATTTCTGCCTTTATATGAAGAAATTATTTGGATATCATTTTAAAAATTTAAACACACAAATTACATAAATAGATCAGGTACAGTGACTCATGCCTGTAATCCCAACACTTTGGGAGACTGAGGCAGAAGGATCACTTGAGGCCAGGAGTTCAAAATCAGCCTGGGCAATATAGTGAGGCCTCATCTCTACAAATAAAAATAAAAATAAAAATAAAAAAATTAGCGAGGCATGGTAGTCCCAGTTACTAGGGAGGCTGAGGCAGGAGGATCACTTGAGCCCAAAAGTTGGAGGCGGCAGTGAGCTATGATCATACCACTTCACTCTAGCTTTAGGCAGACCCTGTCTCACAAAGAAAAAAAAGAAATTATATAAATAGCATGCATTTATTATATCAATAAATGCATAAGTATACATTAGCAAATTAATAATATATTAATAGCTAGTTAATATTTTAACCGGTTAGTATTAATCATAGCTAACAAACTGCATAAATGTGTCAAATATGATATAGCCTTCACAATGACACCATGAAATTTATACTTTTTTTTTTTTTTTTTCCTTTTTGAGATGGAGTCTCATTCTGTCGCCCAGGCTGGAGTGCAGTGGTACGATCTCGGCTCACTGCAACCTCCATCTCCCGGGTTCAAGCGATTCTCCTGCCTCAGACTCCCGAGTAGCTGGGATTACAGGTGCCTGCCACCACGCCCGACTAATTTTTGTATTTTTAGTAGAGACGGGGTTTTGCTGTACTGGCCAGGCAGGTTTCGAACTCCTGACCTCAGGTGATCCGCCTGCCTCAGCCTCCCAAAGTGGGATTACAGGTGTGAGCTATCATGCCTGGCCAAAATTTATACTATTATTATCCTTATTTAACAAATAAGGGAGGTTGGAGATACTAAGTAACTCATCCAAGATCACACAGATTTTAAGTGGTACAGCCCAGGACCTTTTAATGCCAAAATTAGGACATTATTGTATACTGAGATATTATTGTATATTAATGGGATATTATTGTGGATACTGTTTTGTGATTTGCTTTTTAAATTTAACATGTCCTGACTATAGTTCTTTGTCACACATTTACTTCAATAGCTTCATTTTGAAGGATGGCAGAGTATTCTATATACATGAATGTATGAATACACTATAATTTGTTTAACTGTTCCTCCATTGTTGGGCATTTAGACAGTTACCAGTTTTTTACTCCTTGTACACAAATTTTTGTAAATCTAATATTTAGGCTGGGTGCAGTGGCTCACGCCTATAATCCTAGTCCTTTGCGAGGCTGAAGCGGGAGGATCACTTTAGCCCAGGAGTTCAAGACAAGCATGGGCAACGTAGTGAGAACCGGTATCTACTAGAAAACAAAAAACTTAATCAGGCATGGTGGCACATGCCTGTGGTCCCAGCTATTGCAGAGGCTGAGGTGGGAGGATTGTTTGAGCCCAGGTGGTCAAGGCTGCATTGAACTGTGATTGCTCCACTGCACACCAGCCTTGGTGAGAGAGTAAGACCCTGTATCAAAGAGAAAAAAATTAAACATTTCTTCCAAATAAATTTTGAGATACGTAATTGCTCAAAAGCCATATTTTCTTTCTTTCTTTTTTTCCTTTTTTTTTTTTTTTTGAGACAGAGTCTCACTCTGTCACCCAGGCTGGAATGCAGTGCTGCAATCTCGGCTCACTGCAACCTCCACCTCCCGGGTTCAAGTGATTCTCCTGCCTCAGCCTCTGGAGTAGCTGGGATTATAGGAGTGCCACCACACCCACCTAATTTTTGTATTTTTAGTAGAGATGGGGTTTCACCATGTTGGGCAGGCTGGTCCCGAACTCCTGACCTCAGGTGATCCACCCACCCCGGATTTCCAAAGCGCTGGGATTACATGCGTGAGCCACCACGCCCAGCCAAAAGCTATATTTTTAAGACTTAAAATATATATACTGACTATGTATTTCATGTTACTCTTTTAAATGTAGTCTTTAATACATTTAACCTAATACATAATAACCTAATACAATTAGGTTAGCTAAAAGATTGTTAAATGTTTTGTTGGTTGTTGTCAATAGTTCCTCTTGTGGTCTCTGTCTGCCATTTAAAAGGTAAGTTCAAGTAAGTGAAGAGATAGTTCAGTAGTTCCCAACAGATAAAAGAATGAGGGGATAAATTTTTTGTTTTCCCCACTCTTTGTGGAAAATTACAGAAACGGACAGAGTAAGTGCCAGGAAGGAAATTGATTCCCTTCATGGGTGTAGTATTGGGACTGAACAAGGGAGAAGAAAACTGAAACATTAAGAACAACCAAAAACAAAAGTATTTTGGTACCAAACATACTTTTTTCTTAAAATTTTATTGTATATTTTTAAGATACTCATCGTGTTTTTATATACATACAAGTCATGAAATGGTTACTATAGTCAAGCAAATTAACATATCTATCATCTCACATAGCTACCTGTTTTTTTGTGTGTGGCAAGACAAACTTTTTTTTTTTTTTTCTTTTTGAGACAGTTTAGCGCTTGTCATCCAGGCTGGAATGCAGTGGCGTGATCCTGGCTCACTGCAAACTCCACCTCCTGGCTCCTGGGTTCAAGCAATCCTCCTGCCTCAGCCTCCCGAGTAGCTGGGATTACAGGCGCCCACCACTTGCCCAGCTATTTTCTGTATTTTTAGTAGAGACCTGGTTTCAGCAAATTGACCAGGCTGATCTCAAACTCCTGGCTTCAGGTGATCCACCCGCCTCGGCCTCCCAAAGTGCTGGGATTACAGGTATGAGCCACTGCGCCTGGCTGACAAACATTTTTATATCTGGAAAAATCTAGCTATTTGGCCAAACATTTTTTAAAGCCCTGAATCGTCAGAATAGAGGTTACTTGGGGAGGAACTTGGGATGGGATTTGACTGAGGAGATGAAAGGCAGGAGGGAAACTCCTCGGGTGCTAGAAATAACATATATTAAATCTAGATGATGGTCATGTGTATAAAAATCTGTGTACTCTACAGTACATAAATGACGCCTTCAAAGAAACAAACTCAGATAGTTGGCATCACGGAAACCAAACATCTAGGAACAACTGGACTTCCGTTTTTCTCAGATATTTTGTATATGTTTTACTATAATTTAAGCATTCCATATTTAAGCCATAAATAAATAAACACATAAGTCAAACTCTGACAAACTGACAGAGTATTTTTTTTTCTCTTTCTAAGTATTTGTTTGGATGAATCCACACTTCTTTTCTCTCTTTTTTTCTTTTTCTTTTTCTTTTTTCTTTCTTTCTTTCTTTTTTTTTTTTTTTTTTTTTTTTTTTTTTTTTTTTTTTTTGATACAGGGTCTCACTCTGTCCCAGGCTGGAGTTCAGTGATGCAATCACAGCTTATTGCAGCCTTGAAGTACTGCTGGGCTCAAGCAATCCTCCCGCCTCAGCCTTCCAAGTAGCTAGGACCACAGGCACATGCCACCACAGCCAGATGATGTTTTTTAAAAAAATGTTTTGAGAGACGTGGCCTCCCTATGTTACCCAGGCTGGTCTTGACCTCCTGGGCTCAAGCGATCCCCTTGCCTTAGCCTCCTAAAGTGCTAGGATTATAGGTGTGAGTCACCATGCCCAGCCCCATTTCTTATTTAACCAACCCCTAACAGTTGGGCATTTAGATAAGCCTTCAATTTTTTGCTATGATTACTCCTGGCACATACATTTTTGAGTGTGCCTTTAATTATTAACTGAAGGGAGATTCCTGGGAAGCTGCCTTTCAGACATCTGAAGAGAAGATGACATGCAAATTCTGCTAACATTTATCTAGAAGTTAAATGGGGCACAAGGTGTCTCAACAGAATAAGACTTTGATCAAACACTGTTTAGGTCGCTTGGGCCACACTAGAAAAAAAGTTCAGAATGTAGCATTCACTCATCTTTAAAAAGTATGGGTGTTTGGAGTAACTCAAAAGAGAATAGTGAGTATGTAAATAGTCTACTTTTCCTAAGCATCCACAGGTCAGTTTTCTGTCTCCAGAAATTCAATCTCAGTCTTTACGTTTTAGAGGATTTGGCTGGGCACAGTGGCTCACGCCTGTAATCCCAGCCCTTTGGGAGGCCAAGGCAGACGGATCACCTTAGGTTGGGAGTTTGAGACCAGCCTGACCAACATGGAGAAACCCCATCTCTACTAAAAATACAAAACTAGCCAGGCGTGGTGGTGCATGCCTATAATCCCAGCTACTTGGGAGGCTGAGGCAGGAGAATCGCCTGAACCTGGGAGGTGGAGGTTGCAGTGAGCCGAGATCATGCCATTGCACTCCAGCCTGGGCAACAAGAGTAAAACTCCATCTCAAAAAAAAAAAAAATTTTTTTTTTTTTGAAGGATGAAGCATAAGATTTGGGGACTTTTCCAAAATCTTAGTTACTTTAGAAAATATTGACCCGGCCTGGTGTGGTGGCTCATACCTGTAATCCTATCACTTTGAGAGGCCAAGGAGGGAAGATTGCTTGAGTCCAGGAGTTTGAGACCAGCGTGGACAACATAGTGAGACCCCCCCCGCACACACGTCTCTACAAAAAATAAAAATAAAGACAAGTTAGCTGGTAATGGTGGCATCCATCTGTAGTCCCAGCTACTCAGGAGGTTCAGCTGGGAGAATCATTTGAGACCCGGACTTTGAGGATGCAGTGAGTTCTGATTGCATCACTGCACTCGCCTGGGCAACAAAGCGAGATACGGCCTCAAAAAACAACAGAAAAAACAAAAAACACAGAAAATGTTGACCTAACTTTTGATAAAAGTGCATCTGTCATTATCAGCTATGTCATGACACATAGATTGGGATCCTAGCTCTTTTTGACTCAGACTATATTGTACAGGCAATGTTTTATTATTATTGTTTATTATTTTTTCTCACACCCATTTACTCATTCGTGGAAAGGCAATATTTTTATACTGCTGAATAATTACTTGGATGCAGGTGTGTTTAACATTAGACAAACCTGCTTTCCTTCTGCCCTTTAAACACCCCCACTCCCTTTGTTTTCTAGAACACATATTTTGGTTGGCAGCAAGAAGTAAAACCTCAGCCTCCATTTGCATTTCTCTAACCTCTCCATACAATGACATAGACATTTGTTTGTGAACACAATATTGTAAGATATCTGTAGTTTTGGTTGAAATCCAGTTCATCTGTTACAATTTAGTGATGTTCTAAGCTTTTACTTCCATCTCTTGGACCCTAAAATGACTTCATGTTTTGGCCAAGCTTCAGAGTTTCAACATCCACAGACAGAGCCAGACTTTCTTATTCACCCTGCCATGCTGGGCTGCCACCAGCAGTTTCTGGGGCATGAAAAACATCCAAACTGGCAAACTTCAGAAAGACCAGGCATTTTTTTTTACGAAGCATATTTTGTGACAAAAGGCCAACCTGTTCCCCTGATTAAAATATTCAGTGGAGTTATTTTAGCTTCTGAAATTTTCCGTTCTGAATAATAATTTATATTGAGAAAAAGGAGATAAAAAGAAGAATTCTATCAACTCTCCTTAGCTTAGTAACTGTAGGTGCTCTGAAACCGATAACATTGGTCTGGAACCTTATAACCCTCACCTAGATAAATGCTTAGGATGCAAGTAGTCAAGCTTACACCTATCTCTCCTCCCCACAATCAGCCTGGCAGGAGAGAATTCTTCTCTGTGGAAACTAGACAGCCCCAGAAAAAAAGACCTACAAATCCCAGCATTTATAGGTCTGCCCAGGGACAAAACCAGCTTGAAGTCCCATCACCCTGTGATGAAGCTCTTCAGCCACCAATCTTCTCTGGAACCTAGATTTCCAATTAGCTTGTTATTCCCATATCCTTTAATGTGAACGGGCAGCCCAGGAACCAGACACTAAAGAAAAGACTCAAATATGAAGGACAGAAACTGGGCCAGATGCAGTGGCTCACGCCTGTAATCCCAGCACTTTGAGAGGCTGAGGTGGGCAGATCACGAGGTCAAGAGATTGAGTCCAACCTGGCCAACATGGTGAAACCCCATCTCTACTAAAAATACAAAAAATTAGCTGGGTGTGGTGGCACGTGCCTGTAATCCCAGCTACTCAGGAGGCGAGGCAGGAGAATTGCTTGAACCCGGGAGGCGGAGGTTGCAGTGAGCTGAGATCATGCCACTGCACTCCAGCCTGGGCGACAGAGTGAGACTCCGTCTCAAAAAAAAAAAAAAAAAAAGTAAGACAAAAAAACAGGGTTCAGTAGCACTTGCCTGTAATCCCAGCACTTTTGGGAGGCCAAGGCCCATGGATCACTTGAGGCCAGGAGTTCGAGAGCAGCCTGGCTAACATGGTAAAACTCCATCTCTACAAAAATAGCTGGGCATGATGGCAGGTGTCTGTAATTCCAGCTACTCAGGAGGTTGAGGCAGGAGAATCACATGAACCTGGGAAGCAGAGGTTGCAGTGAGCTGAGATAGCACCATCGCACTCAAGCCTGAGCAACATTGAGACTCTGTCTCAAAAAAAAAAATTAGAGGGCCGGGCGCGGTGGCTCAAGCCTGTAATCCCAGCACTTTGGGAGGCCGAGACGGGCGGATCACGAGGTCAGGAGATCGAGACCATCCTGGCTAACACGGTGAAACCCTGTCTCTACTAAAAAATACAAAAAACTAGCCGGGCGAGGTGGCGGGCGCCTGTAGTCCCAGCTACTCGGGAGGCTGAGGCAGGAGAATGGCGTAAACCCGGGAGGCGGAGCTTGCAGTGAGCTGAGATCCGGCCACTGCACTCCAGCCTGGGCGACAGAGCGAGACTCCATCTCAAAAAAAAAAAAAAAAAAAATTAGACATAGAATTATCATACAATTCAGCAATTCCACTTCCAGGTATATACCAAAAGAAAGTAGGGATTTGAACAGATATTTGTAAACTCATATTCACAGCAGCATTACTCACAGTAGTCAAAAGCTGAAAACAACCCAGGTGTTCACCAACAAATGGATAAACAACATGTGGTATACACATACAATAGAATATTATTCAGCCATAGAAAGGAATGAAATTCTTTTTTTTTTTTTTTTTTTGAAGTGGAGTCTCTCTGTTGCCCAAGCTGGAGTGCAATAGTGCAATCTTGGCTCACTGCAACCTCCACCTCCTTGGTTCAAGCAATTCTCCTGCCTCAGCCTCCCGAGTAGCTGGGATTACAGGCGCTAACTACCACGCCTGGCTAATTTTTGTATTTTTAGTAGAGACAGGGTTTCACCATGTTGGCCAGGCTGGTCTCGAATTCCTGACCTTAAGTGATCCGCTCACCTTGGCCTCCCAAAGTGCTAGATTACAGGTGTGAGCCACCACTCCTGCCTGGAAGGAATGGAATTCTGATAACATGTTACAACA
Organism: Macaca thibetana thibetana; assembly: GCF_024542745.1. Taxonomy (NCBI): domain Eukaryota; kingdom Metazoa; phylum Chordata; class Mammalia; order Primates; family Cercopithecidae; genus Macaca; species Macaca thibetana. The sequence goes on along the minus strand of NC_065580.1, from coordinate 133,605,908 downwards.
TGTGTTACCGAAACATCAGCGGTTAAGTCTAGGTCCTGCTGCTTGCTGCACAGAAAGCCAATCACTGTGACTATGATTATTGCCATGGAAAATTATTGCCAAGGAAGGCGGCTTTATTTAATCAGGTGCTGCAGCCGAGGATTGGGAGATCAGTCTCAAATCCATCTCCCTGATTGACTAAAATTAGAGATTTATATAGCAGGGAAGAAAAGTAACAATGTGTTAGAAAATAGGAACTAGGAGGCTGGGTGCAGTGGCTCACGCCTGTAATCTCAGCACTTTGGGAAGCCAAGGCGGGTGGATCACTTGAAGTTAGGCGTTCAAGACCAGCCTGACCAACATGGTGAAACCCCATCTCTACTAAAAATACAGAATTAGCCCGGCGTGATGGTGCATGCCTGTAAGCCCAACTACTCAGGAGGCTGAGACAGGAGAATTGCTTGAACCTGGGAGGCGGAGGTTGCACTGAGCCGAGATCGCGCCATTGCACTCCTGCCTGGGTGACAAGAGTGAAACTCCATCTCCAAAAAAAAAAAAAAAAAAAAAAAAAAAAGCAGAAAACAACAACAACACAAAAAGAAAGAAAATAGGAACTAGGGAGGAGCAAGGCAGCAATCATGATGAATGAGGGGGTTGGGCATCTCACTATCTGGAAGCAGTGATCTGGTGAGTTTCAGTACTTTGATAATTTTTTTTTGAGATGCCTGAAGGTCATTTCCCTGGGAAGGAACTCAGATATAAGTTTCAAACTTTAAGACCAGAAGGGTCGATTTCTATGTTTATAAAAAAAACAGTTTACAGGTCCGTTCGCATGCATGAGCCTTGAAAACATTATGCTAAGTGAAATAAGCGAGACAAAAAAGATAAATTTTGTATAATTCTGCTTATGTGAGGTATCTAGAATACAAATTCATAGTAAGTAGAATAAAGGATACCAGGGGCTGAGGGAGGGGAGAAAATGAGGAGTCATTGTTTAATGGGTTTCTGTTTGGGATGATGAAAAGTTCTGGAAATGGATGGTGGTGATGGTTGCACAACATTGTGAATATACTTGATGCCACTGAATCATATACTTAAAAATGGCTAAAATGGGCCGGGCGTGTTGGTCCATGTCACTACAAAAAATAAAAAAATTAGCTGGCTATGGTGGCACATGCTTCTGGTCCCAGCTACCTGAGAGACTGAGGTGTGAGGATCACATGAGCCCAGGAGGTCCAGGCCGCAGTGACCTGTGATTGCACCACTGCACTCCAGCCTGAGCAACAGAGCCAGACCCTGTCAAAAAACAAAAACAGAAACTCTAGAACGGTAAATTTTATATCATGTGTATTTCACCACAATAAAAGAAAAACAAAAACTTGTAAAAGGAAGACACAGTGGTCATAGTATTCTACTTGGTGTTATCAGATTTCTGGGGCATTTTAAGAGTAGCCAGAAATTAAGATATCTGCTGAGTTTTAATTTGCAAAATGTAATAACATCGCATGAATCAGACAAAATAATTCTGTAGGCGTGTGGGCTGTCAGTTGAGACTTCTAGAGAGATATGCTAGCATGTGATTCTGATGGGGGAAAGACTGGGATTGAAGAAATCCAGATTCTAATCATTCTTTAAATTACTTTCTAACTCGTGTCTTACATTTTCCCAATCTGTAAAGGGGAATGAGTAATAGCTGCTAGCTCAATCTCCCAAAAGTGTTAGGGCAAAGCCAACACTGGTCACATGGCACATTCTGCATCTTGAAAGATGTCTTATGTGATCCTCACATCTGATGTCATTATGTTGGGTTAGTTGGTAAAGAAAGGGTCTTCACGATTCTTTTGCTTAAAAACCAGAAAGCTGGCGGTGGCTCACGCCTATAATCCCAGCACTTTGGGAGGCCGAGGCGGGAGAATTACAAGGTCAGGAGATCGAGACCATCCTGGCTAACACGGTGAAACCCTGTCTCTACTAAAAATACAAAAAATTAGCCGGGAGTGGTGGTGGGCGCCTGTAGTCCCAGCTACTTGGGAGGCTGAGGCAGGAGAATGGTGTGAACCCAGGAGGCGGAGCTTGCAGTGAGCTGAGATTGCGCCACTGCACTCCAGGGTGACACAGCGAGACTCGGTCTCAGAATAATAATAATAATAATAATAGAAGAAAGCTATTCTTTTACCCCATACAGAGAGAAGAAAATTGTCTTTGAGTGATAGAGGTTTTATTGAGCAAGAGTCAGGATATTGGTTCCCACAGGCTTTTTCTAGCATTTAAAATGTTCTTTGTTAGTAAGAGTCCTGCTTTACCTGCTTTACCTGTATTATTAGGAAAGATACTTGGATATCCAGAGAACGCTTCTTCAAAGTTCTAATGAAATTATAATTTTTTTTTTTTTTAGATAGAGTCTCACTCTGTTACCCAGGCCGGAGTGCGATCTCCACTCACTGCAACCCCCACCTCCTAGGCTCATGTGATTCTCCCACCTCAGCCTCCCGAGTAGCTGGGACTATAGGCATGCACCACCGCGCCTGGCTAATTTGTGTGTTTTTAGTAGAGATGGAGTTTCACCATGTTGGTCAGGCTGGTCTTGAACTCCTGAGCTCAAGTGATTTCCCTGCCTTGGCCTCTCGAAGGGTTGGGATTACGGGTGTGAGCCACTGTGCCCAGCTGAGATAACAATCTTCTTAAACTTGTTGAGCCTCAGTTTCTTATCTGTAAAATAAGGATAGAATCTACATCATCTACTTGACAGAATTGTTTTGAGGATTCAATAGATCTTTATGTTCATTTATTCTCAGTAAATATTCATGTATGCTTATCAGTCATGCTGATTGCTGGAAATGTAATGGTCAAAAAAAGAGACATGGTCCACACCTTCCTAAAGTCTCCAGGTAAGGGGATCAGATGCTGTATGTAAAGCACACAAAACAGTTCTTGGTACATTAGTAGATGTCAGTAAATATTAGTTCCTTAACTGTAATGGTTAACTTTATATGTCAATGTGACTGGACCACAAGGTGCCCAGATATTTGCCTAAATACTCCTTCTGGGTATGTCTGTAAGGGTGTTTCTGGATGAGATTAGCATTTGAATCAATGAACTGAGTATAGCAGATTGCCCTCCCCAATGCAAGTGGGCATCATCCCATCCATTGAGGGTCTGAATAGAACAAAAAAGTGAGGAAGAGTGAATTCTCCTTCCCAGCCTGACTGCTTGAGCTGGGACATTGGTCTTTTCCTGCTCTTGCACTAGGATTTATACCATTGGCACTGCTGATTCTCAGGCCCTTGGACTTGGATTGGAACAACACTACCAGCCTTCCTGGGTCTCTAACTTATAGACAGCAGATCATAAGACATTGCAGCTTCCACAATCACAGGAGACAATTCCTTAATAAATCTTCCTTTTGACCGGGCGTGATGGCTCATGCTTGTAATCCCAACACTTTGGGAGGCCAAGGTGGGTGGATTACTTGAAGGCAGGAGTTTGAGACCAGTCTGGCCAACATGGTGAAAACCCATGTCTACTAAATATACAAAAAAAAAAAAAAAAAAATTAGTCAGGTTTGGTGGTTTGTACCTGTAGTTCCAGCTACTTGGGAGGCTAAGCCAGAAGAATCGCTTTGAACCTGGGAGGCAGAGGTTGCAGTGAGCCAAGACCACACCATTGCACTCCAACCTGGATGATGGAGCAAGACTCTGTCTCAAAAATAAATAAAATAAATCTCTCTCTCTCTCTCTGTCTCTCTCTCTTTCTCTCTCTCTCTCTCTCTCTCAGTACACTAACCCTTGAGATAAGAACCCTCAAAGTCACTCATGCAAATCTAAGCAATACCCTGAAATAAGCAAAAAAACAGTTGCAACTTGGTTCCTTATTTCGTAAGGTCATATTGCCCATATTTACAACTCGAGGCCACTGCTAGCCATACTGTAAGCATTGAAGTCATTCTTCTGCCCTGTAATATAAAACTTGTGAAGGAGGAAGTCACTCAGTTTATCTTCCCCAGAGAGCTGGGAAATGTAATATTCTGTCCAGAACATAAGGGATTCAAAAGTTTACCAAAGTCCTGGGAACTTAAATTGTAGGCAAAGATAATATTGCTGTTCGTCACTGTCTACTTATTTTCTATTTAAAGAGTTTTATCTTCTTAGTAGAGGGGGTTGGTTTAATAGAGTGTCAGGGGAAATGTCTAGTGAATGTATTGATTGACTGTAGGATGATAAATGTGGGCAACTTATCTCCTAATCTTCCTCCAGATTTGCCTGAGGGTGAATATAATTATTTTTAATATAGCCAAGAAGTCTTTTTTTCTTTGCCTTGGGATTCTGCTACCATACATGTGCCTAGATAATGCTTCTCTCCACCACCCCACCAAGAAATTATAAGAATTTATAGATGGGCACCAGGTAGAAGATATTTCAACATATGGTATTTTATGCCCGAATGTGGAGTCTTAGCATCTCAGCTAGGAATAATTAAGTTATGCCAGGGTAGTACTTAAGGAAGGAAAGAAAGACATATATATAGTATTTACACATCAAATACACCAACATTTTACCAGAAAAGAAGATGATCATAATACCTCATACCTCATAGAGAAAGAACAAGGACCTTCATTATCAAGGGAAGGAAAGGTTTCTAAGGCATTGCACATATTTCTTTCTTTTTTTTTGTTTTAATTTGAGACAGGGTCTCACTCTGTCACCCAGTCTGGAGTGTAGTGGCATGATCAGAGCTTACAGTAGCCTCAAATTTCTTGGCTCAAGTGATCCTCCCACTTCTTCCTCTGGAATAGCTGGGACTAGAGGCATGCACCACCATGTCTGGCTTTTAAAAATGTTTTGGAGAGACAGGATCTTGCTATGTGGCCCAGGCTGGTCTAGAACTCATGGGTTTAAGCGATCCTCCCACCTTGGCCTCCCAAGGTGTGGAGATTACAGGCATGAACTACTACAATCCAGCTGCATTGTACACATTATATGCAAAAAAGAAGCAACCGCAACCTGATGGGAAAGGAAGAAGATGAGGCTGTTTAATGAAGCAAATTAGTTTTATGTCAGATTCCACTCTCAGGTATGAAATATTTCTGAATAAAAAAGTTTGTGCAAAACACAGCACTCTTATTATTGCACATTTCCTCCCTTTTGCTTGCTCAAGACAAATGCAATGCTGAAGAGGTTTTTACTCTGATGCTCTAACAAGAAGTGTACTTCTGTCACATCCAGAGTGACTGATAATGGTCAGGCCTATCCATTACTCCATTCAAATAATAGGGTTTCCTTGCTTTTAAGGTCACTTGAGCTATAATGTTGTTATTGTCCTTTCTTCTGCTCTGTAGTGTCATTTTCACAGAGGACTGGTAGAGAAAGAGGTATTGGGCAGCACTCAGTCATGGGCAAAATGGCACTGTCACTAGTTTCGCTGAAGTCCTGAATCTTCTTGCTACTGGCAGACATGCATGAGACAGTGGGTTTAGTGGGGACAAGTAGCTTGGGCTTCAATATGGATTAAACAATAGCAATAGAACACAATAACAGAAATCCATTCCTGGGCCGGGGGCAGTGGCTCATGCCTGTAATCCCAGCACTTTAGGAGACCGAGTGGATTTAGGAGGCGGGTGGATCATCTGAGGTCAGGAGTTCAAGACCAGGCTAGCCAACATGGAGAAACCCTGTCTCTACTAAAAATACAAAAATTAGCCAGGCCTGGTGGCATGTGCCTGTAATCCCAGCTACTCGGGAGGCTGAGGCAGGAGAATCACTTGAATCTGAGAGGCAGAGGTTGCAGTGAGTCAAGATTACGCCATTTGCACTCCAGCCTGGGCGAGAGAGCAAGACTGTGTCTCAAAAAAATAAAAAACAAAAATAAGAAATCCATTCCTGGATATTTTTTGTTCCAATTAGAAACTAGGGTGAAAAATACTCTAGTTCTGGCCGAGCGTGGTAGCTCACACCTGTAATCCCAGCACTTTGGGAGGCCGAGGCGGGCAGATCACAAGGTCAGGAGATCGAGACCATCCTGGCTAACACAGTGAAACCCCATCTCTGCTAAAAATACAAAAAATTAGCGGGGCGTGGTGGCAAGCGCCTGTAGTCACAGCTACTCGGGAGGCTGAGACAGGAGAATGACGTGAACCCGGGAGGCGGAGCTTGCAGTGAGCCGAGATCGCGCCACTGCACTCCAACCTGGGCCATGAGCAAGACTCCATCTCAAAAAAAAAAAAAAAAAATACTCTAGTTCTATGCTCAGCCACCATCTTATTATTAGACTGAAAAAGGTCGGGTATGTTGGCTCACGCCTGTAATCCCAGCACTTGGGGAGGCCCAGGCAGGAGGATTGCTTAAAGCCAGGACTTCGAGACTAGCCTGGGCAACAAAGCAAAACTCTGTCTCTACAAAAAATAAAGTAAAAAATAAACTGAAATATACCACGCAGTGGCTCACATTTGTGATCCCAGTTACTTGGGCGGCTAGGGTAGGAGGATCACTTGAGCCCAGGGGCTCGAGGTGCAGTGAGCTATGATTGCAACACTACACTCCAGCCTGGGAAACAGAGCAAGACCCTGTCTCTGAAACCCTTCCCCCGCCAAAAAAAAACAAACAAAACAAACAAACAAAAAACAAAACACACACACAAAACCACACAGGACTCCTGGGTTCTCTCCTAAGTCCAGCTCTGTCACTATATAAGTATGTGACACTGAACAAGACAACATATGCCCTGGGCTTCTGTTTATCTATTTGTATTAATATATGGACTACAGCATTTCTAATGTCATATTCAATTAAATAAATATCTGTCTGTCCTGAAACAAGTCTACATGGCAATGTCCTGCTGGACAGTTGGTCACTTTGTCACACATTTGGACTTCTTCATAATTTCTTGTAGGCCTGAAGCAAAGCATGTTGGCTTAACGTATTTAACTCCAGGATGTCTTTTCCCAAGAAATGCAAGGCTTGGCTAGGGACAGTGGCTCACGCCTGTAATCCCAGAACTTTGGGAGGCCAAGCAGGTGGATCACTTTGAGGTCAGGAATTCGAGACCAGCCTGGCCAACGTGGAGAAATCCCATCTCTACTAAAAATACAAAAATTAGCCAGGTGTGGTAACGCATGCCTGTAATCCCAGCCACTAGGAAGGCTGAGGCAGGAGAATTGCTTGAACCCAGGGTGCAAAGGTTGCAGTGAGCCATGATTGCGCCACTGTACTCCAGTCTGGGCAACAGAGCAAGACTCCATCTCAAAAAACTAAAGAAAAAAAAAAAAAGAAATGCCTGGCTTTGGTTTAATAGTTTTTCTTAAGCTTTTAATTTTGTAATGTTTCAAACCTTCAGAAAAGTTGCAGGCACAGAACAATGAAAGGTCTCATACCCTTCACTTAGATTTACCAATTGTTAACATTTTGCCACATTTATTTTCTATTTCTCTTGATTCCCATCCTTAATATACACATTGCTGAACCATTTGAGAATGTATTGTAGACATCATGTCACTTCATCACTAAATACTCCCTAAATATAGCATTTATTTCCTAAGAAAAGAGACATTCTTCTACATAACCACAATACAACTACTTGAAAATTTTAACAATGATTCGACACTATTATCTAAAGTATATTCCATATTCAAATTTCCCCAACTGTCCCAATAATGTGTCCCAATAATGCTTGATATGGTTTGGATGTCTGTCCCCTCCAAATCTCATGTTGAAATGTGATTCCTCTTGTTGGAGGTGGGGCCTGATGAGAGGCGATCGGATCTTGGGGGCAGATCCTGTATGAATGGTTTAGCACCATCCCCTTAGAGATGTGTGAAGTTTTGCTCAGTTAGTTCACATGAGATCTGGTTGTTTAAAAGAGTGTGATGCCTCCCGCTTACCCAACCCTTGCTCCCACTGTCACCACATGACAGCCCTGGTCCCACTGTGTCTTCTGCCATGATTGTAAGTTTCCTGAGTCCCTCACCAGGAGCAGATGCTGGAGCCATGATTGTACAGCCTACACAGCATGCAGAACTGTGAGCCAAATAAACCTCTTTTCTTTATAAATTACCCAGTCTCAGGTATTCCTTTATGCCAACATGAAAATGGCCTCATTCAATGCCCTATGTAATTTTATTTCATTTTATTTTATTTATTTATTTTTTGAGACAGAGTCTTTGTTTGTCGTCCAGGCTGGAGTGCAGTTGCAAGATCTTGCCTCACTGGAACCTCTGCCTCCCGGGTTCAGGTGATTCTCCTGCCTCAGCCTTCTGAGTAGCTGGGATTACAGGCACCTGCCACCAAACCCAGCTAATTTTTGTATTTGTAGTAGAGATGGGGTTTTGCCATGTTGGCCAGGCTGGTCTCGAACTCCCGACCTCTAGTGATCTGCCTGCCTCAGCCTCCCAAAGTGTTGAGATTACAGGCATGAGCCACTGCTCCAGGCCAATGTCTCATGAGGTTTTATTTATTTTTATCTTTGGTATTCCAGGATCCAATCAAGAATTATTTGTTGCATTCAATTTTCATTTTTTTTCCTTCCCTTGAGCTATAATTCCCCAGCCTTGTTTGTTTGATTTTCATGTTATTGACATTTTTTGAAGAATTTAGGCCAATTGTTTTGCAGAATGTCCCTCAATTTGAATTTGTTTGGCTATGCCCTAATGATTAGATTCAGGTTAAGTATTTTTGGAAGGAATAGCTATGGTATTGCTGTGTTCTTCTCAGTGTATCACATCCAGAGGTAAGTGATGTAACTGGTGATAGTAAGTTTGATCATTTGGTTAAGGTGGTATTCACCAAATGTCTGCAAAATTAAAGTACCATGTCCCTTTAAATTAACAAGTAATCTTGGATGTGACACTTTGAAACTTGGTTAATATCCTGTTTCCCAAAGATTTTGACATCCATCATCAGTGCTGGTTGTAAAGTTACTTTGTTTTAATTGCTCTTTACCAAGGTGAATTGGGATAATCAACAGATCTCTGGCAGAAAGGAGGAAGAATCAGGGTGTCCACAGAAAAACCCTGGGGGGAGAGAGAGAGAGAGAGAGAGTGTGTGTGTGTGTGTGTGTGTGTGTGTTCATGATGGAGGTGCTGAAGTAAATTGAGAAGGTAAAGTGGGGCTGGTCAAAGTGGCTCATGCCTGTGATCCCTGCACTTTGGAAGGCCAAGGCAGCCAGATCACTTGAGGTCAGGAGTTTGAGAGTAGCCTGGCAACATGGTGAAATCCTATCTCTGCTAAAACTACAAAAATTAGCCAGGCGTGGTGGCACACGCCTGTATTCCCAGATACTTGGGAGGCTGAGGCAGGAGAACCGCTTGAACCCAGGAGGCGGAGGTTTCAGTGAGCTGAGATTGTGCCACTGCACTCCAGCCTGGGCGACAGACAAGACTCTGTCTCAATAATAATAATAAAGTAAAGTGGGCTCAGCACGGTGGCTCATGCCTGTAATCCCAGCACTTTGGGCGGCTGAGACAGGAGGATCCCTTGAGGTCAGGAGTTTGAGACCAGCCTGGGCAACAGAGCGAGATCCCATCTCTGTAAAAATAAATAAATAAATAAAATTAGCCAGGTGTGGTGGTGCATGTCTGAGGTCCAAACTACTCAGGAGGCTGAGAAGGGAGGATCGCTTGAACCTAGGAGTTCGAGGCCTGAGAGCGCCAAAATCATGCCACTGCACTCCAGCCTAGATAACAGAGCAAGACCTTGTTTCAAAAAAAAATAAATAAATAAAACGACATGCTGTTAGCATTTTAAGCCATTTTAGTGGAGGCTTTGGGGATGTCTCACGTTCAGAATCAAGAAAAATAAATTGTTGCTAGGTGTTGAACAGAACAAACACAACATACTATTTCTGTCTTTACAATTTCTCCATAGTGCAGGACTTAGAGCTTGAAAATAATGGGTACACACAATACAAATAATGCATTCATGTGTCAATTATAGATAAAATAGGCTGGGTGCGGTGGCTCACACCTGTAATCCCAGCACTTTGGGAGGCCGAGGTGGGTGGATCACTTGAGGTCAGGAGTTTTAGACCAGCCTGGCCAAAATGGTGAAACCTCACTTCTACTAAAAATACAAAAATTAGCTGGGTGTGGTGGTGCGCACCTGTAATCCCAGCTATTTGGGAGGCTGAGGCACGAGTCACTTGAGCCCTGGAGGCAGAGGTTGCAGTGAGCTGAGATCATAGAGCCTGGGCAGCAGAGTAAGACTCTGTCTCAAAAAAAACAATAAAAATTAAATAAATAAATAAAATAAAATAAAACAAAAAATATTTTATAGGTGAATTATAACTTCCTTTATTTCTTCTTCCACCATCCCCATTCCATTATATTTTTGTTGTAATTTCACTACACTTCTGTTAGATAAAATTTAGGTATTATTAACAGGAAACACAATTAGTAATCAATAATGTAAGATGAGCAAAAATTTGCAATCAATTTTACAGATAATGAAGTGATGATTTCATGCAGTAAGCGAGAGTAACTTTCAGGAGATTGATTTTAAAAAGAGAGAGCAGCAAATAATTTGAGTATGCCTTTTTTGTTGTTGTTGTTGTTTTCGTTTTTTGTTGTTTTTTGAGAGAGGGTGTTGCCTTGTTACCTAGACTGGAGTATAGTGACACAATCACAGCTCACTGCAGCCTCGACCTCTGGGGCCCAAGCAATCCTCCCACCTCAACCTTCTCAGCCTTCCTAGTAGCTGGGACTGTAGGCGCATGCCACCACACCCAGCTAATATTTGTATGTTTTGAGAGAGGGGTTTTCACCATGTTGCCCAGGCTGGTCTTGAACTCCTCAATCCACCTGCCTGAGTCTCCCAAAGTGCTGGGATTACAGACCACCCTGTGCCCAGCCAAGCATGCCTGTTTTTATCTTGAAGAATTATAGTACAACATGTCTACATTTTTTTCTTCATGTTTCCCTGATTTATCAGAGCTAATTTTCAACAAAAGCAGAATTCTATACCAATGTGTGAGACTAGTTATTAAATGATAGGGAGAACAAACCAAATGTTACAATAAAGGGAAAACATTCTGCAGAGAAGAACAAAAATAAATAATAATAGCGATAATCATCATGATGATAAAGAATGCTAATGAACTTTGATTAAAAAAAATCCTGGAAAGCGAAGATATTCTAATAATAGTACAGTAACATGAACAGAGAAGGTGAATTGTGTAAGAGTTTACATTTTAAGTGGCAAGAACAATTGGGCATAGGAAACGAGGAAATAAGATCATAAAACAATAGATGCCATGTAGTCAAGCAATAGGCATAAAGAAGTCTTAGCAAATTTATTTTTTGCCTTGCAGAATTACATTAATGTATGTCTTCTTTCGTTAGCTTCATATTTCTGTGGTTTATCAGGCGATTTGAACTCAAAGCAGGGAGAACAATGTTTTACTATGACGTCAGTGTTTTAGGAAAAAGAGCCAGGAATGTGAAAAGTAAGCTCTTTGCAAATACAATGATGTCATTGTTGCTGCTGTTGTGCTTCTAGGATAAGTGTGTGATTGTTAATTATGAAAACAGAAATAGTAGTGGATACAATTTTTCTTAGAACAGAAGTGCTATGCCACTAAAACACGCATAATGGAGATTACAAGAACAATCAACAAAGTGCAGGGTATTATAAAGACTGACTTTTAAGCTTCAATATAGCCAATATACACTGTTAAGAACCCAGAATTGTCTCATGAATGAATAGTGAAATAAATAGCCATGTTTTATTAGCTTTATATAAAACTATCTACAAGTTGAACAACCTTTTTGAGCCCTTTTTAAAAACATTTTTGCAATTTGCTGGAGCAATGATTTCTTTTCTGTTTTTTTCTTTGAGCTACAGTGGCTAATCTGATTTTGGCGTTTCAGTAATTATGTCAATTAATATGTGCTGAGAGAAATTTCATTTGTTGAAATGGATACTAGGTGAATATATAATTAGTAGAAGGTTGTCTCTTTAAGTCTTTGTGTGCAATTTTCCAAGATTAGCTGCAATGGAACAGTAGCATTAGAATAGAGATAGCTAGCTTCTTATCAACTATCCTTCTACTTAACTATTTCGTGAAACTTTCTGGTAAGATGAGCCCATCCTAGAAATGGGGCAACATTTTTTAGTTGGGTAGTTCAAACAGCAAAGTGTTTGTTCTGAAAGTCAAGAAATTTTCATTATAAATGAAGATGTTTCCTCTTTTTAGAATCTTTCTAAAGAATAATGGAACTTGAAGATAAATGAAATTCCTAGATATTCATTATTTCATACAGAAACATCTACTGTCTTCCAAAGCTGACAGAGGCACTAAGGTACTCAAATACTACCAACTCATTTTTAAGGACACATGCTTGGTAGGATCCCATGTTAATACTAAGTCTAAGTTCCTTCAGGCTTCTTTTCAGGGGTTTTGAAGTAGAAGTATGAATATCCAACAGTTCATGTCTTTATCTGTACTATAAAATACAACAGCCTAGTTGGATGAGATGGTTAATTCCTGTAATCCCAGTACTTTGGGAGGCTGAGCTGGGAGGATCACCTGAGTCCAGGAGTTTGAGACTAGCCTGGGCAGCATAGTGAGACCCCATCATTAGAACAAATTTTAAAAGGCCGGGCATGGTAGCTCACACCTGTAGCCCCAGCACTTTGGGAGGCCAAGGCAGGAGGATAGCTTGAGGCCAAGAGTTCAAGACCAGCCTGAGTAACATAGCTAGACCCTGTCTCTTAAAAAAAAAATAGCCAGGCTAATGGTGGTATGTGCCTGTAGTTTCAGTTACTCGAGAGGGAGGATCGCTTGAGCCCAGGAGGTCAAGGTTGCAGTGAGTTATGATCACACCACTGCACTTCAGCCTGGGCAACAGAGCGAGACCCTGCCTCAAGAAAAGAAAAGTTTTAGAAGAATAGATAATAGATTGATATCATTTATATAGGTTTTAAAACATGCCAAAAGTACTATATGTTGGCTGGGTGCAGTGTTCATGCCTGTAATCCCAGCACTTTGGAAGACCTAGGCAGGTTATTGCTTGAGCTCAGGAGTTTGAGACCAGCCTGGGCAAAATAATGAAACCCCATCTCTACTAAAAATACAAAAAATAGTTGAGTGTGATGGTATGCACCTGTAGTCCCAGTTGCCTGGGAGACTGAGGTAGGAGGATCACTGGAACCCGGGAGGAAGAGGTTGCAGTGAGCTGAGATTGCACCACAGGGCTCCAGCCTGGGTGAGAGAGCAAGTCAAAAAGAATACTATAGGTTGTTTAGGGATACTTCCACATGTTGTAAAAATATAGAGAAATGCATGGAATGATAAGCAAGGAATTCAGGAAAATGATTCCAGGGAGGGGGTAGGGGAGTGGAAGCAGACAGGGTGATGGGAAATGGGGAGAGAAAACAAGATCCCAGAGGAGATATTGTTACGGGATCTCTGGGGTGTTATTTTTTCTGGCCGGAAACCTCTGTGGCTGTGGCACCTTGGCCTGAGTTCTTGTCCTGTGTCCAGGAAGAATGAGGGTTGCAGACAAGTAAAGGAGGAAGAAGAGTTTTATTTTAGTGTTAGAACAGCTTAGAGGAGTGGGTAGCTTTTCTCTGTAAGCATGTCATCCAGTCTAGTGTTCAGCAGTTAGCAGAGAGGAGGCCCTGGAGAGGGTGGGCCTCCTCACTGTGGGCAAGTCATTCCAACATCTCTGCAGGTCTCTGAAGCTCTCAGCAGAGAGGGTAGCTCCTTTTGGCCGGCAGGTGATATCTGCAGCTCTCAGCAGACAGGGTACTCCTCTCTGCAACTGGTCACCCCATTGTCTCCAGCTATCAGCAGAGAGGGTACTTCTCTCTGCAGCTGGTCGTCCCATCCCGATCTCTCCCTGTTCGTCCTCTAGCCGTCCTCTACCCTGCTCTGGCTGAGCCCAGGGCTTTTATGGATCTCAGAGAGGAGGAAGTGCCTACTGATTGGCCCATCGGTGGCCATGGGTGGCCATGGAAGAGGCACCATGAGTCCCCACTTCCATTGGAGGGACTGACAACCTAGTCCCAGCCTTCAAGCCCTCCCTGGCCTGAGGGTGGGGCCTTACTGGGGACCCTGCCCCATTCTGCCCAGAACTCTGTCTGCCTACTACTGCCATTCCTGGCCCCAAGGCTTGACTCCAACCTTGCTCTGATTCGGGAGCAGAAAGAGGCCAGACAGTGGGAGTAGATACCCCTAAGCCTGCAGGGAGTGAGATGTGGGGGGAATCCTTCCTAGGGCACCTGAGGGTGCAGGCTGCAGAGAAATCCTGGTCCTGTGCACCTGGGAAGGCAACTGCAGCTGCTCCCAAGAGCTCCTGCCCCGCCAACTCAGAAGGGGCATCTCCCCTGCTCCTGCCTGCTTTTTCCTGGAGCAGTAGGCCCAGGTCTGCAGCCACGGGTGTCTGCACCCAGGAAGGTAGATCCTGCCCCTTCCTGGCTCCCTCAAGAGCACAGGGAGGCTGGGATCCACAGCTGCAGTTTGGGTGGCTGTAGCCCCACTCAGGAGGGTGGGGCCCTTGCTTGCTCGGTACAGCAGGAGGCCTGGGTCTGCGGCTGTGGTTTGGGTGGCTGCAGCGGCTCCGGGAGCTCCTATCCCAACTCAAAAGGGACAGGGCTCCCAGTTGCTCCATGGAGTGTGCAGCCCCAGCTGTGCTTCCCTGCTGCAGCAGGCATGATGGAAGCAGCCACTGACATCAGTATTATACATAGGAGGGTTCAAGTATTTTGGAAATGTTTTATTTCTTACGCTACTGGGGAGTACATGATTGTTCATTATATTATTTTGAAATATTTAATAACACATTAAAATATTCATAAATTAAAGTGTCACATAAGCAGAGAAGAAGCTGTTAATTCTGAATGGAAGTCATAACTAAAGTAAGCTTTCTGGATGAGTTGGCCTTAATGGTTAAATTGGTCTTGAGGGATGGGTGGAAATTCAGCAAGTCTGGATGGCAGGAAAGGAGACTGTAGGACGCTGGACCAGCATGAGCAAAGGTGTGGGTTTCTTCTGGGAAGGAGCTAGGATGCATAGAAATATATTAATATATACTACAATAAATGAAGTTGATAAGATTACTGGGGCAAGACCATGAAAGGCTTTGAACACAGCAGAAATACAAAATAATTATTATACTAAGCTTTGTAAATAGAAGCGTGCAATTAGGTCTGGGCTATAACTTTTTTTTTTTTTTTTTTACATAATTCCAAAGGGTTGATAATTTCTTCAACTGGGATGTTATCTGAGTCTGACCAGTTTAGATTTATACTGCTCTTCAAATAAAAATAAAAATCACAATTCATCACAAGTCATCTACCAAATCTATTAGAAGAATTGATCGTCAGACTCATGATCAGTAATAAATACTGAGATCTCTCACTGGTAGCTTTAAAGAGTCATTTAAAGTTTTTTCTTACGACTATTCATCAATTTTCCCACCTGGTCATGTCAAGTGAAACTTCAAATAGAAAACATTGCCTTGAGAAGGGACAGAAATACTGGTTGGTTTTTTAAAGAAATCTAAAGCTTATTAAATTTGCCAGAACGGCCGTTTTACATTTGGTCACCAGCAGGCATCTTTCATTGGCTTCATATGGCAGAGTCTGAAGAATATGAGTTGATCGATGTGTCATTCATCAGAGACACCTGCAGAGATGATGAAAGTTTATCTTGCAATATTATTGAAGGAAACACAACATTTAGAAAATTGAACCACTCATCTCCTCCTCCCCCCTTTTTTAAACAATAAAACTGCAGTTTGAAAAACAACTTCCAACGTGAAAAAAAATTAAAACAGCAGGTGATAATTAGGGCAAAGTTACAACAATGTTATTGCTGATGGGCTACCTGTCAGTTAATGCAAGTTATCACTTCACCCCAGGAATAGTTATTATTAAAAACAACTTATGGGGGTTAAAGAAGGGATGTTAAATGTGTTAGTCTCGTTATTTGCTCACTTGGAAATGGCTTAGAGATAGCTCCATTAACCACCTCAGTTCTACCCTGGTCTCAGTAAGGAATGCACACAAAATAACTGAAAGTTATAAATGACCAAAACATAAACCTTAGCTGCCTTGAGTTAAAATCAATTTTCCTAATAAATTAAATTCAAATATTACAAACCGGTATGTAATATCAAGAATGATGTGCTAATAATTACCATGTTGGCAGAGTACAAAGTGCAAGACAGAGGGATATAAAAATTTAGCGATTTAGAAAGTCTGATACAAAAATAGCTTTTACTAGTGTGAGGCTTGGAGTTCAATTCAATCACTGAGCTATAATAGTATTCTCTGACTAGTCAAGGTTGAATGTTCAAGATGTAGTTTGAGTATTAATCATTGATTCAGATAAAAGATAGCACAACTGAAGAGGCTCTCCTGAGTTAAGTAGTTTATTCCTGAACACAGATGTAAGTTTTTCCCTTTGTGTTTTCCAGAACCACTTGAGTGTTTTCCCTACTATAGAGGCAACCTCTTTTGGAATTATTTCTTTAGCTTTACTCTTTATCAACTATAATCTTTTGGGCAAAGGATTCACCTAAGCTTTTGCTGGTATGAATTATGAGTTCATTCATACTGGCCATTTCAAGTTTAAGCTTTAACTTTCATGCTACTCAGTAAGAAATCTGATAATATGCTATGCTTCATCTTGGTTTACTATATGGTATTCCATTGTACAGCAAATGCATTGCAGGATTCCATTTATATGAAGTACAAAAACAGACAAAAGTCATTTTTGCTACTAAAAGTCAGGATAGTGGTTACCCTTGATAGAGAGGTGATGGCTAAGAGTGGGCACAAATTCGGCAAATAGCATTGTATGACTAAACCACGTCTTTTTTTTTTTTTTTTTTTTTTTTTAATACTTTAAGTTCTGGGATGCATGTGCAGAACGTGCAGGTTTGTTACATAGGTATACATGTGCCTGATGGTTTGCTGCACCTGTCAACCTGTCATCTAGGTTCTAAGCCCCGCAAGCATTAGGTATTTGTCCTAATGTTCTCCCTCTCCTTGCCCCCCACCCCTCGACAGGCCCCAGTGTCTGATGTTCCCCTCCCTGTGTCCATTTGTTCTCATTGTTCAGCTCCCACAATGAGTGAGAACATGCGGTGTTTGGTTTTCTGTTCCTGTGTTAGTTTGCTGAGAATGATGGTTTCCAGCTTCATTTATGTCCCAAATAAATCACATCTTATTTATCTATTTGACTATTGATAAGCATTGGGTAGCGTCATCATTAAAAAAAAGTATTATATTGGTACTCATATGTACACAAGCAATACTCAACATGCATTTATATATCACAGCATTTTAAAGCTTTTTATTGAAGCATAATTTACATACACGGAGATGCATATATCAATAGTACAGTTCAATGAATTTTCACAAACTGAACACACCAGTACCCACATCAAGAAACAACACGACCAGCTCCCCAGAAGCTGATTGGTGTTCTCTCCTAGTCATCAGTTCTCTCTCAAGGGTAACCACTATCCTGAGTTTGAATAGCATCAATGACTTTTGTCTGTTTCTGTACTTTATATAAATGGAGTCCTGCAATTGTACATCTCCCTTTTTTCACTTAGCATATTTGTAAGGTTCATATATTTTACTGCATTTGGAAGCAGATTGTTCATTCTTAGTGTGGTAGAATGTACTCTGTTGTATGACTATACCACCAATTATTTACCTATTTTACTGCTTATGACCATTTGGGTTATTTCCTGTTTGGTGGTTATTTATGAATAGGGTTGCTCTGAGTGATTTAATAGTATTTTGGCACACATGTGACATTGGTATATTCCTAAGAGTGGAACTGCTGGGCCATAGGGTTTTCATATGTTTACCTTTAACAGATATTGACAAACAGTTTTCCAAAGTGGTTGTACTATATACATAGCATTTGACTTCTTGAGGAATCATTCTAAGAAGGGCAATTCAGCATAACCATTAAGAGAACAGGTTTTGGAATCACTCAGATCAAATTGAGCTTATGACTAAGGAGTTGAGGCACCCTGGACAATATGCTTAACTTTTACAGTTTACTCAACTGTAAAACAGGAATAATAAAACCTTTCTCAAAATTTATGAGAATTAAATGAGATATTATTTTAATGCAGTTAGAACAGTACCTGAAACATAATAAATGCTTAGCTTATTATATGGCAGTTATTAATCATTAGCAATTAAAACACAGGCAAAATGGAGAATTACAAACAAATAGGGACAATATAATCCAAAAACAATTTTAATTGTATGATGGAAGAAACCTATGAAACTCTGACCCAAAAGGCATTGCTAATTCCAGGGAGGATTATACTTGGATCCTGAATATTATCCCAAAATGCGTTTGCAAATTACCCTCACCAGAGGCAAGGTTCTTGGATGCAGCGTATTACCATCCATTTTTTTTTTTTCCAGTTATTACTCTTTAAAGACAGGACTGCCAAGGGCTACTCTAGAAAGTCACTAATATAATGCCTTTTATTATATTTCCCAATTTCACACCTTCCTCAACCCAATCCCCAAAGTTGTTGAAAGTGACTGTAATTGCATCATTAGTTCTTAGCTTTCCTGGAATCTTACCTACGACAACTTTCACATCCCCCAAAACTCTAAAAATGAGCCCAGATTTTTGCTTTACATTGCAAAGAACTTGCTTTATTTTGTAGGATGAGCTTGATAACCTCAGCGTGGATTTCAGCAGCTGCCGGAAACAGCACTCTAGAAGTTAACACAGGTACACTCCGTACTGAGGCACTGTTTTAGCTAACTGCTCCAGGGACAGCAGGCTCAGTCCTCTTAGGTAAGTAATTTTGGAAGGTGGCACTGTGTTCCTAATAAATTGAATCAGATCCCGTAGGTTAGTCACTATTCTTAAGAAATAAAGCACGAAATCAACTTGAAGTCATCTGTTGAGAAGGCCATGGATAGACCTGAAAAGGAACATTTTGAACATTTAATTGAACCTCTTTGATTTACAGATGAAAAAACTAGTCATTTAAAAGTCTTGCCTAAGGTCAAATGGTTTGTTTCCTGGACTGGCATAAAGCTCATCTTAGTCACAGTCGGGTGGATGTTCCTTCCTGCTCCTGGCAACTTGCCCCTCACCGTCCCCCCAACCTCATCTTCCCATCAGATTTCATAAAGATCCAGACCTGGGATTCAGAAATGGGGAAGTTGAAGAAGTGTGACTTAAAAGAACGACAAACTATTAAATTGTTATTAGGAATTAATGACAATTGCCTGCTAGAACGTCAAGAAGCAGTATCTTTTCTGTTTTCTACATCGCTGTATTCCCAGCACCTACAACTGTGCCTGCTAAGCCTGGTAAGGCCTAATAATTGTTAAATGAAAAACAATCACTCAATCATAGATATGTCAGATTGTGAGAGAAAACACGTCTTTACTGTTTTCTCTACCACCCTCCTTCCAGTTAATACTAATAAAATGTGCAGATTTGTATTCTAAAGAGGCGAAATCATATACATAGCACTGTAGCACGGTGCCTGGCCCACTGTGAGTAATCAATACATGTCAGTTTATTTTCCTTTTCTTCCTCCACAAGTATGGGCTACTAGGGGGGAAGGAGGGTTGGTGCCGTGGTGTTTATGTGCCTGGACAGAAAGTGAAGAGCATCCAAGAAGCTGCTAAGAGCGGGCTGTCGGTGTCTTTCTGATACGTATAGATCAATTCCAGTGCCCTGAAAAACGCACAGCTATTTTACCCAGAGAGGCTGGTCGTTTTTGTTGATCGATTCTCGGCTGCAGTCAGCTCTTTAATACAACTTTTTATAAGCATCAGCCACATTGCGGCGGGAAAAGCGGCTGTGGTGGAAAAAGCAGGGAAGCCCCCCCCCCCCCCCCGCCCCACTCCCAAAAAGTAAAGGAAGCCCGCGGGGCAGGGACTGCGGTTTGCGGGTCTAACGGGTCCTTGAGCTGGGGCGGCGGTCCGGCCACTCCAGCCCCGCCCCTCGCCCGCAGCCGCCTTCGAGGTTCAAGTTCAGCCCCCGGCTGCTAGGCCTCGCGCTCCCGGATTCGAAGCCGCCCGTGCGTCCCAAGGTCCCCCGCTGGAAGACGAGGCGGGGATCCCAGCGGTCATCCGGGCGCGGGGTCACTCGGCCACGCACTGTGGTGCCACGTGGGGGAAAAGTTTCCAACTCTGCCAGTTGGTGTTCCCATTGCGCCCAGGCGGAGCAAAGGCCCGCGCTTTGGCACCCGCTCCCAGTTCTGTCTCCTCCAGTGGCGCCCCCTCCCAGGGACGCCCCCCTTGTGCCCCTTCTCTGAATTCCCTCCTCCCCTCGCAGCGCAGGTAGCCAAGGGAAAACACCCTTGGGGACTGGGGGGTTTCCCGAGAAGGCGGCCTCGGGCCGGCCAGGGGTAGGGGATCCGGGGACAAGTGTCCCGAGGAGGATGTGGGGAGCGCGCGCGCGAAGTGGCCTGGGAGCAGGGGCCCGCACGCGTCCCCGCTGCGACAGGCGGGATCCTCCGGCTGCTTCCACACCCTGGCGCGCCAACTCTGCCCGGCCGCGGCCGACCCCACGCGGGCGGCCCCCTTCACGCCCCCGCCCCCGCCCCTCACGACTCCCCACCGCCCCCAGTGCGCAGGCCCGGCCGCCCCAGCGCGCATGCCCTGGGCTTGCGAGCGCGGCCAGCCCCCAGCCTTTTGCTTTCTACACACTCTACAACTGGGGAGGGGGCGGGGGAGGAGGGAGCCCAGCCGTCCACGTGATCCCGCCGGCCGGGGCCGCGGGGGCGGGAGCGCGCGCCGAGAGAGGCGCGGGGAGGGCGGGTGCGCGGGAGCGCGCTAGCGAGCGAAAGCACGAGCGAGCGAGCGAGCGAGCGAGCGGGCGGGCGCGGGGCTGGGCTGAGGCGGGCGGCGGCGGCGGCGGTGGGCCGGCCGCGGAGGGGGAGGAGCGGGAGCTGCGCGAGGCAGGCAGGCGGGCGGAGGATGGGGCAGTGCCCGGGCTCCCGCTGCAGCCGCCCGGGGACACGCCGTGCACCCTCCGGCTCGGGGCTTTCTCGGCGGCGGCGGCAGCGTTAGCGGCGGCGGCAAGAGCAGCGTTCCCGGCTGCGCTTCTCCCTCAGGCGGGGCGGCGAGAGAAGCGGCGGCGGCGGCGGCGGCACACCGGTGTCTCTCCCGCTGGAGATTTCTTTCTGCTTTCCTCATCGACTGACTGACTCACCCCCTCCCTTTTTTGAGGAAGGGTGACCTCTTCTCTGGGACTGGAAAAAATATTTTTGTGAGGAGGGGGGCGGGTGGCAGCGACAGGGTTTGCTTCTTCTCTTCTTTCATCTCGCTCTCCTCCCCCCTCGAAGACCGAAAAGCAAACCCCACAACTGCTCCAGCAGCATCCTCCTTCCCTTCCTCCGCCTCCCTTCTCCTCCGCCGCTCGCAGTTTCGCCCTCTCCTCCTCTAATGATTGCATTATTATGCTCCCCTCTCTGGGGGGTCTCGCCCCTTTTGGGTCGCTCCGGAGCCCCGGCCTCCCCTGGCTGCATTTCTTAAAAATTAGGGAGACTGGGAGTGAGTTTTCTCCGAGGCGTGTGTGAGAGGCGGCGGGGGTGTTTTCCTGCGCGAGGGGCGGGTGAAGTTCATTGCCCCCACTTTTCCCGCGACCTTTTTCGGACCCGATTTTGGATCGGGTTGAGGGGGGCGCGGGCGTTTTCGGGGGGCGGGGGGCGCGGCGGAGAATGGCCGCGGGGAGGGCTCCCCGGAGCCTCCCAGTCTCTTGATCAAAGCATTCCGCTATTCTGATTTATTGCCTGCTTGGTGAGTTATTTTTTTTCCTCTAAAGGAGACCTGTGTGTTCAGCCATTACTTTGCTCGGCGCTGCTCCCAGGCATCTCCGACCCTCGGTGCTGTGGGGAGCCCCACACTTGGGCTCCTCGCCTCTCGCCCTCGCTCCCCGTCCCTCCTCCCCTCTCTCCGCCCCTTCCCCCTTTTCTTTCTCCTCTCTTTCTTCCCCTCTCTCCCTTCTTTCGGCCGCCGTCTCCCCCGCGCCCTCCTCGGGGCGGAGGGAAGCCGTGAAGGGGAGGGAGGGCTCGGTGTCAATTTTTTTTGTGTGGCCGCGGCCGTAGCCTGTGGTGGGCGAGCGGGGAGACCCCGGCGCAGCAGAGCCATGGATGGCCCGACGCGGGGCCATGGACTCCGCAAAAAGCGGCGGTCGCGGTCGCAGCGAGACCGGGAGAGGCGCTCCCGGGGCGGGCTGGGGGCCGGCGCGGCCGGCGGCGGCGGGGCTGGCCGGACCCGGGCGCTCTCACTCGCCTCGTCGTCGGGCTCCGACAAGGAAGACAATGGGAAGCCCCCGTCCTCCGCCCCGTCCCGGCCCAGACCCCCGCGGAGGAAGCGGAGAGAGTCCACCTCGGCCGAAGAGGACATCATTGATGGATTTGCCATGACCAGCTTTGTCACTTTTGAAGCGCTGGAGGTAAGGGGGACCCCCCTCCCCCCGGGTTCCCTTTATGCACGACCCCACTCGGCTGCGCCCGGCTCTCCTGCCTCCCCCGCCGCGCTCCGGGCTGTCTGTCTGTCTGTCTGTCTAGGCTGAGGTCTTATTGTTGGTGGGGGGAGCTGGGGGCGCGGGCAGACAGGCAGCAGGAGGGAGTCGCAAAGCCGTGCCTGGTCTCCTCGTTTCCTCGTTTTCTCGCTCGCCTGTCCCCTGCGCCCCCTCCCTGCACCCCCTCCACAGCAGATGGGCAGAAAGAAAGGGGTTCAGGCATCACAACAATGCGCCCCCTCTCCACGGAGAGCTCTGCCCCCACTTCTTCCTCCTCTCCCTCCCCAATCATGGCTTCTTGGCTGGTGGAAGTCTCTTTGCTGGGTTTGGGGCGCCTGTGGACGGTTCTCTGTGTGCTTTCTACAGAGTCATATGTTCGTGTGTGTGTGTGTGTCTGTGTAGTGTATACCTTTCTCGGGTGTCCTCGGGACCGGAGACTGATGGGGTTTTGTGGTTTCTTTGCGCCTCCCCCCATTACCCCCCATATTCTTTTTTTTTTTTTTTTTTTTTTTTTTTGGTGAAGCTGGGGAAGGGGGCGTTTTCTCCTGGTTGGGAGAAAGGAGGGAGGAGGGGAGAGAAGAGGGAAGGGTGGAATAGCTCTCTGTATTCTGTTATGGGGCTCTGTTACAGAAAGGGTTAATTATATTATCTATACACATACATAGGCACATGTGTGTGTGTACATGAGCAATTTAGTTAAAGGACAGAAAAAGGTACACCAGGGAAGACTGGTGGGAGGAAAGAATAAAATCCTAGCTGCTGTCTGAAGGGCTTGTCACCAATTGTCCCTCTGCCTTTCCTTTTTTTGTGTTTTCTTTTTTTTTCTCTCTCTAAGTGATTGGCTTTGTGTGTGTCTGTGTGTGTGTATTTCTTTATTCCTTGGGCACCTGCAGCGTTGATTTCCAAATGCACATTTTCCTCCCGGCCAACTGGCTCCTAGTGTGGGGGAAAAGGGAGGGAGGGGGAGACTGTCCAGGGGTTAGGGGGAAACTATCTTTGCCTGGACCTATCTCCTTTGGTGTGGTATTGGTCATTGGCCTCTATAAATTTAACCGCCTTCTTTCCTCCCCCACCTCCCTGTCCCCACCCCCCCCACACCATGCACACATACACACAGAAGGCTTTGAGATTCTGCAGAGTTGGTCCACCTTTCTTAAGCACAAAACCAAGATACGGTTTATAGTTGGCTTATAGTGTTTCATGCACCTGATGTGATGGTTTGAGGTTCCTGAAGGAAACTTTTCCCTTTCCTTTTTTTTTTTTGTTGTTGTTGTTGTTATTATGGTATTGTTTCAAATGCTCAGATGCGAGCTTTGTTAATGACAGCTTAAATCTCATATACAGTAACTGTACAGGTTTAGATTGCTGGTTCTGTTGATGTGTTTGGGTGTCAGGTTTAAATTTTGTTTTCAAAGGAAGGCTTCCTATCAGTGTTGTCCTTTTCTGTGTGAACTGCTTTTGGTTGGGCTGCTGGTGGTGATGGTGGTGGATGGTGGCCAGTGGTTGGGAGTAAGGGAGGTACTGGTGGTGGTGGTGGAGGTGGTGGTGATGGTGATGGTAATATTGGTGGTGGTCATAGATTTTGATGTCAGCGATTGAATCAGTTACTCTCTGGTTCTAGAATTGGTGCTTTATTGGCCAAAATTTTGAGTGTTGAGGTTCACCACTTATTAGAATAATTCCAACTGTGGCTTTAAGTTTGCCAAGGTGGGTGGTTACCGTACAGTGTGACCTCTTTCTGTCTCTCTCTCTTGCTTTAAAATAGGAGTTGAAATGGCAGCATGTTCCTAATAGAACATGCTGTTTGGAATTTGGTTCATCATTGCTGTCTGTGGTTGGTTTAGGAAAGTACTTGTAAGAGCTGTTACAAGTGGTTCTGCTTTCTGCATGGTTATCCTGGGCTGTGGTGTGGCCCCTCTCAGGAATCAGGAGGGGCCACTAGATTCCCACGAACATTTTTCGAGGACAAGTAGGGATATATGTGTGTGCATATATGTATATCACTTATGCAGTTCTTTTTGATGGTTTTATTTTTAACAAATAGGTGTTTGACTGGGCTTGTGATATATATCTATTTATTTGGCTTTGGCGAGAAAATGTGCTCATTTTAATTTATTTTGTGCTTAAAAACTTGTAATTTTAAAAGAAGACCAAGTTCAAAATGTACAGTTAATACCATTTCTTTCTTTGCTCTGATTATTTTTTTCTGCTACTTTTTTAGATTCAAAATCCAAGTTATTTTGGTTAGCTGAATACTATGCCACCTTCATATCTAAATATCATATGTATATCTATGTGTAGGTATAAAAGGTCTAACTTTTTTAAAAGTTTACTTAAAATTCTGTAGAAAAATTTAAACATACAGAAGTAGACAGAACACCCAACATCCAGGTTTGAGAACTACCAACTCATATCTCATCTTGTATTTTCTATGTTTCATCTGTTTTCTCTCCCACATATGATCTCATCCGTATTTCTCATATAGAAATACTTCTGTATGAATCCCTAAACCATAATGACTCCAAAAATCCTCAGATCCCACCAAAACCCCCACAGCAGTATTATCACACCTAAATAAATGTGTAACAGTTCACTAATACCAAATATCCTGTCAGTGTTTACATTTTAAGAGGCCCAAGTTTTTAGGGAAGCCATAAATACATTTGTCAGATTAAAAACACACAATGGGAAATAGAAATCATCATATATGTCTGGTTCTTTGGCAAAAGGTAGTTTCATTGGCTGTGTGCTATCACATTGTGTCCATGCTGGATGGTCAGAACATATGTGTGTAGTGATTATTAAATTAAAACCTCTGGTGGTCCACTGTATTCAGTCTGGAAGATTTATTGAACTATCACCAAGAAATGTGAGGGCTTATTGGGAACAGGCAACTAAACTATGAGCTTGGACAAAAATGTGTGTTGCGGGAGTATTTGTAAAAGTTAGTAATTATTATACTTGCTAAGAGTTATCCTAAATACGTGGTATGTTCTTGGGCCTTGTGTTTAGAAATGAAATCAGTTGTCACCACATGTCATTAAGGGTGCTGCTGGTATGATATTGTGAAAAGAAACCAGAAATATTGGCTTGTACAGCTAGGTTTATAGCTTGTGCCAGTTCAGAGCAATAACTGGCGAACAGTGGAGTAGCATACTTTGTGTGTTAATGGACACATTATTTGATTATTTTGTTCTGAGTAGCTGATTTTGGACTTCGCTTTTTAAAAAAGAGGCTTCTAACTCATTATGAAATGTGCTAATATAAATAGTTCCAGTTCAACTGATTTTACTGATACTGGAGTAAAAGTGATAACTTGCCTAATGAGAACCTGCATTTTTATCTTGATTATTTTTTGCTGTTGTTGGATTCTTTTTTTGAGATGTTGAAAGCTTTAGACGTAGTTTGACAAGTCTCACATTTTATAGGCGGTGAAACTGGCTGAGATAGTTTTATATTCACAGGACACTTGTCTTGAGTAATTGTGCCCTGAAGTTCAAGTGTATGATTATGAAGAGTCTCATGATAGAAGATAAGAGGGTAGGCGAGGAGGCTAAAGTTGAACGTGGTGTTCTTTTCATTATGCAGTTGAGAAGCAGAATTAACATTGGTATATAGTACATTGTTTGTTTGGATATTCTTTGAGTGACAGGATGAGAGCAAAAATCCCCAAATAAGATGTCTAGTTTTTTTAAAAAGTGGCTTTTAGCAAACAAAGAATAAATGGGAATGTTGGGGTCCTACTACCATCAGTGTGTCCTGATGTGTCAGATAGTGTTGGCTTTCTGCTATTTGGGTTTCTTTTCTGTGTTGTCGCTATTAGGAAGCCATGTGAGTACCATGGCTGAAAACTTGACTTTGCAAATTCATTATTTTTTCCCCTCATTCCTCTTTTGTGCACTGGGTTCTTAGAGCAGCCTCCTTTTTTACAGCTGACCAAGGGAAGCTAAGATGAAATTTGTGGAATTAGCAGAAAAGAGGCCAATTGGAGCTTTGTAGGCTTATGAAAGTAAAGGAAGACTCATTTCTAGTGGTTAGAGCATCAAACCAAGACTTTGATGCGGTCTTCACTTCCTGGCTCTGTTTCAGGGCTTACCCCACACACACATCAGTAGCATAAGCAGGCTGTACAGAATTTGATGTACTTATAACATGCTATGTTAATAGGCTCTAACAATTTATTATGGTCAGATCACTTTTATTTAGTTGTTTAAAAAACAACATTAGTTACGTGCCTTTTATCAGTCAGCAGATGTTTATGGAGTGCTTAATATGTGCAAGGCACTAAGAATATAGAGAACCCAAACATAAATGTAGCGTTTTGAAAAAGTATGTAGTTTAGTTGATAAATTAAAGCCAGCACCTGTGAAATAATTTTGAAACAGGCACTTGAATGCCTAATATCAACTAAGCACGATAGGCTTTTAGAGACAGGCTAGTGAGATAGGCTGAAGTGTTCAAGAAGGCTTCATGGGGTAGATGGGACCTAGAAGGGTGAAGTGATTTGGATATATGGGGAAGGAGTTAGGGCTAGGGAGAGCATTCTAAAGGAATAGTGAAGAAGGCACATGAACCAGATGCTATGTGGTTAGGACTCGGAGGCTAGGAAGGGCTGGTGGAAGTAAGTACAAAGGTAAGTAAAGAGTGCTTTTAGTGGGGCGGGAGACCTGTGGAGACCCACATTCCACGCTTGGCCTGCCTAACTAGTGTAGCCTTTGGAAGTTAACTTTCTAAAAGCATAATTTCCTTTATCCATTAGTGGAGAGATTTAAACTAGTTTAGAGCAAAGCTTCTCAAGCTGAAAGGGAACATAACTTTACAGGATGTTCATAAATTGTGTTCTAGACTGAAACAGAGTGATCTACCCTCAAATAGTTTTTGAAACTTGATGGGCTAGACAAAATTAAATGGATGCCTTGTTCTTTCAGAATTAAAAGTCTATTGTGTGAATGTGAATTTTGAATATCAGAGAAGGCACTGTGATGTGTCTAATTTCCTAAATCTATTTTGACCACAGAACACTTTTATTCTCTGCATTGTAATCTATAATCTAGTATGGGAAGTACTAGAAAGGATCCAAAAAAGTCCCTCCAGATCTTGGAATTTGGTGATATCTGAGTCTGGGGTGAGTGGGCTGATGGTAGACGACTTGGAAAACCAGGCACAGAAGCTTGTAGTCAGTGCGTGGGAGCTGCTTCTTAAGCAGGAGTGGCAAGGGGAGTGAAAGTGAGGAAGATGTAAACAGTGAGGGAGACTAGTCCATGTCTTTTCCTGCTCCCCTTTCCTGCCTGATATCTGCCTTTTTACTGATTGTCACCAACCCCAACAGGAGGTTCTCATTAATAGCTCTTTCAGTGTGATGATACTAGCCCAATTCTGATGCCACCAAACTGCCCTTCAGCCA
This sequence comes from Macaca thibetana thibetana, assembly GCF_024542745.1. Classification (NCBI taxonomy): domain Eukaryota; kingdom Metazoa; phylum Chordata; class Mammalia; order Primates; family Cercopithecidae; genus Macaca; species Macaca thibetana. Next base: position 133,578,058 of record NC_065580.1, on the reverse strand, counting down.
ATGTTTTATCCTCTCTGTCCCTTCTAGTTTCATGTATTGCTGCTCTTTAGCAACCTGTAAAAAAAGTTGGATGAGAAAGGAGGTTGACATTGATGTTAAAACAAGGATTTCAAATTATCTGCCTTTGGCTTGCTGTATATGAAGTGGTAGTTCAAAAAAGGGTCAGAACCTCTCTTTTGCTATTAGAGAGCCAGGAAAAGCTGTGGAACTGTGTTTCTGTTGCATTTTTCACTTTCTTTTTTTGGAAAATTTGGCCATGGGACTGTAAAGGAAATGGGTCAGTTCCAGCGTTTGACTTCTGAAAGTGTGCATAGCTTTAGGACCTGAGAAGTGATGAGAGAATTTGGAGGAAAGGAAGGGTATGAATAGTGTGTGTGGTTATGAATTCAAGTATTTTACTATAATTACCGAATTTCAGTATTTTACTCTATAAGGCAGACCATCACTTGAGGAGTATTTATGTGAGATGTGGTTGAAGGTTGTGAGATGATGGTTCCATGCAGCTTGTGTTAATTGTGGATATTAACTACTTGCGCCTTTTTTTGGAATTAGAATATAAATGAATTCGTGAATTTAAAAAATGAATTGTGAGGTTAGGAATTGAACCTTTGATCCTCTCTGAGAGTAGTGTTCTGTAGTTCTCACTGTTGAAAAAGGGTTAAGAAAACAGAACAGTAAACATGATTCAAGGAGTGTTAAGGGTGATAAAGAGATTCTGAGACTCTTCTACACCACAATTCTATGTATTGTCAAAGATAAATGGTGACTATTTAGTTTGAAAGAATGTTAGGATTAGAAATAAGGTCCCCAGATGGACACAACAATAGTTGAGGCTAGCTATTAAGGAATAATTTAGGTCTTAAGAGTTATGAGATTTGGAAGCCTTTGGACAAGAAGGTCTGTGGCACTTTGTGTGTTTGTGTGTGTGTGTGTGTGTGTGTGTATGTGCCCACCTGTGTGCATGTGCAGGGTGAAGGATGGTGGGTTAGTGGCTTTACATTTTATTTTATTTTATTTTACCCCTATCCTATATAGTTGTCATAATATACTAAATGCAACCTAACTTTGTAAAAGTGCTTCATGCTGTTTTTTTTCTCCTCAAGAAGCAATTTTTTTTTTTTTTTTTTTTTCAGAATTAGGATTAAACCCAATATGCTGCAGATGTAGGATAAAGAACCTAGTAATGGGATAGCAGCTGTTAATTTTAGAAAGTTTTGAAAAGATTCATGTAGATTTGAAAACTCAGATCACTGAAGTTAAGAAGAGCAATATGATAATGAATTTGGTAAAACTTGAGACAGGAGAGGATCAAAAATAATTAGTAAGCTGGAGCAGAACTGTTTTCTCTTAGGTAATCAGAACCTGTTCCATTAATGTAGACTTTTTTCCCCTCTGGAAGGTGGAGAGAATATCGAATTTAAGACTGGTGAGACCCTAAGTGTGACTTCTTTCTTCAAAATCTGAGCTATGTTCTCCTTCATTTCTTCTAACAAAATTCCAGAGTAATGATAGTTTCTATTATAGCTTTGTATCTGTTGGTATGCAATCAATACATATTGTGAGGTCACAAAGAATAGGCCCTTTTCATGCTGTTAGTATGAGGAGGGGAGGAGTGGATTTTCTAGAATTTGACTGCTCCTGTTTGTTTAGGAAGAGACTAGACAAGTATAGGCTTCTATGTCTTAGTCCTGTTCAGGTCTCTGATTCCATCCATTGCAAGGGGCTCTGGACCCCAAAATCATATGAATTGGTGCCTTCTTTGAAGGTGTTTATTTCACATATTAGTGTATGTGACTCTCCTAGGGTCCAGTTAGATTCCCCGCTCACCTGCTGCCTACTTTCCTCCTTTCCTTCTTTTATCTCTCCTTCCGATCCTTCTTTCCTCTCTTCCCTTACTGAGGTAGAGCTATCAAAATTATGAATGCTGTTAATAAAAGGGAGTGCATTTAGAACATTGTGTATGAAACGCGAAAATTGAAAAGTTTTTAAATTTCATTATTTGAACTGTGACAATCTGCTTGAGGAATTCTAATTTAGCTCTCTAAAGGTGAATTGCTTGCCACAGCTTTCTTGGCTGTTACAGCTCACTTTTCTAATTTCTCAGCTTATATCTGAATTCTAGTTAGTTTGTTTGCCAGAGCAAACTTTATAAATAATCAACTGCATACAAATATTTTAAAAATGACTTAACTGTCATTTTAACTTGCCACTATACCTCACGGTGCCATACCTCCTTGTTACCACTGGAGTCCTGGAAAACCCATGTGCAGTAAAATGGAGTCACAAGAGAAAAGCCCACAATTTGTAAGTAATGGAAAATTGCCAATGCAAGTTGGGATTCATTTTCGGCAGAAAGTCTTTAAATTGAAAGTATTGTGTGGCCGCTATTAACTGAAGCACAGCTTGCAAATTTAGATTGCAACTCTTGGTTATATGGGTGAAATCTGATATTTTCTTTCTTTTTTTTATTTATTTATTTTTGAGACAGGGTCTTACTTTGGTTGCCCAGGCTGAAGTGCAGTGGTATAATCATGACTCACCACAGCCCTGACCTTCCTGGGTTCAGGTGATCTTCCCACCTCAGCCTCCCAAATGCTGGGACTACAGGTGCATGCCAGCATGCTCAGCTAATTATGTATTTTTTGTAGAGATGGAGTTTTGCCATGTTGCCCAGGCTGGTTTCAAACTCCTGGGCTCAAGCAATCCACCCTCCTCAGCCTCCCACACTGCTGGGATTACAGACGTGAGGCACTGTACCCGGCAAGCAATCTGATATTTTCAAACTGTGGCTAAGTTGTAAACCTGAGACTGAGTTTTAGTCATTGCCAGGGGCAAGTTGTGATGACACCTGAGGGATCTCATTTTCCTTTTTGTCCCCATACCTACCCTCCTCTGCACCACAAAACCTCATTTTAAGTTTTTGTAAAGTTTCTGATCGCAGTAATATTTTAGAACTTAAAAAGAGGAATTAAGAGATTACAGTCCCATATTGTAAGTATTTCTTGGTTGTTATATTGAAGTGGACTTCTTTTTCTTTTTTTAATTTCTTCTAGATCTCTTTGTTCAGTTATACTTGTTGGCTAAAGGTTGCTGGTTAAATGTTGTTTAGTGAAATGTTCTGTAGTTAAAATCTTCACAAAGAAAAAAAAGTAAGAATGAAGGTGTGGATAGCACAATAATTGAACGTTAGATTATTACTTGTTTTCTAGCCACATGATAGAAATTCCAGTGACTTCCACACATTCTGTCTGTACACGTTCAGTTGGCAAAGAGAATGAAGGTCCTGGACTGTGTTTTTCTAAGAAATGATCTTATATAGTTGAAGTGAAATTATACTTTCACTGGAGCAAAAAGGGAAACAAGCATTTGATAAGTGTGTCATGCTGCATATTACGGTTTGCTCCCTCATTTGTTATGATTACTTGAAAATTACAGTTTTGAGATTAATATGCAGAGCTAAATCTTTAGGAGGTATCCTAAAGTTAGGACCTACACTTTTTCAGAGCAGCCTTTTGATCCATTTTATTCCAGCCATTGGTAGTTGATGTGCTTTCTAAGCCATGTGGCATCAGAGGCACAGATGTTGTCTTTAGTGATGTAGTTCTACCTCTCATTTTGCAAATGAAAACACAGCCCACGGGGGTTAATTGACCTGTTCAAGATCACACTGGGAGTTAGAGGCTCTCACTGTTACCCTATGAATCTAGGAGACTACTTCTTGTAAGTTAGTACTGGGGAGTCCCAAGGATTGGGAAGCTTGGAAGGAGATTTTTAAAAAACATAATGTATAAATGTGGATGAGCACCCATGATTGTAAGCTTCCCATTTCAGCTAAGAAATGTTCTGATTTACACAATATCAAGAACCTTTAAAAAGCATTGTTCCCTCCCTGCACTCTCTCCCAGTATATCACCCTGAAATTAGTTGGCCTTTCTCTGTAGATACACTCATCGTTTTTAAACACTGCCCCCACCTCCCTTTTATAAGGATGTAAAATAAAAAAAAATAAATATTGGGGTGGTTTCTCATCATTGAATGTTCAGTGGAAAGATAAAATAATTATTTGGATGTAAGATGACCTTAATGTGGCCCATGTAAAATTTTAACAAAATTTCTTGTGTAAAATATTTTCGTTAGCCTAGCAATCAGTGGAAACTCAGAGCAACTTCATAACATTGGTAGCAGGATGTATGGAGTGAGTGAACTTTGGAGTATAGTGGAGTTGAGGCTCAACCAAAATTTTCTTCTGAAGAAATACTCAAAATATTAAATCCACATGATGTGTTGACTAAGGCATCTTGCCTGTTCATTGCTGAACCAGAACATTTATAACAACTGTTTGTCATGTGTATATATTCATAGCCATTCATATAATTAAAAGAAGTTTTCATGGGATTGTAATAACATATCAAGATGGATGTAATTAAAACAGAAGCAGATTGACACCCTGAATTAAATGCAAACCATAAACCAGGATACCTGAGCATTGTGCCTTACATATTTGCTGTAGGGGGCAGTGAGCCAAATATGCAAATAAAAAGACATTGATGAATTTCCCTGGGTGTGTATGTGGTAGCAGAGAACCCAACTATTTTATTAATCTTTTATCAAGCATTGTTTAGATTTGCAGCAGCCATGGAATGTATTAATTTGGCAGACCAAATAGCTTAGGACCAGAAAGTAGGAAATAATAAAGGGAAGACATGATTGATACGCTGTCCTATAAATAACACATGCGACTGACAAAGGGGCTGAGTAATCTTTAGATCTGTGCTTCATTTCATTAATGGAGTTGTTAAACCAGGATGTTTGAGTTGAACTTCAATCAGAGAGGCTCTGCCTCCCATTTAAAATGCAGGCCTGTCTCTAGTTACTCTCTGGACTGATATGTTGACAAAATTGGTGTAAATCGAATTTTTGTAAATTGGATCAAATGCACCAGGGGAATCTTGCTGTGAAAAATATGAGTCCTTTTTATCAACTATAGTACTCCTCCTCTCTGCAGGGAGGCTGGGATTTTGGTGGAGTAAGTCTCTTTAGATGGGCATTGCTTCCTCTGAGACAGTTTTCTGCATATGTTCCCCGTGCTCTGTTCCCTGTGCTCCTGGAAGACAGTGACTGTGAGATTTGCATTTTCTCTTCAGGTTTTATACCTCACTTGGTCGGTGCTTCCAGGAATAATTGGTGGTGATTTGAATAAGCCCGCATCATTCAGATTTCAGAGCTTGGTTTTCAAGTGCTTGCTAAGGAGGGCTCCCGGCTATGAATATGGAGTATGATTTCCATATCTGTTCCATTGGGGAGTCCAGGCATGTCATAACCACTTCAGAGTCATGATTGTACCGAGACACCCTAGCTATAATTTTTCTATATGACAGTTCAGTTTTAAAATTGTAAAGATGCCAAAAGCAGGGCTGCATTGTTATTAGGGAAGTCAGTGACATCTGTTATATCTTGTTAACCAGGGGAGGAAAATGCTTTAATCAAAACATCTAATTATGCCCTATGAACTGATGAAATAAATATCCTTTGCTAAATTTTTGGAATTGGCCTTAATGGAAGAAGCTGGCCTCTATCAGAACTGTGAAGTAAATTTACCATTTTTATTTGGAAAAATATTTATTCCTAACCATAGTGACATAAGGGTATTTTAATTGTATCAGATTACTTTTATACTGTGTGTTGAAAATAGTTGTTTTTCAGAAGTTGTTGAAGCCAGCATCACGTTTCTGTTATTGTGCTCTCTGACTCCCTTAGCATATGAGGCCTCCAGAGGGAGTTTGTATTTCCAGATGTGAGCCTAGGAGGATATGTGGTGTCTTAGAGCCACCTGGGGAGGGAGCAAATGATAATTGCAGGTGAGATGCAGGGGGATAATTCAGCCTGTGTGCTGGGAGGTGCAATTTCACACCTGAATGTTGAGACCTGCTGTGTTAGACACTTGTGTTGTTTTAAAACGTTTTATTAGTCTAATATAGAAATGGACCAGATTGTCCCAGGTCACCTTCAGTTGAAAGAATATAAATGTTTTTAAATATTGAAGTATAATGTGATTCCAGAAATGGTTCCTGTGTTTAAAAGTAGTTTTACATATATCTGAAAGCATTAAAAGCTGTTTAACTCAGCATATCTATACTGCCTCTACCTCTCTTGATCATTTTTTAAAAATTGTAAATTATTTCGGCAATGTGGCTTTCGACTTTGAATCATTCAAGCTTCAAACTATCCAGTAAAACCATCCTTTTATCTATATTTCAAACCTAGAATTAATTTTAACTATAGTTATTACTTGTTTCCAGAATCACTGATGATGATGATAATAATATTAATGATAGTACATTACTGATAGTCTTAATGCTGGGATATGGATTATTTCTGAGAAATGAGTAGGTCTGAGAAATGCTTTACTTCTTAGCTTTGGGGGCATTTCATCTTTCTGACATGGTTTTCCCATGTATGGAGATCTTGGGACCCGCCTGAAGGAGTTTCTGAAGTGTTGACTGTGACACTATGGGCTTCATGTTTACTTTGGGATCTGGTGGGAAGTTCAAGTCCTATTATTTTTTCCTTGGTCTGTTTTATGCTTTGTGATGGCTCACTGTGTGTTTTTTGGGCGTTATGACTAGAACCTTGGAAAAAAGAGAGCCAGAGTTTTCTCCCTATATTTCTATTTTAAAACTTTTTTTTTTTTTTTTTTTTTTTTCCTGAGACACGGTCTCATTCTGTTGCCCAGGGTGGAGTGCAGTGGCACAGTCATGGCTCACTGAAGCCTTGACCTCCTGGGCTGAAGTGACCTTCTCACCTCAGCCTCCTGAGTAGCTGGGACCACAGGCGCATCTCACCACGCCTTGCTAATTTATTATTTATAGAGACCGAGTCGCCCTGTGTTGCTTAGGCTGGCCTTGAACTCCTGGGCTTAAGCGATCCTCCCATCTTGGCCTCTCAAAGTGCTGGGATTATAGGCGTGAGCCACTGTGCCCAGCATTATATTTCTTATGTATTGTTATTCTCCCTGTATTCTCTGCCTAAATGTAACCCCTGCACTCTTTTTATATATATCCTTCTGGGGATATTTGAGGCTTTCAGAATTGTTTCTTTCTTCACTCAATAATCTGTGCATAGTAGGTACTCAGTCATTGCTTATTTACAGTTGACAAAATTTCCATGAGAAGAAATTTTTGAAGAGGGAGCTGCTATTTACTATTTGCCTTGTGCCAGGCATTGTGCTAGCAATTTTGCATTCGTTATCCCATTGACACACCCTATGAAGAAAAGAATAATATCTCTGTTTTATAGTTGAAGACACTAAAGCGCAGAGCCGTTAAATCAACTTGGGCAGGATCAGTATAAGAGAGGCAAGAAATGTAGCAGTTTTTGCCTGACTTGAAAGCTTGGGCTCCTTACCCCTTTACTCATTTTCATACAGATACATTTTGTGAAAGATTGCCACATGGTCTCTGGTAGACCACATTTGTTCATTGTTGTGCTGAAAATGTTACAAAGGATTTTCTAGGTATAATAATAGGATTTACAGGAGGGGAGAGTACTTATTGTCCAGGTCTTTATTTCCTTTGAAAAGTTAGAGCTTACAGTTAGGTTGCTGCCACTCATACAATATATCTGTAACATATTCCTTGTTGTTTTTTCTCTGTCTGTGTCCCTTTCACTGTTTCTCCCTGTTATAAAATCTGACCTTTTCCTAGGTTATACTACTCAGGTAGATTTTAAACCATTGTCAAAGGCAAGGATTCAGGCTCATGATATTGAGGGTTATTGTATGTCAGTGTCTGTTCTAAACCCTTGCACTCATTTATCTCACTGAATTCTAGAAGTAGCTCTCTGGAACACAAATGTAAAATTGGAATAAGGACTGGCATGCCCTCACAGATTACTGTGCATATAAGCTTATATTCTGCTATAGATTCTGAAGTATTTTGTCTTGTCTGCTTTTAAACTATTCTGGGAAGCAGCTCTTCTCTTGGGAATCTATTTCACAATAAAAAAGACCTTGTTTTGAGGGCTAGGTGTGTGTTTTTTTAAAAAAATCTATTAGGAACTCTATTCTTTCTGGTAAAAGACCACACTAAATAGCTCTTTTTGCTTTTCTTGATATCTGTATCTTGAAGATACCAGGTGACAAATAGTCCATTGATATCCTCTGTCATTATTTCCTTTCATTATTCTAAGCAGATTTGCAAATTGTTCTCCCTCATTTCCCATTCCACCCTGTTGAGGTTTGTTTATGCTACAAAGAGTATCCTAATGAATATGACTTGTTAGATTTGCTTCTTCAGGAAATCCCAACTGCATTTAGAGTACTGTACATTTTTGAGAAGCCCCCTCCTCATTTCCCCTGGGCTAAGTTGGGCCTCCACACAGGTCATCCTCTAGGACTTCAGGATTCAAAACTACTCCATTACCATTCATTTACAAGGAATGGGGGTTAGTACAAAGACACACACACAGAATACCTTCATTGGGCCTGAATTTTCTAAAAATTTCTAGATGAATATGAAGATCAGTCAAGTTACGTACTTCTGTCAAGAGTCACTCTCTGTCTCTCTCTCTCTTTTTTTAAGAGATGGGATCTCACTCTGTTTCCCAGGCTGGAGTGCAGCAGTAATCATAGCTCACTGCATCCTGAAACTCCTGGCCTCAAGCGATCCTCCTGCTGCAGCCTTCTGAGGAGCTGGGCCTACGGGTGTGTGTCACCATGCCTGGCTAATTTTTAAATTTTTTTTTTTTTTTTTTTTTTTTGCAGAGACAGGGTCTTGCTGTGTTGCCCAGGTGTCCTCAAACTCCTGGGCTCAAGTGATCCTCCTGCCTCAGCCTCCCAGGTAGCTGGGACTGCAGGTGTGAACCATTACCACGGCTAATTTTTTTTTTGGAGGGGTAGAAATGGGGTCTTGCAATGTTGCTCAGGCTGGTCTAGAACTCCTGGTCTTAAGCGCTTCTCCTGCCTTCACCTCCCAAAATGCTGGGTGTGGGCCACTGTACCCATCTGAGTATCCCTTTGAAGAGATGTGGCAATTTCTTCTTGGAATCACCATGCTCTGAGATACACAGTCTTGCCTTTCTCTCTCCAACTACCTCAATAAGCACAATTGCCCCTTTGTATGTCCAGAATGGAAATGCCATACTAGAATTCTGTTTTACAGATTATAATTGTTGGGGAGACCCAAGTCAAAACATGTTCTTTGAAATTTAAATATAACTGTAAAAGGAACCACAGAGTCCAGGGCTTTAAAGTTGATCTTTTATACTTTAATTTTATGTATTTGTAAAATACGAGTTCTATATTGACTCTAGGGCCTGCTCAGATTGTAAACTCTTAGTAACTGTGTCTTTTTAACTATTCCCTGTGTCCTTCCTTGCCCCTCTGGTGGTCTTTAATACCCCTGTTGTGATATTTTTGATTAAAGAAACATAGTATGAAGATGGGCTGTCAGGGATGGATGTCAGTTTCACTTCAGGGTAGTGGGTGCCACCTATTTTCTGTTTTCAGGTGAACATTACTTTAGCATTATTTTTTTTGAGACAGAGTCTTGCTATGTCGCCCAGGCTGGAGTGCAGTGGTGTGATCTCAGCCTACTGCAACCTCTGAGTCCTGGGTTTAAGTGATTCTCCTGCCTCAGCCTCCTGAGCAGCTGGGATTACAGGTGCCCACCACCATGCCCCGCTAATTTTTGTATTTTTAGTAGAGATGGGGTTTCTTCGTGTTGGCCAGGTTGGTCTCGAACTCCTGACCTCAAATGATCTACCTGCCTCAGCCTCCCAAAGTGCTGGGATTATAGGTGTGAGCCACTGCATCTGGCCTATTTTAGCATTCTTGTTGTAGATTTCTACATCTGCTGCCCATATTTCAGCTGTACTCTTATTTTGTTTAGTATGATATACCTGGGATTAGGGACAGACAAATATGTATGCGCAACCTCATTTGGAAATTACATTGTTGAAATACAGCCCATATGGCCATTGTAAAATGGTTAGTACTGCATATAATTGCCTTTCCAATGATGTGCTTTGTCATTACTTCCATCTTCCAAGAAGCACTCCTGTAGCATGCTGACAGAAATAGCGTCATTAGAAAACATATGGACATGTAAAGGCATTAAATCATCTTTAGTTTAAGGATTAGATTACAGTGTTAGAGGATGGGTCACCAGGCTTTCAATCGATGACTCTTGCTTAGTTCAGCACTGCTAGACTGGATGATAGAGATTTGCCAAAGTCCAATTTACTTGTCTGCTAAGTGTACTTCATATCTTCCCTGCAATTGTGAGAACGTCCTTTAGCTGTGTATAAGTCTCTATATCATAGTATTGCAGCCAGTTGGCTTCTCAGGAATGTTTTTTTCAACTATTCATGTCCTGTGCAGAATTCCTTTCTAGGATGCTCCCTCAACCTCTGTTTTTCTGAATGTGAGCCCAAAGCAGGCTAAGCCAGGATTTATTTTATTTGGGGGTCATTTAGATATAAAAAGAGACTAGGTGGTGGAGTCAAGAAAGTACCAGGTGGCTGCCGTATTGCCCAAATATTTCCTCCCTTGTATAGCATCTATCTCCACGTGGGTCTCAAGTCCACCTCCCTTCTTCCTTTCCCCTCTTAGAAGCAATGGGATTGTTGCAGCCTAGAGGCTCAGTGGTAGATCCCAGAGGCCAAGGGACCATGTGATAGAGTATGGAAAGAGACCACCCCCTGAATCCTGCCCTTTGTAGTTGGATGTTTTTTTCCCCCCACAACTAGATAGGTTTACTATCTGGCTGTACATATTCTAGGGATGCAACAGCTGTGGGACATGGTATGATTTGAATTTTCAGGGTCCTTTTTGTAGTTGTCAGTGAATAGTAAGTGAAATTGCAGAATGGAACATCATTCATCAAATTTAATATGTCTTCTGTGGAGTTTAGCAGAAATAATGTGGATTTGGGGACTTTCAGAGTGATAAGGGACTTTGGAGATCCTCATGGGCAGTGGTTTTGGGTATCCCAGGGTACGCTGAGTCATTTGAGGGGAGATCCTGACTTTATTAAACCAGAACTCCACCTTTACCTGTCTTACATATTTATATTGATGTATTAGGGTAACATTCTCTTTGGGAAGAAAAAGGTGTCTGGATTTGCTTATTCTTTCATTCAAAAAAAATTTATTGACAGCTTCTATGTGCTAGGCAGGCACTATTCTAGGCACAGGAAGTACCACAGTAAATAAGAAAAAATAGATATCTATTCTAATGGAGTTTATATTCTAGCAAAGGATGGGGGGACATACTGTAAAAAAATAAACAAATATATAATATGTTGGGAGGTGACAGGGGATTTTATAAAGCAGGGTAAAGCAAGAGTGAGAACTTAGCACAGCAGGTCCTCAAATAACATCAGTTCTTTTCATTACAATGTTGATGAGAAAAAAAATTGATTCCTGGCCAGGGCAACTGTGTGGAGTTTGCACCATCTCCCCGTGTATGGTCAAATTGCTTTCATTATGCATCGTATCACGTATTTAACTGAGGACTCACTTGTATGTGTATGCCTCCGTGATGTTTTATCCAGGGTGGGTTAGATAAGGCTTCTCTGAGGAGGTGATATTTGAGCAGAAACTTGAAGGAAGCGAGGGAGCAAGAAATACAGATACACCGGAGAAGAGCTTTCAAGGACAGGGGAGAACAAGTGTAAAGGCTTTGAGGAAGAAGGAGTGGCATGGCATGTGAGCAACATAGGAGACGTTGGTGACTGGAATGAAGCCATTGAGGAGGGTACAGAGAGTGGGGAGGGGCCTGTGGTCACTTTAACTGAGTGACTCCAGAAGCTTAGAAACAGCAGGAAGCAACTGTCCAAAGCCCTCATTCCCCAGCTGAAAGTGTTTTTGAATTTCCCCAAGGTCACCCAGCTGATGTTTAAACAAGAGCACATCTGGAGCTCACATTATATTCTTTTATGGTAGCTTCTCATTGTACCTCGTGCCGCCACTCCAGGTCTTAGGAGACATGGGGCATCTTTTTGGAGACAAGATTTGTGTCTCCTTTCCTGTTAGTGGGTGTGGCTCCTCCAAGAGATGTGCTTCAAGACTGTACAGAATTCCAGTGCCCAGTCATCACAAATTGGGAAACGGCTTTGCCAGTGCCAGAATCACCACCATTTGGGTGATTATTTTAACCACAATGGCTCATGTTTATCACAGGCTTACTGCTTGTGATATTTGTTGTACCCAGAGCTTTACGTGTATTAACACGTCTAACCCTCACAACATCTCTGTATAGTAGGTCACGTTATCGTTATTTTAGAGATGAGGAAACTGAGGTGCAGAGAAGTTAAGTAATTTCTGTATGGTCATGTAGATAGAAAGTTGTGGAGTCAGGATTTGAATTTAGACCATTTGCATTCAGGGCCTGCATTGAGCCTCTGACACAGAGGGGGTTGAGCTTGTCTTTAGAGAAACTAATTGGAATACGCTCCCCTTGCCTCCATTTTAAGGTGGTTCTAGGGCCTAGCCTTGGGAGTAATACCAGCTTGTCACAACCCACTTCTGTGACTCCCGGTGTTAGTTTGTATAGAGGATTTCACAGCCAGTCTGGCTCAGTACTGGCAACTTTGCTGATTTTAGGTGGATTCCTGATTCAGCAGGTACCTTTGGTCTTTCTGAGCTGAGTTTGACTAGAGCATTTTTCAAGACCTGCATGAGAGTGTATTACAGAATACAGGCCAGTGTTTTCAAGTCAGCCGACCCAGTTTTAACTGGTCTTTTTTAGCCCCAGTGAAGTAAAAGCCCCAGACACCACCAGTGCCCATAATCCATAGGAATGTAAAATCATCTATTTAGTACTGGTGCTTTTGAGGACCAGTACACTATGAGCTTGTTTTAAATTTGTCTAAAAATGTGTGCATATGTATATATGTATATATACGACTATGAAATGTTTTCTAGGTATGGAAAAGTATAAAGCATAACATAGACAACACCCATGTACCCACCACTAACTTTAATAAACCTTATGATTTTACTATAATTTTCTTAAAATGGTAGGTTATTTTTAGTGAGGAGGAACCACAGTCAACTGTAAGTTTCAGAGCCCAGGAGGCTCAAACCTGGCCACACATTAGAATACCCTGGGGATACCCTGGGGAGCTTTAAAAAAGTCCCTGTACCTCTGGGAGGGTGTAGGAAGCCCCCACCTCTGTCATCAGAACTTTGAAAAGCTCCCCAAGGGAGGGATTCTGTCATGCAGTCGGGGTAGAGACCTACTGTTCGGAGGGTTGTGTTCGGTTTTTCTTCACTGGGTTCTCTCAGATGCCTGGTACCAAGCCATGTGTGGTATTCCTGGCCTTTATATTTCATTTTCTTAAAGCATTTTTTAATGTGGTTCTACTTTTCAAGATTCTGGGGGGTAATGTCCTGGGGAGTTCCTCTCCTTAGACTCTTCCCTCTTCAGCACCTTATGAGGCAAACCAGATATATTTACATATTCGTTACAAAGCATAAGCATCAGGAACTCTTAGAGAGTAGGAGTGAGGCATTAGAGAGGGGACTGAGAAATTCAGAAGTATTGGGAGCTACCGTCTGTTGAAAGTGTTTGAGATAAGTGAAAGTTATAACATTACTTTGGAAGCCAGTGGGGACGCAGGGTTTCATTTAGAAAACCTGGAGTCACACATACCTTTACAGGAAGGCTGTGAGCTGTGGGATGGTAGTTGAGGGCCTTTTTGGTCTACATCACAGGTTTATCAGTGAAATACGTGGTAAGATGTACAATAAGATGTGCCTTGCCACCAGAGTGGTCAGTTCTCTGTGGCCACACGTCCGTGACTGTATCCTCTTTCAGAAGTGCTGTCAACTATGTGTTATGTTTGGCCTATTTATCCTCTGTGGGCCTTGGCTCCGTGCAGCACCTCCATCCCTGTCTGCCCACTCATTCATTCAACAGATAGTTGCTGAGTTTCTTCTCCGTGCCAGGTTCTGTTCTAGGCACTTGGGATAAAAACAGTGAACTAAACAAAGCTTCTGCCCTCAAGGAATGACATTCTGGGGATGTGGGGGAGAGGTGGGTGAGTGGGTGGTGTTACATTCTGGTGTCGCATTGTTTTTTGATGTGTCTAACACAGAAAAAGATGTGTAACTGTAATCCTCTTTTAGAAAGCTCTAGGGGAGCCATTTGGCAGGTAGGGAAGTGTTTTGCCTAATTTGGCTTAAATTATGGTTTTTTGATTCTGAGGATTTCGATTACAAATGCCTCCATGAATGTATTTCTTCAAGAGAAATTAAGTGCTGAGACATTAAAGCTTGCAGGGACCTTTTGAATTGGTTGGATTTTATTAACAGCTTAAAATGATGAGCATGATGTACAGTAAGGTTCAAGCTTAGGGGAGATGCTGAAGAAATAAGGATACTTGATTTTCTTTCCTCTTGAAGTGGAATCCACTAATCCATCTGTGCTCATAAATTTAAGAGAAGGAGGGCAGAAAACGAAAGTTTATTTCTAGGGCTCTCTACTGGGCAAGGCTATCAGTTTACCTTCATTGAAAAGACTTAATCAGAAGTGAAACTTAAATCTGTTACAGTTGTCCACAGCTGTCCAGGGAATTGGGCACTGATGAATACCATCGGACGGACCCCTGAATTGAGGGAATGCCTCAGAGGTCATGTTTGGAGTTAGTCAGTAAAATGGATCTTGAGAAGAAAATAGAAAGTTTGAGGGAAAAAATTACTGGAAAAGAAATCTTAAAGCGTTTGGATTAGATGTTAGATGGATGAAGAAAACAGTGGGTGATATGATTTCCTTTCTGGATTGCCATCTTCATCAGATATTGTTGTTGACTAAAGAAAACATATTCCCAGCATGTAAGGACTCTTTATACCTGTGAGCTCTTAAAAAGAATCATCTGAAATACTAAAAAAGCAAGAATATGTTGTTTCACTAGCTTTTGATTCCTAAAGTAGATTTTGACTTCTGGGTGTGGGAAGGTGGGTGGAAAATGAGTTTTTGTTGTTGTTCAAAGGCATGAAAACATTTTTGCCAGTTTATGTTTTCCTGGTGCATTTAGAAATCTGTGGATCCTTGGGGATAGTGTATGCAGGCAAATAGAGAATCCAGTACTTGTGAATCTCCCTGAATCCACAGGTTTGGGAATAAGGGCAGGGACTTGAGGGTTCACAGATGTGAAGGTTATACACATAACTCATGCAGAGAGATACAAGATCTTTTTGTACCCCCTTTGATTAGAAAGAATGGGACGTGAAAGTACTTAATTGTCAACTTCGTCTTCACCATACGCCCAGTATTGATGCACCAATGATAATAATAATGAGAACAAGCATTTATTGAGTATTGAGTATTCTAATTGCTTAAATCAACTCGTGTAATTCTCACAGAGTGGTCCTGTGAGGTTAGTGCTGTTATGATTCCTATTTTAAAGGAGAGGAAACAGGAACATAGAGTTTACACCCAAGGACGAGTGTGTCAGTGGTGGAGCCTGTACATTTTGGCTTCAGAGCCTGACTTGAACCACTACATAAGGGAACTAAATAAATGCTTCTTAAGAGTTTTATTCTGATGTTGCTTTTACTGGGACTTTCACTCTTTTTTCTACCCAACCCGGCCCACCCTCACCCCACTCGCCTCCACTTTATCTTTGGATGTCTTCAGAAGTTATTATATACCTTAAGCTTGCACCTTATTATAGATGAGAAAATAGAGATCTAGAAAATTATATTATATAATTGTTCTGTATGACCTAGTGAATCAGTGGTAGAACAGGGACGTGGAACCCAGGTTTTCTGATATTTAGGTCACTGCTTTTTCTCACTGCACTGTATTGCTTCCATTAAAAATATTTTAAACTAACTGAACTAAAAATTTATAAACTTAATTTGTGTCACTTGTACTTCTGTGGATGAACTAGATTAAAATAACTAGGTGCTATGAGATTGTGCTCTAGGGAGGAGGGTGGTAGACATTTTAGGAACTAACATTTGCCTCTGGGGTTATTTGACCTACTCTTGAGGATGTCTTTCTAATCTTTGGTAGGCGTACTTAAAAGTGAGGGAAAGTATTTGAGGAAATACAAGAGCCATTTGCAGACTTTAGTTTTGTATGATCTGTGGGTTTATGGAAGGGTTTTTTTCTTTCTTTCTTTTTCTTTCTTTCCTTCCTTTCCTTCCCTTCCTTCCCTTCCTTCCCTTCCTTCCCTTCCTTCCCTTCCTTCCCTTCCTTCCCTTCCTTCCCTTCCTTCCCTTCCTTCCCTTCCTTCCCTTCCTTCCCTTCCTTCCCTTCCTTCCCTTCCTTCCCTTCCTTCCCTTCCTTCCTTCCTTCCTTCCTTCCCTTCCTTCCCTTCCTTCCCTTCCTTCCCTTCCTTCCCCCTTCCTTCCCTTCCTTCCCTTCCTTCCCTTCCTTCCCTTCCTTCCTTCCCTTCCTTCCCTTCCTTCCCTTCCTTCCCTTCCTTCCCTTCCTTCCCTTCCTTCCCTTCCTTCCCTTCCTTCCCTTCCTTCCCTTCCTTCCCTTCCTTCCCTTCCTTCCCTTCCTTCCCTTCCTTCCCTTCCTTCCCTTCCTTCCCTTCCTTCCCTTCCTTCCCTTCCTTCCCTTCCTTCCCTTCCTTCCCTTCCTTCCCTTCCTTCCCTTCCTTCCCTTCCTTCCTTCCTTCCTTCCTTCCTTCCCTTCCTTCCTTCCTTCCTTCCTTCCTTCCTTCCTTTCTTTCTTTTCTTTCCTTTCTTTCTTTCTTTCTTTCTTTCTTTCTTTTCTTTTTCTTTCTTTCTTTCTTTCTTTCTTTCTTTCTTTCTTTCTTTCTTTCTTTCTTTCTTTCTGCCTTTTTTACTTTAACCTCCAGTGGGGACACAACTAACTGAAATCTTAAAAACAAACAAACAAAAACCCTAAATACAAGCCTTCTTTCGCTATTGTTTGGCAAATAAGATTTCACAAGAGGGTAGAAAGAACTGCCTTGATTCTTGGTGTTTTAGACTTTCCTATAGTCTAGTTTTTTGTTTTTGTTTGTTTTTTCTTTTGGTCTTGTGATTACTTTTGTTGTTACCTCTTTCCTTGGCTAATGCTTTGTTTAAAAACAAGTGCTCTGGTATTCCAAAACAAATTATCCAGCAGGCTTCCCGATTGTGTTCTCAGATAAAAGACCCCAGGGTAGTGCTCTAACTCGAATTTCTAAATTCGGTTGCCTATGCATGCCTGAGAGCAAAATTCAGTTTACTAGTTCGCTTCCAACCCAGATTAATATGATTATCTAAAGCGAGGGAATGTACATTTGAAACAGGAAATGTGGATTGGATTTACCCTTTCAAAGACCCCTAATGGGAACCCGGGATGTAATGAGTAGACTTTTGTCTGGGGTTAGATACTGTGGGCTCCCGTTTGTTTTTGAGTTTTTAGGTGAATGAATGACTTTAGTTCTGTCATTAAACCTCTGGAATTCTAAGGTTTCAACAATGTAATAATGATAATGAAAATAGGGAAAGGCTCCTAGACTATGCTGTGGAAAAATACATGTTCAGATTTTACTGAAGACCCAGAATCCCATGTGGCCACAAATAATTTGATTTCACAGTTTCTATTTCTAGATATACAGGATGGGGTTGCCAGCAGAAGTTATATAGTGGTTATAACATATCAGCTTCCTTTTTAGGGAAGATACTGTAATTGTGAGAAAAATGGTCACAAAAGCCTTGGCCAAATATTGTTTGTAGTTGGTAAGAGAACACTCAGTTATTGAAGCTTCTGCGAACCTTTTCCAAATAATTTACACCTTTTCCCTAAAGGAATCTTCCCACCTCAGCCTCCTGGGTAATTGGGACCACAGGTGCTCATTACCACACCTGGATGGATGAATGGAGATATATATATACATACACACACACACACATATTTGTAGAGACGGAGTCTTCCTATGTTGCCTAGGCTATGTTACACTTTTTGTCACACATGCTGAGTATGGAGAATTTGGAGTAGGTAGTTTCAGATTTGCAGATCACAAGTTCTTGCCTTGTGCAGTGGTTTCTAAACCCAATTGCATATCTATACCTCATGGTAACTTGTTAAACATACTGATTCCTGGACTCTGTGTCTGATCTGCTAAACATTAATCCCTGCTCTGTGGCTCTGGAACATTAGTTTTTTGTTTTCTTTTTGGGGTGGGGAGGAGGGGACAAGGTCTCGCTCTGTCACCCAGGCTAGAGTGTAATGGGCTGACTGCAGCCTCAAACTCCTGGGCTCAAGCAGTTCTCCTGCCTCAGCCTCCCCAAAAGCTGGGACTACCACCACTATGCCCAGCGTTTTTTTTATTTTTTTGGGTTGATACAGGGTTTCACTTTGTTGCCCAGGCTGGTCTTGAACTCCTGGGCTCAAGGAATCTAGCTGCTGAGGCCTCTCACAGTGCTGGGATTACGGGTGTGAGACACTGTGCCTGGCCTGGAACATTTAGGTTGGTTTTTTGTTTTTGTTTTTGTTTTAAAAATCAAGTTCCAATATAGAAGCTTCGGAATCACTATTTCATAAAATATTTTTGAGTGTTTTCCTGGGGCATTGGTAATGGTGGTGGTTTATAATAATTTATTTCTATGCTACGTAACTTTTCTGAAAAGAAAACGTTCATGTGTATTTGGTTTTAAAACCTTATTTACTGTGAAATAGAACAGATCCTGGAAAAAGTATAGTGTACAGCTCAATGAATGATCACAAAGTGAATACCCAGGTAACCAGTACTCGGATAAAGAAATAGGACTTTGACCCCTCGCAAAAAATTATTTTTATTAGATTCCTCAAATTTTCTCTTCTATTCCTCCTCAAATCCCAAGAAATTAGAGATATAAGTAAAAGTTGATGAAACAGTATATTAAGGTATAAGTGAAAAAAGCATTGTCTTTTGGTAGGTGGTCTTTCTTAATTACTCCTTTCAGTAAGATTTTGGTGGTTAAGTTTGTGTTGTTTATCTATGTTTTGATTCAGTCTTAAGCCAGTTCTTGACAGTGACTGTCTATTAATGCTTACAGCCAATATTAAGATTATGTTCTAAGATGTATCTTTTCTGCAGTCTGTTTCACTGAAAATATTCTCATGATAGTTTTGAAAATGCGTAAGGACAGATTATCTTCTGACTCTAATAAACAAGTGAGTCTTGTCATTAGTGTCCAGGTAACTTAGGAAACCTGTCTCAGTAGCCAAGTATCTTTATCTGGTACATGATAAAATGTGGTTTCTTAGTTTAAAAAAAAAAAAGTTCCTCCCTCCTCTCTATCCACCCAGAATAATCTCTCCTCCATTCCAACCCAATCAGAACATTTAAAGCCCTGATGGCTTTTCTTTTTTCCACTGAAGAATCATTCAGTTCTTAGTGAGAGAAGGTCCAGCTGTATTAAATAGCAAGCTTGCCCATTTTCTTTGGAAAGGGATGCTCATGGTAAAAGGACCTCAAGCAAACCCTGCACTTAAGCTGTGTGCAAGTGGAGGGAGAGAGCTGTCTGCAGCCACCTGCCAGCAGCTACACATCTGTGCTCTGCTAGCAACCATGTGGGCTCTGTGGATGTGAGAGCTGCTCCCTTTCCCCTCCCTGCCTCATACTTCCCCATCATAGTGATCGCCACTATCAACTAAACAGGTGACAAGACTCCAATCACCCTGCCCTGAATGGCTCTCCATCTTCCCAAAAGTACACCAGAGGCCTGTTTTGTTACAGTACATTGATTAAATAAATATTCCTATATGCACAAAGGAACTGAAATCTGTTATGGCACTCTGCAGTTATCTGTCCATTAATAGTGGAGAAACTACTGCCACTTTTCTCCCCTCAGTGCCCCCCCCCGCCCCCTTTCTTGTCTCTACCACGCAGATTCTCAAAGGTGCCAGTAACAGATAAATTATCTGACCTCTGCTTTCAGGCTTGTGTGAAGCAGGAGGGGTGGTGTCATGCTCTTTGGTGAGGCATGCCGTTGGGGCAGTGCCCAAGTGTATGGATAATAGGAGAGCCCGAATGATTTAGATTAGAAGATTCTTTCTTGCTTTGGGGTTGTGGGACCTTTGTCTCTCCCCTTCAATTCTTAGCAGAAGCGGACTCAGAAAGGTCTTTCAAATTAGCTTGCCTCCCTTTTATAGAAAAAGGGTGCTTCTGGCCTTGAAGTAGTTCTGTGTGTCTGCTGTCAGATGTGGAAGCCACAGAGCGTCTGTGAAACTTGGTCCCTTGCGTTTATTTACAAGTTTCTTTCAAATGGCAGTGGCAGGAAGGACCTTTACCATTTGGGCAGATAGCCCTAGTGGTTGATGGGAGGGCTTGGTGGAAGGGCAGGCTTTGTGAAAGGTCCAAGTGTGGAATGGTAGGAATTCTAGCCATGGTGGTGCTGACTGGTTTCCTTTCTTTCTTGGCGGGGCAGGGGCTGGGGTGGAGTGTTGATTAAAAGAACACCTAGATAAAAAACATGACTGATTTAGAAAGTGTTATTTGGGCTGTGCACGGCGGCTCATACCTGTAATCCCAACACTTTGGGAGGCTGAGGCTGGAGCATCCTTTGAGTCCAGGGGTTTGAGACTAGCCTGGGAAAAACAGTGAGACCCCGTCTCTATAAAAAATTTAAAAATTAGCTGGATGTGGTGGCTTACAATGGTAGTCCTATCTACTCGGGAGGCTAAGTCAATAGTATCGGTTGAGCCCAGAAGAACGAAGCTACAGTAAGCTGTGATTGCCCACTGTACGCCAGCCTGGTGCCAGAGTGGGGCTGTGTCTCAAAGAAGAAAAGAAAAGAAAAACGTCCCAGACAGGGAAGGAGAAGAAAGAATGACAATGGAACATAGGAAATTAGGGTTGTAGGGAAGACTCTGTGAACATTATTGTGGTGTGAAGGAATGGCATGCAGAGAGAAGTGTGATGGAAGGGAGGTGTTGAAATGTTTACAGCTCCTAACATCTACCACCAAGGAGGGGGCACCCCTTTGACAGAAATGAGACGGGTGTTCCTGAGTAGTTGTGACATTAAAAAAAATTGCAGGGAACCTTGTAGCTGCGTGGATGGCACAGACACATAAGTAGGGAAAACTGTTGGAACAGGTAAAGTGAAATCTCTTAGTGTGTGTGTCTTCCAACTGACTGTGGGTAATTAGTTGGAAATGACATTAACCTGAGCTTAATTGTAATTTTGCATAGTAACAACATACCAGCTGTTCACTGTATTCTTTCCTGGAGGTGCGATTTAATTATTTATTTATTTATTTTTGCTATCTTTTAAGGTCCAATTTTCTGTTGTGTTTTCCTTAAACCCCGCCTGGTTGCCGTATCCACAGCCCCCACAGTTTAGCAGTAATGTCATTTTTGTTGCTTTCGTGCCCACTGTGTGATGAGGGCTTGGGATGCTCTTGGTTTTGCTAATGACTTGAATTTATAAAGGGCCACATTGGAAAGTCACTGAGAAGCATGGGTGATTGGAAACCTTGTGTTTTGGGCTCTTCCACAAGGTTTTAGTTTATTATATCAATCATATGGATAATTCTAGGCCTTTCAAAGGTGCTCAAAGTATCAAGTGAACAAGCTGAAAGAGAAGTTAATTACTGAACAGTGATTGTTCTGATATAACCAATTATTGGATCATTAAATGTTTATTACCTTTTATATGCTCCTTTCCCCATAAGGGCAGTTTCTTTTTTAAGTCATTAAAACAGAAATGGGATCTTAAAAAAAAATTCTACTTAAAAAATTTCCACGAGACTGAAGTATTAAAAAGGTCTTGTGTGATCTGACAGCTGAATAGCCTGTTTTACTTTGGTCTGTTGAATTAGTAATTAATGAAATGTATTGCCTGAGCAGAGAAAATAAGATTAGTTTTGTTTAGAAAGAACACAAAAGCAAAACATTAACCCCCAAATGCAGGCTAATATTAAAATGCAGTATAATAAATAGAAATAAAACAGTCTTCTTGAATGATAAGATGCCTAATGGTAACATTCATTTCATTGATTCATTCATCACTTTCTTGAGCACCAACATTATGTTTAGAAGGAATGGGTTTATGTACATACAGAGGAGGCAAGGTGCCCTGTCCCCAAAGACACATGGGTTAGCAGAGCAGTTAAACAAGACACTTTAGGCGGCCAGGTGCGGTGGCTCACACCTGTAATCCCAGCACTTTGGGAGGCCAGGGTGGGAGGATCACCTGAGGTCGCGAGTTCAAGACCAACCTTACCAACATGGAGAAACCCCGTCTCTACTAAAAATACAAAATTAGCTGGGCGTGGTGGCACATGCCTGTAATCCCAGCTACTCGGGAGGCTGAGGCAGGAGAATCGCTTGAACTCAGGAGGCGGAGGTTGCAGTGAGCTGAGATCGCGCCATTGCACTCTAGCCTGGGCAACAAGAGTGAAACTCCGTCTGAAAATAAATAAATAAATAAAAAATAAAAAAACTCAGACACTTTAGTAGCTACTGTTGCAATGTAGAAAGTGGTAGGATAATAAGTACACGGGCATTTCTTTGGGGAGGAGTGGTTATAAAGACAGCTTACTTCTGGAGGCTGAGGCATCCTGTGGATTAAGAGTAGGGGAGAGCATGGTTATGAAGAAGAATCTTGCTTTTTGAGGTCACGGTGTCCTGTGGATTGAGTAGAAGCCTATTACTTGGGTTCACAGCCCAGCTTTGCCACTACTTAGCTGTGTGACCATTTATCTCAGTTTCCTTGTGTGTAAAATGGAATAATAGTAACGCAATCCTCACAGGGTTTGAGGATTAAATGAGTTGTTATACGTGAAGTGTGTATGACAGTTTATAGCACATAATGAACATTATAATCTTAGGTTGTGGTTATGTCATTTTTGTGGGATAATGTGATAGAACTTCTTTTTTTTTTTTTTTTTTTTTTTTTTGAGACGGAGTCTCGCTTTGTCGCCCAGGCTGGAGTGCAGTGGCCGGATCTCAGCTCACTGCAAGCTCCGCCTCCCGGGTTTACGCCATTCTCCTGCCTCAGCCTCCCGAGTAGCTGGGACTACAGGCGCCCACCACCTCGCCCGGCTAGTTTTTTGTATTTTTAGTAGAGACGGGGTTTCACCATATTAGCCAGGATGGTCTCGATCTCCTGACCTCGTGATCCGCCCGTCTCGGCCTCCCAAAGTGCTGGGATTACAGGCTTGAGCCACCGCGCCCGGCCAATGTGATAGAACTTCTTAGGGGAGATGGTATTTGATTGAATGATGAGGAGCGGAAAGATGTTTCAGGCATTTCTTGTATTGTCTGATGTAGCCACATACCTAATTTATAATGCCTGCAGTAATGTGTGCTTATGTAGTGCCATTGTCAGAATATTACAAAGGGCATTTACAGACGTTTATTCTAAGAAGAGTCCTCTGAAACAAGATCGTTAATGCATATTCTTCTGAGGTGTGAAGGGGTACAGAGCAAGCCCATCCTGTTTTTCCCTTGAGGTGTGCTTGGAGCCTGTGTTTGTTGTGGGTAATTTAGACCCACAGAGAGAGGAAACTTTCAAATCTTTTAAATTCTATCTTAAATTCTTAAGTTATATTTGCAAACAAATGTGGTAAATACATTTTAAAACATTTTCTGTAGCTTCTTCCAATAGTGGAACTAGTTTATTCCTGAGGTACCAGATCATAGACAATTGTCTTTAGAGGAAGTTTATAATAATGAACATTTGTCATAACTGTGAGGTTGCCACTTTGGATTAGTTTTCACACTGCTGAAAAGAAATCCCTGAAACTGGGTAATTTATAAAGAAAAGAGGTTTAATTGGCTCATGGTTCCACAGGCTGTACAGGAAGCATGGCTGGGGAGGCCTCAGGAAACTTACAATCATGGTGAAAGTTGAAGGGAAGCAGGCATGTCTTCATATGGCCAGAGCCAGAGAAAGGGAGAGGGGGAGGTGCCACACTTTTAAACAAGCGGATCTCCTGAGGACTCTTTCAGGAGAACAGCAGCAAAGGGGGAAGTCTGCCCCCCAGGATCCAGTCACCTCCCACCAGGCCCCACCTCCAACATTAGGAGTTACAATTCCACATGAGATTTGGGTGGGGATACAGACCCAAATTATATCTTATTATGCTCATTTTACAGTGAGGAAACCGAGGCACTGAGATGTTCAGGAGTGTTGCTGAAATCAAAAAGAGGTGTTGACCCAGGATCTAAGCTCTTCATTGCAGTTGCATAAACCATTTCATTTGATTTGTGTGTTTTACAATAACCCTTTGAGAAAGGTCAGTCAGCTATTACGTGCGTTTTGGGAAGTATAGTTTATGAGAAGTTGGTGGGGCATCATAGTGAGCTTAGCGTGGACTGAAAATTTTGGGGTGACTGTTGTATACCCTTTTGCTACTTCAAGCAACACATTTTTGGGCGTCAAGATCTATAAAACAACACAGAGCTTGGAGGAAACATTGAGTCTGTAAACTGTGGAAATTCTTGTGTAGCTTGGAGTGAGACCCGTGTGGGAATCTTTGGCAGCCACTGTTTACCACCTTAACTTTTCTGAGCATGTTTTATTATTTGGTAATATGGAGCTGTAGTACTCCCTTTCCTCAGGGCTGTTTCGAACCTAATGTTTGTAAAATTACCTGACAGACATTGCTAGCTCTCAGCCAACAGAGGTGGGATTGTTGTTAATTGTTTCAAACCAGGGGTCACACAGGAAGCTGAGCCTGGGTAAGAAGTCCAGCTTCTTGACTTCTCTGGGGCTGGTTCTCTCCAGCACCCATGCCATATTGCTGGGGATAAGGAAGATATTTTATTGAGATGAGCCCCAGCTTCTCATTAGAAACTACAGTCCTGATTCTTTCTCTAGACTCGTCAGGTTGCCAGTTGATCCAGTAAGTAATGTAGTAAATGTAGTGGACCCAGTAAGGAGTTTGGGGTTTTCATGGAGTGATTTCCTAAAATCACTGCAGTCAGTAGCCTGTGAGCCACATGAGGGTGGGGGACTTGTTCTCTGTGGTGTTCACCTTGTATTATGCAAGGTGATGGGACAGCTGGCACATAGTTTGGAGTCTGGCAGCATTTATTGTATGAAGGAAGGAAGGAATGAACAACCTCAGTGAGCTATAGAAAATGGTATGAGAAAGGGAACAGGATTTTTAAAAAATTCAGTTTTGTAAGATAGAAGAAATTGAGGCACTGAATCAGGCAGGTTATGCCCAGTCTCTGTGGTCACCAGGCCTTACAAATTGGGCATAATTTATACCCTTGAAGATGTTGCATGGCAATACCTTCTGGTGGGCAGATCACCTGAGGTTAGGAGTTCAAGACCAGCCTGGCCAACATGGTGAAACCCCGTCTTTATTAAAAATACAAAAATTAGCCAGGCGTGGTGGTGCACACCTGTAATCCCATCTACTCTGGAGGCTGACACAGGAGAATGGCTTGAACCCTGGAGGCAGAGGTTGCAGTGAGCTGAGATCATGCCACTGCACTCCAGCCTAGGTGACAGAGCAAGACTCTGTCTCAGAACCAAAACCAAAAAAAAAAACCATATTTTTATTGTGAAACAAAATTTTATCCATGTCAGGAATTTCTTCTGAACTAGAGTATATTCATTCCTAATTTGTGATTTGAGTCTGTTTAGTTGGAACTTGTGGGGAAGGCTTAGTGGAGCTGTGCTTCTAAGGATGTGGTATTCTCACAGGCAGCTGTGCTAACCATCTTGCTATAAACTAGCCACGAGTAAACGTCTGGTTGTGAATCACAGCGTGACCTTTCAGGGAAAACAAAACAAGCAAACCACCAAACACATGAATCAGATTTTCTTTAGTATCAGGATTGTAAAGTCTGATGTTTAACAGTTTGTCAGGCCCACTTGGAGCAGTTGAGACAACTTCCTTTCTCTATTTTTGTTTGTTCAAGATGTAGAAGTGCAGTCCTTCTTTAGCAACACATTTGGATAAAAACTTTAAAGTTTTCTTCCACTGAGTTAAACTATATTGTTTTCCTCACCGTCATGGACTTTTATAACAATTAAAGATTCCTGGTTACCACTCAAGCCCTACTGAATCAGTCTCTTGGAGTGGGACCCAGAAATCTATTCTGAAGAGCACCCTGAGTGATTCTATGGTTAATCAGATTTGGAAGCCACTGAGATAGAGAATGATAATATTGTATTTTCCATCCATCCATTTATTCTCTCTGTTTTTTTTTTTTTCCTTCTCTGTGGTCCGAATATCCATTTATTCTTACTCATTTATCCATGTCTTGAGTAGATTAGAATTAACTACCTATATGGCATTGGTCATTTTAAGAACTAGGCATAGAAACAAGAGGTAGAACACAATCCCTGCCCCATGGAGTTCACAGGCTGTCTCAGAAGTTTTTAACTTTGGGTTGAGTGTTAAAGGATTCACATACTTCCCAAAAGCCATGAGCAGAAGATTTTGTGCACATACTTTTTTTTTTTTTTTTTTTTAAAGCTTTCATCAGATTCTCTAAGGGGTCAGTGACCCACAAAAGGTTAAGAACCAAGGTCTTGTGCTTGCACAGCTGTTCTGGAAAAAGTAGAAGAGGGCAGTGTTTCTGTTGCCACTTAAGATGTTTTTGACCTTTTGAGAGGCAACAGCAGTTTGAGGATTGTACCTGTTTTCTGCCCCACTTAAAATATTTAAAAAGAAGAAAAAATAGTTTAACATCTGGGTCAGGGTCAGAACAAGACCAAGGGATATGGAAAATAGTTATTTGGTGAACTGCATCACATTTAATGTTAAAGAGTTGCTGACAGCGAAACAGCCTGGTGGTCAGCGTGTTGGAGGAACTTCTTAAGCTGGATAGCATAGGCAAAGTTCATTCCAGTTTTCTTACAGTATATAATTAGCCAAATTATGGATAACAATTTTCACTGCATGGATATACATAAAGACTAATTGTCTTATTTTTGTTCCATTTTAGCCCCAGCATGTCCATTGAATTGCTTAATTCCAAAATAACTTTGCCAGCTGTATGGCGGATACATTCTTCTTGATCTTCTAAAATCCCCAAATAACACTGTTCATAGCAGAACAGAATTGGATATTAAGAAAGAACATCTTTAACTGCTGCATAAAGTTTACTTCGTAAAACACTAGAACCTTGTATGTATAATGTTCTTATCCCTAAGGATAACTTTATAATTGAATTTCAATTAAGGATCTTCTCTTCCTTTTTCTCCTCCTCTTCTCTCTAAGTTGTACTCATTGAATTCATGTTTCAATGGGGAACATAAATTTTTCAAATATTGTTGTTCTGGTAATGCATTTTAGGATCTGGAGAGGGCAGTCGGTGGTATTAAATGTTATCAAATAGGTAAAATTCTTTGGCCATTTTCTTTGGTATAGTTTCTTTGGAGCTTAGGAGGATGTTAGAGGTCTTTGTTGTCAGTGAAATCTTGTAATGTATTTTTAGGCTGTTCAAATGTCTGGATCACCTATTTTGAACTTTTGCATATACCACCTTACATTACTTATTTTTATAAAGTGGACATTTTATCTTTATAAGGTTTTGGCTGGCTGGACAGTGATTATGTGTTCTAGGTCTTTATAACTTTGCCATTACCCGGCATGCTGAGCACATAACAGACACTCAGTAAATATTTGATTAATTGGATATGTTGTACCCAGGAGACCAGAAGATGAAATAAGTCTAGAGTTAGAACTTGATACATGCTTAGAAAGGTAGGAATGTAAAAGTCGATTATGAGATCTCTTAGGCTGAATGCTCTCCCTGCTTCTTCCCTGTCCCTCTCCACCCCCTCCCATCCCTTCTCTCTTCCATCCTGCCTCTCTTCTCCCTTCCCCTCTCCCACTCCCACCTCCCCTCTCCCTGCTCCCTTTTCTTTCTCTTTCCTTTCCCTTTCTCTTTCCTTAATTTTCTTTTCTTTCTGTTCATATATAGGTAGTAGAGCCAGCTCATATTTTCTAGTTCTTTAAAAATCATAAGTATTTAGAATTCC
The DNA here is from genome assembly GCF_024542745.1 of Macaca thibetana thibetana. Lineage (NCBI taxonomy): Eukaryota > Metazoa > Chordata > Mammalia > Primates > Cercopithecidae > Macaca > Macaca thibetana. Next base: position 133,550,171 of record NC_065580.1, on the reverse strand, counting down.
ACAGTTACAAGGAGAATTTTATGGTGGAGCCACAACACTCAGTTTTCATTTGGAAAACGTTAAATGTAGTGAACCTTGAGAGAGGTTTTTATTAGTTACTGCTTTTATTTTTAAAATAAGTTTCATTGTGTATTTGTAAGATATACAACATTATAGGATGCATAGAGATAGTAAAAAGGTTACTATATAGTGAAGCAAATTAACATATTCATCACCTTACATAGTCTCCCTTTTTTTGTTGTTGTGGCAAGAGCAGCTTAAATCTACTCATTTAGCATTAATCCCAAATATAGTCCAATTTCATTACCTTTAGTCCTCATGTTGTACATTAAATCTTTAGACGTGTTCGTCCTACATCTCCTCCATTTCCTTCTTACCCCAGTAACCACTGTTTTGTTCTCTGTCTCTGAATATTTGAAATTTTTTTTTAAAGATTCCACATATAAGTGAGATCATGCAATATATATTTTTTTCTGTCTCTGGCTTATTTCACTTAGTACAGTGCCCTTCAGGCTCATCCATATTTGTGGCAAATAGTAAGATTGATTTTTTTTTTAGGGCTTAATAATATTCATACACACACACACATACCCACACACCCACACACCCACACCCCCCCCTCACAGTTTATCTATTTGCCTGTCGACAGACGCTTAGGTTGTCTCCATATCTTATGAATAATGCTTCAGTGAACATGGGAGTGCAGATATCTTTATAAGGGGGAGATTTCATTTCTTTTGGGTAAATGCCCAGAAGAGAGATTGCCGGGTCATATGGAAGTTCTATTTTTAATTTCTTTAGAAACCTCCATACTATTTTTCACAATGGCTGTATCAAACTACATTCCCACCAGCCGTATACAAGAGTTCCTTTTCTCCACTCTTTCCAACATTTGTTATCTTCTTACTTTTTGATATAAGAGCCATCCTAATGGGTGTGTAGTGGTATCTCATAATGGCTTTGATTTGCATTTCCCTGATGAGTAATGATGTTGAGCACCTTTTCATATGTCTATTGGCAGTTATGTTTTCTTTGGAAAAGTGTCTATTCAGGTCTTTTACCCATTTTAAAATCAGGTTATTTGTTTTTCTACTATTGAGTGTGTGAGTTCTTTATACATTTTGCATATTAACCCCTTATCAGACGTAGTTTGCAAATATTGTCTTCCAATTCGTAGGCTGCCATTTCATTGGTTCTTTCTTTTGCTCTGCAGAAACCTTTTAGTTTGGTGTGGCCCCATAGGTTTATTTTTGCTTTTGTGGCCTGAGCTTTTGGTGTGTTATCCAAAAAAATCATTGCTGAGACCAGTGTCCAGGAGTTTTTCCCCTGTATTCTCTTCTAGGAGTTTTGTTGTTTCTTGTTAGTTAGTGCTTTTAAGAAGGAAGGAGGCCTCACCACAAACTTGATTATTAAAAGACATCTGCTACCTAAATAGATGCCACCCTTAATCTGTCCAAATCAAGTAAAATCTTATTAGTTATATTTGGGTAGAGGAAATATTGTAGGCTAATGAGCAGTGGCTGTCCCCAGCTATCTGGAAAATCTAGACTTGTAGCCTTGAAGGAGAGGGACCCGAACTGTGAAGACATTTGTCACTAACCATGCTATATTGGATGTGAACCTGGGAATGGTTACAGGAGGTGGCTTAGGGTAATATGTGCTGGCATCTTTAAGTATTTCAGGAAGAGGGATTTAGATCCAAGTGGTCACTCCTACTCCCATTGGAGACACAATTTGGCATTGTGTATAAAAGAAGAGTTTTTCTAATAGTGCTGTGTTAGGGTCTTGAATTCCAGTTGCTGAAGCCATTCAAACAGGCTCACTTCTCACTCACCTGGATTATTGTAATGGGAGTTCAAACTGGGTATTAGTGACCTTTGAGGTCTCTCCCTCCCAAAGAGACTATGAGTATGTGATTTTTCAGGGCAAAGTGTTCTAAGTAAATCAAGTCATGGTTTGAAGTCTAGATCTGCTCCTTGTAAATTTTTTTTTCTTTTTAAAGAACTCAGTCTTGGGTGCTGTTTACTTTGTATTTAAGCCCATGGTCCCCATGTGTATTGAATTGGCACAAACTAAACTTGTCTGCTCCTCTAGGTCTCTTCTCATAGTCTGAGTTCTTAAAATTAAGATCAGTTAAAAGCAGCACCTTGGCATTTTCCTTATTGGAGTTTGCCGTGTGTTTGCAAATCAAAATGGGAATTGATTCAGTCATTTGGGCTGTACAGGTTTTCATCTCTAGTCACTTAAGTGAAATCCATAAGGAAAGATGTCCATGCTTTACTTACCATAGGGCTCACTCACCTCTTTCCTTAAATGCAAAACAAAAAGCACCTGCCAGTTTTAAGGGACTGAAAAGGTGTTTCATGATGGATGAAAATACATCTGAGAATAATAATCTAGTTATACCTAGACTGGTGAGGCATCATTATAGTATCTGGGGGGAAAAGTAAGGGGTGGAAGTGTGTATGTGGGGTCAGTCTTAACAAGGTAAGCTGAAATGAATGCTTTAGCCCTGCAGTACCAGAGGGCACCTGGATTAATGTTCTGGGCCCTAATTCAGCATCCTGTCTGTTAGACACTTGGCACTGATTTGCTCATCTCAGAACTGAAGTCTTAAGGACTAAGAGGGGAGAGGAACACATCATTTTCTCTGCCAGAGGAGGTACTTAAACTGGGAAAGGAGGAGGAGACCTTAACAAATCAAGCCTTGGCAAGGAAATCTGTCATGAATCAGCAATGACTTGGAAAGCCTCTTTCGCTGTATTTTACAAACCTAAGCATTTGTCGCTACTGACGTTTCTCTATTGCTTACCTTAAGGATCAGCTTTAGGTAGCACTATGAATGGAATGAATCCTTTTTTGTGTGTGCCCATTTTGACATTAGGTAATTAATTTACAACTAGCTCAATTAGAGTCCAGCCCATACAGTGTGTACGTGGCCTTTTAAAGAGCCTTTGTTTTGACTCTAATTGAACTGGTTGTAGCAGAGACAGCCAAACAATTTGCATTCATCTTTGGCAGAACACAAGGGCTCTCCCTTGGTATGGACAGCCCCATTTTCTATTTCTTCTACGAAGTCTGGCACTAAAGTGATGTGTGCTTATTTTATTTTTCTAATTTAAAAAAACTTTGAAAAGGACAAAAGCCATATAGCTTTATTGTAAAAAAATTGGAAGACATAGATAGATAAACAAGGAAGAAAATAAAGATCATACATTATCTTTTTTTCTTGAGACGGAGTCTCAATCTGTCTCCCAGGTTGGAGTGTAGTGGAGCAATCTTGGCTCACTGCAGCCTCCGCCTCCTGGATTCAAGCGATTCTCCTGCTGCAGCCTCCTGAGTAAGTAGCTGGGATTACAGGTGTGCACCGCTGCCACACGTGGTTAATTTTTGTATTTTTATTAGAGATGAGGTTTCAACGTGTTGGCCAGGCTGGTCTCGAACTCCTGACCTCAAGTGATCTGCCCGCCTTGGCCTCCCAAAGTGCTGGGATTATAGGTGTGAGCTGGCACCTGGCCTAGAGCACACATTAGCTTAATACCAAGAGAATACCATTTACAACTTAGTATTTTTCTTTCTATACCTTTTCTGTATATGAAGGAATGCCTGCACCTGTGTATGTAAATGTTTTTATGTGTTGTTTTTACAAAATGGGAACACAGCATACAAACTGTTTTGTAGTATGCTTTTTTCCTACTTAATAAGTTGGAAGTGCCTTGTCATTTTATAAAATGTTTTCCTACAGCATTTTAAATGTCTGCATAATAGTCAATTGTGTGGATGTACCGAAACATATTTAACCATTATTGGACACTTGAGCCCTTTCCGGGTTTTCGATATTATAACTAGCATTGTGATATATATTCATGCTGCTAAATCTTTGTGAAGTCTTAATTATTTGCAACCAATAAATTTCTAGATATTGAATTACTTGGACAGGGGCATGCATGTTTTAACATTTTTTATGCATACTGCCAAATTGCAACAGTTTTCACTTTCAGTAACAGAATATGACAGCTTTATGTTTATTCTTGATATTCAGGAGTACAGTATAGAGAGTATTGACTCAGAAGCGGATTAAATCCTGATCAGTGATTTTGCTGTTGCCCCTGAAATTTACATCAGCCTTATAATCTTCTGTTCTCAGTATTAGGTGAAAGAAGCCAGTTTATATCATATAGTACAATATAGGTTTGCTTATTTTGACTAACATGAGTTATTTACTTTTGAAAAGTTGTAGAATAAAAGCAAGTAGCTGCTGCTGTAAGACAAAAGTGCCTTTGTTTTTCCTAAGGCAGGACTCTGAAACAGTATTTTTCCTATGAATAAGGACCAACCTAAAGAAATAGTTGAAAATCAAAGCGATAAGTAGATAGTTTTGCCAAGTATATGAAAAAAAAATTGGATCTTCTTGAGGCAGTGAAACCCATGACTGGAGGAGCAAGATGAACGGTGGCATCCTGTACCAGGGGTGGCCTTGGAGAGGCTGTTATACCTCGTGTACGCGGTCTATCATTGACTGAACATTTGTTACGCTGCTCATGATTGTATTTGCAGCATCTGAAAGTGCAGTAGGACAAATAGATGCTCATTGTTGACTGAATTAATAAATGAATAGAATAGATACACAGGAGAGTGAGATTACAGAAAACTACCTTTCAGGTCATCTAAGACCCTCCCTCTAATTTTATTTTACTTTATTTTTAGAGACAGGTTCTTGCTCTGTCACCCAGACTGGAGTCCAGTGGTGCATTCACAGCTTACTGCAGCTTTGAACTCTTAGGCTGAAATGATCCTCCTGCTTCAGCCTCCCAAGTAGCTGGGACTACAAGGTCTTGCTTTGCTGCCCAGGCTGGTCTAAAACTCCTGGCCTCAATCAATCCTCCTGCCTCAGCCTTCCAAGTGCTGGGACCACAGGCATGAGCCACTGTGCTTTAGTCCATCCAATTTTCTAACTAAAGACATAGAAGTTCAAAAAGATGAAGTGACATCTTACTCAAGACTAAGTTAATGATCACAGCAGAAGTTGTAGTTCTCTGTATCACTGTATTTCTCAGATTCTCATAGTACTAGAATTGTGTTTTTCCCTTGATATGGTACTTTGTATGATTAAATTTTAAAATCAATAGTAAAATTTTAATTTCAAATGCAGCATAGGCACAATTAACTCCTCTTTTTCTTCTCTGCTTGGAAATAGCCTCAGTTTTTGTTAAAATTCAACACACTCTTAAACTTTAATTTCTTTTTTCCTTTCTTTCTTTCTATAATATTTTCACCTATCCTATTTCATTCACAGTGCAGGTTTTAATTTACTTCAAGCAGTATTGCCATCTGGATGTCAAAAGACATCGAATTGACCTCTTATCTGTAGATCCCAATAAAGGTCTTACCTGCCTAGAAACAAAAGATTTACTCAGGAATTGAGGTGGAGCAAAGCAAAGACTTCACCAGAGGCCCAGGTGCTACCTATCTGCCCACTTGTTCTTTGATTGACAGTGGGGCACAGAGGTGCCTTGTGTTCATCTAGGAAGTAGCTTTTGCATACAATGTTTGTTTGGAACTTTTCAGTTTGCTAGTGCTGAATAATGTCTGCAGTAAAAGTTGGTTTAGGGTAAACCAGGAGAAAGGAGGAATTAAAGAGAAGTTTTAATATTTCTATATTTTTTTCTTCTGTGACTTTAGCCTTTCCCTCTTCTTAGTGAATTGTTATAGAGTTGTATTAAAATGTAAGTTCTGGAAATTAGACACCATGGTATTTAGACCAGCATGGGATACTGTACTCTTAGGTTCCATAATATTTCATAGTACATCTCTTTATTGTATGTTAAATGATAGGGAAGTATAATAAAATGCACCTAGAGAGTACTTATCTATTTTATGTCCTGTAACATTCGGTACTTGATGCAAATGTAGCGGATCTTGATTCCAACAGGAGCAAAACTGGTTATAACTCATGAGAAAGGGGATAGGCTCATCTTGATGGAAAGTTCCCTGTTGGTGGCATAAGTTCAGCAAAACCATAGAATTTGAGACTCTAAGGGGTCTTTGTAACATCTACTCCAATCTTTTATTTTACAGATGGGGAAAGAATTAGCCAGGGGTTCAGCATCATTCAGCAGGTTAAACACAGACCTGTGGGCAGAACCTAGAACTTAATGCTCTGCTGTGTCTTTTCATTTTCTTATCACAGTTGAGGCAGGTAGTCTACCCTGTCTTTAAAATACCATTTAATGTTTGTTGGCTTGAAACCTGTTGTGCCCAAGGGCACCTAACTCTTGCTCACTTTTCCTGGATGCCCAGGTCATTCTGTGCCTCTGAGGGTAGGTTTGGATATGGCTGAAATGCAAGCTGTGTTGTGACAGTGCTTAGAGAATTGTCTCTGATGATAGGACTCTTTTAAGAAAGCAGTGAAAAGGCAGTAAGGAGACTGTTACTTCATAAAACAATTGGCTCTGGACTTGGAGAAGTCCCAGGTGGTGGATGGTTGCATCCCTTGGCAGCAGCTGTCTTTGCTATCTCTTACAGTCTTAGAGATCTGGGAGTCTTTGGCTCTTAATCTTAACCTAGATTCACTGTATGATCTTGGTCAACCGCCTCACCTCTTGGGCTTCAGTTACCTTGTAGTAAGTTCAAGGGGAGTTAAAGTGGATGATTTCTATGGCAACTTGCAGGCCTTGAATTATTATTTTTATAGAAGTTTTTCCACATGATCAAGTAACCAAACATGTATTGCTGACAGTCCATTTTATTACTGTTTTGATTGGTTTTCATGGGAATTTGGAAAATGTCTGCAGACTTTACTGTGATCAGGATGCTAGCAATTATTTACAGAGCACCCATCAGGTGTTCGGGGCTATAAAAGAAATAGTGTCTAGCTTCAGGGAGACAGAAAGACTTCTTTATCTCCCAAGCTGGGGATGGAGGGCATTCTTCTCTTCCACTGGATTTAAGCTCTGTGAGTGCAGGGGCTTTGTCTCTCTTAAGTAGTGCAGAGTTCAGTAAACATTGGTTGCATTAATGAAAGAATGAATCCAGTTGTCAGTCTTGCTTATATTTACTGAAGATATCCCACTGAGATTTATTGTTTTCTTCAACCTGTAAATGCTGCTAACTTGAATAAACTTCTCAGAAAGTATTCCTTACCTTCCATAGAAAAATGAGGCCAGGATGCTCTTAGGCTACAGGGAAAAACCATAAATATTCCTTTTCTTTCTTGAAATTCAGTTTAATATTAGCATATTGAATGCCCTGAGATTATATGCCTTCAAATACTTTGGTTTAACCCAGCATTTCTGAAATTAACTTGACCTCAGAATATTGTTCATTCCACTCTCCCATGACACACTTGTTCATATCCCCCAGAACTTTGATTTGTAAAATAAAAAGGTTGATATAGGGAGCAATAATATGGAATAAATAGAAGCAGCAACATTAGTTAAGAATAATTAATTGAACACAACAGAGCATATACATTAACTACTGTTCCTAGCAGCTCTGTGTGAAACTGTGGTAGACTTGTAGATTTTTTTTCTTTTAAAAATGACTGTATTAGAGATATAAGGTTGGGTGGTAGAGAGATTGAAGGAAGTTGCAAGTGACCTAATAGCTAATTTACAGTTATGGAAGTTGAATGGTAGCGTTTTAACTTGTGTCAAGGGCTGCCCTGTCAGGTACTGCAGGGGAATAATGATGAAAGGGAGTCTGTGTTTGCTCCTTCTGGAGCTGGCTCTCCGTTGGAGGAGACAGACATGTAAACAGAGCAATAAAGTACTCAAATGTGTAATGAACAGAAATAGGACACAGGAAGGAATGGTATTTTCCCCCGGTTTAGAACAGGGTTGCTGTTCATACAATAAGCCCAAACCACATAAGCTGGAGCCCCTCTAGATCCTCCAGACAAAATTCTACTCATACATCAAGATTCAGACAACTCAGCCTCTTTATGCTTTCGCTGATCCAGAATTAATTGCATCATCTGTACTGCCCGCAGAGCCTTGCTTACACCTCTGTCATAGGCCTTATCATAATCTGCTTTCTATGTGAACTACTTGAGGGCAGGGTAGAGTTGTCTTTGTCCCTGTATCTCTGGGGCCTGCAGTTACAGCATGGGCTGCATATTCGCTGCTTTGTTTAGACTTGGAGCAAGGTATTGGGCTGTGAAAGCTACTCACTTTAAGTAAATTCAGTAAATAAAATTATGTTTTATGGAAGACAGATTGGACAGGTGGTGGTATTATTAACATTTTCTCTCAGAATGCTTAAATATGATTTACATTTCAAGATTTCCATTACATTTTTTAAGGAATTCAACAATTCTGCATCATGAGGTATTCTTTCACACAAATGTTCCATAGTCATTAGTTTTTACAGAACCCTTTTCTTATATTATTATATACTATAAACACAAGTTCAGTTTGGCATTCTGTTCTCCACTAGTGATTGAGTTTGAAGCCCAAGGTCAGGGTATTGATTGATGACATTTCCCTTTAAAGTATTTGTATCCATTTGCCATTTGGGGACAGAGTGATTCCCAGTATGGTGCAGGAAATAACTAAACTGGAAGTCAGCCTGACTCGGTTTTGTAGTTAATTTTCTTTGTGACCTTGGGCAAGTCACTTAACCTTCCAATAACTGAGGGAGTTGGCCCAGAACTAGCACAGTCTTCTAATGCAGACATTCCACGATTCTCTAGGGAGGGTTCACTTCCATAGAGGTTTAAAAGTGGATACATTTTTAGGTTAAATGGCTTTGTTCATTTAGTTTTTTTCTCCTTAACCCATTTTGGAGCAGTAAGACTGTCATGGAGTAAAACCAAATTACCTGGAACTCTCAGAAGGCTGCAGTTCTTATCCTGTTTTTTTATTTTTAGGGGAAGGGAAACAAATGGCAACAAACAAGTTTATATCCATGAGTCAGGACAAATCCATCCCAGTTTTCTAACGTACACAGTGTACATAAACATATTCCATGAAGCACTGCAGATTCTTAACCGAAAATGGAATATTTGCTTTGCTTACCATCCTAAATATAGGAAGAACTGTACTTTGATACATACTTTTTGAGTACTTTCAGCAAAAATTGATATCAGCAGTTGTCTTGGTTGGCAAGGACTTGTGTATAGGAACCTGGCTCCCAGCTCAGTGACGAACATATTCTGTATCTTTGAATAAGTCATTGAACCTTTCTAGATGTCAGTGTCCTCAACTGTTAGATTTGATACTGCTCTGATTACCTACAGATCTGTGATTAGACATTTCCATGCATTTATTTCAGGCCACCTCCTGTTCTCTTCCTTGAGAGATTAACAAATATCCCCATCCCTTCCCTCACACAGTCTTGGGCAGTTATTAATTTGTGAGGGAAAAGGGGTATTTTAAAACACTTTAAATGATACATTCAAGAAAATTATCTCGTATTGGTTATTGATTGATATATCACAATACTACCACAAACTTAGTGCCTTAAAATAATACAAATTTATTATCCCACGGTTTCTGTGAGTCAGGAGGAGTCTGGGCACTTGTTAGTTGGGTCCTTTGCAAGGCTGCAATCAAGATGTTGTCCCGGGCTGGGGTCTAACTTACACGCTTGACTGTGGAAGCATCAGTTACTGAGCTCACTTAGATTGTTGGTGGAACTTACTTCCTTGCAGCTAGAGGACTGAGGGACTTAATGTTTTTGCTGGCTAGGGGCTGCCCTCTGCTTCTTGAGGCCACTCACATATCTGTGTAATGTGTGCTTCCCTAACATGGCTGCTGGCCCCTCAGAACCAGCAAGGGAGAGAACAAGGCAGGTGCTGCAGTGTTTTGGAATGTAATCACATAACCATGTACACGTAATCATGTATGTCAGTCATCTCTGCTCTGTTCTGGTTAAAAGCAAGTCACAGGTCCCTCCCACACTCAAGGTGAGATGATCACACAAGGGCATTGACAACCAGGAGGCAAGGGTCATGGGGGCCGCCTGAAGCGTCTGTCAGCCACACCATATTTCAGTTTTTTTTTTTTCCTGTATCTTCCTTTGGATCTGTGAATAAATATCTCACTTTATACTAAAGCCGCAATAAACATTGATTGACAGAAAGTCTTTGTGCTCAATTAAAACTTCTTAGCTCCACAGAGTATTTGTACCATGCCATTGTTTTATTGAGTCCCCAGATACTGATGAAGGCAGGGTTTGAGTTTCAGGGCTATTCATTCTCCTGCCCGCCCCGCCTAGCACAGCACTGCCAGTGTTAGGTGCTCATTAAGCGTTTGTGGAAGGATTGTGACTGTTGTTCCAATTGTAGCATTGAGTAAATTTGAAGAAGCTCCCTGATATTGAGTGAGTTGTATCCTCCACCCCGCAAATTCATATGTTGAAGCTGTAACCTCCAATGCGCTGGTAGTCCCAGCTACCAGAGAGGCTGAGGTGTGAAGATTGCTTGAAGCCCTGGAGTTGAGGCTACAGTGAGCCTTGATTGTGCCACTGCACTCAACCTGGGCTAACAGAGTGAGACCCTGTCTGTAAATAAATATGTGTCTACATACATACATAAGGTTCACAATTCAATTAAAAAAAGAGAAAGTGGCCATCTATAAGCCAGGAAGAGAGCCCCCACCAGAACCCCAATCTTGGACTTCCAGCCTCCAGAACTGTGAGAAAGTCAGGTTCCCCTGGTTAAGTCACCCAGTCTTTGGTATTTTGTTATGGTGGCCTGAGCTAAGACAGGCCCTATGTTCTCTGTGTAGCAAGAGGCAGGAAGCTAAGCACAAAGGTTGCCAGATAGCAGGGACGGGCTGGCTGTTAGTGAGCCAAGGCCAGTGGCATTTAATTGCAGTCATTCCTGTTCTTTGCTGAGCTTTCGTCATAACTATTCATAGAGGACCCCTAGACTTTTTTTTTTCCGGGACAAAAATGATCCAAAACATACTGTCTTCAGTTTTTGAGCATTGGACTACCAAACAGGAACATTTAAGGAAAACAAAATGTTACTGTTGTAAAGCCTTGATGGCGGGAAGTTATGTAGTGAATTCTGAATTTCTTCTTCCTGAGTCTTGTCTTTAAAAAAAAAGTTTCAAAGTTTTTGTTTGTTCATCATTCATTAATAAGTCAAGATGTAGAGGGCTCAGTAGCCTTCCCCTAGTATTCTACCTTTCTGACTTTGGTAAACTTGCTTTATTTCTCCAGTTTCCCTAATTGTATGTAATATTAACATCTAGCTAAAAAGAATACAATGGTTATGTAAACCTCCTAGCACTTAATAGGCACTCAAGACAATATGACTTAACTGTATAAGAATGACTAATGTGCTATGTTTATTTATTTGGCTTTATTCATCTTGCCAGCAATGGTGTAGTATATATTAAAGATCTCTGAGTAAGAGAGGTTTGGGATGGGAAAAGGAACCAAGAAAATCTCACCATCTTTCTTCTGCTTGACCGCAAGTCTTGAATTCTGTTTTATTTTTCTTAAGAGACAGGGTCTTGCTCTGTGCCCACACTGGAGTGCAGTGGTGCTATTATAGCTCACTGCAGCCTCAAACTCCTGGGCTCAAGTGATCCTCCTGCCTCAGCTACCTGAGTAGATGAGGCTACTGGCGCCTACCACCACACCCAGCTAATTTTTTTTTTTTTTTTTTTTTTTTTGTAGAGATGAGGTCTTGCAGTGTTTCCCTGGCTGGTGTCAAACTTCTGACCTCAAGTGATCCTTCCGACTTGGCCTCCAAAAATACTGAGATTACAGGCATGAACCACTGTGCCTGGCAGAATCTTGAATTCTTCAACAGGACTTTTGAATATTTTTAAGCCACATAAAATTTCCTTTTTAAAATTGCAATCAAAATTGTCAAGTAAAGTGGGTCATTTTTTGACCTGGTGCTTAATTGTACTTTAGAAGCAAATGCGTGTCTGTAAGTAAGGGGAGGACTCACAAGTGATTTAGAAGGAGGATTGTAAAAGAGTTTGGGAAGTCCATCCCTTTTGTTTTGCAGGTTGGGAGGCTGAGGGCACTGTGCAGTGATGTATAGTCATGTAGAGGAGAGGAAACAGGACTCATAAATCTTACCTTTTATACAAAGTCAGTGTTTTCAGTAATTTTGTTGAAAACAAACGTCAAACAAATTTAGACCTGTAAAATCCATTGAACTGGCGGGGGTCAGCCTGACCTAGCAGGACATGTGGCATCTCTGTTTTGTGATGCTGTATCTGCTTTGGGAGTCCTAGTGCCCAAACCCTTCAGTGTTGAAAACTTAGCTGCTGAGTTTAAGTTGGTTTCTGTGGGGTTATGGGGCGGGGGGGAGGGGGTTTGGAGGAAGGGAGGAGCGGAAAAAGAGACTTCCAGTCTGGAGCTCCTGCTGTTACCTTAGGGGATTTAGGGCCTATAAAAAACACATTTAGATCTCTGAATGGCAACAGATAAATACCAATGACCCTTAATTGAAAAGGAGGAGACCCAATGGACTAGAGGTCAGGACTTTACAGTGATGACTAGTGGCCTGGGGGTGTCAGCTGAAATGGTCTGGATTTTTTTGTTTTTTTTTTCTGTTTCTTCCCCTACCTCCTTCCTGGGCTTAGAAATCCTGGAAGGAAGAAGGAGGGACCATCAGTTGAACTAAGAGATATGTTGTTTATACTGTCCTTGTGGTTGTCCCTGGGTGGTCTGAAATTTGGGAGGCGGGGTGGGAGCCAGGGGGGCGGGGAAGGCCCCCCAAGCCTTTTTTAAACTAGTATATTACAACCTGACTGCTACCTGCAGTTTCCCAATTACCCAATTATAACACAAATTTGCACATTTTTTAAAAAGTAGGCTGCTACTATTTCTCCTTAATACAAGGATTTTAGTCACTGTACATCTTGTGTCTTTAAATAATGTATTAGGAACATTTTCAAGTCTGTAAGTGCTTTTTTAATGAGAGTGTGAAGATTTTAATGGGACTAGATTGCTTTTCATGACATTTCAGAGTGACTTAATTGTAACAATGTTGAGAGGCCGTATTTTAAAGTTTGCTAAGTATGTCTGTGTGGATTATAGTCAGACGCTTAAAAGGACGGATGGTTGGATAGTGGAATCAGATAGCTTTTCCTTACTACTTTCCTCCAAATATTAGCTCTTTGCAAATATGGTTACACCAAACCAGCCACAGGTCAGGATTCTCTTAAACCTTTTAATTTTCAAATAGGAACAGAGGCTAATAACAGACTAATGTGGGTAATTTTAGAGACAATTTGTTTAAAACTTAGTTGGACAGCAATGTTGGTCCTAAGGCCTCCCCTCTCTCCTTTTGCAGACCCAGGAGGCCAGGCTGTCTTTGTATATACTTCCTGTTAGTCCCTGAACTCTCTTCCCTGTTTGCTTTAAAAACACAGTGACCTTGGCCGGGTGCGGTGGCTCAAGCCTGTAATTCCAGCACTTTGGGAGGCCGAGGCAGGCCGATCACGAGGTCAGGAGGTGGAGACCATCCTGGCTAACACGGTGAAACCCCCTCTCTACTGAAAAAATACAAAAAGCCGCGCGTGGTGGCGGACGCTTGTAGCCCCAGCTACTCGGGAGGCTGAGGTAGGAGAATGGTGTGAACCCGGGAGGCGGGGCTTGCAGTGAGCTGAGATCACGCCACTGCACTCCAGCCTGGACGGCAGAGCGAGACTCCGTCTCCAATAAAACAAAACCAAAAAGCAAAACATAGTGACCTTGTGCCTCATTTTTTTCAGGTATTTGAGTTAATGTTTCTAAAGCATTATCACTCTCCAGATAATAGTTTACCGTTTTAATGATTGGAGTTTCAGACCCAATTTTTTTCTTATCTCCAAAACAAGAAGGTTATTCAGAGGTCTTTTCCTATACAAACGTTATTAGGATTCTAGAATCTGTGGCAGACTTCTCAAAATTAGATCAAATGGTCAGACACTTTCACTTTTTTTTTTTTTTTTTAATGGTCTGGCTCTGTCACTCAGGCTGGAGTGCAATGGCATAATCATTGCTCACTGTAGCGTCAACTTACTGGGGCTGAGCGATCCTCCCACCTCAGCCTCCCAAGTAGCTGGGACTACAGGCGTGCACCAGCAAACCTGGCTGATTTTAAAATTTTTTTCTAGAGATGAGGTCTCACTATATTGCCTAGGCTGGTCTTGAACGCCTGGGCTCAAACCATCCTCCTGCCTTAGCTTCCTCTAAGTGCGGGGATTACAGGCGTGAACCACCACGCCCAGCCTCATCAGTGTCACTCTTAATAGAAGCTTGTATTAGTTTCTTAGGCTGCCATAACACAATATCACAAACTGAGTGGCTTAAAACAGCAGAAATAGTCTCATAGTTTTGGAGGCTAGGAAATGTTAAATTAAGGTGTTGGCAGGACCATGTTCCTTCTTAAGCCTATAGAGGAATCTTTATTTGCCTCTTACTAGCTTCTGGTGGTTTATTGACAGTCTTTGGCATTCCTTGGCTTGCAGCTGCATAATTTCAATCTTTGCCTTTGTTGTCTCTTAGTGTTCTCCTTGTGTCTTTACATGGCCATCTTGTGGTAAGGACACCTACCCTAATCCACCTTAATCCAGTATGCCCTTGTTTTAACATTTGTGTCTGAAAGAACCTTATTTCTAAATAAGGTCACATTGTGAGATACTGAGGTTTAGGGCTTTCACATATATTTCTGAGGGGACACAATTAAACCTATGATAGAGTTCTACTTTGAAAAGTATGTAGGAGATTCTGATGCAGCCTGCATGGGTTCCCAAAGCATGATTCCTGACCTGTCTCTACATAATTCATCAAGAGCACTCGCAAACTTATAAGACATATATGTATAATGATATATAAATATGAATGAGACACAGAAGAAAAATAAACCCAAAACTTACGTACTCACCACGCTGCCTAAGAAGTAAAACATTACCAATACCTTTAAAGGCTCTGGAAAGCCTGGGGTGCTTGTTTAAAACATATGTTCTTCTCTGAGGGGTTAGTTCAGGGAGGTTTGGAGCAACAATGTGTATTAGAATTCAGTAACTTAAAAAAAAAAAAAACTCCATGTGCATTTTAAAGTTGGTCTTGAAAATTTTACTTTGGAGTGGGATGGTATTTTTTTTTTCTATTACCGAATAGAAAACGTGCAAGAAAAGATGTAGTAACTTTTTTTCATAGTGTGGTAGAACAGTCTTCAGCTCCTCTTCTTTTTGTGAAGTTTCCTGAAAAATCTCACCTGTACTTGGTATAATTTCCCAAATTAGTTTCGATCTCTGACCCAGAGAGGCTTAAGAGTGATGCACAGTCATGCAAGGGGAGGATGTGTATGTGTGAAGGGACTTGTTATTGATTACACATCTTACATTCTTGCCTTTCTTGTGGGATTTTGTGAAGATTAATATCTGCCAGATAGGTTTAAGTTTGCAAAATGCCTTGAGTTCCTTGGGGGAAACTGTTACATAAATGTAAATAAATTATGCAGCACCTGAATTTGGTTGTTCATCATTTTTTATAGTGTGTTTTAATTAAGAACTTAGTGCTATTTAAGTTGGATGGCTGGGGAGAGAGTTTAATCACTCAAAGATGGTTAAATAAGTGGGTAGGAGCAACATTTAGGCTGGAACCCACGGAGGAATAAATGAACAAGACTGGAGACCAGTCATTTTCCATGGCATTTGCTGAGCGGAGCTGTGGATTAATGTCTCTTCTTGTACGTGTGTACATGGTGCTGTTAGAAAATCAGCCAGTTTTTCACTACACTTTGTCTCCCACCTGCAGATACCTTGGACCTCTCTGGTTCCTTGGACCTCTCTGGTTTTGCTGAGTGAGCTGGAAACCCTAACAATGACCAAAACAAAGCAAAAAACGGAGTTTGTCTTACTGTCTAGGTACTTGGGGAGCAAGAGGCATCCAGCAAACTGCATTGACTTTTGGTACACTGTGCTTCTGTAGTCCAATGAGCAACCTCCTTTTGCCTGTTAGGTACAGCTTTGTGTTTCAGTGGATGATACTGTTCCATAACTCTTAAAGAGTGGAGATAGGAAACAGTTGCCAACAACCCATGGTCCAGTTGTGTCTCATTTGTTTGCTGCTTTGTCAAGAGTCTTACTGTATGCTTTTTTTTTTGCCTTTGGCCCTGTGAAGAGAGTCACCTCATCCTCCTTTCTGTGACCATCTCCAAATAGAGACTTAAAACCTTTCTCATTCATTCCTGTGTATCTGTTGAACACTTACTAGTTGCTAAGTAGTGGACACATGTGAATTATGTCTTGATGCCATAGGGCAGTCTAGTGGAGGATACAAACATTAAAAAAAAAAAAAGCTAAATCCAGCAAATAGCTATAATTAGAAAGGGGTATAGAGAATAATCACAGACTCTTTCAGAGCATATAACGAGGAGAATCTAACCTAGTCTTGGATTCTGGCGAATTGCTGCTGAAGAGTGACTCTCAGCAAAATCTGGAAGGATCACTGGGAAGGAATTAGCAAGGAAGGAGGAAGAAAAGAGAACAGTGCCTTTTAAGAAGTATACTATGAAGTCATTTTTTTCCTGTTCTTTTCTCTGCCCTTTTCCTTCCCTGTACAGTTTTATGCAGTAGCACAGTTTTAGCCGTCCAAACTGGGCCAGTTGTTTTGTTACACTGTGGATGGTTGGAGATTGAGAGCTATGGGAATGGATAGGAGTTAAAAACTGGATATAAATTAGGTGACAAGAGATGGCAAAATCATTTATTGGGATGATTAACTTATTAAATTGGGCTCTTCCCATGCTCTTTTTCTAAAATTGTGCTCTGATGGCCATTTTAGAAGCCTGGTATTACCCACAGACCAGAGTATGTCCCAAGTAGGTTAAGAGCCTGGGAAAGATGTTTGCTGAGGGAGGTCCTTCTTTGTACTCTTTCTATCAATAAGAAATAATAGAGTTAAAGCATCGTGATGTTTTAGATATACTTTCTCAAACTGCTGACATCAGAATTGCCAGGAGCCTGTTAAAAATGCACTTTCTGTAGCCTTCCTATCCCAGGCCTTCTGAATTAGAATCTAGCAGTAGGATTCCTGGCCACTGTAAAGTACTGTATTGAGAACCACTGCCATGAAGGCGTGGATTACCAGTGGGTCATTCAGAGAACTTTCATCATTTTAGCCCCGTGGGCCCCTGCCTGATTTCCTACGATCTCTCACTACCAGGACCAACTATGTAATTTGTGAGGCCCCTTATTTAAAAAGAAATATTAGGAATTTCAAGACAGTGATGGCAGAGCATTAAACCAAGTATGGGGCCCTTTCTGGATGTAGGGCCCTCTGGGATTGCACAGGTTGCAAACCCGTTAAGATGTTCTTGCTCACCATTCCTATTTGCCTTTTTAAAATGCTCTGGTAGTAATGAACTGCTTATTGCTCCCTGTGCATGATATGCATGATACTGTTTTTTGCCTTTGTCCCTTGAGTCTCACTGTGTGGCATGCTGTGTTTCATCTCTTCTCTGTCACCTGCGCTTACCTCAATTTTTGCACATACTGCGTTAGAATCCTGTGCAAGTCGCCAGTGCTGTGCTGTGTGCTTTGAGGGCCCAGATCTGCTCTTCTTCATCTTTGTATTCCCTGCCTTTAGCTGAGGCTCTGCCTTGGTCTTGTATTAAGTGTGCTGAATAGGATACTTTTTTAACCTGAATCTTTTCTTAAAACCTAATTAGGTTATAGGCCACTGGGAATGCAGATTTAGTTCAGAGTGCGGAGTTGGAGGCTGTGTTGCCCTAGTAGTGTTGTGAGGACTGCTTGGTAGTGTTGTGAGGACAGTGTTGTGAGACTACTGGTCTGAGACAGTGTGAGGAATGGGGTGTGAAACAAACATACGACATCTCTGGCAAGTTGTGCATACTCTGCTGTGGACACCTTTGATGGCTGCTACCCTCCCTCTGATAACCAGTGTTTTTTTTTCTGGATCTCTCATTGAACTCTGAGTCTCTGGGAACAGCAGATTTTTCTGAGCCACAGGTTCAGATGTGTTACCAGAACCTGAGGAAATGTTTCTTGCACTCGGAAGGTGGCCATTTTACTCCGTGGCTAATATTTGGGACAAGTCATTCCTAGATTGTTTGAACTAGCGTGTTCTGGAGAGTTCCCCAAAGCTGGAAGCACTTGTTAAATGAGATTATGGCTCTGTGGGGTGAGAAATAGGCCCACCTGCTATACTTAAAAGAACTGTGTTTCTGCCTTCAAATAACTGGAGGTAGTTATGAATTTGGGTGAAACCTCTTCAGCTCATGATAGACCAGCAACTAGAGATTCAGAGAAGTTACACAGAATATTCAAGGTTGATTCAGATAGTGGCTGAATTGGGACTAGAATCCATGGTTTCTGTTCCCTGGATTTTGAGTAAGATCACTAATCAACATGTGAAATCTTCCTTGTGTCATTTAATTAGAATTTAAGTGTCAAATGGATGGTAAAATTATTTCTTAGCCTATGTAGATCATAAAAATTAGCAAATCAAGGCAGCAAAAGACCCCTACACATATTTGTAGCCAGGTCTTCACTAATTTCTGGATAAAGGTTAATATATATTTGGTCTACAGGGTGTGATTTGAATGTAAGTTTTTTCTTTATATTTTAGATTATTGTTCAAAGTTCCCACTGACAGAATGCAGGGAGACAGCCTTGATTAGATTAGGCCAGATTAGATTAAATCGAATGGTTAAAGCCTTTGGAGCCTCCAGCTTGTAGGAGACACCATAATGGCCTTCATAGCGTCCCTAAATCCTATTAGGTAAGTTAATCTTATTGAAGATTTCAGGTCTGCATAAAGCAGCATTGCTCTTATATTCTCTATGGTGGGCTCTGCTTGTTAAGGTGAGCAGGCTTTTTAACTCTCCTAGAATAAGTTGGTTTTATTGGTTTGGGGCAAGTTAATCTAAATAACTTGAAAGTAGACACCTGTGCCTGGTAGAGAGGACATTCCATGTAGCAAAATAGGCTGTCTCCTGGCTGCCCCTTTGCTTGGTGGCTGTTAGTGCCTGTGATGGGGGTTTTTTTTCTTTGCCCTGATTTGGGGAACGAGAGTCAGGTGAGATGTGTAATAATGTGCGGGGACAGTAGTACGGTTACGACACTGAGGCAATACTAGATACTGAGAATAAAATAAAGCACTTTGGAACTTGGGAGCTGGAAGCATTCTTAGCTGTCATTTTTTGTGTGTTTATAGTTTTATTATAGGTGCTAGTTGGCTCTTGCCTGTTTTTACTGGTGCAGTGACCATTTTTCTGAAGCAAAATATTCTTGTTGTCACAGGCTTTTCCTCAATTTGTGAATTTATGGACCTGCAAAGTTTTATAAAGACATGAATTATGTCAAATTTTATAATGTCTTTTGAAAATAAAAAATAAATGGGGAAAAGTGCAAGAAATTTAGACCATGTAGGTCTGAAAGTATGCTTACTACATCCATAGTGGGGGCTGTAGGAACTGAGAAAAGAGTAATGGTAAATTTACTTTTTTAGATCTTTGCCAAAGGTAGTTTTGTTACATATAAACAACTTCAAGACCCACAAGTGACTATTACACACTGGATTGGCCTTCAGAGATACCGGGATTTTCTTTCCAAGTATCTTAAAAATAAGGTTCGTAGTGCTTTAGCTAGGAGGCTGAGTGCCCACTATTAAGATCCTGTGAGTTAATTGGTTTGGTTCACAAACAAAATAACTCATCTTACAGTGCATCTGGCTGTTTTGTGGCTGTGAGAAGGTTCCTGCATTGAAGGGATTGAAGTGACACTCTCGCCACTCTGACCTTGGGATTTCAGTGCTGTTGTGGAGTGGGGACTTCCTTCTTCATGTGGACTTGCTGGCTCTTCATTTATTATCCCACCTGGGCTCTGCCTGTTACTCTTCTGAGGCCAAGAAGTGAGTTAGGTTCCTTATTTAACTTTTCTAATGGGGCAGCTCTGCATCTGTGTCCTGACCCCAAAGACTAAAGAGAAATTTCAGGTGGTGGGCCAGATTATGGAGCTTGAAGAACAGTTTTATGATTGATTAATGGTTTTGATTTGCTTTTAGGAAGAAAAGTGCAACTAGCCCACTGGATAAAGATAGTATCTCTCTCCAGCACTCCCCTGTATCAAGTGTACAGTGTTCTCTTCCTGTATAGCACTTGTATTTTCAAGAGCTAGGGTCATTGAGAGAACACTTTTCACTCTTGAATTTCAGAGCGTAGCAGAGTACACACACCTGAAGCAAGAAATGTAATTTTCTCTAAGCATACTAAGAATTACTTTAATTCTCTGTATGTGTACATGTGTGCCCACATAATGGTGGTGGGTTTTTAAATTTTTTTTATTTTTTCATGCTCCTTGAGGAGGAATAGCCCCTTTTTTGCATTTATTGATTCATGATTGCCCACTTTTCAGGGTTACCTTTGTTAGGAAGCAGCTGCTGGAAGAATGTGTGCTCATTTTGTACTTACGACCTTTACTTCTGTGTTCTCTCTGACCTGAGGCTCTCCCTGCCTGCCACCTCCTCTGCATCAGCCCAGCTTTGTTCTTCTGGGCCTGTTGTTTCCACTCTATGAAGAGACCTCCTTACTTCTCTCTGTCTCTACTTAGTATCCGTTTCTGCTGAGGCAGTTCCAGATGGGCAGAGGTTGGGGAGGAAATTTGAATGAGGAGAAAAATGGGATTGGTTAGGGGAAATTTATAAAACTTCTGTATTCTGTGCTAATAGTCCTCAGATGCTGTGGAACATGAGATGGGACGTTGTTCTGGCGACCTTTGAGAGCTGCTCTTAATCAGCCAGTAGACAGCTATGCCTGCTTTTTCCTCCTGTCACCATCTCTGCTCTTCCTGCCCAATTTGCCAGGAAGAGTCCACCAATTCTTCATAAGCCCACTTTTTATTCTCTCTTTTGAAGTCATCTTGATTCACTTCCTACACCAGCAGCCCCCAGTCTTGCTTGGTCTAGCTCCTAATCTTCTTGTTCCCTTTGGGACAGAGGAGAAGCTGCTCTCCTTAACATGCTTTGCTGACATCCCCAAGGGGAAGGAGGGCACAGGCCCTTCCATATCCTGCCCCAGACCTTCAAAGGGAACAGTAATAATGCCTAAACCTTATTGAGTACTTAACATGTGCCCAGCACTGTGACAAACACTTCACATAGATTATCTCTTAAAATATTCAAGCCACTGTCATTGTCTGTCTTCAATTTACAGATGAGGAAGTTGATGCTCAGGGAGGTTCAATAACATGGCATTATGTACACAGCTGGAATGAGTGATGCAATCAAGATTCAAACCAGGCAACCCAGGACTCATGTTCAACTACTCAGGGAAAGGTTTTCGAGGTCACTGCCAGGATAGCTGGACTTATGACAGCTTTCCTGTCTGAAATATCTACCCTTTTACATGAACCTAAGCACTTACTGTCTTTATATTTTCAATTAACTTACCAAATGGGGTGTTCTGGGTGGTCTTTCATGATGGCAACTGTGTGTTTTAAAGAACCAGAAAGAAAAATGTTTAGAGGTGGGCTTCTTTAGCTGTAGTCCCCCTTGACTGTGTGGTCAAATAATAGGGCTCCCGACAAGGAAATGAGGCCGTAAGTGCTCTTGCTTTATGTAAAGATTAGTTAATTGGTAGAGGTTGTGTTTCTGTGGTTAATTTGTGTTCCTGTCTTAGCAATACGTGAGTATCCACAGGCAGCAAGTGTGTCGCACAGCAGCCCCGTAAAACCAGGCGCTCTTCAGCACCAGCATCAGTTGATGCACCTGAATAACAATAGGGAAGCTTGTTGACCATTTGGCACTTCACAGCCTAGTAATTAGAAACTGTAAAACAATAATACAGACAGGAAGCAAATCCTCCAGTTAATGAAGAAAAAATCTACAATCCTGCATTGTGGCTGAGTGCAAAATCACAACCGGCCCTTTTTACAGCAAAGCAAACACTTCAGGATTTTGGCAGCTGTTTTGTAGATATAAAAAGCTCTAGGCTCTGTATTAATTTGGGGCCTGTCATAGTATTTTAAAACCAAAAACAATTACCTGACTTTCTAGTTGTTGTTTTTTTTCTTTGTTTTGTTTTGTTTTAAATTTACTGCAGTGGTTCTCAAATTATGGTCCCCAGTCCAGAAGTGTCAGCGTCATCTGGGAACTGGTTAGAATTGCGGATTGGTGGGGCCCACCCAAGACCTACTGAACCAGAAATTCTGGGAGTGCGGGGCACAGTAATTTGTTTTTACAAGTCCTCTAGGTGATTCTAATGGACTCTAAAGTTTGAGAACACTGGAGGTGTGGGAAGGGTACTTTGGGGGAAGGGAAGTGGAGTCTCCTCTTGGCCCCACCCAAAGATGAGCTTCTTTGTCTAGGGGTGGGACAGCTGGCTTTGAGATGTGATATTGAGAATATATGAAGGCTCCCTACTGTGTCAGGAAGTTGGGGGAGTGTCTCAGGGAGGGCTCTGCCTTCCTGGGGACCTGCTTAGGAGAAGGGGCTTGGGCAGTAGCTTATTACTAGCCTTTAAGGAACAATTTCAATGTTTCAGTCACCCTCTAGGCTGTTGTACTAGTGCAGTCAGCCCTGCTAGGCCCACAAGTTGTATGGGGCAGAGGAGAAGAGGCATGGGGACAGAAACCTTATATCCCAGGCAAAGCCTTAGCAACGCTGCTGATGTCATATGCTCATCGTTGTCAAGAATTGAAAATTAAGATAGTGATGAGGTGGTGGCAGGACAAATTTCTTTTCACTGTATGTCCCCTTTCTCTTCTGGATCTTATTTCCCTGCCTCCAGCTATCTTGGCAGGTGGGATTATTTAATAATTTTCTTGGGGCTTCTTGGCAAATGGCCCCTCTGCTCCTTCCCCAATGTGTGGTGACCGCAACAGTGACATAGCTTCATTTCACAGCCATTAGAAATCCTGACACAGCTGACCACTAGATCTCCTGGAAAGGCCTCTTGGGAAATATAAGCTTGCCACCAAAGTGAAATGAATTCTCGAGTGGTGTTACCACAAAGGCTCAGGTTCCTGATCCTCCTTGGAGTGCTAGGTTAACAGTCTCTCTGTTGGGGAAAAACCTGATACAAATAGAAACACCCATCCCTGTGGTTTCTTGGTTTTTATCCAGATTTGTTAATTTTGCTCATATTTTAAAATTGTTTAATTTGCTTACTTTTTTTTTCTCTTTCAGACTATTGGGTTTTATCATACTTTTTATTTTACAAAAAAGAACATAGGGCATGTTGGCCAGATAATGAATCCTGTTTTTTGATTTAATCACCCAACATAGCATGGGGATAAAAAGGTGAATGAGATGTAGCCCTGCTCCTCCCTGACCTTGAGGAGACTGGCTTCTGGGGGAAGAAAATGACCAAGAAAAGAACCATCCAGATCTTGGGTTCACTTTATTCTCTCTGTATTTTCAAGTGGGAGAACTTACTTGAATTTGTGAATTTGATGTTGGATTACAAGCCCAACATGTGGCTTATGTGGACATATGTAGTTATTTTGGATTTTGTTTTAAGGTATCTGTGTCTTGTTGGCTCTTAGGAGGTGGTAGTTGCTGATTCTCCTTTCATGTGACATTCAGGGCTCATGGAGAAGTCAAAGGCTCACACTGGTGTTCACCTTCCTGGACTTCAGGAAAGATAGTCCTTTTGCCAGACGAATGGGAGGATCTAAGTCTGTCAGATTTCCATGAGTTGTGCAGCCTTTCTGGATTGGGACAGGAAGACTGACCCACTGTCCTTCCCAGCCTGCCTGCCCTTCATCTTGCTTTAATTAAATACACAGCTGATGATGTCAGCTTGGCTCCCGGCTCCTTCAGCTTTCCCCTCAGAACAAAACATCCGGGCAGACAGTTGTGACAATTAAGTCTCAAGACCCAAGCTTAGTTTGTTCTGAGGTAATTAAGATAAATCTGCCTGAGCATCTCCAAATGCAGATAAAACCTAGTGCTGATTAGAGGTGACCCTCTAATAAACCAGATTTGATTAGGCAGAACCAGCGAGGTGCAGGCAAATATTTGAGACTCTGGCCAAGCTGATATTCCATTGACCTTTCACTTGGGGGAAAAAACCTGTTTGATTTTTTTTCCTATCCCAGAGTACTTGAAAGACAGCTAAAGGACTAGGGTGAAAAAAACAGGTGAGACCTGTGGACTTGCCTTTAAGAGTCGCAGTCAGCTACCAACTGGGTTGTGCTTGCTTCCTGGCAGATCAATGGAGAATGGATTTTGCCGGAGGTCCTGGCCTGGTACGATAATTAAAAAGGATGTTTTAGAACACACCCAGGCGCGTTCTGATAAAACCTTAGCAGATGTGGGTGGTGAAGAATTTTTGTTTTCAAGTCAAACTTTGTTTGTAGAGGTAACTTCTAACAATTTGTTATAGAAAAGTCGAACTAGAATTGCATTAGTTTGTTTATATCAAGGCCTCATTAGAAATTAAGGATAAATTTCCTTAATTCCTCCATCTCTGACTCCTGTGACAATGGGCATACTTCTTAGCATTTATCACACTGTTTTGTAATTGTTGGTTTATGTTTCCTTTTGTCTTAAAAAGCAGGGAAATTGTATAATTGATGGTGCTCAAATGCTTAGCACGTGGGCCAGATACAGGGTGTGGCAAACTTTAGTCCACAGGCCAAACCAGGCCGCTACCTGTTTTTATGTGGTCATGAGCTAAGAACAGTTTTTAACCTTTTTAAATGACTGAAAACAAATAAAAGGAAATATATTTCATGCCACGTGAAAATTATGTGGAATTTGAATTTCAGTGTTCATAAATAAAGTTTTATTGGAATACAGCCATGCTCATTCATTTACGTTATTGCCTTTGGCATTTTGCACTACAACAGCAGAATTGAGTAGTTGCAGCAGAGACCATATGGCCTGAGTAGCCTAAAATGTTTGCTATCTAGCACTTCACAGAAGTAGTTTTCTGACCCCTTTCCTATTATATAGAAGGCATATAGTGTAAATGCTTATTGTTTGAATTGTTTCAAATATAAATCTGAGTTTACAAATAGAGTTAATCAGATTATTCTGATCCTAAAAGTGTTCAGTGAATGTTAGATGAATGACTGATCGATCTATTTCTCTTGTTATTCATTTGTAACCTTAGGTTTAGGTTTTAGAGGTGGTGGTTCATTTATCACAGCTGGACAATTATATACTATTTCTCTTCTGAGAAACTTAAATATAAAGAGTTAATCTTTATTACTTTTCTAGGTTCTGAACTTACCATATGGGATACAGAGACACCAAGAGGCACAGAGAGGTTAAATTGACCAAGACACACAGTAAAGAAATGACATGACTCTTCATGTCTTCATCTCTTTCTTTCTTTGCTGAGGCCATTCTTTGTGATGAAAGAGAAGTCAAATAAGCCTAGAGAAATTCATGAGCATACTACTGTCTGGTACTATATAATGTATTATTTCTTATAGACGTCAGTATCTTTGTAGGCTCTTCAGTTCATTACCAGGGAAATTCATTTAAAAAAATAATAAATCTGTGGTTTAAAAAGTAAATACTGCCGAGAATGATAGCAATTACCAAATGTAAACAGTGTGGCCTTTGGGAACCACTATGAAATTGTTTAGTGAATTAAATTATTATGCTTTTGCTATTCACATATCCACTTCCATTGACTGTTAAGGAATATGCTTCTTCAAGGAGGACAGATGAGGTATAGGTAAAGTTTATTTTTAAGATGCTTAGGTAGAACAAAACAAACCAGCAACTGGCAGATGTTTGGTGACCTTGAAATGTGGCTTTTGTTTTGAGACAGTGTCTTTAAAATGACCAGCGCCACAAATGTAAAGCAGGGGAGTTGGAGGGCATTGGAGCATTCAGGAAGAAAATGAGAAACCAGTAATTTGTAGAACATGACTAACTGGAAATATTGTTTGGTCTGCTGGGGTTTGAGGGAGTGGAGGAATTTGTGAAGAAGGAAAGGGTTAAGAGATGCATAGAGCAGAGAAACGAGAGTCTAAGCTTTCCTAGGAATCTCAGGTCAGAACCTTGTTAAATTTTGTCCATATATTTATTGTTTGGTGTGGAATATTTTAGGGGAGTGTAATTTTTTTTTCTATTTTTCTCTTATTAAATAATTTAAAGGGATGACATTCAGAGCTTTGGGAAGCAATTTTTTTTGTTGTTGTTGGTTTTTTTCCAAAACTACTAATTGGATATCAACCATGGGATGGATACTTACAACAGCTCTGCATAATAGGGATAATATTCCTATTTTATGGATGGGAAAGCTGAGGCTTAGTTGTTTTTTGTTGTTGTTGTTGTTGTTTTTGAGAGCGAGTCTTGCTCTGACTGAGGCTTAGTTTAATTGGCTTTCCTGAAGTTTTACAGTTAGCAGCTGGAGCCAAGTTTCAAACCCAAATCTAGCTGACTCCAGGGGCCTTCTGTTGTTTCTGCTATCCCACTTCCTCACTGGTGGCATCCCAGAGATTTCATTGTTTGGTACATAAATTTAGCCTAAAGCCATACTTCACCATTTTGTGTAAATAAATCTCTTCCTCATTTTATGACTCAGCTACCTGCTTTTCTTTCTAACCTGTTATTTTGTACATCTATGATTTGTTAGCTTCCCATGTTCCCTTAGCTTCCCTGCCCTTAGATGTTAACCATTTTGATCAATATCAAGTTGATTTTGCTACTTAATAACAGACTTTAGAGGATAAAAACTATAACCTCCACCCTACTGAAAAATGACGTTTGATTTGCCGTTGGTGGTATGTGCCCCATCCTTCTGCCCTGGCACTCCAGGGGAATCTAAAAGGAAGAGCTGAGAAACCGCATTCCAGGCTTAGAGCCTCCACATTCCTTGGGTTCTGTTGGAAGACTTCTTGGCAGCGTTGAAAGATGCCTGTGTTTTCATACTGATTTTCCATCCTGGGCCACCTGCTTTCTCCCTTCCTGCTGTTTTCCTTTTGTACCTATGTGGTTGGTGCTTCTGGGGCTTTTTATAGCGGCTTTCATCATTTATACTACTGAGTTTTGCAGGCGCTTTTCTTTTCAATTTTTGATGTTTGACAGTATAGACTTTTATTTATTTATTTTTAATATGTTCACTTCTGAACCTTTTTGGACTTCATGGTGACAGCCTCCAGGAGAGGAAAAACAAAACAAGGGAAATTCTAGGAAGCGGCAGAAGGTAGTTAATATTGATTTCTGTGGATGCAGATCCTAACTGTTGGCAAATTTAAAACTTACTTATTTTGAGTAGGGGTGGTTCTATAATGACAGTGAGAAGTTGATCTGGAAAAGATGCTGATTTGGACATGGCTGTTGTAAAACCAGTGATGAAGCAAAACAAAAGAATAGTGCATTTTGGCCGGGCGCGGTGGCTTATGCCTGTAATCCCAGCACTTTGGGAGACCAAGGCAGGCGGATCATGAGGTCAGGAGATCGAGACCTTCCTGGCTAACACGGTGAAACCCCGTCTCCACTAAAAATACAAACAGAAATTAGCCACGTGTGGTGGTGGGCACCTGTAATCCCAGCTACTCTCGAGGCTGAGGCAGGAGAATGGTGTGAACCCGGGAGGCAGAGCTTGCAGTGAGCCAAGATCACGCTACTGCACTCCAGCCTGGGTGACAGAGCAAGACTCCGTCTCAAAAAAAAAAAAAAAGAAAAAGAAAAAAGAATAGTGCGTTTTCACTTTTTAACCTTAGTTGCACAGAGTATGTTGAAAGCTACTTTTGCATTCACCATGTCATTGGGAAGTGGGAAAGCTGCCAGTCAAAAGCAGCTAAACAAGAAGCAACTCAGGAATTATGAGATGGGTGGCAAGTCTTTTGCCCCTGTCCAGAGGTAACACTACTAGATCTGGAGAGAGTTCTGTGCATTCAGGGAATCTTGTTGATCTCTAAAAAAATTGAGAGGACTAGAGAGGAGTAAAGACTGGAACCTGGAAGGACTGATTTGTGAGGGACAAAGATTCAGAGAAGACATTGTCTTGAAGGTGATGAACCTGCCTTACCAAAATATTGTAAAAATTCTAAAGAAAAGTTAATTGGGTCAACTTGACAATAAATGTTAGAAGGGAAAAATCTTAAAGTGTATAATTTGAAAGTAGAAAGTTTGTCCTATCCACAATGTTTGCCATTCCATAGACTAAGGTGGTTGGGGGAGGTGGGGCAAAATTACTGCAGTTTCCAGTGACCATTTCCTTCTCTCAGTCCTGGAAATGCAGGCACTATTTAGCACTGAAACCATCTAGTGTTGGTGGCTGTTTCTTACGTAGTATGTCCTGCCTCTATAAATACATTGTGTATAAGCTTAACCGGGACAGTAATTGGTGTGATCCTTTTCTTTTTCTGATCTGTAAGATCTGAGGCCCATGACCAAGGGAAAGAGAAGTGCTTTTTAAAAAAACTCTGACACTTTTGTTGTTTTGGTCTCATGGTTTCACTGAGGTAGTGTTCCACAGTGTAAGACAGGTTAGGATTGTATGTTCCAGAATTATGAACAAGAGTATCCTTGGGAATGATAAAAACCATGCTGCAGTGTTGCATGTGTATTTGTGTGTTCCATGTGGAAGACCTTCTGGGCTGTGTCTGTCTTTGCTATTTATTTATCACCTGAAATGGTGCTGCTCAACCACTCTGTGACAGTGTTATTTTAACTTGAAATAGCATGAGGGTTAGGAGAAAATACCTCATGAATGTGAAGGGGGATTCTCCTGGGCGTATGTAATTGCAATGATTTGAAATGCTTTCACAGGTTTGTAGGAGAGGGTAATTTTTCTTCTTTATTTGCTCCTTTTATCTTTTTCTAAAGCCAGTATTACCTCCCCTCCCACCTCCCATATATACTTCTTATTCCTTTCTTCTTCCCCCTCCTTCTCTTTGTCCCACTCTCCTTCATGTAAAGAAACTCTTTCCTAATAAGAATCATAGGCATTCAGAGCTTCTTGTTTTTTTTTTTTTTTAAATTAACAGTTGATTTGACTTTTTAGTACTGTGTATGAGATGGGAAAAGTCAGGGCCGTTTGATAGTAATTGCTTCCTGAAAGAGTCAACCAACTTATTACAAGGGTGAGGAGTGTTTGTGGGCATTATTTTCTGGTTCCAGGTGTGTTGTGAGTGTTGCTGGTGGTGTTGAGATGGAGTATCGCTCTGTCTCCCAGGTTGGAGTGCAATACGGTCTTGGCTCACAGCAAGCTCCACCTCCCGGGTTCACCCCATTCTCTTGCCTCAGCCTCCCGAGTAGCTGGGACTACAGGTGCCCGCCACCATGCCCAGCTAATTTTTTGTATTTTTAGTAGAGATGAGGTGTCACCATGTTAGCCAGGAAGCTCTCGATCTCCTGACCTCGTGATTCACCCACCTCGGCCTCCCAAAGTGCTGGGATTACAGGTGTGAGCCACTGTGCCCAGCCACTCAGCATTCTTGACATTTGGGGCTGGATAATTCTGTGTTGCGGGAGTATCCTGTGATTTGTAGGGTGTTTAGCAGCATCCTTGAACTCTACACACCAGCTACCAGTAGCACCCCTCAAGTGTGACAACCAAAAATATCTCCATACGTTGCCAAATGAGGGACAGGATCACTATGGTTGAGAATTTCTGCCTTAGAAAGAGGAAAATGAATTCCCTGGAAGCAGAGGTTAGCCATTAACCTTATAGGGCTGGAGCCTTCATTTACATGCTTTGGTGTATTTAAAGGACCTCTCAAGTATCAGTGATGAGGGCACATTTAGCTTGTTGAAATTCCTGCGTAATTCATAAATATCATATTAGCTCTTGGCTTCAACTTCCTACCACTAGAAATATAGATTTTTTTCCCCCTTATTTTCAAAATGAGGAGGATTGTAGTAAAATATAGTAATCTCTGAGGTTGCTCCCAACCCTCACATTTTATGATTTTAGTGATAACAGACAGCTTATGGAATTACACAGTTGAAGAGTTGAAAATGTATTTGTGATCATTTAGCCAGCCCTTTTCTGTTAGTTCTGTCCAGTGTGATTTCACAAATAGATCAGACCAGAAGAAAATCGTTGCTTTTTACAAGTGGATGTTATTAAATGCTCATATTTAGAATATTTATCAGAAGAGACTTATACTACAATGTTTACTTTTCTCACTGATTGAGATTCAGGTGACTTAACTGCCTAAGCTTCAACTATCTGTTGTTTGGAATTAGGCTTTGAAATGTTGGTCTTTGTATTAATATTCCTATGCCTAAGCTGGTACTCTTATTGTCAAATAGCTTTATGCTCTGTGACGTTAATGAGGGAAACTGACTTCCCAGAGTGCCTTGGCTGATATATTGGTGTTAAATTGGTAAGCTTTCTATCCCAACTGCTTTATTTGCGCTTTAAACATAAATGAAAGCAGATTTTTTTTTTTTTTTGGCTTGAGAGGTGGTTAAGAGGGAAATCTAATACCTTTTATGGGTTTATATGCTTCATATGTGATGTGCCCAATCAGAAATAATAAGATACATGCCAGATGTGAAGGTACCAGCTAATATAATTATGCTAGAGATCATTTTTACCTTTTGAGGGCTGAATTACATTGAATTCATTTCTTCAACTCTTAACAGGATTTGGTTATAGTTACTTAAATTTGAATTGGGAGCTGAGATGAAGTACCAACACTTGTGCTTTTATTGGAAGGATTGGGTTGTGTATACCTTTTGTATTTCTGAAGCTTGATAAACTATAAAGCCTCGAGTATTCAGATTCATGGCAAGGCTTGGATGGGGAGGTATACTGTAGTAGAAGCTAACAACTTAGTATGCTTTCTGTGGGCTCTTGCCTGGAAACCAAATCTGAAGGTATAGTGATCAGACACAATGCTATTCTTAAGCCTTCTTGGAAATAACAGGTCTCTTAGCCTGTGCTAAAGAGGTAATTTTGCATGTATTAAATATTCAACCAAGGGCATGATCTGTGCTTACTTTAGCAAACAAATAGATCCCAAAATGAATCAAACAAATTGTAATGCAGAACAAATTGAAATACTTGAGGATTTGTCTTAGATATTTAAACTCATTTTATCCTCTGTGTCTTCATAGTACCCTCAGAATGAAAAGAATCTTTGGAAATGTCAGTGAAAGGGCAGTATAATCTCACACTGCAGTTGTGGTTCCGGACCCAGTCTGTGGGCCTGTCTTTCCTTTCACTCTTAGCCATGTGACAGCACAAAGAGCGTACTTAAGGTGTTTATTTCACCCTGGAAGATTTTTATAAAGAGCATTTTTTAATGAAGCACAGCACATGGCATCATTATCATTTCTAACCCAGAGAACTCATTTTCAATTTTGCTATCAAAGAAAAATGACAAATAGAGAATGCAAGAAAAACCAGATGGACTAACTGTATTAGGAGCTTAGTATGCATATTTTGTGTCACATATTAGCATTCATTAAGTCAAAAGGAAAAAAAATGAGTTTTGCCTACATGCATTAAACCAATAAGGCTGGCAAAATTCCAAGCTAGCTCTTGTGAATTAATTGTTTTATAACTGTTTTAATTAAAATTGTTCAGTATATGATTAACCTAAAAGTTTTAATTTCCACAAAACTGTTGAACAAATGAGACATTAATATTTTACATTAACCATGGCAATATTGCTGTGGTTTTCAGAGCACTGCTTGTTCAAGCAAAGCATGGCAAGTGGTAGGTGGAAAGTGCTCTGTGTCTCATGCCACTACTAAGAAAACCTGCACATCAGAAGCAAATTCTATACACAAGCATTTATGTAGGCATCTCCCCAAACCCCCTGTTCAGTCTAGTTAGAGCTGGGCACCTGTCATAAACTGTCAGGTTGAGGAGGTTAACAATATAACATGGCAAGAATACATTTATTGTCTTTTTCTTCCACCTGGCTTCATAGTAGTATTGGTGTACTGTGTGAGATCCTTAGATTAGAAGGGATTGGCCAGTAGGGATTATGAAATGATTCATGTTAAATTCTAGGGTTTTAATTTGGGATATAGGTACAAATGTTAGTTCTGGAATCAAAGGGAAGAAAGAGAAGATTTGGATGATCCATCACCTTTATTTGAGGTTCTTTAGGTTGGCATCAGGCTAACTTTGGTAAAACCACATCCCATTTTGCAAATGGTAAAACTGAGGGTTGGTAAAATTTCACTGTGTATAGCTATAGCTCCTGAAATACACAGATTTGCGTTTCTATCACTCATCCCTCTCCCCACTTTCCACATGTACCCCCATCCTAATGTACTTCACTTTGTTAAAAGATTGGGATGTCTTTCCTCTCTCCTCCCCTAAGCCTTTCGCTTTACTCTGTGGATTTGGGTCATGGTGCTGTATAAATTCAAGGTAATGATGGTATTTGAACCCCACAGAAGGATATTTTAAAAGATAAGATTAATACTGCTCAGTGTAAATGATGATAAAACTCAGGCTGTCCTAAATGTCCAGGCAGTGATGCATTTTTTAAGGCGCTAGACTGAGCTTACCTTTTAGGTTGTATGACACTTGATATAAGCTGTCCTTGCAGGTTTAAAGCTGAGGAGTCTGGAATGCAGCATCTGAACCACAGAAATATATTGGCCTTGTGCTTACATAGTCAGGATCATATGGCATTGTGATCTATCCAGATTTCCAGCTGCAGTCCTGATGTGGTCTCTTCATTACTCTGTCCAGCTGTTTCTTCCTAGAGGGTGCTCTATGTTAGCCTTCCCTTCTGTATAATCATTCTCTTTCCTAAATTTTCCTGTTTAACTTGTTAAGCACCAGATTCTGAATAAATTATTCATATAATCAGTATTTTTGAAGTAGTTAATAATCAGAGTATAATAATAAATTTTATGATTATACAGGTTGCCATATTTGCCAGAAACCAACTTTACACAAGTGATTTTTGAGATAAATGCTTTATTGGGCATGTTGTGATCTGTTCATTTCTTCAGGCTCTCTTGATTTCTATTATTGTGTGAAGTTAGGTCATTAGAAATGCGCATACCTGGACCATATTATTTAGGCTCTTCAGAGAATTGCCATCACGGAGTTAGAGTGCTATGTCCTTGGTAAATGGAGAGTAAGAGCCCTCAATTTAATAATACAGTATTTTATAGTCAAATAATGTATCTGGCTTTTGTAAAACCTTAAAAGTAATCTGGTATCTTAATGTTTCGTAGTACATATGCATATATGTGTGTGTATACACACATGCATTTAATACACACATACATATGTATACATATATTTACACATATATGTACATACACTCATACACATATAAAGAGCTTCTCTAAGAATTTGGTGCTAGGAAAAAATGTCTGTCTTCTGACCAAAATGTATACATTCTTCTAACTCTCATATGTTTGTTTAGTGAATGAGTGAATGGATCAATACTACGTAATTAGGTAAGAGAACTATTGCGTTTCCCTGGAAATTCCAAACGTCATTTGGTAAGCAACTTTAGATACCCATCCTAAGTACTTGTTGATCAAATACTATTACTCTTTTGCTTGGTGAGTAGTATTTTTATCTACTTTTAACAGGTTCTTCTTTGGTTCTTCTTTGGTTAAAACCTGACTTCTAAAATAAAACAAACAAAAAACCTACTGACTTCTAAGCCATGATATGTCTGTATTGAAAAATATGCACTGGCATTGTACCATGTTCCCCATGATAAGGAAACAATAAGAGAAATTATGCATATGATTCCTGTCCTGTAAAGTCTAACAGGTGGCTCACACCTGTAATCCCAACACTTTTGAGAGGTTGAGGGAGGAGGATTGCTTGAGCTCAGGAGTTCCAGACCAGCCTAGGCAACACAGCAAGACTCCCGTCTTGACAAAAAATAAAAAATTACCTGGGTATGGTGGTGTACACCTATAGTCATAGCTACTCGGGAGGCTGAGGTGGGAGGATTGCTTGAGCCCAGCAAATTGAGGCTGCAGTGAGTTATGATCACGCCACTGCATTCCAGCCTGGGCAACAGAGTGAGACTCTATCCCCTGCCGCCAAAAAAAAAAACAAAAACAAAAAACGAAAAACAAAAGACAGTACATGTCTGGCAAAAACGAGAAGTGCCTGTCTTAGTCCATTTTCTACTGAAAATGGGTAATGTATAAAGAAAAGGAATTTATTTCTTACAGTTATAGAGGCTGAGAAATCCAGGGTTGAGGGGCCAAATCTGGTGATGGCCTTCTCGCTGGCGGGGACTCTACAAAGTCCTGAGGTGGCACAGGGCATCACATGCAAGGGGGCTGAACATGCTAGTTCAGATCTCTCTTCTGATAAAGCCACTATCCCTACTCCCGCAATAACCCATTAATCCACCAGGGCAGAGCCCCCATGACCCAGTCACCTCTTAAAGGCTGTGTCTCTCCATGTTGTTTCATTGAGGATTAAGTTTCAATATGAGTTTTGGAGCAGATGAACACTGAAACCATAGCAGTGCCAAAATCAAGCTTTTGTTTTGTTTTGTTTTGAGATGGAGTCTTGCTCTGTCGCCCAGGCTGGAGTGCAGTGAGATGTGATCTTGACTCACTGCAGCCTCTGCCTCCTGGGTTCAAACGATTCTCCTGCCTCAGCCTCCTGAATAGTTGGGATTACAGGTGCATGCCACCACGCCTGGCTAATTTTTGTATTTTTAGTAGAGATAGGGTTTCGCCATGTTGGCCAGGCTAGTCTCAAACTCCTCATCTCAGGTGATCTGCCCGCCTTGGCCTCCCAAAGTGCTAAGATTACAGGTGTGAGCCACCGAACCCAGCCTCAAATCAAGATTTTGACAGTGGGGCTGTAGTAGTAGTTGGGAATATACTTCATTTATTCTACTTCTTTTCTCTATTTTATTACCTTTCTGAATGTGCTCTCTGCTCCCCTGGGGCCCATTCCCAATCCAGTAGCAGTAATTACCATTGGAATAAACCTCCTAGCTCTGAGGCCTGCAATTTTTCTAAACATCTCTCTATAGCCTCACTTCCACCTCTACCTCTCTGTAAAACTACGTGTATACTTCTGTTCATCGGCTAAATCACTATACCTATCTCATTTGTTTTTCTGATGCAACAGCAGCCTTCCAAAAATACCACCAAGTCTAATAATCCTTTTGCTGTTCAATACATCTTTTGTCTGAGGCTTACAGTCACATGACAGCTGATGACAGGCAACAAATGAATGTTTGAATGGTGTGTAGTTCAACAGATGTGCCCATTCAGGTGACTCTTCTAATAGTTGACACGCAGTGGGTGGAGGGATTGGGTTGTTCCAGATATTCCTTGTTGTTGGGCTAGCTTGCTATTAGTGATTATAGTTTGACTGATTTTGCTTTTATTCAGTTTTTATGGTTCTGTTTTGCTACTTGGTTTTGATACTTGTAGGTAGTGTGGGTTCCATTTTGGTATGTGAAATTTCATATCATGAAGAAAGTTATGATTATAATGTAGCTTTAGTAGTTCCCAGTGATCATTCCCAAATAATATTTTCTGAGAATGCCAGGTGTATATAAAAGTTATCTTTGAAAGTACACAGGTAGTGTGCCACACCCTCTATCAAAACAGTAATCACGGCTGGCCCACATTACTGAAAGAAGGAGGGAAACTACCCATCCACTATTACTTTATAGTACTTAAAACATGCAGACAAATACATTTTAGCACATGGTAATCTTTGTGAGGATATCCTGTCAATCAAGAGAGTAAATATCTTTTCTCTTTCCCATGAACCTAGCAACCAATTTGCTTATAGTTCCTTCAAAGCTGTTGTTAAAATTATTTTGTGGTTGGTTATGTCACTTGGCTAGAAAAATGGTACTGGAATTAAGTCAGCTTTAGCCCTATGCTGCCCATCTTTCTTAACTTATGGTCAGCCATATGTTTAGACCAGATGAGGTAGGAGGTATGATTGGATACAAGTACATCCCTGGAAAAGATAACCAAAATCATGTTCTACTTAAAGTGAATTACTGTGTTTTTTTTTCCTTCACATATGAACAGCATCTTCATACCTATGGCAAGAACCTGTCATTTTTTTTTTTCTGATCACATATGTAAAAATCATTTATTGGTAGTAGCAATTAACATAAAAGGTTAGTGGTGTGGTTGGGGTGAGGGAGATTTGACCATTGAGAGACACACAAGGGGGCTTTTGAGGTACTGTAGTGTTCTCTTTATTAAACAGACCTGTGGTTGCAATGGTGTTCATTTTATAATTCTTCTGAAAAAGAGACATGTTTTCTACATTCTTCTGTATGTGTAATATATCTTGCTATATATGTATGTTTACTGGGGAAGAATTTCAAAAATACCTAAATAGCACAAAGTAGAAAATGTTATCAGTAATCCTAACACGAAGAAATAATCGCAATTTTTTTTGGACATATATCTTCCCAGTGTTTGGGGACCCATAAAAATAATAATGTATATCTCCTCCCATGAGTTCAGATTTTAAGAATGCATACATATATGTATGTGTATGTACAATGTGTATGTGTATATATGTATATATAAACGTGACTTTTGATTTATTGTAATATTTTGACATGAGGTTTCAGGAGTCTATAGAGTTAATTTTAATAGCCATATAGAGTACCATTGTTTGGATATATCATATTATTTGCCCAATCCTCTTTTATCTTAACATTTACTTGTTTCTAGTATCTATGTGTTATAAATTACATGTATTTATCTTGTAGGTATTTAAATTTTAAATAGGCTAAATTGGACCCTTTATGTAGTATGTAGATATTTCATAAAAGGTACATTTTGTTGGGAAAGATAACTGTAGCTTCAAATGCTTTTTGAAAGATGATTTTTCCCCTTAAAGAAAATTGAAAACAATTTCACTTTTTTTTTCTTTTTATGAAGCATGTGTGTGTCATTTGTTGTAAGAAGGATATGGCCCTGACATCTTCATACTCGATTGTTCTCTGTGAAGTTATTTATTCACTTACTGAACTCATTTATTGAACACCATTTGTATGCCAGGTGCTTTGTTCCAGATCTGAGGATGTAGAGATGGAGACCTGGTTTCTGCTTTCACAACCTGGCAACACAATGGATAGCAGGGTTTGGGATGTTGTCGGTCCATAGACTCTTGAGTTTATGGATCCAGCTGTTTTTGCTTAGATTACTTTGCTGTGATTTTTATTATTAGACAGGTGATTTAGGAGCTTATGTACCAGAGAAGCTGCTACTTTTCTCTCTCTCCCCAGTCCTTCCACCCCCAGACTGTGTGTTCTTCTTTAAGGTTGAGTCTTGGAATTCAGAACTTGGTGAGCAAGACCTGAGTAGAACAGAAATGGAAATGACCTTTTCATGCACAGCATGAGCATGACAGAGAATGGGCTGTGTGTTAACTCCTCTCTGATACTGCTGAGGTCCTTTCCAGCTCTAAAATTCTGTGATTTTTCTGATAGTTGGGCCTCTGAAGATCCTAATACCGAATCCTTTCTCAAACATTAAATTTGTAGTAGAAGGGAAAAATTAAATTCCTCCTTTTTGAGACACCAGCTGAACTTTGGAGTATAAATAGACTCAAGAGTGAAAGAAAGGAGAAAAGTGCATTTGCCCATCCCAGGAAATCAGATGGTAATTGAGAGTGTGTCTGTTCTTCTTCTGTAAACAAAACCATTAGTCGCATGGTTGTTTTTTACCTGATCCCTCAAAAAAAAGAAAAAGCAGCTGGGTGCCATGGCACATGCATGTAATCCCAGCACTTTGAGAGGCTGAGGCTGGAGGTTGGCTTGAACTCAAGAGTTGGTTACCAATCTGGGTAACATAACCAGACCCTATCTCTACAAAAAGATTAAAAAATTAGCCAGATATGGCTTTCCAACTACTTGGGAAGCTGAAGTGGGAGGATCACCTGAGCCCAGGAACTCAAGGCTGCAGTGAACTATGATTGTACTACCACTGTACTCCAGCCTGGGTGACTGAGCGAGACCCTGTCTCAAAAAAAAAAAAAAAAAAGGGTAGTTTTAGGGTTTCTATTTGAATAGACAATTCTGTGGCTTGAGTTTCGAGTTAGGAATGTTTTGGCGTAGAAAAACCTGTTGGCCCAGAAACATCTGGCATCATTCACGATCAGGCCAAAGTAAAGGAAAACTAGTTTTTTAGGTAGAATGTTGGCACCTGGAAGAAGGGAGACTGTAAGTTCTCTTGCTGGGAAAGTATAAAAAGAAATGTTTAGTGGACAGGTGTGTGAGTTAAACTCTAGAGTATAATTAAGCAGTGTGGCTGCCCATTTTTTATTTGATTTGCTTGTGCTTCTACCACCTTCTTAATGTGTCCTTGGAATGCCTACATGTAAAGGGATTCTGATGGAGAACAAATTTCTAGACCATAAGTGACTGTCTTGGTCCCAGCACTCATTTTAGTTGCATAACCTTGGGCAAATCTCTCAAGAAATCTGTTCCTTCTTCTGTAGAATGGGGTAATAAACACTTACTCAGCCTATTTCACAACTTCGTTGGAAAGATTAAGTAAGAAAGCATATATGGAAGTATGTACTATAAGGTAATACTTAGGTAGTATAAAAAAAAAATGAACAGGAATCAGCACAAAATGCTTGTTTTAGCGGCTGCTGCTGCTGGGGTGTGTGTGTTTGTGTGTGTTTTGTGTCTGTGTGCCTTTTTCTGTGTTTCTCTACCACCTTAGATTTGGCAGCCCTAGTATCTAAGTGTGAAAGTTTGGGATGGATCTCAGGGTTTTTTTTGGATTGGTGATGATGACTAGTATGGCTGTTGAATCAAATATTGAAGATGCTATTGGTCCTTTAGGACAATTAGTTTTGTCTCTTTCCTTTAAGGTCATTTGGATGAAGCAACAGTTTGTGTAGAGAATACTAGTTTTTAAGATACTTTTGTCCTGTTTTATTTTATTTTATTTTCACTGTCAGTCCACAGAAATCTTTGAGCTGGCTTACAGAAATGTATACAAGCAACAGAATTAAAATAAGCAGAAAATTGGGGCATTGGGAAATGTGTAGGGAAAATACAATAAAGCCATGTTAAAGCTTCTGGGCAGAAACATGCAAGGCAGGGACTGAACCAGTAGGTAGAGGGAGGTCCCATATTTAGCTTCCCAGAGAACAGAACAAAGAGGGGCACGTAACTTTTCTTTTTTCTTTTTTTGAAATGGAGTTTTACTCTTGTTGCCCAGGCTGAAGTGCAATGGCGCGATCTTGGCACACCGCAACCTCCGCCTCCCCGGTTCAAGCAATTCTCCTGCCTCAGCCTCCTGAGTAGCTGGGATTACAGGCATGCACCACCATGCCTGACTAATTTTGTATTTTTACTAGAGATGGGGTTTCTCCATGTTGGTCAGGCTGATCTCGAACTCCCGACCGCAGGTGATCCACCCACATTGGCCTCCCAAAGTGTTGGGATTACAGGTGTGAGCCACTGCGCCCGGCTGGAGGGTAACTTTTCTTGAGAAACTTCGTCAATGGAGAAGATGTGTCCATGAACTCTATCTTGGATATACTTATCAATACACACAATGGTGATCTGTGAGACAGTTGCTTTTATACTATCAATGCAAATTAATAACATTGAGACAAAGCATGATTTCAAGAAAGAGTAACTATAAGGGGTCAAGATCATGTGTCTCTCACCTAGATAGCTCAAAGGACTGGCTTGAGCCATGGACAATTTTTAGAACATGTCGAGGAGAGGATAAGCTACCTGTCCTCAGGCAGTCTACCACAAATACTCTTTATCTCAGCTAGGAGCTGACATCTCTCCCTGAAAGGTTTCCAGTGATGTTGTAGCACAGTTTGTTGGCCAGAATCCTAGAGACCCAGGGATGGAGATGCCAGTGCTGTCTTGATAATTCAGTGTCTTGCCTGTTGGCATCTTCTCTTTCTTGGTTCTGGCACGTCTGGTTCAACGATTAGACACGTGAATTGATTTAGTTCTTTGCTGGAGAGGGCAGCAAAATGCCGGTTGTGATTTTTGGGCTTGGCTATGTTGGAAACTACCAGGAATTTGTGAACTGCCAATTACTCATTTTGTACTAGCTTTTGGGTGACCATTCAGTGGCTGTTATTTCAATTCATAGCTCAGAGTGACTGTATTAACATCATGTTTCTAGAGTTTGTTCCTAGACTCAAATCATGGTAAATGCTTTAATTAGATAATTTAGCTTATGCCCTTTTTCCTACTTTTATGTTTCCCTGTCCTTACTAGCCCTGGATACTTAAAAAAATCTTCGGAAAGGACTCTGTGTTTTTAGATATGGGGATTTTATTTTGTGCTTTAGTGGGGCACAGAAGGAGACTGTCTGGTTAAGGCAAGAGATAGTGGTGCTAAAAAAGGAAATTTGGCAGGCCTGTTCCTGGTACTTTTCGTAAGTATAGAAAGAGAATGACAGACTGGCTGGGGATTGTATTAAAGGGAGCCCTGATCCTCGTATGACCTTATTCCCTGAACCTAGAAAGATGGTCTGCCTATGTGGCAGTCATTCTATGGAGCTAAAGACAGTTTTGTTCTGCTTTCTGCCATGTATATTTAGGGGCCTGATGGAGAGATAGAAACCTGTTAAGGAATAATCATGGCTGTTTGGGCCTGTTGCTTCCTTCACTTATCCAAAAGCCAGCCTCACCAATGTCCATGGGCAAGTTTGTGTCCACACAAGTTGCTTGTAACAAGAGGAAGGATTCTCATTAAGAATTTGGCCCTAAAATTAGGTCAGAATGAGGCTATATTTGTGTTTCTGTCAATAGTCTGAATTCCTTACTGGTAGAAAGGTCTTACAATTATGGGGTAACTTTGCCAACTAATAGTACTGGGCTTTGGTGTGGGTTAGTTACATCAGAAGTCACATCAACTTTTTGACATTAGTTTCTATTCCAGCATGTGCTCCAGGGAAAAGGAGATTGATATGGACTATGAAGCCAAAAATGAGAATCTGTTATTGAAACCCAGAAATTTGAAATAAGGGTTTAGTGATTGTTTTGTTTAGACACAAACTTTTCTTCATAGATGCTTTAACTTCCTAAGTGAGTTTATATATTTTTCTAAAGATGTAATCTTTTAAAAATATTGCAAATATTTAATTTATATATTTGCCATTTAACAGGTAAAATAGGACCAGTAAGTCTTACTCCCGTTTTGTAAAGGCACACTTAGAGAGTGACAGGTTTCCCAGTGTGTCTGGGACAAGCCTCCCAATGTGTCTGGGACAAGCCCGAAAAGAGTGCCATTTTGTCTCCCTGACCATTTCGCTGATTCTATACTTGTTGTTTATGAAACTTCATTATGTAACAGACGAAAAAGCAACTTCATGAGCAATTCCTGGAACAGGCAAGTGGAAAAAAATTGCTCAGGTACCTTCTCTGGAGGCTGTATGTCTTCCATTCTGGCTGCCTCTCTTGAGAAGTGGAGTGGCACAGCGGTTAAGACCATGGGCTCTGGAGACTGCCTGGCTCTGGGTGCTGGTCTGACCCTTGGGCTGTGGGACCTTAACTTCTCTGTGCTTACTGTCCTTACCTGTGAGATGGAGATGATTGGAGTCTCCACCATGTTCATGTATCAACACTTCTAAGTGATTTAGAGCAGTGCCTGAGACGTTGTAAACACTCAATATATGTTGGTTGTTACTGTAATTTTAATAATAATACTTACTAAATTATTATTATATGGCTGTCATGCCTGAGAGTTCATCACAGGGGCATGGGTGGGTGGGTAGGGAATAAGGGCTGAGAATCTAATCAGTTATTTTTAATTTATTGGGCAAAAATGAATCAAGTAACAGTGGCAGGCATAATGAAATGAGGTATTCAGTGTGTGGTGAGGATGCACTGTTTTATCACAGTTCCTCTGGTGTGGCCTATGTGCTTTGATTGCAGGTCAGATGGCTAGGGAAAAGAGTAGTTAGGCTGAATGCTCTGTGGTGAGGCTGTGAGAGGGACAAGAAATGTGGGTCAGGACAGAAGGTGTGCTGCAGGAACAAATTCTGAAGAGTGTGCACAGCATCCTATAATTTGGGTTTCCGTGTATTTTCTTTAGTTGGTTGCATTTGTTCATATGTTAGACTGGTGTCTTTAACCCTGTGACTGACAGTTGACAATGGTATAGCTCTTTAAAAGAGGTGAAACTGGTCTGACCACAGTTTACCATTGATAGTGCTTTCACTTTTGCAACAAGACAGAGGGAGAAAGTCCCTGCTTCTCTGCTCTGGGAATCTTACCAAATCAATAAGGAGTCTCTGGTAGCACTAACCTCTTTTAATAGCCTAAGTGTGAGAGATCCTGACCTTTTTTTCTGTATGTGGCCTACTTTCTTGATGAGAAGCTGGCTTTTATATTAGAAGTTTTTTAGACTTACATGAAACTTGAATCTTGCTGTTTCCATTGTTGCTTTTAAAAAATAATTTTACAAATTTATTCTAATAATGTACTAATGTATTTTGTCTCCAGGACTATTGAAACTTTTAAAGATTTTTAACAGATTCATCTAGACACCTAAATCTCTCTAGGATTTGATCCTTCACCACCCAGCAGAATACTGTACTGTGATCATTTCTCAGGGTAGTTTTGGCTGAGGGTTTTTTTTTTTGAGATGGAGTCTTGCTCTGTCACCCAGGCTGGAGTGCAGTGGTGTGGCCTCGGCTCATTGCAACCTCTGCCTCCTGGATTCAAGACATTTGCTTGCCTTAGCCTCCAAGTAACTGGGATTACAGGTGTGCGTCACCATGCCTAGCTAATTTTTGTATTTTTAGTAGAGACAGTGTTTCTCTATGCTGGCAAGATTGGTCTCGAACTCCTTACCTCAGGTGATCCTCCCATCTCGGCCTCCCACAGTGCTGGCATTACAGGTGTGAGCCACTGCACCTGGCCTTGGCTGAGGTTTGACTCTTTGCACTCACAGCTCCATGATGTGTGTACTTGTATGCATATATATTCACATCTGAGGACTGATATCATTTTGCAGACCAGGAAACTAAGTGTGAGGAGTGAATTTTAAAATAATTTTTACATTATATATTGGCAAATCATCCATGTGCTTGTAGAAGGTATTATATTGGTAAGCTGGAGGTAGACAGGAAGACTGAAAGGGAAGGTAGAACCTGCTTGAATCCCAGTCTGTGCATACCTAAGGAGTAGAGTTGGCAACTCCTGAACCAAGGGTTCTGGTGTTCAGGATTATCTCCAGTTATTCTGAAGGATGGCATGACATTCTAAAAATAAGAAATTATTTGTAGTCACATCAGTGTGTAATATACCTTACAGAATATGAGAAGGGAGATGAAGCATTTGGAAATTCAAAGGAACTAGTTGTACACCCTCAGTTATGGCCCTGAGACTACCTAGGGTGGCTTTTATAACAATTTAAACCTGTATCCTGGGATGTTAGCATCTCTGAACAAACGCTTTCTCTCTCCTCCATTGAAATCACTTTCTTTAAATTCTTTGCGCATTTAGAGAGTTGCTGAGGCAAGGCCATGTTCTAGTTTGCTCTTTTTAAAATGCAGATGTTTCTAGAAATGACTATAAACTGAGTCCTGAGCCACCTCTTGTAATTTTGCAGGTCTTGGTCTGGGGAAGATAAAGAAATGGAGGTCTTATGCTTCACAGTTTGGTTTAAGTCAACTAACTATGGCAAGGCATCTTGACTTAAATAAGCGTGACTTAAGCCTGACAATTTAAATATTAGAATGGTAAGACATTTTTGTGCCTTTATAGCCATATATCCATCTTGGGGAGGAAAAACTGAAAATAAAGGATGATTACTTTTCGGTATTCTGTGGAAGTCTTACTTCTCTTTTTACTTAATTTTTCAGTGGATAGGCTCCCTCCCAGCTCTAAATTCTCATTTATTCCTGGAACTCTGTTTTTTTTTTTCTTTTTTCTTTTTTAAAAAAGTATTCTGAAACTGTTTTCTGACCATGCTTCATATATTGAAGTAGATTTTTTCACAGAAGGGTAAAGGAAGTGCATTGTGTTTCATGTGTAGATGCTTTTCAAGGACACACAGCTTTTCATCATTCATTTTAACAGTGGACAATTTTGGTGCCTGTTTATGGAGATTCCTTGGGAATTATCAGCTGATAGAAAATTTCTGAAGAGAGAGAAAATCTAATCTATTTGGATGTCTTGTTAAATGGAGCTTTTTGAGTATAAGGGTTTCTGAAGAAATATAGGCTGTCAGAACTGATAGAGTTTAGAGAGACTCTGTGTACCATTCTCTATAAATAAAGAGAGCCGAAAGCCCAGAGAAGTGAGGTGCTCGATGTTGAGATTTAGTTAGTGGCCCCCCTTCTGGTCTCTGAGCTGCCCATCACTCTGCCTTGACTAATAGTGATAACTGATGTTTCTGGCAACAAATCCAAGGTACAAGTTTTCCAGGGTCTTCAAAGGAAAGCTACATTATATTAAAGTTCATGCTGAATATCTTTTATTGTGTTCTGATAGTTTGAAAATTGGTTATTTTTGTACTGTTGTAAAACTATAGTGCTTAACTGGAAACCCCAGCATTAACCCATCCTTTGCCAGCCTTTACTTCTATAGAAGTATAGAGCTAGGATGAGGAAGTTGTTGATTTGAAGAGTGAGGGAAAA
Source organism: Macaca thibetana thibetana (assembly GCF_024542745.1). Classification (NCBI taxonomy): domain Eukaryota; kingdom Metazoa; phylum Chordata; class Mammalia; order Primates; family Cercopithecidae; genus Macaca; species Macaca thibetana. The sequence continues at coordinate 133,505,747 of NC_065580.1, read as the reverse complement.
AGATGGTATCTTGTTAACAAAAGGTCTACATGGATGAAAGGAGAAACTGACACTTATAGTTAGGGAAATGGTAATGCTTACACGGTGATCTAATCTGGGTTTGAGTTTTGTTTTTGAAGTCACCAGTTTTTATTTTGGTGTTTTTCAGATATTCTTATAGCCTTCCTGGGGAGATATATTTTTTGGAGACATTGCTCACATTGTTTACTCCTCTAGGTTAAATGTACTAGGCCATCTGTTGTTAATTTTGTAGTTGTATTAAATTCCATTCTTTGGCTGGATTATAAGGATCAAAAGCAAACTTAGACAGAAGCAGGAGCATTTGCAAATTACATAGCTTTGAGCCTAAATGGTGGTTTTTATAAATGCAGTTTTCAAATGGGCTGAGATTCTATTTTGAGTTTTGGGATCAGTAATTTAAACACAAGAATCTTTACGAGTTCTCTGGAAAAGCCCACTTTGAGACCCTGAACAGTTGTTATGCCAAACAGCAAGCTCTTGGGGTAAGGTTGGCGGTGATGCCGATAAATTACTTTTAAGATGCTTGGGACTGAAGGACAATGGTTTTGTAATGGTGTTTTAAGTTCTCAGGCTGACCTATGAAATCTGGAAGTGCTCATCTGAAAGGCCAGTATTCTTTCTGACAGGTACAGGAAAAACTTGTCCCCTGCCTGATCCTCGCTTAAGCATTTCTTGGAGGAAGCCGGGCCTGTGGATCTTGGGGGCCAGAATAGAGACACTGAGAGCAACACTACTGGCATTTTCAATTTCTGCTGAGGCTGCAAAAACATTTCAAGGGAAATCTGAAGTTACTCTTCACTGTCTACAGCCTCTTGAATTGACTTCTGGGTGTTACAGATGGGACCAGCGTGTGTAAAAGCAGAATTTATATTCTATTTGGGTATCAGAATCAAGTTTCTCTTTTTAAAATAATTTTATGGTAAATCGTGGTTTCTCTGATATGATTTCTGTTGTGAGTTGAACAAAAATGATGGCGAAATGGGGTTATTACTTAACCAAATTGCCTCGTGTACAGACAGGCTGAACTGGTGCTTTGCCTAGAGTTGGCCTGGAGTTTTCAGAAACTCAATTGTGGCCTTTATAAAGCTGTGCCTGGGGTTGTATTTCCAATCTCTCTCAACTTTTGTTCCTGTGGAAGGGAGGAAGTAGAGCTGTGACAGATATATTGCCAGATAGCACACAATAGCACACAAAACGAGAAAGACACGGTGTGAGCCATTCACGGAGACAGATTTATGCTGTGTGCTGCCCTCAAACCATAGATCCATCTATTTCAGAGAAACAACTTGCCCACTGTATTATATTTCAGACAGGGACATGGCTTAGAAGAGAGATGCTGACTCCTTCTGTTTAGCTTTTGCCAATAATGCTGCACGTTTTGCTGTAGTCAATTACTTTTGTGGGGATGGGAAAGGATGTTTGGCAAAGGAAAGCCTGGCTCTAGATTGGAAGTGGAAGAAGGGAGATATCAGGAGAGTAATTGGCCATGCTGTCGCCATAGTGAAGTATATGTGTGTATTTTTGCTGGGTTTTGTTTCCAGCCAACTATATTATCAGGCATTGGATTTTCTAAACTTACTTCACAATAAGAAAAACAAAGCTAGAGAGATTGGGACTGGCCAAGGCCAGAATGTTTGGCATTCATAGTTTCTCTTTAGTTCTCTCTGTAGGACCATTTCCTGGAGTTATGGAAGAATTGACCAATGTGTCAGTGTCTTTCATGTACATTAATGGGCAATAGTATTGGTAGTGGTTAATATAATAGCATGGGTTCTGGAACCAGTCTGCCAGGATTTACATTCAGGCTCAACAATGCCTTAGCTATGTGCCTCAGTTATCTTACCTATAAAATGGGGATTCCAGGTCTTACCTTATAAGGCAGCTCTGAGAACTGTTTAGTTAATACTGAGGCACTTATAACAGTGTTCAGTAAAATTAGCTATTGCATTTTAAAATTTGTGTTGATTTTATGGAAATAAGTGATGATGTTTGATACCTGGTAGATTGTTCGGCAGACATTTCAAATGTAAAAAAATAACTCTGCCTGTATTGAAATCTTTCTAGATCGATAGTTTTAAATAATGAAAAATATATTTTTGGGAATGATCTACATTTGGAAGAAATCAGGAAAGAGAAGACAGTGTGTGTGTACTTTTGCATTTCTGTGTTTTGGGCTTATAAGATACGTGATTGTATATTTCATGTCAGTAATAATTTATTTTGGGGAGTAGAAGCAAATGTCAGTTACATACATCATCTATGGAATAGATTTTTAGTTTTATTTATTTGAACTGGATGAGATGGTTGAGTGTTGCCTTGGTTGAATTTAGAGATTTGAGAAAATATTTCTTTTAATTTTTGTGACACACAAGGACCTTTGAATGAAATCAGTCCCCTTTTCTTTTTTTAAAAAGCTCTGTGATGAGAATTACCATTTCTTGACTAAACAGTTGTGTTTTCTTTTAACATTATATTCTTGTCTCTACATAGATACTACATTTTTTAGTTAGATAGGTTTTGGAAGAGCATCGACTTTTTTTCCTGTTACATTGGAAAAATTTAATGGCATGTGTATGTTTTTCTCATCATGAAGTGGGTTTAGGCATGCTGCCTTATACTAAGTAGAAATTCTATAGTAGTTGTTCTTCAGAAGTAATCCATTCATTCAAGTCATTCATTGATTCATTTCTGAATACTTAAGTATGGTTGCATAGGTGGGAATTGTCAGAATTGGCTTTTGATCATATTGTTTAGCAGTTATAATCCAGGTGGCAGATATACTATCTAATTCAATTACTTGCATGAAATCACTTTAAACAGGTATTAAGATGAGTTGTCCCTAGGCCTGTCTTTATCTACTTATTGTGCATGCGTGCTAGCATACACGCATTACCATTATTGTTTTTTATTGTGTTAAAAAACGTATTACAAAATGTACCATCTTAACCGTTTTAAAGCGTAGGTACTTCAGTAGTGTTAAGTATAGTCATTTCGTTGTGAAACAGAGCTCCAGAGCTTTTTCATCTTGTGAATATGAAACACTATACCCCTTAAACAACAACTCCCCTCCCTTGTTCCCTCCAGCCCCGGTAAGCACCATTCTCATTTCTCTTTCTATGAATTTGAGTATTTTATTTTATTTTTTATTTTTTGAGACAGGCTTGCTGTGTTGCCCAAGCTGGAGTGCAGTGGCGCAATCTCGGCTCACTGCAACATCCACCCCCCCCTCCCCCCCAGGTTCAAGTGATTCTCCTGCCTCACCCTCCTGAGTAGCTGGGATTACAGGCACGCACCACCACACACAGCTAATTTTTGTATTTTTAGTAGAGGCAGGGTTTCACCATATTGGCCAGGTTGGCCTTGAACTCCTGACCTCAAGTAGTCTGCCTGCCTCAGCCTCCCAAGGTGCTGGGGTTACAGGCATGAACCACTGCACTCAGCCGAATCGGAGTATTTTAGATACCTCATCTAAGTGGAATTACATAGTATTGTCTTTTTTGTGACTGACTTATTTCACTTAGCACAATGTCTTCAAAGTTCACATAGCATATGACAGAATTTTCTTTCTTAAGACTGAATACTGTTCCATTGAAGGTATATACCACATTTGTTTATTTCCTTATCCTGTGATGGTCATTTAGTTGTTTTCACCTCTTGGCTATTGTGAATTAGTGCTTCTGTGAACACGAGTGTGCAAGTATCTCTTCAATATCCTACTATCACTTCTTCTGGATATGTACCTGGAAGTGGGATTACTGGATCATATGGCAGTTTTATTTTTAATTTTTGAGGAACCTCTGTACTGCTTTCTGTAGGAGTCATACCATTTTACAGTCTCACCAACAGTGTACGTGTTCCCCAGTCTTTTAAATAGCCCCTTCCAGTCTGACAGAGTGGCTACATAGAGAATAGGGCAGCTTTGAAGGTTAGGGTGACCTGTTCCAAGCTTCTTCAGACTCCTCGGGACTGGCTAATTATTTTCGTTAAGGTCATACTGCTGGACCAGGGCCTATAGGTTGACACTGACTTATGCATAGAATGTTGGCCTGTTGTTGATAGACTTAGGCTGCAATTGCTGTGAGTAATCTTGGGCAGGTTACCTCAACATTCTGTTCCCTGCCATTGTCATCTGCAGATGAGGTGTTTGTGCTTCTCTCTATTTCTTAATTTGTTCCAAAATCTTACTGTTCGTTGTAGAATCCAGACATCTAAAAAACATACTGTGCGTAGCTTGGTGTAATTATTTGATAGACTGGATTATTTTTTGCACCAATTAGTTCTGTTTTTTGTTAAACATCTCCTTTTTTTTTTTTTTCTTACTCTTTAACTGCCCCAAATACTAAGTGATGAGGATGGAGACCTTGGCGATTGAGTGCTAGCAGTGAGTCCGAATGCCTGGGTTCAAATCCTCCATTTACTAGATGTGTGACCTTAGAGAGTGTAACAAACTGTTGTTTCACAGTTTCTCCATCTGTGAAATGGAAATAATAATACCTTTGTGAGATTTAGATGAGTTAATGCCTGTAAAGTGTTTTGCATGTGCCTAGCCCATAGTAAGCACTCAAGCATAAACTCTTAATTATCATATAATATGCTAATTATGATGGTGGTAAATGAGTGAGGTCATCTTCCATTTGGTCATACTCCACATTTGGGTAGCTTTAGACTTTCTGAAGATACTATTTGCTTCAGTGTTTCTCTGTAGGTGGGGAGGATACACCTATTACACAGTTAGAAAAACTGAACTATGCTTTTACACAGTTAGCCTGTAATCCCAGCAAAAACTGAACAGTAGAGATTACCCCGCTCTTAAAAAATACAAAAAACTATGGCTGGGATTAAAACTTCAGTCTCATGCTTTAGCGGACTCCAGCCTGGGTGACAGGACTCCACTCCAGCCTGGGTGTAAAAAAAAAAAAAAAAAAAAAAAAAAAACTTCAGTCTCATGTTTAGAGCCTAGTACTTTCTGGCCTGGCATGTTGTCCTACATTTAATGACTGTAGGGACTGAGTGGGTTTTAATGTTAGAATCTGGTAAGAACTCTTCCTGATCTCCTTGCCCATTTATAAACAGCCTTCCAGGGTGACCTGAGTGAGATCATTTTCTGGCTATATAATCCTGGTGGTATGAAAACATTAGATGTCTATAGTTTTTTAGAACTGTGACTTAGTACTAATGCTAGCCTCTTCAGTACTCATACTCTTAAGGCTTAGTATTTGTCTCTTTAGTGATTTACATATTTGAAACCTAGCCATTCTTTTCAAAGGTGAGTAGATATTTTATATGTCTGCCTTCTGATAGGTAGCAGCAGTTGTGCAGTTACTCAGCTATTGGCAGTTCTGTTACTTAATACAGAGGCAGAGAGGGAAAGACTTATTCAGAAACAAAACCTCTGCTTGAAAAGTTCTCAAGGCCAGCCATGGTGGTTCGGCCTGCAGTCCCAAGCTGGCGTGGCCTGCAGTCCCAGCACTTTGGGTGGCTGAGGTGGGAGGATCACTTGATCCCAAGGGTTTGAGGCTGCAGTGAGCTGTTGATATGGCTCTGTTGTCTGGAGAAACACCCAGGGTCCCTGGTCTTGTGCTGAGAAAATCAGCGACATAGACACACATGGAGTGGTTTAAGGAGTGGAAAGTTTAATAGGCAAGAAAGAAGAAAACAGCTCCACCATACAGAGGGAAGAGGGCTCAGAACGGAAAACCCCCATTGCTGGGGGGAATGCTGTAGGTTATATTGGCTGGATGAGGCGGTATCTGATTTGTATAGGGCCCAGGGGATTGGTTTGACCAGACTTGTCATTCAAGTAGCCCGTGAAAAACCGGTCCTCCCATCCTAGTCTTTTAATATGCAAATACGGCTACCTGGCTGGTTGCCATGATGTCTTGCACACATAACCTCTACCTGGCTGGTCGCCATGATGTCCTGCACATGTGGCAACAAAAAGTGGCAGGAACCGCCCTACTGGGTGGAGCTGGCTTTTAGCCCTCTGCATTTGCATATCAATGCTTGCAGGTCTGGTTTTTCAGTTTGCTTTCTGTTAGAAAAGAAATGTTTTGGGGACTGCTTTTTTAGTAAAAGAAAAAGCCTTACCAAGGACTCTTTTACCCTCTCAATCTGCTTAAAATAATTTCTTAATAACTCCTGTAGTATCATGAGTGTGCCACTGCACTGCAGCCTGTGTGACAGAGCAAGAACTAAGACCCTGTGTCTTAAAAAACCCCCCAAAACCCAAAACCCAAAATGAGACTGGGCACAATGGCTCACACCTGTAATCCCAGCACTTTTGGAGGCTGAGGCGGGTGGATCACTTGAGGCCAGGAGTTCAAGATCAGCCTGGCCTGTTACATAGTGAAACCCTGTCTTTACTAAATAAAAAAGACAAACCAAAAATTAGTCTGGCATGGTAGCGCTTGCCTGTAGTCCCAGCTGCTCGGAAGGCTGAGGCAGGAGAATCACTTGAACCTGGGAGGTGGAGGTTGCAGTGAGCTGAGATTGTGCCACTGCACTTCAGCCTGGGCAATAGAGTGAATAAGACTCCATGTCAGAAAACAAAAAACAAAACAAATGTTCTCAAGTCATGTTCAAGAGATAATGGCGGACATAGTGGAACCTCCCTAAATCTGATTTTCCCAAACTATAAAATGAAGGGCCCAGATCAGGGGACGTTTAAGGGCCTTGCAAGATGTAAGACTCAGCCATCTTGAGATTGGAAACAGCCCTGTAGGTTCTTAGGGCATGATGAAGACCTTTGAAGAGAAGTATTTTAACAGCTTTGTGTCTTGGGGAGGAAGAGGCATGGGGAGGTGATTAGGTGGGCATTAAAGGAACAACTGGAAAAATGAGACACTAGGAGTCTGTTTTGATAATCCACATGTGAGGCAGGCTGCCCTTTCCTGAGTGCCTGAGGGGCACCTGCACCTTGGGACAGGGTCAAGGTTTTCTCTGAGATAGGAGCTCCCACAGGCCTAGGAGCCTTCTTTCATGAGCTTGCTGCCCTGGTTCATGAGGGAGGGATTGATGGATCCATGCCCCCTTCTGTTTTTTTTGCTAGCACTGTCTTCACACCCTGTTGCCATTTATGTTTTTTGATGAATGATTAATTAGAAAAATAATCATTTGTAAATTGTGAGTGAACCAGACATTTGGCCCTGACTGTAGGGAAATGGCGCCTCTGAGCCGGGTGTAGCTTGCAGCCAGTACATCAGAGCTGCAGTATTCCCAGACCAGTGATGAATTTACGTGAAGTTCCTTTTCAGCATGTTAATGACTGTTACAGCTGAGTAACTAGTGAAAAATAATAGCAAATGGGAAGAGTAAATATTTAATGGTTTTATATCATTTTTAGCTTACTGTGGAATATGTATTTTGATTTAGGAAGGACATGAGAGACTTAGACATTAGAGACAATGTTAGTTTGTCTGAGCCTCATTCCTTGTTTCCTTTTCTTTCTTTGTACTTAGTTAAATTAAAAGGATAAAGTGAGTTGTTGTGAGATGGATTTTACTAGGGGAGTGGTTTTTCTGTAAGTTTTAGGTCACAAGATGCGTCTTTCCTGGCAGTTAGAATCTATATGTTCAGTCTACCTCATTGATTAAGTGCCTGGTGTGTAGAGAGACTCATATTGTTTCTAAAATTCAGCTTTCATCGTTTTACTCTCCTGCTTAAAAACTTTAGTGACTCCACACTGCTTCTGGGCTGAAAGATATACTCAGTAGCCTGACTTTTTAGGGAGGGCCTCTGTGCTGTGAGCCCAGCCTCTTTGCAGGCTCTCTCCCTAAGGCAACTCCATGTGGCTACATTGCTCAAGCCACAGTGGTTGACTCCCTGTTCCTCTAACTCGCTGGAGGCTTCCTCACCTTTGCACCTCTGCTCAGATCATTTTGGGGCATGAAATGACCTTGTCTTTTTCTCTGTCTATCTAAAGCCTGCTTTTCCTCCAAGGCTCAGTTCTAGAAGTGTCTGTGACTACTCTGACTGGATAGGAGCCTGTTCATTTTGGAATATAGAGAAAATTGAAAGTAGGTCACAGTTCTCTATTCCTTCCCGTTTGCCACTTCTCTACCACAGAGAATTCATAATGAACCCTACTTTTCCCCACTTCCTATTTGGCCACCATCTAGTCTTAGACAAACTAAGCTGTTTGTCCAGGTAAACAAGTAGTTGTTGACTACAGAAATTTCTGATGATTAGAATTGAAGTTAGTAGGGAAACAGGCCTCAAGGATACTGCTGTATTTTCTGAGAGCAGATGATTTTCAGACAGAAGGTTTTACCAAGAGCATTCTATAAAGTACTGCTTTAGTCTGAGTCTGCAATGGTAGAAATAGAGTGTCTAAAGAAAGGATCCATACCTTTTTTTTTTTTTTTTTTTTTTTTTTTAATAGAGGCAGTGTCTCATTATGTTGCCCAGGCTGGTCTGGAATTCATGAGCTCAGGTGATCCTCCTAAAGTGCTAGAATTACAGGCATGAGCCACCACTCATGGCCAATCCATGCCTTTTTAGTCTGTTGTAGAGATTGTCTTGAAGTGTTCAGTTCAGACCCAGATAAAACAATAACCTTTAGAAGAAATGACCAAGATGACCAGAGGTGGATCTGAAAACATGAAGGCTGTGTGGGTAAGAGAGAACAAGGGAGTCCATGCCTTCTGTTTTCAAATATTTAGGATTCTGTTTTCAGGAAGGAGGTATATTAGATTTCATGTATGGAACCATGGAGTGAGAACAAAGATTGCTGGGTATAGGTTATAGGAAGATAAATTTTAGGCCAATATAAGAAATAATTTTCTCATAGTGCTGTGAAAAAATGAATTTCCCCAGGAGTAGGAAGGGATTTGAACAACTGTTGATGTTTGAATTGTGAATATATGTGCCCTTATAGTAAAGGACCACAGATACTCGAATGTCAGACCTTTAGGAACAAGTCATTTTCTACTCTAAGGTTTTGGAGGATTCGTAAGAGAAAGTAACACATCTCATTGTGTCTGAAAATAGGAATAAATCCCAATATGAACCAAAAAATATATTAGGTACAGTTTTCTAAGTTGATATTGAAATAATGAAGAAAAGTAAAGCAATCTGGAACTGGAGGTTCTTAACACACTGGGTTTAGGGACCTCGAGAATAGTGTTTAAGAATGATGAGAGATTTGCAGAATTTCAAAGGACTCAGAAGCAGTTTCAAAAAGTATATTTAATATTACCCTTTATGTTTTTGAGGAACTTAAAAAAATTCTGTTGTTTTCAAAATACCGTAGAAAAGTAATATTACAAAATGGTCTTGACATAAGTAATTTGGGTATGCTGTATTTTAAAGGCTTCTAAGAATTAAGAAACATGGCCCAGGTTGCAAATTTTAATGCATGAGTACCTTTTTTTTCTATAGAGCATAGCTTTTGTCACTGGGTTTAGATTCTCAACAGTGGCTCTGATCCAGAAAACATTAAGAACCACTGGTCTTGAGTGGTCATTCTCAACTTTTTTGGTCTTAACCCACTTAGGTGGGACAGAAGCTCCTTATCTCACCTATACCATCCAACATCAAAATAAGCACATGTTAATATGAACCATATACATATTTTGTTTTAGAAAAGTATCCCATAAGCTTTAAAAATGTGATTTTGTCATACTTGGTATAGTAGATTGCAGGTTATTTGGAGACTATAAAATCACAGATGAATGTTTACTATACAAGTAATCTTTTTGGAGGTGGGCTTATTCTATCTATGTCTTCTTTAGCAGTGGGGATTTGGATTGTTCTTATTTTAACCATATCACATACGAGTCTCATTATTGGAAAATTACAGGACAAAAACAAGTGCTGTAAATATGCACCACTGCGTATCATGAGATTAAACTGATAATCTTCAAAAGTCAAATTTCTAATGATAAAAGTAAGTAATTTATTTATATTTAAAAAGCAGGAATAGCAGCATTGCAAACTGTGATTGACTTAAGACCACAATGAGGTTACAGTGATAATAAATCATTCTTCTGGAGAATTGTGAGAATTTTGAAAGTTCTAACTGTTGGTGTGTGTAAGTGCATGGTAGGCACTTTGTGTAATTGTATAGTAGCTGGTGTTCTTGGTATGCCAGTTTCAAGTCCTTTGTATACTTTGCTAACTTGCTGAGATTAATTTATTAATACAGAGTTTTAGGACTTCCCTCACTTATCTAAGGTAACTAGCTTTTTAAAGCTCATATTAGAGAAAACAAGTATCTTTGGAAACGGACTTGTGGGTACCAGTGATTCTAGAGCCTTATGTTAAGAAACACTAGTCTAATGGATCAATTTATAGGTAAATGATATTAGACATTTTGAGTAGGATTAAGATCCAGGAGACTACCTGAATAATGACCTTTCTCTCTCTTTTTAAAATATGATTGTCCTAATGCATATGATAACCCAGATACTATTTCTCTTTAAATACCCTTTTATTTACCAACCCTCTTAAACCTGGCCCTGAAGTAAAGATCAACAGCTATGTGTGAGTAATTTTTTTCCTTCTCCTTTGCTTTGCTTTTCCTATCAAATTGAAATACCCTGGCACTTTCTTCCCTCTTTGAAAACACAAAAGAGGATTAGGCCATATAATGGACTATTTATGTGTCAAATTAAACGTTTTACTCTGAGGCTGTTTCTGAGTTATGCGAGCAGTAAAAATATGTATTAAGCTGCCAAGCCTTTTAAAAAATGCATATTATTTAGCTGATAGCCTGTAACAGTCTGATGGACCCATAATGGTGTTTTGAGTAAATATGCATTTGAACAATTTATGAAACTTATGTTTACATGTATATTAAACAGCCTGGGTAGGGAGTGACCAAAAGTTATTACCAGTTGACAGCTGTTGTCTGGTGACCAATTTGAAATGAATTGGTGGATTCCCTTCAATGTGGAGTAAACAGGATTCCCAGTCAGGGGAGCATGCTGAATAATTATCAGTGTGTGGGGCCTCAGCCCTGGAGGCCTGTGTATTGGTTGAATGAGGTGCTGGAATAAAATATCTCAACTCTACAGTGAAGTTGCACCTTAGATTCGCATTTATGTTCTAGTTTATTTTGTACTTGGAAATTTATAATTATGTTCACAGAGTACAGGCTGTGCATAACAATATATTCTGCCCTCGGGAAGAGGGTTCATGTTTGTTTTATTTCCTTTTTTTTCTTTTATAACTGACATATAATCGTACATAGTGATGTTCAATACATACAATGTATAGTGATCAGATTGGGGTAATTAGCATTCCATCATCTCAAACATTTATCATTTCTTTGTGTTGGGTGCATTTAGTATTTTCGTTCTAGCTATTTGACAATATGTAATATATTATTGTTAACTATAGTCATCTTCCAGTGCTATAGAACACTATAATAGAACTTATTCCTCCTATTTAGCTGTAATTTTGTATCCTTTAACAGAGCTCTCCCTATCTTCCCCGCACCCTCTTGTTGATTTCTTTGGCATCTATCTATCTAGGGCAATAATCTTGAAATTTTTATGATGTGTCCCTATCAATAATACATATTTTATATTTGTTCACTTCAAAATTATATGCATATTTACATATATAAATTTTATTCCAAAATTAGGAGTTTAAAGTATTGAGATAAAACATTAATTATATATGGATAATTTGATTTTCTTTTTGTACCTGAATGAATCCTCTTTGGCACTGCCTGGGATGTGCAGATTTTGCCTTGGAGATCAAGGTGAGTGTCTTGAAACCTTTGTGTAATGAAAAGGGCATTGTGGATTATAGTCATTCATAAACCTGGGCAAATCATTCAACTATCTTGAGGAGAATATGGATCCCTGCCTAGGGGGTTTCATAAAGACTACTGATAGTAAATGTCAGGTGTCTACCTTGACCACAGAATCACTTCCTCAGAGAGGCTTTCTCTGACCTCTTTTCTCCCTGATAGCTCCTCTTCCTGATCACTCTCTAACCCCTTTTTAATTAATTAATTTTTGTTTGTTTGTTTATTTATTTATTTATTTATTTATTTTTGAGATGGAGTCTGTCTCTGTCACCTAGGCTGGAGGGCAGTGGTGCGATCTTGGCTTACTGCAACTTCTGCCTCCTGAGTTCAAGGGATTCTTCTGCCTCAGCTTTCTGAGTAGCTGGGACTACAGGCGCATGCCACCACGTCTGGCGAATTTTTGTATTTTTAGTAGAGACAAGGTTTCACCATATTGGCCAGGCTGGTCTTGAACTCCTGACCTTGTGATGTGCCCGCCTTGGCCTCCTGAAGTGCTGGGATTACAGGCGTGAGCCACCGCACCCAGCCATTTATTTATTTATTTATTTATTTGAGACAAAGTCTCTCTCTGTCGGCCAGGCTGGAGTGTAGTGGCGTGATCTCGGCTCACTGCAGCCTCCGTCTCCCAGGCTCAAGCAGTTCTCCTGCCTCAGCCTCCCAAGTAGCTAGGATTACAGGCGTGTGCTTAATTTTGTATTTATTTTATTTTCTTTAGTAGAGATGGGGTTTCACCATGTCGGCCAGGCTGGTCTTGAACTCCTGACCTCAGATAATCTGCCTGCCTCGGCGTGGCAGGCGTGAGCCACTGCGCCTGGCCAACTTCTTAGTTCTATTAAAACAACTTTTTACCATCTGAATGAATATTGTTTAAGTTTCTACTGGATTGTAAGCTTTGTGAGGGGGAGATATTTTTAAATTTTTACTTTTTTGTTCTGTTTACTGTTGTATCCATAACTCCTAAAATAGCACATGCATGGCACATAGTAGGTACTCAGTAAATATTAGTCATGATTTGAATATTTCATTATTTAGTAGTTGATTAAGAAATAGAGACTGTTAATGTTTTCATGGAGTATCCTACATATAATATAGTTGGTGTTCTAGGATAGAAGAAATAATTCTCCATGTATGAATTGCTCTCACTGTCACAGGATCCTTAGGGTGTCACTTTTCCAGCTGGAAACCTCTGGCCTGTGGTGTCTTTGCCCAAGTTTTGCTCCAGCCTGATGGGCTTGTTCCACCTATTCAGCTGAGCAGTTTGTGCTCAGCTTTTGCTGCCAGGCTGGATCCCATGCCTGCCAAGCGTGAGTAGGCGCGGAGTGGCAAGGGGTGTGTGAGCAAGCGCAGGGTCCGGCCACTGCCACAGCCAGCCATACTGGCTGTGGTAGGGTGGGGAGCTCCATGTGAGGCTGCGGTTGGACCAGGTGTACTGCAAGCAGCTTCCACTGTGGGCACTGGACAATGCAGTGGCACCTGGAAGCTTGTAGACACCAGGAACCACAGAGCCCCAAAGAGGGTGTCACAGTCCTGGCTTGTAGAGCCTCTAGGTTTGGGTTCCCTGAAGGGCTACAACTCTTCTCTCCTTGTTGCCTGCAAGTGGCTAGTAGGGGGTTGTGTTTCAGCCCTCTTTGTGTTACACCCCTTTCAGTCCCACCATTCAGTGGGTCCTGAGTTTTGTCCTGCATCCAGGAAGAATGAGATATGTGGACAACCAGAGGGTGAGCAAGGCAGAGAGGAGCTTCATTTGAGTGACAGAACAACTCTCAGGAGATCTGAAGTGGGTAGCTCCCTTCCATAGCAGGTCATCCTGATGAGCGGAGAGGAGACCCATAGTGGGTAGGTGCTTTCCATAGGCAGGTTGTCCTGATGAGTTGAGAAGACCCAAAGTTGGTAGCTCCTTCCTGCAGCTGGTAGTCCCAACATCTGCCTGAGTCCAAGGGTTTTTATGGGCTCAGAAGGGAGGAAGTATGTGCTGATTGGCCCATGGGTGGCCATGAGTGGGCCTGGAAAAAGCACCATAAGTTCTCATTCCAGCCACCCACTCCAGCTGGAACTGGCAGCATGGCCCCTAGGCTTCAGGCCGTCCCTGGCTTGAAGTTGGGGTTTCACAGGAGAGCCACCCCTTTCTGCCCAGGAACCTGTCTGCCTCCTACCATCAACATGCTGTCCATGGTGTCCAGGCTGTTTGTGCAGAGGGGTGCCTGCAGGCCTGTGCCAAGCTTCCCTCAGCACCCACCCCCATCCCCTGCTTCCCTCCTGCACCTGTTTGCACCCAAAGTCCAGAAGGGGCAGAGGTGGCAGAGGGCTGGTGTGTCAGTACCACCCTGAGCTAGTATACACCTGGCTGGGTCGCGACAGTGCCTGGTCTCAGCCACAACTTTGCTCCGCACCAGAGCAGGTGCCGGGAGTGGGGAGAGGCCAGGGAATGGGAACAGGTACTTGTGAGCCTGTGGGAGTTGGGCCCCCCAGAACACAGGGATGCCTGGGTCCAGAGCCACAGCTGGGCAGCTGCAGCTGTGCCCAGGAGTGCAGGGCTCCCACCCTGCACTGGATATGGGATGGGGCTCCTGTCTGTTCCTGGCTGTGCCTCCCCTGCTGCAGCATGGGCCGCTGCTGCCATCATCGGTGGGGCCCAAGGCAGGAACTGTTTTTTCCCGGAGGGAGGATAGATTTTTTTTGTCTGTTATAGGTAGCATCTGGCAGACATGTAGAAATTAGACATGAAGCCTCCAGCCATGGATCTGAGCCAAGTAGACTGACCTGTGTAAGCTTCAGATGCCTCAATCTTGGTCTCCTTAGCTCCCTGTTTTTGTCAACTGTGCCATCCAGCTGAGCACCTGAGAGCTTGAAGCTGAGAGCTTCAGCGGGGCCAGTGCTTACAAGGGCCATGTGTATATGCTTTGGAGGTGGGAGAATTGGTGCTGCCAGTGGTCCTTTGGCCCACTAAGGAGAACACCTATGACCTCTACAATCTTCGCTATCCCCCACCCTAAGGGCAGACTACCTTGGCATTCCAAGTGCCATTCCAAGTCTGTAGAGATAATAGAACAAACCATTTTTTGCATGATTGGCGGTGAGGACTGGAGGATAAATAATCACACCTTTTGAAGACTTTAGTGGTCCTTTGAAATGAGGAGTTTTTATAGAAACACTTATCATTTTAAAGACCTACCATTTTTAAGGTCACTCTTCTGCTAGGGCTGTGAAATAAAGACCTATGAAATGTTTTCCAGTGTTGCTCTGAGACTTATTTGTGTGATGATTTTATTGGAGAAATGGATAAATATGAGGTTGGAGAGTCTTTACATGTATGAACCATCACATATACAGTTCAGTAGCCTGAAAACATTAACAAATAGCATTCATTTATTGTATCCTTATGTCTTTCAATTTGGTTCTTACCTGTTGTCTTTTCAGTTGATGCAAATTTGCGCTCAACTTTTCCTGAGGGGAAATGGAGAGACATTTTCTGGGATTAGCTGATGATCTTGAGCTTGACTATTTTAAAGAGTCATGGTAGATACCAATCTGGATTGTGTTTAGGATGGGGCTTGGTGGATGGTTTCTTTGTTCTCTTTTGGCCCACATCTAACAACCCATTTGTTTAGGGGGTTTTATGCTGCTTAGAGTGAGCTGAGAATGTGCTCAAGCACATAATTTTAGACTATTTTTCAGGTTTACATGAAAACTTAAAACAGTCTTCTGAAACCCCTCTGGGTTCCAGCTTTCAAGAGGCTGGTCAGGAATGCACTGACCCAGAGACCTCCCTCAAAATTAATTTACAAACACGCTAGAACTTTCCTCACCTTAATTTTGAGAAAAAGATCTCTCTCGTGGCATTTTCAAGTGTTATGGTAGATGGAAATAATGAGGAAATGGTGGCACCTTGAACAGAGTGAGAGTTTTAGAGTTGTATAGACCTTAGTAGAAATTTTGACTCTGTCATTAATTACCTGTTCTGTCATGAGTGAGTTATTAACATTTCCTGAGCCTCAGTTTCAGCATCTGTACAATGAGGATTCTATTTATTTCATAGTGTTGTGGTGACTTGAGCAACAGAATGTGAAAACATCTGTCAGTGCCTGGTGTATTTTGGACATTCTGTAAATCTTAGCAGCCCATTTCTCCCTCCTGGGGGTAAAGCCACAGGACTTTTTTGGCAAATAGTTGAGATACTTGGTGCCAAAAGGAAATTCAACTCATGCCATGACAAGATTTTTGGTATAAGGATGGGATTCTGGAAACATGGTAATTTTTTCTCTTGGCCATATGGATTAGCAAAGCCTTTTGAAAACTACAGAAAAGACTAATTTGTTGCCTCTGGATGTGTGTGTTATTTGGGGCTGTTAATGTACTCGATTGCTTGTTTCAAGGACTGGAACCTTTTCTTTTACCTTTAAGATTACTGCATTTTCATGTGCGCATTCAGCTGGGATTTGAATTTTGTAGAACCGGTAGTATTGGAGGTAGAGGAGATACTCTGTTATCATATCTCTCTTTCTCTCTCTCTCTCTCCACCCCCCGCCCCCCAAAGAAGAAAAGACAAAATTTAGAGAATTTGAGACTGCTCAAAGTTGTGTAGCTAGTTAGCGATAAAGCTGGCATTGCACCGGATTTGATTTCCATGACATTGCTTTAGCCTGGTGGTTCTCAAAGGGTGGTTATTGGACCAGCAGCATCCCTTGGGAATTTGTTAGGTATGCAAATTCATGGGATCCCCGTTCCCTTATCAGAAATTTTAGTAAGCTGTGTAGGGTGATTCTGATGCCTGCTAAAACTTGGGAACCACTACTGTGGTCTTTACACTATTGGGCAGGGAGATGGGAGATTGCAGGTAGATTTGCTGAATTCCATGGGCCACACTAGGTTTTCATTTTACCTTATTGTTCTGCCATTTAGATGTCTCCTCTTAAAACATTTTAACTTGCAGTGGTGGCTTCCTTAGACTTGTGCGTGATTGTTGCTGGGGCAGTTAGGTGGAACTAATACTTGTTCCTTGTTTATTCCTTGCTACCAAGTACTAGTTCTGAAATTTGAGTATTCATTAAAAACAAATAGGGATTTCTGGGTCTCACTCCTGGAAATTCTGACTCAGTGGGGTAAGAATTAGGAATCTTCTATTTTTGGAAGCCCTGCAGGTGATTTTTTTCTACTTTTTAAAAATTATAATTTTTATTTTCTTTACTGTTCTTTTAAGACATCCTGTTATAGCATCTGCAGGTGATTTTCATGCCCAGCCATGTTTGGGGAAAAAAGTTTGGGTTCTGAGTAAAAAAGGAAAATGTAATGACATGGACAGGAAGTCAGGGGATAAGAAAAGCTCTATGGCCAGCCATGGTAGCTCATGCCTGTAATCCCAGCACTTTGGGAGGCTGAGGTGAGCAGACAAGATGGCTTGGGCTCACGAGTTTGAGACCAGCCTAGGCAACATGACAAAACCCCGTCTCGGGAACAAAGAATAGATCACAAATGAAACTCTGTGGGTTTTCATAAGTGGTATAGTTGGCCTTCGTTTTTCTGTATTTGGGTGCTTATGGACAGGAGTTATCTAAAGAAGTAATTATAGTTGTAGTGCCGACCCTCAAAGTTGAAAGTAGATTGAAATCCATTATTTTACAAGGTGGCCTTACTATTTATAGTTTCACTATAGGTATGGCAGTGAGAGATAAAATTACTTTTTCTTGCTTTGCAAAACGCCAAACGTCTTTGAAATTAAGAGTAAAAGGGGTTTAAAATATGTACTGCTTTATAAAGCAGGAAAGCCCTGCTGGAACGTTTTGGGTGTTTACAGAAATGGGTATTCCATGGGAGAGAAAGTGGTAACCTATGTTTTATCATGTGCTAATATCATTTGTTTAATCACTGAAAATATATTAACAGGCCAGGCACAGTAGCTCATGCCTGTAATCCCAGTGCTTTAGGAGGCTGAGTTGGGAGGATCGCTTGAGCCCAGGAGTTTGAGATCAGCCTGGGAAATACAGTGAGACTACATTTCTACATTTTTCTACAAAAAAAGAAAAAAGAAAAAAAAGTCACATATGGTGGCACAACCCTGTGGTCCCAGCTACTTGGGAGGCTTAGATGGGAGGATAGCTCGAGCCCCAGAGATCAAGGCCGCGGTGAGCTGTGATCGCACCACTGCACTCCAGGCCGAGCAACAGAGCAAGACTCTTGTATCAAAAAGAAAAATATTTATATATATATATATATATATATATATATATATATATATATATAGATTAACAAAGTAACAGGGGATATGATATTTTCAGGTTGGCTATATAGAGGAAATACTAGATTGTGTTATTCAGCTTAATAAAATATAAAATTGAAAAATTGTAGTCAGATATTTGATTAGGGGTAGGTCCAGATTTGGATGAATTTGAATCACATCCGACTAAATATTGTGCTTTTTAACACTCACTTTAAAAACAAAATATTTAACTGGGCAAATGTTCATATCCATTTTAAAAAACTATCCTCTTAACTACATTGATAGTAGACATTAATAGGCTTGATGTTGTTTATAATATTTTGTTGTATTTTAAGAACCTGCTTTTGTACATTTTCTGTTTCAGTGAAGCATTTTAAAAACGCCCCCCTCCCACAACTGCAGGAATAAACCTAAGAGGTTTTGACCAAAATTACTCTAATTTTGAATTTCTTGAAACTGGGTATGGAAATTAGACATTAAAAAACATTTTTATTTTTAAGCATGGTTTCTTGGTCAGCAGCATCTGTATTATGGGAGAACACAAGAAGGGGCCTTCTTGACACTCTCAAGAAATGCTCTTTTTCCATCTACAAATAGGAAGACACCCTTCCTGGTATTTTTGTTTTGTGGGCCCTGAATGAAAACATATTATTGCCAAACCAATATCAGTTTTAAACATTGCTGCCCCTTTACTGTCTGAATATATTCTTGGCTAGTGAAGCACATGCATCTGTCAGATCATGGGTGAGAATTCACTTTTCTTTTTGAGATTTCTCCAGCCTTAAGGACAAATTTAGTTTTGCAGAGCAGTTTGACACCTCTAGAAGCCTAAGGTGGGCCTTGGGGCACCTCTGGCAGCTGCATAGGCTTAAGAGGACATCTGTTCTTCCCTTTTTGGTTTGGTTACCCCTCCTTAGGGAAAGGCCAAGAGACTCAGCACTTCCTCTCCAAGTGAGTTTCCTTAGTAACATCATCCTTCTCTAATGCTGGCCAAGGGTGTCTGTGCTAGGCTGTTTTCCCTCCAAAATAGATTGACTGGTGTATAGAATTTTTTTTTATATGCAGGGCATAGAATTATTTTCAGTATAGCCGCAGGGTAATTAGGCTCATTGTTGACATGTCATTGAAGTCTCCATGTGAAAAAATTGCTCCTCCCTCTTTGAACACTCTGAATACCCTTACCCTGTTATCTCGATGTGCTCTTTAGAAATACCAGCAGATAATCTGGGAGAAGGCCGCCATAGCCATGCACAGAGTGGGGAGAATGAGGAGATCTTTGCTGAATGTCTTTTAGTTGTTTGAGTTGGAGATAAATGCAAAATGACCTCCATTTTGCCCTAAGAACCTGACCTTCTTGTCACTTTGTGTAACATTAATTTTCTAATGTGTTCTGGTCAGTTTGTAAAAATATTTTTTTCTAGTGTCTCAGCTGTTGGTTTGACTTTTGTATTTTCATTGGTAAAATATGTATGTCTTTGCTGTGAGCAGAGAGAAACAGATTAATAAAAACCACTGAACCAGCATTGCATATGTAATTAATTAACACCACCAGAAAAGCTGGTTCATGGTTGTGTGTAAACTTATTTCTAAACATCTAAAAAATGTTTAGTTATCTTATTCAGTTGTCTCACTTCTAAGGGGTCGGTTAGGAAGCTGTAACATATATGTATGCACAGAAACTGTTGGACAATGATTCTCAAACTTTACTTTTCATTAAAATCATCTGGAGGGCTTATTAAAATGTAGATTGCTAGACCTCATCCTTAGTTTCTGATTCAGTATGCCTGGGCGGGGCCTTAAAATTTGCATTTCTTATGTGGCCCCAGGCATTGCTGATGCTGCTAGTCCAAGGAGCTTACTCTGATAATCAGTTTTAGGATGTAGATCTTATGTTCCTCTTTGCCAAGGGCAAATGAACTGAATTGTACAGACTTCCTTTTCTTTTGTAAGAAGCATTGCCTCTTCTAAGTAGACATCCACCAAATATTTATGTACTGTATCCATGGTGCCATGCACTGAGCTAGGGGCACTGGGGATAAATGAAATGGTCTCTGCCTTGGGGAACTCACAGTTGAGAGAGGATTAAAATAAGAAACCCACCAATTGTGATCTGATATGAGAAGTGCTGTGGTGATGTCAAGGGTAGGCTTTCTAGATATGCTATGAGGTGTGCAGTCTGAGCTTTTTCTCAGACTGTCTTAGCTTTATACCTACAGAAATAAGTGAAAGAAAATAAATGTTCTGCAGCTTAGGATTTTGTTAATGCTCAGATCAGTTTCCTCTCATCCTTGACTTTGGGTATCCCAAGCTCTGTATTCAGACATTCCTGAACTGGCATTGCCAGCTCCCCACCCCAGCTTTTGTGGAAGAGTCCTTCCTCCATTTTTAAAATGCAATTTCAGATACTGTTCACTGTGGCAGCAGGATTTGTAAGAAGACCAAGTTAAGTGATCTTGGCTGAACTGATTTATGAGACAGCTTCAGAAATTCATGAGGTACCACGGGAACTTTCTGTAGTGGATCAGCATGCCGCTTTTCCTTCACTGCTTCAAGTATATCAGACATTTTGTGATAACACAGCAGTTTTTGGTGGAGCCTTCTAGATTATGGCCCTGCTGATTAAGACAGTAAGACAGACCTGAAGAGAAAGAGAAGGGAGAACAGGATGTTACTTTTAGAAGCGCCTGTTATCCTAAGCTTGAGCAGGGACTTTGGGTGAAATACACTTATGTATAACTCTATTTATACATAGAATTCTGAAGGGCAAGTTTTTCTCTGGGGGTGATCTGATATGGAGTGTCTTGGGCCGTTAATAATGGTCCCATAATTTTAAGCATAATAAAATATTAGGTGTGTATATGTGAAAAATTGAGTGACATAGTAGTTGTCTCTCCTCTCTTTATGAAAACCTGTAGACAGAAACAAAGGATGTGGCCAAAACCAGTGACAGGTTACAGTGCTTTCCCTATTTTATTGATTGCTCATTTCTAGTCTCTGACCTTATTTGCTACTTATTGATCTAGTAGAAAAGCAAATAATTTTCCCTAGATAGCACTTTGTTGAGCTGGGCTTTGATGACTTGTCTAGCAAAGGGTTTTTAAAAAGTGCTTACCTGCTGAGTGGCAGCCTGTCTACCATTTAATGTTATTATCTGTGAGCCTGGGGGCTCCTTTTTGGCAGGATCGCTGATGTCATAGGCTGCCTCTTCATTCTGCTTGCTTTCCTGCAAGATACCACACATGACCGTGGTCTGTTTTAATGACCTCACAGTGCACACAGCCTTAGAGTTAACACAAGAAACATATGAGTGATCCCATTGGAGACAATGTGTTGCCGAGTCAATTCGGGTCGGCATCTGCCAACATGTCAGATTTTCACACTAGGTTGTATTTTGAGATTTTTATTCATGCTTTTGGGCTCAGATTTACTCACAAATAAGTTCTGAACTTCTAAGTGCTAAAACTGCTGAGTTCTTGACTGACTGTGCTTGGGGAGGGGAAGGTTAAGGATATGGGGTAGGTATGTATGGGAAGGAAACAGTAGCACAGATCATCTAACATAGGAGGTAAGATAGATTTCCCAATGTCATGTATAACTTTGACTATATATCTTTTCTTATGTTTACATTTTCCTGTTTATGATTATACTCTTTTGGTTCATATTAAACTGGTGTTTATCTCCTAGGATGATATATGGCAAGGTGTGTCATAGGAAGCAATAGAAAAAGAATTTGGAGACTGGTCACTTATAATTCTTGAATAATATAACTATGTAGAGGTAAAAGCAAAGATTGATCCTGTCATTTGTGGGATTGATGGGTATTTTTGCTACTATGTTATTATTGTTCATTTCTGAGTAGATAATATATTCATATGATCCCAAAAGCAAAATTGTATTAAGAAGTATATAGAGGAATGTCTCACTCTCATCCCTGGACCTGTGTACCCCATTCTTCAGCCTTTTATAACTACTTTATTAGTCTCTATTACATCTTTTGTAATTTCTCAAATAAATTATGTGTATACTCTCCTATTTGTGTATGCTCTCGCTTTTTCTGCCCTTTGTTATACAATATTTAGCATACTGTAAGCACTGTTCTGCATCTTGCTGTTTTGTAGTTACCAATATATCTTGGAGATCATTCCATCTCACTACAGAGAGAGCTTCCTTGTTCCTTTTCACAACTGCTTAATATTTCATTGTATAGCTGTACCGTAATTTACTTAACCAGTGTGACACTGGGGCTATTTACAGTCTTTTGCTCTTACAAGTGATGCTGCAGTGATAATTTTTTGTTTGTTTGTTTGTTTGTTTGTTTTTGTTTTTGTTTGAGACGGAATCTCGCTCTGTTGCCCAGGCTGGAATTCAGTCCATGATCTCGGCTCACTGCAACCTCTGCCTCTCAGGTTCAAGCGATTCTCCTGCTTCAGCCTCCTGAGTAGCTGGGATTACAGGTGCCCGCTGCCACACCTGGCTAATTTTTTTTTTTTTTTTTTTTTTTTTTTTGAGACGGAGTCTCGCTCTGCCGCCCAGGCTGGAGTGCAGTGGCCGGATCTCAGCTCACTGCAAGCTCCGCCTCCCGGGTTCACGCCATTCTCCCGCCTCAGCCTCCCGAGTAGCTGGGACTACAGGCGCCCGCCACCTCGCCCGGCTAGTTTTTTGTATTTTTTTTTTTAGTAGAGACGGGGTTTCACCGTGTTAGCCAGGATGGTCTCGATCTCCTGACCTCATGATCCGCCCGTCTCGGCCTCCCAAAGTGCTGGGATTACAGGCTTGAGCCACCGCGCCCGGCCTAATTTTTGTATTTTTAGTAGAGACGGGGTTTCGCCATGTTGGCCAGGCTGGTCTCAGACTCCTAACCTCAAGTGATCTGCCCGCTTCGGCCTCCCAAAGTGCTGGGATTACAGGCATATAGTGAATAATCTTGATCATATGGCATTTCATCCTGGGTGTGTGTTCAGTTCAGTTGTAGGATAAATTCCCAGAAGTGAAATTGTTACAGTGAATGTGCATTTGTAATTTTGATAGTCACTGCTAAATCCCTCTATAGAGGTTGTACCAATTTATATTCCCATCTGCTTAAGACTAGAGATTTCCCCACAGTCTTGTCAACAGGGTGGTGGTGTTAAACTTTTGAATTTTTGCCAATCTGATAGGAGAAAGTTGGTATCTCAAAGTGGTTTCAATTTGCATTTCTTATTATGAGTAATGTTGAGCATTATTTACTATGTCCAAGATCTGATAGTATTTCCTTTTGTGTCATCAACAGTCTGGTCATATTCCTTTCTTGTTTTTTCTATTTGATTATTGCTATTTTTTAATTTTAAAAATAAACTATTTTGGAATACTTATAGACTTACAGAAAAGTTGCAAAGATTATGGGGATTTTTTTTTTTTCTTTTCTTATGCTCTCATTAGCTCTGTTAATTAGGTTAGATGGTTTGAGGAAGGATAGTTCTCCTGGAATTCTGGGGCTTGTCATAGGTATGTCAGCCTAAAGAAGGATGCACATCCAATTCATGACTCCTGGCTGCCTCTGGGGATTTTCCATATGGAGTGACAGACTTGGGAAATTCTGCTGAGCTTCTGACTAGCCTCCATTGTGAGGCATATAATTCAGAGCCCATCTTCCATTATTCTTCTTTTACTAGTATCAATTATTAACTAGAAAGGTTATTGAAGTGAAAACCTTGCCTCGAGTTTGTATTTCTTGAGATTTACTTCTAATAATAAATGTGGTTTTCAAGTGACTGAATCTTTCATAGACCAAGTTTCGAGCACATTAAATATTTGGTGGTTTTGCGTCCTCTCTGCATCACATGCTCATTGAGAGGATGAGTAGCTATAATTTTTCTGGAGCTTCAGTCTGTCATTCTGTCCTGTTAATTGGTTCTTGGAGTAAGGAGCTAAAATGTGGAGGCAGAAATGCTTTCCCAGATAGAGACATGCCTTGAAGCTTTGTGTCCTATAAGTGTCCACCTAGCCTGGAAGTTAAGAATGCTGGCTCTGGGATAAAACCTTGTGGATTCAGATTCCTACTTTGCCACTGCCAGATGTGTCACCTCGGACAAGTTATCTAACCTCTGTGTGCCTCACTCTCCCTGTTTATAAAATAAGGATTATAACAGTACCTGCCTCATCTAGTCGTTGTGAAGATTAAATGTGATGAGACATGTAAAGCACTTGGTACAGCCCTAGAACATTGTAAGTGCTCAATAAATATTGGCCTAAAAGTAGTAAAGGGCAGTGGTTTCAGAGGCCATGCAATAAAATAGTGGGTTATGTTGCATTTGACTTTTGTTGATTAACCTTTCTTCTTCCTCTATTCTTTACCTTGTGAGGCACTTAACCTACTAACTGAAATGCCATTCATTCAGCCAGTATTTGAGTGCTCAGCAAGTGCCAGACTCTAAACAAGATGATGTGTAAGATGCTGCAAGGAGCCCTCATCCCTTGCAGCCTGAGCACAGGTGTCTATAAACGCAAGGCTGATTGTCATCATTGCCATCCCCAGTATATTTTGTGAATACAAAAGAATGTAAGGTCACTCTCCTTTGACTGGGGTGATGAGGACATGCATTGTGAAAGGGGGAACTGTTAGAACTGGGAGCCATTCGTAGGTGAAATAAGGATAAGAGGGATATTATAAGCATTGATGCTAATTAGCATTTCTGTAGCATTTTGCAGTTTGGGAAATATTTTATGTATTTTATTTTATCTCAGTCTCATAAAATAGCTTTGAGGTATTATTATATCCAGTTTACAACTGAAGAGATGGGGAGTCAAATAGGTTATCTGACTCTCCCAATGCCATACAGCTCGTTGGTGCTGGAGTTGGTGTTTGAGTCCAGGTCTCCTAACTCTGAATCTCCAGGTGCTTCCCTCTGGTCTTTTGAGTGAAACAACTGGTACTAGCAGGAAAGAGAAGAGTATGTCGGCAAAAGAGAAACCTGGAATAGTTGCCAATTGTCCCTAGGTTTAGATCACATACTTCTAGGGCATCAGAGCTAGAAGGAAGATGAGATCAGTGCATCCTCTTTATTTGACTAATGAAAACATTGATGTGCTTGTGAGTGACTTCGAGGGGTCAGTGTGGTGCCGGAAACAGCTCAATGGAGAGGGTAGACAGTTCCCCTTGGATGCTTATGGGTGGTCTTCTGGGGATTGATTAGTTGCTGGTAAGGAAGGAGCTCATTTTGGGGAAAGTAGATACATAGATTCATAGAGGGAAAACGTGTATTCAGAAGCAGGCAGTTTTTTGCAATATTTTTCTGGGAAACACAAATAAAAGGGCTGTAGTTTAGTATTCAGATGTGGTTCTGGCTGTGCAAGGATAAGGAGAAAAGGCAGAGGCAGGGTGAGAAGGAAGGAAAATGAGTGATTTGAAAGAAAGTGAGTGAGAAGTCTGTGAAAGGTACATACTTAGTATCTGTAGGGCAGTCATTTGAAATCCAGCGTACTTAGTATATATATATAGGAGGTCTTTGTCGTAGTTCTCTGACTGGAAGTGGACTGGACTGCCTTTGGTGTGTGTGAACTTCCATCATGGGGGTGGTGGTTACTACATGCTATTTCTAAGAGTTACACTTGTGGGGTGATTTCTCCTTTGGGTAGGAGGTTATTCTAGGCAGAGCTAGTGTGGATCAGCAACATCAGCCTCACCTGGGATCTTGTTAGAAATGCAGATTTGGGGACTCCTACCCTAGACTTACTGAATCAAAATCTCCAGTGGGTGCAGTTCAAGAATGTATATTTTAACAAGATCTCCAGGTCATTGGTCTGCATTTCAACGTTTGGAAGCATTGCTCTAGTGCAGAGGCTCTCCAGGATCCTCCTTTGGGTTTTCTGCTTATGTGATTAATGTGCCATTCACCAAACATTTATTGAATTTCACTTATGTAGGCACAGCACAAAGCCAACCCTAGCATGTATCCTACCTCTCCAGGAACTTGCATTCCAGTTGAGGAGACAGGATTGTTTACAAGTAACTATTAGGTTGGTGCAAAAGTAATTGAAGTTTTTGCCATTACTTTCAATGGCAATTCCAATGGCAGAAACCATGATTACTTTTGCACCAACAGTATAAAGACAGTGTTAAATGCTAGTATAGGAGACACAGAGAATGCCTGTGAAAGTGGAGGGTGGACGTTTTCATAGGTGTGTGCAGGGGCAGGTGGTCTTCACAGTAGGGGGAATCATTACTTCTGTGCAGGACTCCTGAGTAATTTTAATCTGTGGTTTGCTGCTGCTGTGCAAGCCCAGAGGCCTGTCTACAACTTGTTTAGCCTCCCCTAGCCCTTGACAGGGTCTACTTTATTGGCCTGATAAATGGTTTAAAAATTGGCAGAGTTATGAAGATGACTCGTGGAAGGATATCCTCAGCATCTTCTTTTGGATTTCCTCACACCTGCACTGCTTCTTCTTAAATGCCTGCATATCCACCACTTTGTAAAAGAAAAAATTGATTTGTCACTGAATTTCCATGCCTCAGCCTGAGAGAAATGTAAATGTTGTACTGGCCTTTAGTACTCTGCCTTCAAGCCTAGATTTAGAGCTGATCATTATACTTTTAGAGTAGGCTAGGTATGAAAATAGCAGCAGGTTGAAGAGTCAGAGGAAGCTGTTTGCTCTCATCTGCTGGTTTGGTCAGGGTAGAAGTACGAATATTAATACAGTCCACTTAAACAATAAAATAGCTCCCAGGGAAGAGGAACTATAAACTTTAGTAAATATCAGAAATGTTAAGTGCTAAAAATAAAAGCTCTCTGCAGTTGTTTGGCTCTTTAAAGAGATTGTTTATTGGTCGAGAGTGCTAGTCTGTTTGGTCATGTTTTGCTAGCTTTTTAAAATGCATGTATGTAAATGAATGAGAATATAAGTTAATTAAGCAGGGCAATGTTTCTAGAATGTGAAAATAGTAACCTGGCTAGTTAATTTAATTAAGTCCTTGGTCATTTTCTTTTTGAAACAAGTTTCATCTTGGGAGGTCACAGCATCCTGGCTGTTGTGCTTCTGAGCTATACCTTGATTCCATCCTCTCCTCTCTGTCATCCTTTTCTCTGGCTCAGTCACTTGCATTTGCCCCCTGACTTGTCACCCTAACTTCATTTCCTCTCTCCCGGCTGTTTACTCTGCTATGACAGTGGTCTTTCAGAAGTCCCAAACTCTGCTGTTGAACTGGGTTCTAAAAAACTTCAGAGGCTTCATGTTGTCCATAGGATATACTGTTTTCTAAACTCCTTAGTGTGCCATATTAGGCTCTCTGCAGTCTGGCTCTAAAATACTATTACAGCCTAATTTTCAGGCTTACTTTTTCTTGTGGTCCAGGCCACAGGACTATCTGCTATTCCCAGTACAAATAAAATATAACCAATAGCCACCCTGGAGTGGTAGGGACAATACAAATGCCTCAACAAGCATTGTCTGATTACACTATTCAGTACAGGATCAAAGAGTTTTGTCATTTGCCCAAGGTCATGTACTTTGTGTTAGAGCTGAGATTCATATTCAGTATTTTGATATTCTGACTCGGTTTCCTGCTTTCATGTCTTTGTGCTTTCCTTGTATGTTTTCTTTCTTTTTTTCTTTTTGAGGCAGGGTCTTGCTCTGTCACCCAGGCTGGAGTGCAGTGTCTCAGTCACAACTCACTGCAACCTCAACCTCCCAGGCTCCAGTGATCCTCTCACCTCAGCCTCCCCAGTAGCTGGGACCACAGGTGCATGCCACCATGCCCAGCTACTTTTTGTAGAAACAGGGTTTCACCATGTTGCCCATGCTAGTCTCAAACTCCTTAGCCTGAGCTCTCTGCCTGCCTCGGCCACCCACAGTGTTGGGATTACAGGCATGAGCCATTGTGCCTGGCCTCGTTATGGTTTCTATGCCTAGAATGTCTCCTACCCTTTTTCTTCACAGACTTACAAATGTATAGGTGTTAGGTATTCCTAACAATGTGCATCCATAGGTCATCGGGCCTATCTCAATTTAGCCTGATAGTGTAAATACTAGTACTACTACTACCTAGTGCTAATACTAAGAGCTGATCCCAGATCTTAATTTTTCTTCATTTCCCCTCCAAATAATAGGCGGTTTTTAAGTATTATGGAATGAATGCATGGATGAATGAAAGGATGACTGGATAGATGGATGATCAGTCCCAGTGGTTGGGTCTGTTTGTGATTTTACTAAGTTCAAGGCTGCAGGATTGCTATGTGGAAAGAATGCATATTATTTCAGCTATATCAGATAGCACCTAGGGACGGGCTGACAGGGAACAAATTGTCAGCCCCTTATTTGGATCCAACTGGAAATTCATCTGAAGAATTTCGAATGGGCCTATTCATGGGAAATTGCTTATTTTATAAGAGTTCATTTTCTAATTTGTGGCTATATTGGTTGGCTAGGGCCACTGTAACCAAGACCAGGTGACTTAAACAATGGAAATTTATTTTCTTGCAGCTCTAGAGGCTAGAAGACTGAGATCAAGGTGTTGGGAGGTTTGGTTTCTTCTGAGGCCAGTCTCTTTGGCTTGCAGATGGCTACCTTGCTGTTGTCCTTACATGGTCTTCCCTCTGGTCTCATACAACTGTGTTCAGATTTCCTCTTCCTTTAAAGACAGCTGCCATACTGGATTAGAGCCCACCCTAAAGACTTCATTTTAACGTAATTACCTCTTTAAACACCTTCTCTCCAAATATGGTTTCATTCTGAGGTACTGGGGATTAGGACTTCAGCCTACAAATTTTGAGGGTCCCCCATTCACTTCTACGCAACCCATCCCCTCTGCCTTTTCCTGTTGTTTTCTTTCTTCTGGCAATTTTGTTTCACCCAAGGGCAGTCAGGAAGAGAAGTAAAGATAGAGGAAAAGGAAATTCATTTTGGGTGCAGTTCAGGAGGTGTAGTTGGGGTTGGGGATGGGCAGTGGCTGAAGCTATCAGTGGAAATGAGATTTTGATAATGCCTATAGATTAGTATTGCCCTGGCACATTCTGTGCTGGTTTCCTGGACAGCTGAAAGCTGGCTGTGTGTGTTGGAGGGCCCAGGAGGTATCTGTTCTGTTAGTAAGTGAGGGGGAAATTGATAATCCTGCAACTGGCCTGGAAAAGTAAGGAGTCTGTCTTTGTCAGCTCTTCCTCCCGGAAGTAGCTCAGAGACTTGTTGAGCACACCTAGGGTAGAAGCCAGGATAGTTCAGTTTTGGATGCTCTGCCATGGCTAACACCCTGCCTGGCATCTAGCAGATGCTTATGAAATGTTTGTCAAATTGAATTACTTAATTTACTTGACTCAAATATTTTGTTCTTCTCCAAACCTTTTGTGAAGAGTTTTTTCTCCACCTTTGTTTGTTAATTCCCACCCTTCTCTCCAGTTCCCAGTTGTGGCTTATGTCTTTTCTTTCCATTCTCTTTGTAATTATCAGGTAATTTATTAAATGGAGACAAGCTTAACTGGACATTAAATAATTGCAGGTGTGCAGCTAACTGAGGCGCTGTCCTTTAACTAGGAAATCACAGCTGCTTGTGTTGTATTGTGTGATGAGATTATACTTCACCTCATTTGGTTACACGATATCTTGCTTATTGTAAGGTAAAAGAATGTTGAAGCTTCTGCTCTAAGCAGCACACAAAGGCTGGTACGTTCCCAGGAAACCAACATAAAAAAAAGTACTTGGAGGTTAGATCTGGAGCCTTTGCAGCCTCTGATGCTTCTCTTTTCCTGGAACTTTTCATTTCCTTTGCCTTTTTCTGTATAGAGAACACCTGAATTGCTCCTTAACTTGATACCTGTTTCACATTTTAAAATTTTCTTTTGGTCACCTTAACTGTAAAAGCAAGATTTTTCTGTGTCCTTCTAAGAGATTAGCAGTGGGTCCATTGGTTAGCTGTTTCTTTGCTTTTATTATCAGACCTCATCTGCATACTTTTTATACACATTTTCCCCACTGGTAAGAATTGTAGCTTTTATGAATATAAATTTTAGTCATAGGTTAAATTGCGATGTCACGGTTAAATTGTGATGTCACCAGTCTGTTTTCTTTGGCTAGTTTCATAATTAGTGACTATTGCTAGAGGTAGACACTAGCTATATAGCAAGTACCTAGCTCATTGCAGAACTCAGAGTATGCTGCTAATAAAGGATTACTTGATTGCTTGAAGGGTATGCGGGTATAAGAAACAGTCATCTTTCAATTGGTGTCAAAATTTTTATTTAAAAAAAAAGTCATGCTGCCACTTGCCAGTTATGCAACCTTGGGCATGCCACTTAAATATCTTAATCATTAGATTCATCATCTAGGTAGTTGTGAGGGTTAAAGAAATTCAACAAATATTTGAATCAACAATCTTTTGTGCTTTTCTGGATGCTAGGGATATATTTGTGAACAAAACAGAGTAAATTCCTATTCTTGTGGGATTAACATATATGAATCTGGTTTTGACTGTCAACTGGACAGAGTCCAGTTGGTGGGCAACATGATAGCTACCATTTATGGAAAACTTTTTAACTGAAATACGTGCCTAATAACACTAACTTTATTAGGGACATTTTAACCCCTTTTGGGCTTTGCAGAGTAGGTCTTAGAGAAAGCCCTTCTCCATACTTGTTCATTCAGTCATGTATCACATACAGTCATCCATTTTATGGTTTTGGCTGTTGTAAAGAGATGGCTAGAGCCTGTGAATCTGGGGTTTTGGTGACTCT
This sequence comes from Macaca thibetana thibetana, assembly GCF_024542745.1. Lineage (NCBI taxonomy): Eukaryota > Metazoa > Chordata > Mammalia > Primates > Cercopithecidae > Macaca > Macaca thibetana. The sequence goes on along the minus strand of NC_065580.1, from coordinate 133,475,059 downwards.
TAGTCTTGGGATGCTTGCCTCTTCCTCTGGGTCATTACTTTATAGTCTGTCCCTGAGATTCCAGAAGGGGCTCAGAGAATGAGCTCCAACTGACATGTTTGAGCCTTTGAATCTCTTCATGAAAGCTCAGTTTGTTCAAGTAAAATCTGAATGGCTCAGAGAGGACACTATGGTGTTTAGCTTACCAAGCCCAGTCTGATATCACTGGTTTGTTGATATCTACAGAAACACACACAGGAAAAATATCCTAGAGCATCATATTGCTCAGCTTCCCTAAATTCTTTTTTCATGGATGCTTGAAAGAAAAACCTTTTTGAGTCTCTTCTTTTTGTGGATGACTAATAGAAAAAGACATTGGCAACTTTCAGAAGCATTGTGATAGCATTCTGATGGCATTCTGGTGTTCAGACATGGGAGGGTATTACCAACCAAACATCATTTCCTTTAGGGGACAGGAGGTAGTGGTCATCTGTGAGTCTAGAGCTGTCTTCGAGGGAAATGGCCGTGGCTCTTGCAAGGAGACAGATATGTAATGCACCTCTCTCAGGCATGCAAGTGCTACATGTTATGTCCACAGTATTTGGAGTATTTAAACCAGGAATAACATGTAGTCTTCATTATTGGAAGAAAGAAATTAGGTCAGAGTTAGCATCCCATCATGTGATGCCAGTTTGTATTCTTTAGTTTCTGTACTTGCTTCTAGAGAGGGAGTAAATACTGTGTGATAATGAAGAAAGACATGTTTTTGTGACTTTTCTGATTTAGGACACTTTATGTTGTGGATGTTTTTTGAAGGATGTGGAATTTGGTTGCTTATTGAGAACCCCTTGAGAAAATCAGATTATCTCTGATACACAACCAGTCCTACATTGAATTTTTTCCATTTATTGCTGTAGAGACATGAACATTTATTTTTATTGAAGCTGAGAGAGGCGTGTTATGTGGTTATCAGCTCTGCCAAAAGTAGCTCAGACATCCCTGATGACTCAGCTGATGCCCTTGCTGCCTGATTGGGTGCTTGTGTACTAAGTACTTGTTTCCTTGTTGAGGGCTAGGAATATGTCACAAAGCCCCATTGCTGTGAGGATTGTTGCAATGAGCAGACTTAGCAGAACTGCAAAAGGCTGGCTAGAGGCCAGGTTTAGACTACCTTGGAAGAGTTGGCTTAAGGGCAGAGGAGAGGTTTAGAAAACTCCTTTCTTCCTCTTTGGTGGCATTAATCTTTGTGAAACCAGACTCAGATTCTTTTTGCACCTTTCCCAGGAATGGGGTAACATAGCTCTTCTTCCTGTGTGAATCACAGGAAGGGACTTTGTGTGGTTGCTGTGTGTTAATTGTAAACCACTGATGCTGCTGTCTAGGTGGAGTTAAAGTTGATACCAGCAGAGTAAGTTAGCCTGAGCAGGAGGGTTGAGTTCTGCAGTACGACCAGAAATTTTCACTTCATAGTGTTTCTACTGTAACTTCTCAACCTCAGTGTCAAAAAAAGGCACACCTGGCCATTTGCATTATTTGGATATGTTTTAACCCATAAGAGTACTGTCCTCAAAGATGATGAATAGAGACATTTATAGCCCCTTGGAAATAAGCACATTTCTGAAACCACCCATCTGAGTACATACTTGTGCAGATAAACAGGTACTTTTGTTTATGCTCTGACTCAAATGGAAAGGGCAAAGTAAGAGATTTTCCTTCTCCTGAATCTTTTCACTCTGAGGATTTTGTCCTTTAAATAAAATAAACCGGAACTGTAAACTTTATTATGGGAGGAGTGTGGGGGAGTTAGAAATAAGGCAAAATGCTCTCCCTGTTTCTCAGATAACTCTTGCTACCTTCTGAGCAGTGTCTCTTTAACAGATTTAATGCATTGCCTCAATAGCATCACACGAAATATATCACTACCCTTTTTAGTTTCTTCCCTTTAAAAATTTTCTTAAAAATGCCAGCACCTTACCAAGTCACTTAAATCAATCAATCCAAGTATGAAATGATCTCTGAAGTGACTTAACGCAAATGATTCTGACTTTACTACTTGGGAGACTTTTTTTTGAAGGCCAGCCCTCTAAATTGTGGAAGATCATTTTCTACCTCCCTATTGTCAAAAAACAAAGCAAAATCAAATTGAATAAGTCCCTTAATTCCCATAAGTAATTTCTAAATGATCTCTTTATATACTTTACTTGTATGCAGCTTGCAACTGAGTATCACTGTGAGAGCTACAGTTTGTCAGGGTTTAGATCTTAATTAGCTCATGAGATTGCATCCTTTTGAAGCTGTATACCACAGGTTGTTGGCTAGTTTTCCAAAAGCAATTAAAATGTCCACTGTTACAATTAAGCTTGTTACTGGTTGTATGTTCTAGTTATAAAATATATTTGGCAATTAAGGAAACTGAGATTGAGGCTTTTGGCTTGGCTCTTTGAGATGCAGTAGAGTGGCTCCCACCTTGATCTGTTAGGATGACTGGTGTGGGTGCCTGGATGGTGGGACATGTCTTAGTCCTTGAGTACCTATCTTTATGAGTAAGAGCAACCACAGGTTTTTACAAGAAAGCTAAAGTTAAAAGAATGTGACTTATGTCCTCACATATGCCAATTATGTCCTACTTCAGGAATCAAAACCTAAACTTCTAAGTTGCAGTCTCTTAGTTGAGAAGTCCTTTTTACATTCTCTTATCTTTGAGAAGATGGCTCGACTCTGACTGTGAACACTTAATCTGTTAAACTAACACCTCCATGGCGTGGTTTAAATTTCTGTCTGGTTGTTGAAAGGAAGGTGTGGGAGAAATGTTGCAGGTACAGGTGGTTAATGTCTGTTTCTGAACTGTACTGCATTTGGGAGTTGTTAAGCTATGTGCCCACCATCTCAGAGACAGATTTGTCTGAACTGGCCTGTGGAGGAAGATCTCATTGTCAGGGCTGGTCTCAATGGCAGATACAGTTCTTAGTGGTGTGCTTTGTGTATTGTGTCTTTTATTCTCCCTTTCCTCCTGCTCACCCTTAGGAATGTTTCCTTTTTGTGCCTTAACACCAGAACGGCATGGTGGCTGAGACCATGGGACAAATGAGTCACTTAGTGGGCAGATAGAAATCAGTATTTAAAGTATGATTGAGGTTTTTGTATTTATTTTGAAGTTCATTTAGTACACATGGAAGAAAACAGCACTTGGCTTATGTGGTTCTATCCCATTGCTTTGCCTGTTTGTGCCCCCATGCAATTAACATGAAAATGATGGTTTAAGAATGAGCTCATTTACATTTAGAACTGGGTAGGAACAGGGCTTCACAGGATGTTAAAATCAGAGAAAAAGAGAAAAGAGCAGGTGTTTTGTAAATACTATGTGGTTTTGAGAAATAGTGAAAAGGTTGGGTCTTATTTTAAATTTCCTTTTTCCAGAGTCCCTTTAAAGTTGTGATGAATGATATACATTATTTTCTTTATTGGGCAAAATATTAGAATTATTAGAGGCACATTTTTCTTGGGAAAACCACTGTAGTTCTCTGGACATTTTATGTTAACTGTATAATATATTAGTATAGAATAAATTCAGAGGCTTGTGGGTCTGAGGACATTTGCTTGTTTCCTTTAAATCCATTTATACAAACATTTCCTAATCTTCCTTCATAAGAAATTTTCCATAATTTATTTCTGGCCTTGTAAAAATAGAGGGAAAATAACCAATTAAATTACTAGCTCGATTCCTTACATGAGTTCTTCAATTTTTCCTAGGTACCAAACAAAATAAAACCAGTCTTTGTAACAGAGATTATCGGTTCTGAGGAGATGACTATCCACAAAGTATACATTTGTGTGTAATATGTGGTATGCATTCTGTGTGGTATTTTACAGTTAAAATACAACATAATTACCATAAAATAACGCATATGAAATGAGATGTAACAGTAAGATAAGATTGACTTTTAAAAATAAACAACCGAGAATAAACACAGCAGAATTCCTAATCAGCCTTACTCATAGGTCAAATTTGGCTTTGATATCCTTTCTCCATAAGCCATATTTAGGCATCAGTTCAGGATAATACCCCTTCTTTGTGCTCCCATAGCGCACTTCATCCTTCCCTCGTCATGGCACTTACTGTGCTGTATTGCTTATTTGGCTGATTCCTTCATTTGGCTATAAACTATTAGGATATGAGCAGATGTGATGTCTTTTTTCCCTTTGTCCTCTGAATTCTTTTTTTAAAAATTGAAGTAAAATTGACCTGCAATAAACCTATATTTAGTATACAATGTGTTAAGTTTTAACTTAGTGTTATCCATGAAACCATCTCACAGTGAGGATCATGAACACATTCCCCAAAGTTTCATCATGCTTCTTTGGAATACTTACTTCTACTTCTCTCTTTCCCTGTCTTGAGACAACCATTGATCTGGTTTCTATCATTATAGATTAATTGACACTTCCAACAATTACGTGTAAATGAATCTCATATAGTATGTACTGTTTTATTTTCCTTGGCTTCTTTCAGTGTAATTAAGATTCATCCATGTTGTAGTGTATATTGATAATTTCCTTTTTATTGCTGAGTAGTAGTATTCCATTGTATGGATACCCCAAAGTTTGTTTATCCATTTTTCTATTGCTGAGCATTTGAGTAATTCCAGTTTTTTGCTGTTATAAATAAAGCTGCTATGAATACTAGAATACTAGTCTTCATATGGATATCTACTTTTGTTTCTCTTGGGTGAATATGTAGGGTGGAATGGCTGGGTAAATGGGTATGTTTAACATTATATGAAACTGCCACAGTTTTCTCAAGTGTTAATACCATTTTACTTTCCCACTAGCAGTGTATGAGAGTTACAGTTCCTTCACATTCGTGCCAACACTTGATATGGTCGATATTGGTAAGATTTTAGCCATTCTAATAGGCATGTAGTAAAATCTCATTGCGGCTTAAATTTCCCTTTCCCTAATGACTAGATGTTGAGCATCTTCTCATGCTTGCTGTCCGTGTATCTTCTTTTGAAAACCATCTGTTCAAATATTTTGCCCATTAAAAAAACCTTAGTTGTTTGTTTTCTTATTGAGTTTCAAGAGGTTTTGTTTGTTTTTATTGACACATGATTATGTGCATTTACGGGGGACAGTGTGATGTTCCAATATATGTGTATATTGTGTAAAAATTAAATCAGGGTATTTAGCACATCTGTCACCTCATACATTTATCATTTCTTTGTGACAACATTGAAAATTTCTGATTTTGAATACTACAATATACAACCCATCATTAGTATCAAATTTTGAAATATACAATCCAATATCATTAACTGTAGTTACCCTACAGTGCAAGAGAACACCAGAAATTATTCCTCCTATCTATCTGTAACCTTGTACCTGTTGACCAATCTCTCTGTGTTCCCCCGCTTTCCCTCCCCAGCGTCGGTAATGACTATTCTGTTTTTAAGATTTTTTTTTTTTTTTTTTAAGAGGCGGACTCTGGCTCTGTCGCCCAGGCTGGAGTGCAGTGGCGCAATCTCGGCTCACTGCAAGCTCTGCCTTCCAGGTTCACGCCGTTCTCCCGCCTCAGCCTCCCAAGTAGCTGGGACTACAGGCGCCCACCACAACACCCGGCTAATTTTTTGTATTTTTAGTAGAGACGGGGTTTCACCATGTTAGCCAGGATGGTCTCAATCTCCTGACCTAGTGATCTGCCTGCCTCGGCCTCCCAGAGTTTTTTCTTTTTTTCTTTTTTTCTCTCTCTCTCTCTCTTTTTTTTTTTTTGAGATGGACTGTTGCTCTTGTTGCCCAGGCTGGAGTGCAGTGGTGCAATCTTGGTTCACTGAAACCTGCACCTCCCAGGTTCAAGTGATTCTCCTGTCTCAGCCTCCTGAGTAGCTGGGATTACAGGCGTGCACCACCATGCTTGGCTAATTTATGTATTATTAGTAGAGATGGGGTTTCACCATGTTGTCCAGGCTGATCTCGAACCCCTGACCTCAGGTGATCCACCCACCTTGCCCTCCCAAAGTGTTGGGATTACAGGCGTGAGCCACTGCGCCCGGCCTCAAGAGTTCTTTATGTGTTCTTAACTAAAGTGTTTTATTAAATGTATGATTTGCAGATAATATTCTTCCAGCCTGTGGTTTGTATTTTCATTGACTTAACGGTGTCTTTTGAAGAATAGAAGTTTTAAATTTTGATGAAGTCCTAATATCAGTTTGTTCTTTTATGGACTATGCTTTTGGTCTCATAACTAAGAAATCTTTGCCAATTCAGGGTTACAAAGGTTCTTCTAGAAGTTTTGTCATGTTAGGTTTTACATTTAGGTCTATGATTCATTTTGAATTAATTTTTGTATATAGATTGAAATTTTTTTTTTAGATGGGGTTTTGGTCTGTTACCAAGTCTGGAGTGTGCAGTGGTATGATCACCGCTCACTGCAGCCTTGACCTCCTGGGTTCAAGTGATCCTCCCACATCATCCCCTCATGCTGTAGCTGGGACTATAGGCATGCACCAACACACCCAGCTAATTGACCAACTCTCCCTATGTTGCCTGAGCTGGTCTCGAACTCACAAGCGATATTCCTGCCTCAGCCTCCCAAAGTATTGGGATTACAGATATAAGCCACTACACCCAGTCTAAATTTTTTTTTCATATAGATATCTAATTATGTCAGCATCATTTGTTGAAAAGACCATCCTTTTCCATTGAATTGCCTTTGTACCTTTGTCAAAAATTAGTTGTGTATATATGTGTGATCTATGTAAAAATTCCTTATTCTGTTCCATTGGTCAGTGTGTCTGTCCCTTCCCAAATACCCCACAGTTTTGATTACTGAAGCTTTATATTAAATCCTAAAATTTAACAGTGTGAGACTTTCAACTTTGCTGTTTTTCATCCTTTTTTTAACTCTTCTACTGGTTCCTTTACCTTTCCATAGAAATTTTAGAATCAGCATTTCTATGTCTACAAAAATGTCCTTCTGAGATACTGATTAAAATTAAATTAAATTTATATACCAGTTTGGGGAGAATTGTTTATTATGTTGAGTCTTCTAATCCACAGTCATTCTCTATTTATTTTGGTCTTTCTGTAAGTTTTTTTAGCAGTATTCTTGTAGTCAGTATTCAGCATACTTATATATATATATATACACACACACACACACACATATATGTGTATATGTATATATATTTTACATTTGCTCTTTTTATGTAACTTTAATTCAAAAGGTACAGAGACTCTTCCTTAGTGCTGTTCTTAAGACATGTTTATATGACATCTTTCCATTGACATCTTTGGTCGTGTTCCTGCAGTATCCTCAGTTGTGCTCACCATTGCTGAACTCACCTTTGCAGCCAAGTTTCATTTTGAGTCAAATCTACCATAGGAGGTCATTTACTAGCTGAGAAATCCCCCACTTAGATTGAACAGAAATGAATCACTTTAAAACAATTGATACAGCTCCTCCTTTGGCTTGTATAATTTTCTTCAGGCATAAGCAAAAAAGAAAAAAGAAAAAGTGATTTCAAACATCTTTAGAGTAATTGTAATCCAGCTATGATTGAAAGAAGAATTGTAAGTGGTTAAAGAGCTGACTGACCATATTGGTGGCTCTTGAAACACTGTCAGCTTTTCTTAACCAGAAGGCAATCAAGGACATACTTGAGGTTGGGAACAGATATTTCATAGGCCACTGGAGTGCTGCAGTGGAAGGATTCCCTCTGGATCCTTGGTTCACAGACAGGGAAGGTGAAGCCTGAAGAGACTTGGTTACTTGGTTTCCTTGGAAGATCATATGCTCAGTGAAGTCTTCCTGAAAACCAGCCTTTTCCCATCAGAAACTGCAGAGACATAGTACTTCTCATTCAGCAGGTTACATGGAGTCAGGGTAGGCAGTTAAAATGGAGAGATGAGGGATTGGTGTTCGGTAATGAGAGCAAGGGTAGTCATAGAACTCAGAGATGATGTGACCAGCAGGATCATTATGCAGATTTCCCAAGAGGGACAAATGTGGATGATGATTGCTTACATAAGCTAGTGGAGTTAATTTCTGTCAGACACTATTCTCAGTGATTTTGTATATGAACTCATTTAATTTTCTCAACAACCTTGTATGGTATAGGTACTGTAATTATTTCATTTTGTGAATGAGCAGAAATTAATCACAGAGGTGCCAGAGAACCTTTCTAGTAGGTAATGAAGGTATGAGAGGAACCCAGGCAGTCTGGCTCTAGAGCACAGGCTCTTAACCACTGCACTGTCTGACTGATGGCAAAGAGCATGTCTATTAAGAAAGCCTATGGGGAAATGGTCACCAAATCCCTCTCTAATTCTTGGGGACCCCAAGTTTCAGGGTTTTTTGGTTTTAGAAATAAGGGAAACTCCTGTCAATGATAAGATTGACATTTGTCATTTTTGGAGTTCTAAATGTAAAGGTCTTTGGAATGTATAGGTTTTCAGATACTCTGTGTGTGTGTGTGTATAAGTTCAACTCCTTCAAAAGCCCCATCTGTCTCACAATTGCATTTTTTTTCACACTGCATTTCACCCTACTAATACTCAGAGCTTAGGTTTTAGGGAGGTGACTAGGATACTGTTAATTAAAAATATATGACCTGATTAGACAAATTAAGAGAAATTTTAGATAGGGAAAAGAAGCAGGACAAGGACTGAACTACTAAGAGATAGTAAAAAAACCAAGGTGTTTTTCTTATTCTCAGTCACTTCACCTTTTACTTCTGACACTAGATGTGTGGTGGGTTTTCCCCACACACCAAGCAGTTCTCCAGAAGACATGAATTAATTAGTTGAGCTCATTCAATTTAATTTTGACACTATGTACCAGGCATTCTGACACTGTCTACCTGGAGATAGTGTCAGATCCCACAATCTCAGGGCTCCGTCCCACGCAACTGCCCCTGACTTCAGACACCAATTGCAAGTTCCAGGTTATGATGTGTACTTCTGACCAACCAGCTATAAATAGGGGTTCTCATGAACCCCTCCTCAGGTTTGATTAATTTGCTGGAGTGACTCAGAGAACCTGGCGGGGGGGGGGGAACTTTGCTTATGTTTGCCCACTTATTATAAAGAATATTACAAAGGATACAGATATGAACAGCCAGATAGAAGAGATGCATAGGGCGAGATAGGAGAGAAGGGGAGTGAGTGGACTTCTATGCCTTCCATCGACTTGTCACCCTTCTGGAAACTCCACGTGTTTAGCTCTTGTGAAGCTCATTTAAACCCTGTCCTTTGGGGTTTTTGTGGAGAATTTATTACATAGGCAGGATTGATTACATCGTTGGCCATTAGTGACTGATTCAACCTTTAGTCTCCTCTCCTATTTGTTTTAAACGGTTGTTTCCAAAGTTTTTTTTCCTGCCATTTGAGGAGGACAGATTCAGGCTTATATCAAAATGGAATTAAATGTGCCATTGATTTGGAATGGGGCAACCAGAGCTGACTGCATGGCTGTGTATATTTATTTATATGGGGTCAGGTAAAAGCACTTTTAAAATAAGCAAGTATTAGAGATCAGAGGTTATGGAGCAGCTGCTGGCTCTGGATGACAAAGCATTCCTGGTGGCATTTGCCACCATCTCTCTGGGTGTGGGTGTTAGAGAGTGTGAGAGTTGGCCTGATGGCCTTTGTGTTTGTGGCCCTGTGTGGAAACTTTATAGCATTTCAGCTGTTCTAATCTGTGCAGGCACAGAGCCATGACTGACCATAACTCTTAGGGGAAATGAGGACAGAAAAGTCGAACAGCATTCTGTACTGTGTAGAGTATGGAGACCAGAATGAAGAGAACAGAATGAAAGGAAAAAAAATTTTTTTTGATGTAACTTGCTTCAGTGTTTCCATTGTTTGGGAAACAATTCCTATAGAAATGACATTTGTGCTTTGTGAAGGGGGTGGAGGTAGATTTTCTGGAGTGTAATTTTCTGGAGTGATTCCTTATTGAAGGGGGAAAACAAATGATTGGAGGGGCTCTCACTCTGTCTCTCTCATGCATCCCCACACCCCCAAAATATGCACTGTCCTTGTTTTTCTTAAATACAGAAACTATGCACAGGGCAGTTAGAGTTCATCCACTCTTTTACTCATTGGATGAGATTATTAAGTGATAAGGCCATTTACTGCTTAGCATGAGAATCTTATTGTCCTGGCCAGCAAAGGAGGCCAAAGATTTTATCTGAACTTTACCTCTTCAGTTCAAGCCACCAAAGATCTATTGGAGCCTACTATGTACCAGCTATAACATATGGCATATAAAGGCTAATTTTAACAATTATGTTGCCGTTTATGTTGTTGGTCTGGATAGAAACCCGGTCTTCCACTAATCCTTACTTTTCCTATAACACAAAGATTATCATTGATGAAACTTATATTACAGATTATTATTTTAAGCTATTCAACAAATATTAGACATTTTCTTAGAGAATGGGCATATCAGAAATTTTGGTGGATATGTTGGTTTCCTATTTGCTGCAATAATAACTTAACCACAAACCTAGTGACTTAAAAACAACACAAACTTTTACATTTTTGTAGGCTAGAAGTCCAACATCGATCTCACTGGGGTAAAATCGATGTCAGCGGGGCTGTGTTCCTTGTAGAGGCTCTAGGACAGATTCTGTGACCTCCTCTTTTCCAGCATCTAGGTGTGTGTGGCTCTTCCCTTCATCTTCAAAGCCAGCGACAGCAGATTGAGTCCTTCTTAAAATGCCATCTCTTTGTTTCTCTTTTCCATAGTTACGTCTTCCTCTTCTACTTTTAAGAATGCTTGATTACATTGGGCCCACCCTGACAATCCAGGGTAATCCCCTTATTTTAAGATCTGCTGGTTAGCATCCTTAATTCCATCTCCAACCTTGATTCCCCTTTGCTATGTATAGTAACATCTTCATAGGTTCCAGAAATTAAACGGACATGGACATCTTTGGAGAGCCATTATTTCTACCTATTACAGTAGGGTGGACTTTCCCCAAACTTTGCTCTTTCCCCACTTAAGTGAAATTGTATAGTGCCCTGTATTAATTCTTTGCAAAATAAATTGTTATCTATAAATGTGTCTTGTGTGAGTGGTGGGAGGTTTCTCACTGCTGAAAGCCTCACTCTTCTTCACTGTGACAAAACCCCAGCCACTGAAGAACTTAATGATTAGTTTTGTACAATCCCAGTGTTCAAGGAAGCTAGAGATCCTCTTAGCCAGCCCGCCCTGCAGGAGTTTTGCAGACGCATTGTTACATCTCTTCAAAATGGCTGTCCCACCTTTGCTTACATGAAATGGCCTGCCTTGGCAGATAAACCTTCTTTGAACAGTTCTGTTTTTGTAGGATAGTTCCTGCTTTATATTGGGGGAAAATATTTCTCTTTGTGGGTTTGTAGACCCTACTGGTTCTTGTTTAACTCTCTGGGGTCATATTGAAGAAATCTAATTTCCTCTTTCACACTTGAAGCCCTTGAGATTTTTTTTTTTAAAGATAGTTCTCATATCCCCCAAGTATCAGACTTAAAAAATCTCAATTTCTTCAACTGGGTCTCACATAAAACTGCCTTGAGACTTCTCTCCATCCTGTTCCTTCTCCTGAGTATGATACAACATGAAGAAGGGGAGACTGAAGGAAGATTTAATAGGAGGCTTTAAATGCTGGGGGAATTGTCATACAGAAAAAACTGGTAAGGTCTTTACCTTTACCATGGAAACAAGAAATCACAGGCTTATATCGTGGCTAAAGAGATTTAATTATCAGGAAACCTGTCTTAACCTTATGGATTTGGTGTCAGGAAACCTGTCTTACCTTGTGGATCATGCAGTGGACTGCCTGCTGTGGGAAGTTGAAGGATCTTTTGCCTCAGTGTAAGACAGGTCTTCAAGCTCAGAATTCGTATATTTTGTATAAGAGATGTTGCTTTTAGTTAAATGTTTTGCTTAAAGTATTCTTGTCATTGCTTGTCATCTATGCCTGATGCCTGAATTTCCCTCTTGTGTTGGTTCATTGGATGTAAGGCATCATCATGACTGCTGTTAATCATAGGGGGAAGGAATATGGTTCAGGGCTTTATGAAGGAAGGGAAACAGTGGCATAGCACAGGATAATTAATAGCAAGTGGAGTGACAGTTTGATTCCCTGGTAGGGACCCTGGCATTGTTGAAGGAAAAAAAATCACTTTATTCTTTCATAGAGAGAGGCAGCTGTAATTCTGGTTGGATGGAATCCAATTAAAAGGAACTGACATGCAAATTGATGATGAGACAGTGTGAGCATAGAAGTAGTCCAAGAAGAGTTCTGTAAGAAATGGCAGAGAAGAGTGTAAGTAATTTGGCATGGTAATGTGTGTAAGAAAATGGAAAGCTGGTGGGTTGGCTACCTGAACATTTATGTCTGGAATCTCAGCCAGCAGAGAACAGGAGACTGGTTGGTTTGGTAGAGTTGCTAACAAAACTTTCTGGTGTTTTGAGTTGAGGTCTACAATTTTAGGAATTATAGCCTTTCATAATAGAATGAAATACAAATCAACCCTTGAAGGTTATAGGCTTTCAAATTGGTGGTGGTTAAATATAATATTCTCAAGACTCTATGATGGGAGTCCCAGACTGGCTCTTGAAAAGAGGATCTCATTGTACAGGTGTACTTCACCTGACCTAATGATGTATTCTCAAAGATTTGTGTGAGAATTGGCTCCTAAATTTAGGATGAAATAGGAGAGCTTGCCATTTATAGTAATGCTATTATGAATCATTTTCTAAAGTAAAAAATCCTTTTATAACCAAAGTCATGCCCAATTTATCTTTTAAGTAAATTCATAAGTCCACATATTAGATTTGCTTAAACCAAAGGTATTTTTCTTTGAAATGAAATAATTGTAGGGGCATGTAACAGTTAAGCTTTAGAGTAACAGAGGAAAAACTGGGTAAGATTTTATAAGTCAGTATATTGCTTTTTAGGTAGGAAATTCTGCTTAAGAAGTCAGACAGCTTCTGCTGTTACTATGGGAAAAGGAGAAGGCTGCCCAGCGTATTTCAGGGAGATTTACTAGGATCTCTTGGGAACTGCAGCAGAAATCACTACGAAATATTTTGAGGATAGAGGAAATAGGACAACAGCGTTTACTAGGTTTTACTCTGAAGAAAGCTAAAGAAGGTGAAATGGAGTTCATCTTGAGAAAGCGGTAAAAGATTGAGAAGCTAAGAAAAGACTTACACAGCAGCAACAAGAAGAGACTGGAGTAGTGGGCAGAGTTTCCGGTCAGCAAGAGAGCACCATCCAGTTGTCATGCTGGTTAGCAGCAAGGAACATTAACGAAGGAGATTAGGAATGACCAGGGTCAGTTTTTGTTCATCCAGGTTTGAGCAGGGTATTGCTTATGATTCTCCATGCAGTTTTGCCTCCCACAATCTCTCTCCGATCTTTCCCTCCTGATCTGTTTGAGTACTGTAGCAGCCATGCACTCTCTGCCGAAGGCTATCACGTTTACCTTTCACTGTGCCTAGAATGCTCTTCGCCTCAAGCCTCCCTTCTTCACTTGATTCAAGTTTCTGCTAGAAGCTCCCTTATCAGAGAGACCTTTAGTGACCACTCTGTCTGAAGGAGGCAGACACTCTTCCCTTATTCCGCTTTACTTCATAACACTCATTACCACCTCATACATGGTGGTTTAATGTTTCCCCAGTTTTCTCTGCTAGAAGTAAATTCTTTGAGAGTTCAGCTTCCGTTTCTTTTGCCCATCACTGTATTCCCAGTACCTAATTCATATAAAAATTTGTGGAATGGATTTTTAGGGTATCTCCTGCTATCACTGTGAGAAGAGCTGAGAGTGAGGAGTACAGGACTCAGCCCTTGTTCTATGTTATGCAATATATTACATGGTTATACTAAGTATAACAGCCTGAGGACAGAGTGCTGTGAGCTTTGAGAAATAAGCTAGAGATGGTCATCACAGAACTGGATCTTGAATGATAAAGAGGAGTTTTGTTCTGTGGTGGAGACAAGGAATGATCTTCTAGGCTATCAAAGCAGGGTGAGTGAAGTTGGAGAGTTGTAGAAATGAGTTTTGTGTTTGGATGTCATTGAGTGATTTTGATGTGGCTGCTAGAGCACAGGTGCATGGGAAAGCATCACAAAGGGGCCTGAGAGGTAGGGTTGGGGAGGACATGTAAAACATGTGGAGATCTGATTGGTAAAGTTATTGATAGGAGTTTGGACCTTATCTTTTGGGAAGCAAGGAAGTAGCAATATCCAAAAGAGGGTGCTTACGGATGGATTGAAAGAGGGAAGGTTATAGAGGGGATAGAGAACAAAGCGGGATATGACTTTCCCAACCCAGAAATGCATGAGAAGGTTGGGGATCTTCACAATGAAGGACCAAAAAAAAAAAAAGAAAGAAAGAAAAGCAATTCTGTTTATGGATATATAGCAATATACTGTGTATAGGTGGTGGCTATTAGAAGACTAGTAGTTCTTGGAACTGTTCCTTTTTTTTCCTCAATAGTAGTAAAGCTGTGTCATTGGGATACAAAGAGGGAGGAGAAGGCTATTTCCATTCTTAGAATAGAAAAATTGGAAAATGCCTTGGCAAATGGAGGTATTCTTATTCTCCTTTTTTTTTTTTTTTTTTTTGAGATGGAGTCTCGCTTTGTCACCCAGGTTGGAGTGTAGTGGAGCAATGTCAGCTCACTGCATCACTGCAGCCTCTGCCTTCTGGGCTCAAGCGCTACCATACCTGGCTAATTTTTTTATTTTTATTTTTTAAGAGATGGAAATTTGCCATGTTGCCCAGGCTGGTCTTGAACTACTGGGCTCAAGTGATCTGCCCGCCTTGGCCCCCCAAAGTGCTGGGATTACAGGTGTGCACCACTGTGCCTGGCCATACCTTATATGTTAAGCAGCTACGTGACCTTGTGCATTTCATTTACCTGTGTTTCATTTGTCCTTTCATGGAGGTAGACTTTGCTGATATCCTTTCATTGCTGATGTGCAGAACAGAGTATGCTGCTTGGGAAATTATAAACGTACTTTTGTTTGAAATATTGGGTAATCAGAAGTCCTTTGCTTTAATAGAAGTAGATCTGGAATTGCTTTTTTTTTTTTTCATGGAATGTGGTAACACCAAACCATCTGAGCTACTCACACCGATTTCCAGAGGAAAACATGATCATTTCCAGGAGGTGGCCTGCACGGTTTTTAAAGCAGACAGTGGCTTTTTGCTGCTTGTTTTCTACAGGTCAAAACATATCCCATTTCAGCAATTGGTGAGCGCTACCATAGAGCTGTTCAGAAGCAAGAGGGAGGATTGAATCATGTTGTACGTGCGGCTGCATATTAACCTGCAGGTCATAGCAGTCCCTGTTCCAAAGGGCTGTCTGACACTTTATCCTCATTCTTACTGCCTGCATCATTCACAGCAGCCAGTGTAGGACTCTCCCACTTTAGCCTTGATCATTTGGAGTAGCAGAATTGTGGTCTTATGTATATATAGAATGTTATATAGGCTACATGATTCTCAGACACCTTTTTAGGAAGTTTGGGCAACCTTACATATTGGAATTCTTTCCTCTTTTTCAGAAGGAGGAAAGAAATGTGTAAGGATAGCTTTGAAATAGATCCATTTTGCAGGGTTTAAGTCAGGCAAACCACAGACCAGCTTAATAGTTAATATTAAGTTACTGGAGTTTGAATGCCTAGGTCCCAATCTGAGCTTCACCATTATTAGCTATATGACCATTAGCCAGTTTCCTCAGTTTCCTCATTTGTTAAATGGTGATAATTATAGTATCTTCCCACAGAGTGGTCCTGAGGAATCAATGAGTAAATACATGTAAATCACTTAGACCAAGTACTGGCATTATGGATTCTCTGACTGTTAGCTGTTTTATTCCTGATTTTCTCATAGCCACTGGCATTTCTAAGACCTTGCAAGAACCCCTGGTCACTTTTCTGCCTGCTATCTTTAACTAATAGAATTCAGAAAGTGACTTGGTGGCAGAGTGCTAGAAATGATTCAGTGGGTAAGTAATGGACTAATGAGCTTCACACCTCAGTCCACTGGCATCATATAAGAAGCGACTCATTGTACTCTAATGGTAGTTTAGTAAAATGGATGAGTAGTTTCAGTCTGCCTCCTCAGGCTGCAACAGAAAGTCAAGCCAAGCAGCCAGGAATGTCTGGGAATCACCTGGAGAGAGGACAGACATCTGAAGCACAGTGGAAGGTGATAGATGAGTGGGACCCAGGAATAAACTACAGAAGCAGTGTGGATTGTGTTGATTCTAGCAAGCAGGAGGGGTCCTCGTGGTATTTCTGAGCATAAGCCGAGGGATTATGTTAATGTGGGGGGAAAAAAATCACCGAACTGGGAGAGAGTCAGACTTCCTTGGGTGTGACCTTTGCCCTGTCACCAACATCGTATGTCACATCCCCATGGACGAGTCACATTTTCTTTCTAACTTTGTTTCTTTGTCTGTAAAATTATTAAATGATTTCTTGACTCTTTCTTTTCTATATTCTTTTTAACGATTTCATTAGCTTTTAATAACTATGTGGGGAAAGGAGAGCAACCTGCTATAGACCTTGGCCTGTGTGAGTCTTTAATTTTGTTTTTTGTTATTTCAAAGAAGTTCTTGTTCAAAAGACCATGAGACATTTCATCATTGGACTTGTGAGGGAGTTGTCTCTTTAATCTCTCATGTTTTCTTTTTTCCCTACAAATGATACCCACAATACTGCTGTTGTCTTGTGCTCTCTGGATCAGCACTTTTCTGGAGAAATGAAAACATTGCACTTTTAAAGGCACAGAAAGCAAAATTACTGTAGCATCAGGATTCAAGGTTACAGAATTGGTTAACTTTGTGGTTTGTTTTGCTGAGCTGAATGAAAAAGATTTGATCAAATGTTACTGTTTAGGGATAAATATTAATCACCACAAACTCTCTCAGTGGTTATTGTCCCCCCTTTTGCAAAAACTTTCAAATTACGGTCTGGGACTTAGATTTGATTGTCAGCTGAATATGGGCATGAAATATGTGGAATAACCAGATAAAAGACCCTTAATTGGTTGTAGAGAAACAACTCTTTGGGGGTCCATGTCCAGAGAGAGAATTGGTTCTGGATTATTGATTTGTATCATTATTTTGATTAAGTGTCTAGCAGTTGCTGTAGACTTTTATAACATTATATAATAGAATTAGTATTAGAAAAAAGTAATCAAAGGTAGGTTTTTTTAAAGATACAAGAACTGAAGTTTTTAATCTTCAGTCCTTCATAGAGAAGGATTTATTAGGTTTGAGAGTTCTCAGTACCAAGTAAATTTTAACCGCAGACTTAAAACATGAGTACACTCACATATAGTAACCCCCTCCTCTGGCCTGGTTTTGTTCTCTATTCCAGTTGACTTTGCTTTAGGGGAAAGGAGGGAGAGTATTGGTATTAATTTATTTGAAAAATCAGTAGAAATGTGTCAGACACTTACTATATGCCAGGACTTACATTGATACATAAGAGGTGGACCCCTGTCCTTATGGAGCCTGCTTGAATAAAAAAGTAAACATATGATTAGCATGCAAATAGATGGCTATAAGAATGTGATGGGCATGCTGTTGTTTCTAGCAGGTTGCCTACCACATGGTCTATATGTGTTAGAGATATGCATTAGGTACACAGAAGAGGGTGCATTTGTGGCATAGAGAGAGATTATAGGAATCTTCATGAAGGAAGTGACATGATGATGATATTTTAAATGACAGGAAGGAGTATGCAAAAAAAAAAAAAAAAAAAAAGGCAGGGTTGACATTCCAGGCAGAAAGACTAGTATGGACCGAGACATGTGGACATGGAAATGGTTGGCTCCTTTTGGGGTACTGAAAGTAGTAAGTGCAATGAAGCTGGAGAACTGGGTTTGTCTTAAGGGGCTGTGAGAAATGAGGGTCAGAGTGTAGGCTCCTATGAAGGCTGTCTGGTCAGACAGGTATGCTGGTAAGTTGTACTGAGAATAGTTGCCAGCTGTCTCATATTTCAGCATCTCTTGAAATAGATGTATACTGTGATGTGCAAGTTCCAGGATCCAGTCAGTTCATGAGCATCCAGTTAATGTGCCTGCAGGATTTGGGCAACAATATATATAGGGTGTTGTGTGAAAATATTGGATATGCATAATTACAATCTCGGCTTGCACAAGAAATCATTGTGATGCAGGAGGGAAGGGTAGAAAAGTTACATTAACTTGTTTTTTTCCCTCCAATGCAGTGCTTCTCAACTTTGCTACAAATTAGAATTACCTGGGGAATCTTATTTATTTAGGATATTGTTTACATGCAGTGAAATGCACAGATCTTAAGTGTACACATCAATGAATTTTGGCAAATATACCCATGTAGCACACATACCCATCAAGTTATAGACCATAGTCAGAACCTGAAAAAGTTTTTTAGTTTCCAATTTGAATCAATTCCTACCTACCCCTCCCAAATGTAACCACTGTTCTGATACGTATTAACATAGTTTAGTTTTGCCTGTTCTTGAATTTCATGTGAATGGAATTATACAAGTATGTGCTCTATTGTGTTTGCCTTCTTCTGTTAACATAATGTTTTTGAGATTGTTCTATATTGTTGCATGTCAGTGTTGTTTTTTTTTTAATTGCTGAATAAGTACTCTGTTATATAGTATATCACAATTTGTTTAATCATTTTCCTGTTTGTGAACATTTAAACTGTTTCAGATTTTTGGCTATTATGAATAAAGCTGTAATGATCAGTCTTGTAAAAGTTTTTTTTTCTTTTTTTTTGTAGACATAGGTCATGATTTTTTTTTAATGTAAGTGCCTAATTGTGGAATTGTGTTATAGGTACGTCAGTATATATTTAACTTTATAAGAAACTGCCAAACACTTTTCTAGAGTGGTTGTACCATTTTACATTCCCTCCTGCGTTGTATGAGAGTTCTTGTTCCATACTGTCAACCATTTGGTGTGATAAGGCTTTTTAATTCTAGCCATTCTAATGGGCATAATATAGTATTTCAGTATGGTTTTAATTTACATTTCTCTGATGACTAATGATGTTGAGCACTGCTTTTTTTTGTGAAGTGCGTGGTCAAATTTTTTTTGACCATTTTTAAGTTGTTTATCTTTATGTTATTCATTTATAGGGCTCTTTATATACTTTGGATACAAGTCCCTTGCCAGATATATGTAATATGAGTACTTCTTTCAGTCTGTTACTTGCCTTTTTAGTTCCTAATGGTGTCTTTGGATCATCATAAGTTTTTAATGTTGATGAAGTATAGTTTATCTTATTTTTCCCTTATATAGTTCGTGTCTTTTGTATCCTCACTAAGAAATCTTTTCTTACCCTAGGTTATAGAAATATTCATCTTTGTTTTCTTCTAGAAGCTTTATTTACTTTTTTGTTTATGTTCCATCACAGATTTTTGTGTGTGATGTGAGGTAAGGGTAGGGGTTCATTTTCTCCATACGTTTATCTAGTTGTTCCAGCACTATTTGTTGAAAGACCTTCCTTTCTCCATTGAATATCCCCGGCACCTCTCTTGAAAATCAGTTGCTTGAGGGCTGGGCGCAGTGGCTCACGCCTGTAATCCCAGCACTTTGGGAGGCCGAGGTGTGTGGATTACAAGGTCAGGAGTTCAAGACCAGCCTGGCCAATACAGTGAAACCCCATCTCTACTAAAAATACAAAAATTAGCTGGGTGTGGTGACGGGCACCTGTAATCCCAGCTGCATGGGATGCTGAGGCAGGAGAATAGCTTGAACCTGGAAGGCAGAGGTTGCAGTGAGCTGAGATTGCACCACTGCACTCCAGTCTGGGCGGCAGAGCGAGACTCCATCTCAAAAATAAAAATAAAAAATCAGTTACTTGTTTATGTCTATTTCTGTTTAGGTCTATTTCTGGACTCTCTGTTCTGCTTCACTGATTTATTTGTCTGTCATGCCAATATCACACTGTCTTGTTTATCTAGCTTAATAGTAAGTCTTGAAATGCAGTAGTGTGAATCCTCCCACTTTGTTTTCTTTTCAAGGTTGTTTTTACTATTCTAGGCCATTTTCTTTTTTATATAATTTTTAGAATCAAATTGTCCAATTCTTAAAAAGAAAGGTAGCTAGGGTACTTTACATTACAAAATCTCTTGATACCCAGACCATACTTCATCCCAATTAAATCAGAATCATTTAGAAGTGAACATAATCTGGTTCGTTCCCTAGATTCTTCTGAGCGTAGCCAAAATTGAGAACCTATGTACTAATGGGATTTTAGTGTGTACACTAAAAAAGATACTGTCATGGATTGCTGGGATGGAAGCCATTCCAGTGGAATATATGCGTAGGAGCTGACGTGGGCCCCTACGTGAAAGAAATTGTTGATGCTTATGGAACCAGGAGAGCTGATTGAGGAAGAGAAGGAGCAGGAGTGAGAAGCCTTGTGGTCCAGGTAGTAGAGTTCCCTTTCCTGGGGCACATGGAGCCCCATTGCTGAGGCGCTGCCTTGAGTGGCTCCTATTCCTGATTATTCAGGGTATTCCCGCCCTAAACCTGCTGCAGCGCAGCCAACAAACCACCAACTTGAAATCTACGGAATACTCTTAGTAGAGCGTGTGCATGTACTATTTTAAAGAATTGCTTTCCCCTGGATTAGGGAAATGCTTGTGAAATCTGCATAGTAATGAACAGGGTAGGCACATTCTAGAAGTGCCTGTGTGGGTTTTTTGCTTTTTGAGTTTTTTCTGTCTTTTTAATTTAATGTCTTTAGACAAACATTGATTCATCCGTTCTTCCCAAGGGTAGGTAGTTCAGTCAGAAGTGATGTTTTCCTAAAAGGCTTTAAAGAAAAAAGGGACAAAAAGTTACACTCAAGTAATATGTTCTTTGGGAGCACACAAAGTATGTAGGCTGGTAGGTGCTTGCTTGTGGCTTTTCTTCTTTTTTTTTAAATACACATTTTTCTCTTTGAAAAGAGAGGTTGCAACTAGTCAGCTGAGCCCCTCTTTCTGAAATACAAGTTCCCTAAACAGCTGTAGAGAATTAATTTCAGTCAAAGATAGCAGAGCTTTAGTCTCAACTTTCTGCTCAGTGTTACGGAAAATCCTTTCTAGAAAATAGCTAGTGTCTACCTGCTATGGGATGTTAAAAAATTCAAATGAACATTGGATTTTTTAGTGTTTTCCTAGTAGAAACAGCATGGAAAATCCTTTAGTGAGCTAGATTTTACAGTGTATACAGAAAGCAAGTATCTATGATACATTTATTATTTTGTGTGTGTCACATGTTTGTTGTACTATTTTCTTATTCCTAATAGAATTGAAATATACCATGTCCAACTCCAAACTTTTTTTTTTGGGTGTGTGAAGGGTGAAGCATTTTGGACAAGAAAGAGCTTTGATAGTAGCAACTTTAAACTCATTTATAGGATATATATATACTTATATAATACATATATATGTATGCTCTTTCAAGGCAGAGGAAGAAGATAGGCAGAGTATGAGAGGAGAGTTGCCTTCCTTTTTCTACTTATGATTGTATTTAACACATACTCACATGTACACACATGTTCTTTTAATAGCTTGCTTTTTTTTTTTTTTTTTTTTTTGAGACGGAGTTTCACTCTGGGCTGGAGTATGCAATGGCACGATCTCGGCTCACCGCAACCTCTGCCTCCCAGGTTCAAGGGATTCTCCTGCCTCAGCCTCCCTAGTAGCTGGGATTATAGGCATGTGTCACCACGCCCGGCCAATTTTGTATTTTTAGTAAAGATGGGGTTTCTCCATGTTGGTCAGGCAGGTCTTCAACTCCCTACCTCAGGTGATGCGCCCACCTCGGCCTCCCAAAGTGCTGGAATTACAGGCATGAGCCACTGCGCCTGGCCTTAATAGCATTTTTTTGTAGTGAGAGAAAACTTAACTTTAAGAAGTCTCTAATCTGTTATGGGATTAAGAGTTTTAAAAATGTCCCCCAACTACTCCTCCCATTTTTATACTTTTATTTCTAGGATTTACATGTCATGTGGACATCACTTTTTGGTGGTATGATTATATCGGAATACTTTTGTATTTTGCTTAACATTAAAAAAGCCATTTCTTACATTGCTATATATCATGGTAGTAATTTAATGGCAGCATAATACTACATCAAATTGTGCCATACTTCATATTCTTCTGTTGTAAGTTTTCTATTTTGTGCTGTTAAACCGCAGAGAACTTATTTGTGCATAGAATCCCTCTTAATTTCTTCAGTACATCCTCTGTGTAGAACAGTAACGTCTGTGTACAGTTTACACTGTATACGATCCTCAGCGATATAGGTTGTACTTACCTTAAGAATGATCATTATTTACATTTCTGGGGATAAAAAGCTACTGTATTTCTTTCATAATTGTATTATTTAAAAAGTCGCTCTTCCCCTTTATTCTTGTGCACAAATTTGAGCCCCATTTATGTTTGTCTTTTAATGGTTTATGGGTTCAAATTTTTTTTTCCTAGCTGATGTGTGTTTTTTTGTTTGTCTTAATTTTTTTTTTAGAAACTAGGTCTTCCTAAATTGTCTGGTTTGGCCTCGAACTCCTGGGCTCAAGGTGATACTCCCACCTCAGCCCCCTGTGTAGCTGGGAGTCCAGGTGTGTGCCACCTGGCAATATGTAACCCTTTGTAATATTTGTCATGAATAATTTTCCAAGTTTGTTCTTGTTTTATTTTAGTGCCATTGTGCCTGGCAATATGTAACCCTTTGTAATATTTGTCATACCTTTTCCAAGTTTGTTCTTTTTTATTTTAGTTTTTCATTACAAAGGAGTTTATGAAGTTGAGTTTTTTATATTTTCTTCTGTTGCCTTAAGATGAACAAACTTGTCATCTCTTCTGAGATCTAACATCAGTTCTATCCCCGCCTGCCCCCCAATATTTCCTATGGTTTAATTAAAAGCGGTTTTTAAAATCCATCTTGAGTTTCTGTCGATATATATGCCCTCCCCTTACCTGCTGTGCTATGAGGAAAGGTGGGCTAAATCAGAAGCTTGTCTTGGGAGAGGAATAGAAACAGCCAGAACTCCAAACTCAGCTTCCTGTAATGTCTACAAGTCAATGTTTACTCATCTATAAAGCTGGGATGAAAATAACAAATGTACAGAGAATTTTTTTTTAATGCACTTAAGCCTTCTCTTAAGCACTGTTAAGAACTTCAGTTGAAAGTGTTTAAAGTTGCTTATCAGCTTAAGGAGATTTTGGGCTGAGACAATGGGGTTTTCTAAATATACAATCATGTCATCTGCAAACAGGGACAATTTGACTTCTTCTTTTCCTAACTGAATACCCTTGATTTCTTTCTCTTGCCTAATTGCCCTAGCCAGAACTTCCAACACTATGTTGAATAGGAGTGGTGAGAGAGGGCATCCCTGTCTTGTGCCAGTTTTCAAAGGGAATTTTTCCAGTTTTTGCCCATTCAGTATGATTTTGGCTGTGGGTTTGTCATAAATAGCTCTTATTATTTTGAGGTACATTCCATCAATACCGAATTTATTGAGCGTTTTTAGCATGAAGGGCTGTTGAATTTTGTCAAAAGCCTTTTCTGCATCTATTGAGATAATCATGTGGTTCTTGTCTTTGGTTCTGTTTATATGCTGGATTATGTTTATTGATTTGCGAATGTTGAACCAGCCTTGCATCCCAGGGATGAAGCCCACTTGATCATGGTGGATAAGCTTTTTGATGTGTTGCTGGATTCGGTTTGCCAGTATTTTATTGAGGATTTTTGCATCGATGTTCATCAGGGATATTGGTCTAAAATTCTCTTTTTTAGTTGTGTCTCTGCCAGGCTTTGGTATCAGGATGATGTTGGCCTCATAAAATGAGTTAGGGAGGATTCCCTCTTTTTCTATTGATTGGAATAGTTTCAGAAGGAATGGTACCAACTCCTCCTTGTACCTCTGGTAGAATTCAGCTGTGAATCCATCTGGTCCTGGACTTTTTTTGGTTGGTAGGCTATTAATTATTGCCTCAATTTCAGAGCCTGCTATTGGTCTATTCAGGGATTCAACTTCTTCCTGGTTTAGTCTTGGGAGAATGTAAGTGTCCAGGAAATTATCCATTTCTTCTAGATTTTCCAGTTTATTTGCGTAGAGGTGTTTATAGTATTCTCTGATGGTAGTTTGTATTTCTGTGGGGTCGGTGGTCATATCCCCTTTATCATTTTTAATTGCGTCGATTTGATTCTTCTCCCTTTTCTTCTTTATTAGTCTTGCTAGTGGTCTGTCAATTTTGTTGATCTTTTCAAAAAACCAACTCCTGGATTCATTGATTTTTTGGAGGGCTTTTTGTGTCAGCAAAGTCTCAGGATACAAAATTAATGTGCAAAAATCACAAGCATTCTTATATACCAGTAACAGACAAACAGAGAGCCAAATCAGGAATGAACTTCCATTCACAATTGCTTCAAAGAGAATAAAATACCTAGGAATCCAACTTACAAGGGATGTAAAGGACCTCTTCAAGGAGAACTACAAACCACTGCTCATTGAAATAAAAGAGGACACAAACAAATGGAAGAACATACCATGCTCATGGATAGGAAGAATCAATATCGTGAAAATGGCCATACTGCCCAAGGTAATTTATAGATTCAATGCCATCCCCATTAAGCTACCAATGACTTTCTTCACAGAATTGGAAAAAACTGCTTTAAAGTTCATATGGAACCAAAAAAGAGCCCGCATCTCCAAGACAATCCTAAGTCAAAAGAACAAAGCTGGAGGCATCACGCTACCTGACTTCAAACTATACTACAAGGCTACAGTAACCAAAACAGCATGGTACTGGTATCAAAACAGAGCTATAGACCAATGGAACAGAACAGAATCCTCAGAAATAATACCACACATCTACAGCCATCTGATCTTTGACAAACCTGAGAGAAACAAGAAATGGGGAAAGGATTCCCTATTTAATAAATGGTGCTGGGAAAATTGGCTAGCCATAAGTAGAAAGCTGAAACTGGATCCTTTCCTTACTCTGTATACGAAAATTAATTCAAGATGGATTAGAGACTTAAATGTTAGACCTAATACCATAAAAATCCTAGAGGAAAACCTAGGTAGTACCATTCAGGACATAGGCATGGGCAAAGACTTCATGTCTAAAACACCAAAAGCAACAGCAACAAAAGCCAAAATTGACAAATGGGATCTCATTAAACTAAAGAGCTTCTGCACAGCAAAAGAAACTACCATCAGAGTGAACAGGCAACCTACAGAATGGGAGAAAATTTTTGCAATCTACTCATCTGACAAAGGGCTAATATCCAGAACCTACAAAGAACTCAAACAAATTTACAAGAAAAAAAAAACAACCCCATCAAAAAGTGGGCAAAGGATATGAACAGACATTTCTCAAAAGAAGACATTCATACAGCCAACAGACACATGAAAAAATGCTCATCATCACTGGCCATCAGAGAAATGCAAATCAAAACCACAATGAGATACCATCTCACACCAGTTAGAATGGCGATCATTAAAAAGTCAGGAAACAACAGGTGCTGGAGAGGATGTGGAGAAACAGGAACGCTTTTACACTGTTGGTGGGATTGTAAACTAGTTCAACCATTATGGAAAACAGTATGGCGATTCCTCAAGGATCTAGAACTAGATGTACCATATGACCCAGCCATCCCATTACTGGGTATATACCCAAAGGATTATAAATTATGCTGCGCTAAAGACACATGCACACGTATGTTTATTGCAGCACTATTCACAATAGCAAAGACTTGGAATCAACCCAAATGTCCATCAGTGACAGATTGGATTAAGAAAATGTGGCACATATACACCATGGAATACTATGCAGCCATAAAAAAGGATGAGTTTGTGTCCTTTGTAGGGACATGGATGCAGCTGGAAACCATCATTCTTAGCAAACTATCACAAGAACAGAAAACCAAACACCGCATGTTCTCACTCATAGGTGGGAATTGAACAATGAGATCACTTGGACTCAGGAAGGGGAACATCACACACGGGGGCCTATCATGGGGAGGGGGGAGGGGGGAGGGATTGCATTGGGAGTTATACCTGATGTAAATGACGAGTTGATGGGTGCAGCACACCAACATGGCACAAGTATACATATGTAACAAACCTGCACCTTATGCACATGTACCCTACAACTTAAAGTATAATAATAATAAATAAATTAAAAAAAAAAAAAAAAGAAAGTGTTTAAAATACGAAATAGCTGTAACCTTTGATTGTTAATATGTGTGCACCATCATTTCTTGGATTTTTCTCAATAGCTAGAGACCACATGGGGTCTTTGGTGTTTTCCGAAAGGAACCACCACGCTATTACCTGCAGACATTAAGTATCTGATTATACAAAGAAACTGCGAGTTGAGGATGTCCATCAGAAATACACTGTTTCAGAGCCAGATCTGAGTACTTGGTGAAGACTGGGGACTCCATAATAGTAATGATTACTAGAAAAATAAACACTGGCAATACAGATAGTGGTTTAAAAACATGGGTTTTGGACTGGGCATAGTTGCTAATGCCTGTAATCCTGGCACTTTGGGAGGCCAAGGTGGGATGATCACTTGAACCCATTTGAGACCAGCCTGGGCAACATGCTGAAACTGTGTCTCTACAAAAAATACAAAAATAGCCAGGTGTGGTGGTATGCCCCTAAAGTTCCAGCTATTTGGGGAACTGAGGTGGAAGGATCGCTTGAGCCTGGGAGGTCGAGGCTGCAGTGAGCCATGATCATGCCAGTGCACTCTAGCCTGGAAGACATAGACCAATCTTGTCTCAAAAACAAAACAAAACAAGACAAATAAACAAAAAACGTGGGCTTTAACAGAGAGACTTAATTAACTTAGTTTTGCCATTTAAATGATTTGGGGTGAGTAATTTTAGCTCTCTAAACTCAGTTTCCTCCACTGTAAAATGGGGATAATATTGATGAGTGGTTTTATTAAGAAAGTGTATGTGAAATGTTGAGCATGGTGCCTGACCCATAGCAAATCCTAAGTAGTAGCTGTTACTATTATTATTAACAAGTAACATATGTATAACATTTATGACCTACAGAGCTCTTTTACATGCTGTTTCTTATTTGTGAATCTGAGTTTTCTACAGAATGGGTTTTTAAATGTTCCATAGGCTTTTTATTCATGGCTTCAAGAGGTTGTTCCCTTTTAGGGGCCTGTACAGCTTGTGTGTACTCAGTTGGCATTTGTCATGTATCTTCATGCCAGTGTCTTTGTATCTAAATTCTAAAACTGTGTGAACACAAAGGTTATGTCTTACTCATCTGGGTTGTCACTGGAACAGAGTCAGGAGACATTCCTATTTATTACATGTGTAATCGTAGGCAAGTCAATCTCCGGCTTGCCAAAGCCGTCCTTTCCTCATCTGTAAAATGGGTAACAAGTTTCTTTTAAAGATTACATTAAATGGTGCATTAGGAAGTACTTTGTATAGAAAATTACAAATAGTTTTTTTTTTTTTTTTGCCATGCCTCACTAGTCTAGCATCGCAGTAGATGCTGTAAGGTTGGAGGCTGTTAGGAAGGCTGTGGAGCCAAGTCTTAACTTTAGTGTCATAATACCTTTGTTAAACAATGAAATTAAGTCTTTGGGGGCTAGTTGTCATGCCGGGTGCTATGCCAGGCTAATTAATACTTTGGTACCTTGCCTTTAAAGTACTTGCTGCTGCTGTCTCCCCCCTCCCCTTTGGTATTCATTATTTATAGTATAAAGCATTTACTGCTTGCTGTGGTAAAGGTGGGGGATGGGGTGTAGTTATACATAGGTGCTCAGAGCAGGTTCAGTGATTTAACCCTACATGAGGAAGTAAACTTAACCTACATAAAATATAGATTTGGGGGTGTGTGGTCTCTGTGGTCATTCTGGAGGAGTGTGCGTGAGGTACGTCAGCCACTAAGCAAACAGTGGAGTGCTGACTCTGTGGACTCTTGGCTGAGTCAGCATTGTTTCCCATGGAATTTCTTTTTCTCGTAGCCCACAGGTGTATTTGTGTGTCCTGGTATTTCTTCGTTTTTATTTTCCCCCAATTCGATTTCATAAATGATAGTGCAAAGTGCTGGTTATGGTTAATTTCAGTAAATAAGGCCCAAATACGAGGTATCTGTTTCTCTCTTGAGTAAAAAATAAAGTCATGTTATGGGGAATAAAAGCAAAAGCATTTAATAAAAAATCCCTTTGTTCATTTTAGA
Source organism: Macaca thibetana thibetana (assembly GCF_024542745.1). NCBI lineage: Eukaryota > Metazoa > Chordata > Mammalia > Primates > Cercopithecidae > Macaca > Macaca thibetana. The sequence continues at coordinate 133,446,858 of NC_065580.1, read as the reverse complement.
AAATGGTACCTTTGTTAATTCCCTAAGAGACAATTTATTATATTCTGACAGTATCTTTGAATAGTCAAAGAAAGCATGATGTCTCAATTTAAATTTCTTCTTCCTGGCATGGCTTTTATTCTGCACAGTTCGTGCTTTTAGGAAGAGGGTATTGTTTCTCATAGGAGAATAGAGTGCCTAGTGGACAGAGAAAGGTAAAGATTGGTATTTCCTTGAGCATAGATTGGTATTTAATTTCTACTTAAGGGTGTCTTTTGAGAAGAACAGAGCCCACTCTGTTTAGCAGCTTGCTTTTTGCTAATCATGTGGTACATGGTGTGTTTTCATCTAGTCCATTCCATTAAGTCTTATTTATGCTTTGGGGATATGGATAAGTGGCTACGGCTCAGGTGAGGTGCATAGGTGATATGCCATTTCTCTCCTGAGGGGGCAGAGATGACAGAATTCTTTTAGATAATCACTGTCGGTGGCTGGGACCCAGGAACCTTTGGTATTCCCCTGTTTAGTCAGTGGGTGGCAAATTTGATGCAAGAGTAGAGAAGGAACTGTTTTTAAACTGTGTATATAGTCACTATGTGATTAACTCTTTGGTGGCCCTTTAAATACAGGATAAATTTGCATTAGGAACCTAGTGTCTCAGAGTCTTCGATTATATGCAGTCTGAGAAAATGATGACCAGTTGTCAATATTTTGGTCATATTCCATGAGTGCCCCCTCAGACCATTGGTAGAGATAGGTTTGCAGGTGGTGACCCTGGTGAAATCCTCCTCTGAGAAGGGAGTGGTCAGGGGCACACGTTGGTATCATTTAAGTAGCAGAAGAGATCATCCCATTGAGGTGGTTTAAAAATGAGTTGTTAACTTTCAAAGTTTTTTAAGTTTTATTTTTTACAATGCCTGTGACGCTACTATATTGTATGAACAGTATGTAGTGTTAAGGATGTGCCTCACATATAAGCCACCACTAGCATCCTTAGTGTGGGTGTACTGTCCCTTTTCTACCCAAATCCCTGCAAGGTGTTCTGAGACTTCAGTACCAAGGAGTCTCCCAACATTCAACATTGTTAAAACACACTTCCTTATCTTCTTTGAGGTTTTTAAATAGCAAATCCCAAGCCACTCACCTTTTTCTCATAGTATTAATGTTCTAAGAGGGGCTATACATTATGTTAAAGTCAGTGTAGTTCTCCATGGGAAGGCTGTTTTTTAAATGAGACTTATTCAACCTCTTTTTAGCTGGTGTTTCATTACCACCGAGGATTTATAATGCAATAGCTCTGAGGCAAAGCTGGTAAGAATGCCAGCTTCGCTAATATTTAGAGTCATAAAATTCTGGATATTGGACAAGCTCTTAATTACTCTGAATCCGTCTTTGTCTTAATAAAAGTTGGATTGTACCCACTAAAACAAGATGGCTGTGTTTGCATTAATCTCCAAATGTAGGTTAATACCTTTTTAAAAGCTGTCTCCTAGACAAGAGACTTGAAAATTAATTTCCCATTTTCAGCTTAAAATGAAGAGCTCTTCCACGTGTGGAGTTTGAAGGGCTGCCATTTTTCTGATGCTGTAGATTCAAGTGCCAATAATAACTCTCTGTTCCTCTTTAGTTTTTTTTTTTTATGTCTTAGGTAAAGAAGTCTTTCTTTTCTGGTGTTTGGGGACTTGTATTTTTTAAAAATCTGCTTCAAAGTAAATAGATGAAATTTCATTTTCTCAGTGGAGTTTGGATCACTGGGATTGAGGGGCATGAGGAAGGGCTGGATAGATAGTATGAAACCTATTGGATTCATACTATGGCTGGAGAAATCTGGGCTTTACACATTAGGCTGCTACCAGCTAGGTATTTTGAAATCTATATATATATGTATATCCCTGTAATGTTTTAGCATTTGTGTGTTGGTTTTTTTTTTTTTTTCTTCCCATAATGGTAGGTTCTTAACTTTTTCAAATGCACAGTAAAACTTTCTTTTCCTTTTCTTGTCTCCAGAGTACTGCTATGTAACCACTTAGTACCACTAATGCCAGGATTCATTTCTGTGCTACAGATGGTCAGTGAGATTATAAGAGCTCTGGAAAGATTTTTATATAATTTGAGGTCTTCTCAGTTGAGAGTTTGTGTCTGACACACTAATTCCTTCCTGTCCACCCCCTGCCCCATTCACAATGTAAACCATATGGGACATGTGTTAAAAAACAAATTTCAGGCATCTTCTGGAGATTTTAATTCAGTAGTTCTGGGATAGGTTGCAGGAATCTGACTCCTACGATCAAGCACATTTGACATTCAGACAACTCTATTGCATCCTCCAGCAGCTCCAGGATTCTGTATATAATTTGTAGGATATACTTGCTTCTTCTGTGTCAAGTCTCTTACCCAGTTTGATTATGTGAGTTGTCTTAAACAGAGTGTTTTTCATAAACCTTTATGTAGGATAACACTACTCCTAAAACACTTTATTACATAGTTTTTGGATTGGTAATGGCCAAAGAATGAGAAGACACCTGAGGAGGCACCATTGTGAGTGATGAAACTGAGGTGTCAGACCTGGTTATGAAAGGAGATGGTAACCCTTGTACTCTTTTCAGATACTTGCATAGTTATCCTATGGAGGAGGGGAATCATACTTTTGGTGGCCCTGCAGAGCAGACTGGGTACTGATGAATAGATGCTGTGGGGGCTGAACATAGAAGAATAGGTTTAACAGAAGGGACCAGCATCCTTTGAGAAATACTACTTTTTGCCTTCTAATTATTTTAACCCATGGAACTATTATTTTCTTGCAAAGACACCTGTTTTTAGACTATCAGTTAATAAAAAGAATGGGGCTACTTAGGTGGAAGCTGGCTGAGGGGCACAAGCAGATTAAGCCCCTTTTCTCCCCAAAGCTAGCAGTACCCTTAGCCAGAAGCCTTGGGCTCCACAAAAGTGGCCACAAACACAACTAGAGTGTGGTGAGTTCTGTTCAGTGGAGGTGGCTGCACAGACCCCTGACAAGGAGTCTTGTGAGCTCCGTAAGGGCTGGCCCTTATCTGATTTGCTGCTGTAGACAGCCAGTGCAGGGGGCCAGAACAGAGGGCAGAGCTTAGTGAAATGTCTTTCAAATGAAAGCTATGGCAGACATTTGTATCTCATATTCAGTGCTGAGTGAGATTTAAAAGTCCTTTCTAACATAAAAAGTCTGTGATCTCTGCTTCCAAGATTAATTCTTAGGTCTCAGTATGGATGGCCCAAGGATATAAGCTGTGTGTCTGCAGGGACTTTGTTTCTTGTAGTGCTGGATTTCCAGTTCGTAGACTAGCACCTGACATTAATGGGCACTCAGTGAATATTTGTTGAATGCATACATTTGTTGAAAAAAGTGAAAATTGTTTAAAGTGGTGCTGAGACCACCTTGGTCGGGGAGACCCTAACCCAGCGGTGCTAAAGGAATTAAAGACACACACAGAAATATAGAGGTGTGAAGTGGGAAATCAGGGGTCTCACAGCCTTCAGAGCTGAGGGCCCCAAACAGATATTTACCCACGTATTTATTAACAGCGAGTCAGTCATTAGCATTGTTTCTATACATATTAAATTAACTAAAAGTATCCCTTATGGGAAACGAAGGGATGGGCTGAATTAAAGGAATAGGTTGGGCTAGATAACTGCAGCAGGAGCATGTCCTTAAGGCACAGATTGCTCATGCTATTGTTTGTGGCTTAAGAATGCCTTTAAGCAGTTTTCTGCCCTGTGCAGGCCAGGTGTTGCTTGCCCTCATTCCGGTAAACCCACAACCTTCCAGCTTACCACAACCTTCCACTGTGGGCATTATGGCCATCATGAACATATCACAGTGCTGCAGAGATTTTGTTTATGGCCAGATTTTGGGGGGCCTGCTCCCAACAAAGTGGTGCTTTGTGAACCTTTTTTTCTCTTTTTCTGTCATCCTTTAGAATTCTCATTTAACCCCCGGTCTGTCTAGTGATCCATGCTCTGTCCTTCCTTCATGGCTCACACCACCTCCTTCCCAATCCGTATTTGGCAAAGAGGAATAAAGACACTAAGGATGTTGTGATAAACCAAAGTCATCTCAGAAACACAGTGAAATTCCCTAGGCACATGAATTAGGAAACCTATTGGCTGATTTGCTTTGACTTGGATATTTCCTGTGATTTTCAGTTGGGGTATGCTCCTGTGCTCAGAAGTGAGGATCTGTTGTAGGTTTATGGCCTAGATTAATTGGGATATTTTGTGAAGTCTCTGAAGTGTTATCACTTCATCTTTATCCTTGCCTGCTATTCCGCATGAAAAGCATTTGAATTATTTTAGAGAAGATATAAATTTGCTTGTGTTATCCAGTGTCAGCTTAAAGCTGATTAGCATTTTGCATCACCTTTGCAACTCATAAATCATCCACTTCCCCTCTCAGTGAGCAGGCTGTAAGTCAGCATGGAAGCACCTGCCGCAGCTTCTTGTCCTGTGATTTAGAGAACACTCCAGACTCTCTGCAGACCCTTCTGTGGTGTTATTCTCTGGTAAGCCTTCACCTATATGGGAAATGAGTAAAGACTTTTGGTGATTTTTTTCCCCTGGGGAGTTCTTAGGTGTTAACCAGGACAAGAGAGTTCTCAGAAATATAGTCTTTAATAAACCTGGTCAAGGCACAGGTTTGGTTCATTTGGCATATTTGTTGTTTTAAAAATTTTGGAGGCAGTTTCCAACATTTAAAGTCCAGGACATTTCACATTTTAAAAAAATCCAGATTTAGGGTTATTCAGGGAAAATCAGAACACCTGGCAGTGCCAGGCCATGCTCCATGCCTGGCTTCATTTGGTATTGAGAGCAGGAGTGCTCTAGGAAAGGGGTACAGATTTTCCATTTTGCTGTAGACTCTACCCCTCTCAGTTTTTCCATGGGGTGAGTCAGCTTTACTCAAAGTCCTACACTGTAGGTGCTTGAATTGGTGACATCCTGCTATGTTGTGTGAGTGTATAGATTTTGTTTTTGTTTTTGTTTTTGTTTTTAGTAATAACCATTTAACTCAAGTGAATAATAACAAGAGGCTAGCATTTATCAAATGCTATTAATGTACCAAGTACTGTGCTAAGTGCTTGTAATATGTTTGCTTATATATTCTTTACAATTATCCTAATTGTATAGATGAGGAAGAAATTGAGGCAAAGAGAGGTTAGGTAACTTGCTCAAGGCCACCTAGCTAGTAAAAGTCAGGCAGAGTCACTGTGGAACCAAGTCCTCAGAAACAAGTCCCTGCTTGGGCTAGCATTTTTGCCTAGTCCTGGTTATCTTCAGAACCTGGCCTGCTCCTCATACCCATATCCTGTTAGGAACAGTGGGCATCACTTGTGAAAGTGGATGACAGTAACACACTCCCTAAGTCCCCAACCTGCTCCTGGGAGGAGCAGCCTGCCTTGTTCATGGCAGTCATAGCCAGAGGGATGTTTGAAAGACAGCCCCTTATACAGTGTCTATTGATTTTCTTCACCCTCTTGTTTTGCTCATCCATCCTGTTGTTTAGGATGCTTATTTGTCATGCATAAAAGCCTTGTTACAGTGAACCCAAACAAGTCATTGACATTTAAAATTAAATTGCAACAGGTATTGTCAATAGCTAAACTGCTCATTGACAGTGCATTGCTAATTGCATTGAGAGAACATCCTAACTGGGTATATTCTGCCAAATCAAATTGGAAACATTGGCTGTCTACCAGCAAATTCATTTTGACTTGCACAGAGTTTGGGGATCCACAGATCCCTCACCAATCTCAAAATACTGTGTTTATGGGAAACTCTAGCGATTTTTTTTTCTTTCTTTGCTGAGGTTCTTTGCAGGGAAGGGGAATTCTGATAATCTTCACGGACTACTAAGCCAGGAGTTAGAAGCTGTGCCTTTGGAAGGGAGAGACCTACAGATTTGGGGTGGAGTAAAGTTCAATGCAAGGGGGTCGTGGGAGGAGGTGGGCCATTAGGTTCTATATCTGTAAATCTAAGCCATATCCTTGGATCCATTTTCCCCCCTTCTCTCTTTTTTCATCCCCTTCTGTGTTCTCTATAGGTACATGGGAAGGGGACAACGGTGGAGACATTTAATGTATTAGACACTGTTCCTGGTATTTTATGTGAATTAATTTCTTTACTTCCCACAATGACCCCAGGGAACAGATATGCTATCAGGTAAAGAAACTAAGGCACAGAGAGGGTAAAACTCTTCGAAAGAGTCTTGTGGTTAGTCAATTTCTGTGAGAGTGAGAGTGGGCTGCCCTGAGGCCATCTGTTCCTTCTCCCCAGCTGATATTTTTGTGCTCTCAGGGTAAACATTTAAGCCTGTGAGTTAAACTCAGCCTTGGACTAGTTGAGTTCCTCTGGAGGCCTTGCAAGTAGCAGTTTGGTTGGCAGGGCAATTAAGTATGCTAGGTGCACTGTGCTGAGCCCCAGGAGGGAGGGAAGGAATGGAATCTAGTCTTTGCTTGCGTTATACATGCTTATTGGTTTGTGGCAGGCGTGATTGACGCCAGAATCAAAATGACTTAAAGCAGCTTCCCTTGAGAAGCACTACTCTAACGTTTTTTTTTTCCTCTTTGTTGCCCTAGGTCCCTTGTGAATAGGATTTAGCTCTGATTCAGCTGCTGCTGTTCTTTTGGTAATCAGTGTGGAGGAAGGAGATGAGGGCTGCTATTAATGGCTTCTTATTTTGCATTCTCCTAATCAGATATCCTGCAGTTATTAATGTGCATGCAAGATGTTCGGTGGTGTCCCTGGGTGGTTTTCTTAGGTGTACTGGACTGTTAGCTTTCTAAGATGGAATGTTTTATTAGGTTCTGGCCTGGGGGGTTGGTGACATGGGTGGAGGTTGTTAAAAAGCACTAAAGGAAAGGAATAGGATTTAAAACCAATCTTCAGGGGGTGGGAATAACAACCCACCACCTTCACTTCCCTCCCCTCCTGCCCTGAAAACCTTATCTTGCTAATACCCTTCAGATATTAAAAGTGAAATAACAGAGCTATTTACTAGGCAGCTAAATGCAAATTCTCTCCCCCATTAGTTTTAATTAGGATGAAATCATACATTTAAATAACCACTTCTGTTACTAATAACTGAACTTCTGATTCACTCTGAACCCAGGCAAATGCTTCTTCTGGTATGAATGGCCCACCTCTGAGTCATTCCGCACCTGCATATTGACACAGCCAGGCTCCTGATGTGGGTACACACATCTGGGATTTAAGGGCATGACTGGCATGTTGAATCTTGGGTATAAAGCTTTCTGCACTATACCCCGGGGACAACAGGATAGCCCAATCGGAGATTAAAGAGCATGCAAGCTCAAAAGAAAACAACAACCAAAAATACTTGTACCAAATTCTGCTCTTGCTTCTATCCTACTGTTTCTTTAGGTGTTTAAAGGGCTGTCGTTTTAAAAAATCTCCCACCCGTCTTATCTTTTTAAGTAAATGTCACAACAGTACAGTGTCAATACAGTTGAAAATAAGTATTTGAGTTGAAAGAATTGGCTCTTTGAGGCTTTAACTATCAGATTTGTGCTAATTATTTACTATTTCCTTGACATAGTATATGCAGTCTGTGTTGAGAGAGTATGGATGTTGGTGGTGGTGTGTAGAATGGTGACTATTATAAACTTCTGTATGTTGGGAAGGGATTGAACCTGCTGTCTGGAGAATCAGAAACCAGCAGCTTGACTTCAATCCCTCAGTGGCACGACCAGCTAATGAAGGAGAGGACTGCTAAACTCCCGGTTGTCTTTGTGGCTACAAGGACTTCCTAAAGTTTGAGACTATCTTTAGTGGGCCAGTGAGGTAGGAACACAATCAGCAGAGGACATGTAGTTTACAGCAGCCTGAAATATGCCAGAGACATGACTAGCTGCCTCTTTGGCCCTGGGGAAGTGTTGCTGGCCCTTCTTGCATCCTCTGTGAATGGGAATTGTGCCAAACACCAGCTAGACATGACCAGCTGCTTCTTCGATGTTCTGTGGACATGATTGGCTGTAGCTTTTGATCAGAACAGTGTTCCTAATGAAGTCTGACCAGCGTCATTTTGACAGGAAAGAATGACAGCTGATGTGCAAGAATTTTTCTTGATTGGCAGCATTTGGAACTAGTTACCAGAGAAGGTAGGTGGGGGGAGGAGAAGCCAGCTCTGATTGACAAGAGCTTATCTTTATTTAATCTACTTCTGAGGCACTGCAGTTGAAATTTTAGGCAAGTGAAAGAAAGGAAGACACAATTGTGAAACATAATTAAAGATTCTTGACAAAAACATACTTAAATCAGAAATGTCTTTTTTTTTTTTTTTTTTTTACTTTTTTGAGTTGGAGTTTTGCTCTTGTTGCCCAGGCTGGATGGAGTGCAGTGGTGCGATCTCGGCTCACTGCAACCTCCACCTCCCGGGTTCAAGGGATTCTCCTGTCTCAGCCTCCCAAGTAGCTGGGATTACAGGCGCCTGCCACCATGCCTGGCTAATTTTTTTTTATATTTTTAATAGAGGCAGAGTTTCACCATGTTAGTCAGGCTGGTCTCGAACTCCCGACCTCAGGTGATCCGCCCGCCTTGGCCTCCCAAGGTGCTGGGATTACAGGCATGAGCCATCACGCCTGGCCAGAAATGTCTTTCAATAGGAGAGCAATGCAGAGTTTAGGTGTGAGGTTATCACTGCTCCTTTGGCTATGAAAAAAAGCTTTTTGCCCAGGGGTTGTTAATTTTTAGGCAAAATTTAAAGTGGTGATGGGCTTGGATGGTTCTAGCTATAAAAAAAGTTCTGCTTCAAGTTACCATCTTGCTGACTTTCCAACCTACTTGGAAAGATTTCCTTTGCAGAGGCCAAGAACAAGTGCTGTGTATGGAGTGTGGCCTGTGGTGGTAATTTCTCATTAACTCTTGATCCATTGAGGATTTAGATCTTAAGTCCTCATGTGCTTTGAGAAAAGATGGCAAGCGGAAATAGTATGTTTGTTTCCTAAGGACACACATGTGATTTCTGAGAGCTGATTGTATGCAGTGTGGTGGTATTGTTTTGCGAATAGGCTTGGGAACTTGGCATCCTGGATTCGAATCTGTGCACCACCATTTTCCAGTTCATTCCTTCTTATTCAACTCTACCCCACCCCCAACCCTGATTTGGTTTTAAAGATTCAAATGGTATTGTTTTAGTAATTACCCTTGAAATAAAGTCACATATACTTTTGAGTCTAAAGTTAATCCAGGCCAGGTGCGGTGTCTCACGCCCAGAATCCCAGTATGTTGGGAGGCCAAGTTGGGTGGATTGCTTGAGCCCAGGAGTTGGAGACCAGCCTGGGCAATGTGGCGAAACCCTGACTCTACTAAAAATTAAAAAAATTAGGTGGATGTGGTGGCATGCACCTGTGTAGTCCCAGCTACTTGGGAGGCTGAGGCAGGAGGATGGATTGAGCCTGGAAGGCAGAGGTTGCAGTGAGCCGTAATGGCACCACTGTATTCCAGCCTAAACAGCAGAGCAAAACCCTGTCTTAAAAAAAAAAAAAAAATTCCATAGCCTAACTATCTTGAATAATATAAGTGGCCACCCTATATCTGATCATACTCCCACCCCAACCTAAATCCAGTATTTGTTTTGCCTTTTTTCTTTCTTTTTTTTTTTTTTCTTTTTTCTTTTGAGACAGGGCCTCCGTCACTCAGGTTGAAGTTTAGTGGTACAATCTTGGCTCGCTGCAGCCTCAGCCTCACGGGCTTAAGCGATCCTCCCCGTTTAGTACTCCCAAGTAGCTACGACTACAGGCATGAGCAACCACACTTGGCTAATTTAAAAATTTTCTATTTTGTAGAGACAGGATCTCCCTATGCTGCCCGGGCTGGTATTGAATTCCTGGGCTAAAGTGATCCCTTCCACCTAAAGTGCTGAGATTATAGGCATGAGCCACAGTGCCCAGCCTGTTTTACCTTTTTTTTGTGGGTGGGTGGGGGAGGAGGAGAGGCAGATGGTCTTTTAGATTTACCTATATATTTGACAGTTTATTTGTTCATAATTCTTTCTTGCATCTCAGACCTTCCTTCAGGTTTGACTTTTCTTTAGAATTTCCTTTAGCGAGTGCCTATTGGTAGTAAATGCTCTTTTTTGTTTATCATAGATGTCTTTCTTTTGCCCTTCATCTCAAAAGGTAGTTGGCTGGATACACAGTTTTAGGGGGAAAGATTTTCTTCTCTTTGAATCTTGTAGGTTTGTTGTGAAGATTACCTGAGTTCATATCTAAAGCCCTTAGCACTATGCCTGGCATGTTTGCTCTGTAAATAACAGTGACTGTTACATTCTCAGAAAAATACTGGAACAGTTGGAGACAATGCAGGCTTGGTTGGGATGTCCATAGTTTTACTAACTTTTTACGTTATTTTCTTAAGACTTTGATTTTATTGAGATTGGGTTGGGAATACATTTAAGCATCAAAACTAACTTTGAAGATAGATTTGATTCAAGTGTGAGTTATATCACTAGCTGGTTGTATATACCTTTGGTAGATTATCTTACCTGTCCTAAGAATCAATTTCTTCATCTATACAGTGGTCATTATAATACTTCCTATTTCTCTAAGTTGCTGTGAAGGTTGCATGAGAACACATTTAAAGCTCTTAGCCAAACCTCACATAGTAGGTGGCTAGTTATGGTAATTATTTGTTGCCTGTAAACCACTTTTATGACTTTTATGTAGAGATGTTACCAACTTTTTTTTTTTGTTCTAGCTATTCTGTTTTTATTTGCTCTTCCGCAGATCCACAGAAGAGATGAGGTTAACTTTCTACTCTACTGAAGGGGAAGGCCTTCTGCAGAGTTGGTGGCTCTGGCTTGGAGGCACCACTTTGATGCTTGTCTTTAGGTGGGAAAGTAGCTTTCCAGGCCCAGTACTTTGCTAGTTGTAAGACTCTCACTTACCTGAAAATTGTTTGCTCTGGCTTTTCTTGTGACTTTGGGCAAGTTACCTAACCTCTCAGTGCCTCAGTTTCCTCATCTGTAATATGGGAATAATAATAGTTCCTTCCTCACAGGGTTGTTGTAAAGACTAGATGGGTTGACGCACATGAAGACCTTAGAGCATGTATGACACAGAGGATGTGCTTAGTACTTCAGCTTTCATCAGTGTTGTCAGTAGCCAGGACTTCCTTCTGTACCATGTTGTTGACTTTCAGAATAAAAAATACGTTGTTTGCTATGACTTTGTCCCAGGGCACGTGCATTAAGCTTCCACATATAATTTATATCACTTATTCCTTAATAACATTGTCATGGGTTAGATGGGACATGTATTTTTTTCAACTTTATTTTTTACATACAATAAAGTGCATCGATTTTTAAGTGTACAGTTTTATGACTTCCAGCTACAGTCACCACTGCTATCAAGATATAAGGATATTTCTGTCACCCTAAAAATTCCCTTATCTCTTTCCCAGTCAGTCTGTCATTCTTACATTTAGCCCCAGGCAACCACTCATCTGCTTCCTGTCATTATAGAGTTTTCTTATTTAGAGTTTTATATAAATGGAATTACATTTTACACACTGTCTTATGTCTGGCTTGTTCACTCAGCATAATTATTTTAAATCTTATCTACCTACCTGCATACCTACCTATCTACCTACCTATTTTTTGAGATAGGATCTTGCTTGTCACCCAAGCTGGAGTGTAGTGGCATGATCATAGCTCACTGTAACTTAGAACTCCTGGGCTCAAGCAAATTCTCCCACCTCAGCCTCCTGAGTAGCTGGGACTGTAGGCATGTGCCACCTTGCTAGGCTCATTAAAAATTTTTTTTTCCTTTTTTTGGTAGAGACTGGGTCTTGCTGTGTTTCTCAGGCTGGGTTTGAACTCTGGGTGTTAATTGAGGCCTCAGCCTCTCAAAGTACTGGGATTATAGGCATGAGCCAGCACGCCTGGCCAGCGTAATCATTCTGAGGTACATTCATGTTGTTGGCATGTATCAGCAGGCTGGTCCTTTTTCTTGCTCTGTGGCGTTCCAGTGTTGCATGTACTACAGTGTGTTTAGCCATTCTGCCATTCTGCCGGTGATGGGCTTTTGGGTTGTTTCCAATTTGGGGCTGCTGTAAGTAGAGCTGCGATGAACATTTATGTACAAATCTTTGTGCAGCTATGTTTTCATCTCTTCTGAGTAAATATCTAGGAGTAGAGTTTTTGCATCTTAAGGAATATGTATTTTTAACCCCCTTTTATTGATCAGGTGGAGCTTAGAGTGTTGGAGTTGACCAAGATCTCACAGCCAGAAAGATATCAAGCATGGATCAACATTTGATATTCCTTTTCTGTTTCCTCTTCAAGATTCATTCTATTAGACCAGTGATTTCACACTTTTAGAGCACCAAGACTCTTTTTAAAATAAAATATTGTTAGTCCGAGTGTGATGGCTCATGCCTATAGTCTTAGCACTTTGGGAGACTGAGGTAGGAGTATTGCTTGAGCTCAGGACTTGGATACCAGTCTGGACTACAAATCAAGACCCCCCCCACACTACCAAAAAAAAAAAAAATTAACCAATATCATGGTATATGCCTGTAGTCCCAGTTACCCAGGGAGGCTGAGGATCACATGAGCCCAGGAGATGAAGACTGCAGTGAGCTGTAATCACACTGCTGCACTCCAGTCTAGGTGACAGGCTTATCTCTAAAAAATAAAAAAGAAAATATTGCTTAGAATTTCTGTAAACAAGCTACACAAATCACCGTAAACAGGCTCCTCAGAAAGTTCAGTCACTTTTTTGCTGTTATCCTGTTTTGCACCCAAGTGCTTCTCAAGGAATGTCTTTTTTGCAAAGTGCTGCAATCCATTTGGCTGCTTCTGGAGAGGAGCGTCCTGGACCCCCTGAGGCCTAGTTCTTAAACATCTCTTCTTAGTCCACATTGCATTAGTGTTTCAGAACAGGTCATCAAGCATTTCGCCTTTGCATTTTGGTGGTTCAGAGAGTAAGAAACTCTTTTTCTGTCTGACCAAAAAAACCACCTCTCCCTGCGCCTCGTGCATAGGTTGGGCTGTACAACTGGTGAGAACAGTAACATTACCATCCCTGTTGCTATAAATCACTGCTGGTAATGTAGCTCCTTGATCCAAAGGGTACTTCAGGGAATGTAGGCCAGATAGGTACATTCAAACTCAGACTATTTACCTTTGTCACCTGGTAATATTTACAGATGGAGCAGATGCCAGTATGTTCCATTGCCCTATTTTGGAGCCGTGATTCTCATTTTATGTTATCAGAGCCTAGCTTATGAAATTTGAAATGCACTTTTGCCTCCTTTGCACTGTTACCACTGCATCAGAGCATTTTAATCAACTTGCTTTCATTGAAGTGTACACTTTTTCTTCTCATTACATCTGCAAGCTCTTGAGTTTACAGACATGATCTCCTTGGCTAGACTAATATTACTTGGCCATTCTTGCATGCAAATTTAAAATTTAATATCTTGCTGCAGGTCTGTTGAGTTTTATGCAAATTCCAGTATAGATTATATTTTGGAGCTGTAAATTAGAAATTACATTCAGGGGAAGTAATATTTGTGTGGGTTTAAAAAACATAATCTTGCCGTTTGCATGGTACATGGCATTTCTTCTGAAGAAATGGGGTTTTGAGTATTCTGTGTGGGTTTAGTAGATATCTTGCCAATTGTGTTACTGATAATGATAATACAAAAACAATGCCAGTCATTTAAAATTTTTTTTCCTTAGGAGACAAAGTCTCACTCTTTTGCCCAGGTTGAAATGCAGGAGCACGATCATAGCTCACTGCAGCCTTGAGCTCCTGGGCTCAAGTGATCCTCCTGCCTCAGCCTCTTGAGTGGCTGAAACTACAGGCGTGCCCCGCTAATGAACATTTTTTAAAATTTATTTTTATTTTTTATTTAGAGACAGGGTCTCCCTATGTTACCAAGACTGACCTTGAAATCCTGGCCTCAAGCAATCTTTCTGCCCTGGCCTCCCAAAGTACTGGGATTATAGGCATGAATCACTATGCCTGGCCTACATCAACATTTTTTATGACATTTGGCTGCTTTTTCTAAGTTGTTTGGGATTAACTGTGTTCTCTCATTTATTAATTCATCGAACATATGGTTATGGATGCTTGATAGGCTCTCCTCTTGGCTTTGATGGTACAGCAACAAACAAAACAGGCTCTGTCCTCGTGAAACTTACCTTCTACTTGGGAGAAACAGACTTCAAGCAAATAAACATCAAGTAAATATTTGGCATCTCTGATGGTGATACATTCTATGGAGGGAAATAATTCAGGGTCTAGGAATAAGGGTGTGTTGAGATGGAGGTGCTAGACATCAGGAAAGACCTCTCTAAGGTTCCATTTATGCAAAGACTTGAAGAGGGAATGGAATGAGCTGCACAACTCTTCCTAAGAGAATATCAGTCTAGGTGGAGACACTGCAAGGTACAAGTGTCCTAAGTGGGTACTCTTGCCAGGTTTGAGGAGTAGCAAGGACGTCAGCCTGACTCGAGCAGAGAGGGAGGTAGAAATAGGGCAGAGATTAGAGGGGTAGCAGATGATGGGGAGGTGTCACAGGTCATACAGGACCTTGTAGGTACTAGAAGGACTTTGGCCTTTACTCTGAATGAGGTGGGGCACTGTGGCGAGGGTTGTATTGGGTAAGAGGACTCTGACCATTGTGTTGAGAATGGAGTTTGTTGGGGGAAACTCAGATCTTTGGATGATGGACATGGGACACCATCATCAGCCACTACAGGTGTGGACCTTGGATGCTGCCTGCCTAGGGCTGGTGACCATAAACAAGGTAGAGTTGGACACAAGAGCCTGGCCTTGTTGGCATTTTTGTGTTTGAGTGTCCAAAAGATCGTGGCAGAAGCCTCAGTATCTGTGTTGCTTGGACCTAGCATCTGTGTTTTAACAAATCCCCCAGGTGATTTGATGCACTCTTTAAAACATGGAACGTTGGGCCCTACCCAAAGGGTTTCTGATTCAGGAAGTTTAGGGCAGGGTCCAAGAATTTGCATTATTTACAAATGTCAAGGCATGCCAGTGCTGCTGGTCAGGGACCACCCTTTGAGAACCACTGCTCTGGTGAATGGGAATCGCTGTGTTGTTATCTGCAAAGTTACCTTTGTGTACTTCTGCTTTACAAAATAGGAAGTAGCCTGAACTCTGAACCAAACTGCCATTTACTGTGGTATGACCTTGGATATGGCATAAAAGAGTGATTCCTTGCACATGGTATTAATAAGTTATTAGTAAATGCTAAGGCTATTTGAATATGGTATATAGGTATAAAATGATGTGGAGGTAAAATATGAATAATTTGCTGAATATAAGCTCTGGACTGTGGGCATTATAAACGAGATCTTGTTTTGTTTTCAGCATGACTTGGAAGGTTCATTAGCTTTGTTTTACACGTAGAGAATTGGCTTATTCATGATCATGCAACTAGAAGTAGCAACGGTAGATTTCAAATTCAGTTATTTCTGGCTTCAAAGCCTGAGATTTGCCACCACATGAGCTGCTTGGAGTACTGGATTGGCTCTCCCACAGTTTTTGTCATTGTGTGTGTGTGTGTGTGTGTGTGTATGTATATGTATGTATGTGTGTGACAGAAGGAGAGAGGTGTGCGTGTGTGTGACAGAGAAAGTGTGCCAGAAATTATTTGCATAAGTTTTGAAATCTGTTAGGCCATTTTTCAATCTATAAAATGGGCATGAAGCATACAGAGTTCATAGAGTTTCTTTGCTGAGTAGAATATGAGATGGCTTAGCATTTTTTTTCTTTTCTAATTAAAAAAATTTCAAAGCCAAATCAAATCTAGATAGAATATATTTATGGAATTTTTCTTTAGGGTTCCTTATGAGAATGGATTTTTCCTAATATGAAACTTGAGTTATTGAATTTTGTGTAGGGGTCTCAGTTTGGAAAGAAGAGATTATGTTCCCTTTAAAAACAGCTTACCGTGTTTGTGATTTTAGACCATATCTTTAATTTTTGAAAGGGCTAGGGTAGCCTGGTCATTTGGAAAAATTAGAAGTATTGCATAAAAATCAAATGTGATAGTAATTATTGTTACTGTTGTAAACTCCCACTTATCCACAAATCAGATGGGTGGCAATCTCTTTATCTTAAATTCTGGTTATAAAACTGAAAAAGCCATTGATTAACAAATAACTGTCACAAAACTGGAACTTTCGTAGTAACAGTTTCTGGTGAAGCTTCCTTTGACCCCTTAATCAGCTAGGTGGAGATGAAAGAGAACTTTTATATTCTGAAGATGTACAGACAATTATAAAGAACTCTGATTGACTGCAGGGGGAAGAGACACAATAGCTATTAAAATAAAAGTATGACAGTTGGGCTAAACAGGCAGCCTCAAACATCCTAGGAGTCCCTGAGGGCAACACTGTATGTAGTGACTCAGGTTCTTAGAGAAAAGTGGGTCATCAACAAGAAGCATACAGGCTTGTTTTTGGTATCTTTATAAGAATAGAGGGAAATAATGAGTGTGTCAGAGAGCTCTTGTCAAGTTTAGTTTCAGTGAAACAATTTGCTTAGGGGCAAGTTTATTTGAGAAAATAAATCACTGATACAGTATAAATACTGTGTTCCTCAGTGATGAGATTAGATGAGTAGGGAGGTAGTGGGGTAAGGTGGAAGGAGCATGGACTTGGAGACGGATACTTGGTTAGAAGCAGAATCACCTTAGATATCTCTGAGCCTAAGCTTCTCTGTCTGTAAATTGGAAATAATGCCTGAAGAGGTCGTTGTCAGGATTGAATGAGATGACATAAGCAGTGCACCTTGCCCAGGGCTTAATAAATAGTGATGAGACTGCTAGATTTCTTTGTGATGGGGCTTCAGGATATACCTCCCATATACTGACTTCTATTCCTTTTTGAGTCCACCACCCGCCACATCTTTATGTACTGTACTGTATCTCATACTATGCAAGTCACCCATTTAAAGTATACACTTCCATGACTTTCAGTACATTTACAGAGTTGTGCAACCACTACCACCGTCAGTTTTAGAAAATTTTCATCACCTTGCCAAGAAACCTGTGACCTTTAGTTATCATTACTTTATTCCCTCATCCTCTTCCTCTTCAGATGTTGTGGGCACCACCTTCTTTCCCTTCCCTTATCCTCGTTTCAGCTGTGGACTGTGCTGATTTGTCTGTTGCTGGACCATGTGATTGAAATTCTTTGAATTTTTCCGTCAATGGCCAATTTAGCTTTTTCCCTTCCCAAGTATTTGTTCCTTTGGGTGTGGAAGCAGCTGCTGCAGCCAGTGCAAGGGCTCACCATTTTGCACTTTGCGGCTGTTCATATGGCAACTTTATTCAAAACCACTCCTGCACTGCTTATTTGTTTTATACAAAAACAGTTCTCCCTGACTTGAGGCTTCTCTGCTGCCATGTTGACAAATGTTGCTTCTAGTGAAATACACAAAAATAAATAACAGCAAGGGAGAGGGGAGCACAGAGCTAAGTGAATTCATTTTGCCTCTTGAGTGCCATTCTCATTTGTTTTAAAAACCACCCTGGCATTACAGACAGGAAAGGGGGAGGGAGAGAACCGCAGGAAAAGAATGGGCCACATTTGATTCTTTGAATTGGGCTGTAGGGGCTGGCTGAACAGACAACTTGAGAAGTATCTGGAATGTAGGGGCTGGGGATGAGGAAGAGTTTACAAGGAATCTGAATACCCTGCAGATGTTCATATTGCAACAGCCCGCATTTACATAGTCTTCAGAGTTCATTTGGTATGTTCTCTTGTTTTCTCATTCTGTTGATGAGGAGACCCAGATTTAAGTACTGCTGATGTAGTAGTACATGACGGTGATTGGTTTCTGTCAGTGTGGTAGGGTGTGTATTAGAAACTGGAAAGAGGCAAAAGTGTAAGGGTGTTGGGGTTCTCAAGTTTCAGTCCGAAGGTCTGACCCACATGAGAAGGTGGAGGGAATGCTGACAAATATTGATTGCCTTTCTGAGCCAAGTATTTCCACGAATACTATGTTATTACTATTATATTAGGATATATTAGTATTATTATTAGTAGTATTATATTAGTATATTAGTATTGTTATTTGTATGTAACAAATACTGTGTTATTATTATTAGTAGTAGTAGTAGTAGAAGTATTTTTCAGAGGGAGGGTCTCCTAGGCTGGAGTGCAGTGGTGAGATCATAGCTCACTGTAGCCTCAAACTCTTGGGCTTAAGTGACCCTCCTCCCTCAGCCTCCCAAGTAGCTAGACCCACAGGCATGAGCCACCATACTCAGCTGATTTTTAGGTTTTTTTGGTAAAGATCTGGGCCTCACAAAGTACTGGGTTTATAGGCAGGAGCCACCAGGCCTGGCTTCAGAAACATTGTTTCATTGGTTAGCATGACAAAGGTTGGTGGTCTTAGCTTCATTTCACAGACTAGGGAGGACAGAGTTTTGAGGAATTATGGTACTTACTTGCAAAAGGTCTTACAGAAATTAGGGAGTGAAATGAAATGGAAACCCAGAGCTTCCAGACCTAGAACTTGTTCCTTTTCTATGTTAATAGTAAGCCATCAGAGGTATGGAAGAAGAAAAGGAGAAGGGCATTGGAAAATAAGCAGGGATAACAGCAAGCAGTAGAGGCCAAAAACATTTTGTTTAGGGAAGTTGCACATCTTCTTTGAAAGCTTTTGTTCATTAAAAATCACCAGGAAAACTAAAGTGACTTGCAAGTGCACACGAAACTTTGTTTTGGGTGTGTGAGTTAAGAATGATCACCTGACCAATTATAATTGACTAGAAAAACATTTCCCTGAGCCTTTCATAAATTATCTTAATGTGCATATTGTTAAGGCAGTGTCTGATAAATAACAGCCTAATTGGCCACCCAGGGTCTGAGAGGTTTGCTTAACCAGAACTAGCCTTTCATTCTGGGTCTGGCAGATTGATTTCTTTCCATTTGTTGAATGATTTTTCAATGCTATTTATCACCTAAGTATTCTGTTCAAAATAATTTTTTTTTTTGGTCTATTGCTAATAGTAGATGCCTCTAGGGAGAAGAGGAGAGAAGCAAGAGTGAGGTGCCAGGGACTTACTTTTCCTTATACTCCCCTTGTTACTTTTTGAATTTTGTTCCATATACTATTCTATATGATGGAAAGGAGGGAAGTATATTTAGGCAGGTGGAAGGTAGGAAGGGTAGATGAAAGGATGAATCATTGACCTGAACTTTAGGCCTTTATTCATCAGTGGTTTAGCCTGTGGGATTGTTTCTCAGTATGTAAACTTCTTCAGTTACGTAGACATATAATAGGTACTTGTTCAGTTTATTGCATCTGCAAAGGTATGGCCAGGTGTCGTCATGAGGAAGTATCGTACTACAGTGTTTAGGCTTAAAAGAGTCTGAAACCTAGACTTCCTGGGTTGTAATCCTTTCTCTACCACTTAGTGGCTGAATGTGACCTTGGATCTTACCTTATATAGCATTTTTGTGTCTCGGATAGCTTGTTGTTAAAATAGTGGTTATAACAAAGCCTGTGGAGTTGGAAGGATTAAATATATTACTTAATCCACTTGAAGTTCTTATAATAGTGCCCAATACACAGTACTTACTAAAAGTTAAATTTTTTTTATGATGACTATCATCACAGCTGGTGATTTGCCTCATCCATCTCTCTGTCCCCTTCTTAATGTGGTCCAAAATTCCGCCCCCCTCCGCCCCCACCTTAATGCCCAGACAGTGCCCCTGTGCTGACTAAGGAGCCTTTCTTTTGAGTTCACTGGTCTGGCACTGGCTCCTAGAAGTACTCTTTTCCGGTGACAGCAGGATATTCGGACCACTGGGAGAGTCAGTGGGCTGGGGTGGGCCCTCGCTCTCTGCAGAGGTGTTCTTTCTCCCAGTGGGAGGAAACACCACTTGTCAGAACACAGCTTTGGCTTGCCCAGGTTCCTGTTGTGCAGATGGGGCCTAGAGTCTCTCTGGGCCCCTTGTCATGGATCCAAGCCAAGGCTGTCGCTTGCTGAGCCAGGAATAATATAGGAATTAGTCTTTTTCTTCTTTATACTAAGCACTAATCAATCTACAGTTAACTCTATCTAATTTCTGAACCAGATGCCGTGAATAACTGCCCCTGAATGTGTTTGCCAATAAAAGGATAAGTTTAAGGCTTTTAATCAATGCCGCTTGCACTCAGTATTTAAGGTCAGAATCTTGTGTGAGACTTATTTTGATCAGGATAATTGTTGGGTTAAAAAATGAATGGTTTTTGAAATTGTGACACTCGTGGTTGACTCTTGGGTGAATTAATCTTTGAGAGGATGGAAAATTGTCAATTTCTTAAGAGTTCTCTTGCTCTCTAGTTGTCTTTCAGGTCAGTTATGGAAAAATATGACTTTTAGACGGAAGACATTCTTTTTCAATGGGAAAGGAGATAAGAGACTAATAGAAATTTCTAAGGAGTCAGTGATGGAGGCTCAGGGGAAATTGGAAACGAAGCTGAGTATTTTGGATCTGCAGTGAGCTGAGGGACTGGAACTGCAGCTGTGTATGTTCTAGGTAATATAAACTTGTAATTTTATGTCTCCAGCATACCTTTCTCAAAGGAACTCATATTTCCTGGCCAATGACTGTGTACTGTCTAGAATAAAACATACTGTTTAGAAACATCTGGAGTTTAGTTATTGGCTTCACTGAATGGCCTAGGGCAAGTCACTTAGCCTCTGTGCCCTCAGTTTTTGTAATTATAAAATGGGGATGGTAATAGCTACCTCACAATTGGAAAATTTAAATGTGATCACGTATGTGAGAATGTGAAGTGCAGTGCCTGGCACACAAGAGGCGCTGAAAGGAGCGTCTCCTTTTACTTCTTTGTGGAGTTTGCTTGGCTGGTCTGTCATACATTTGTCTGGTGTGCATCTGGATACATGTAGTGTGGAAATTTCCCTACCTTGTAACAGTGAGTTTGAAATTGTTCCTATTGACCTGTTTTTTTGTTTTTTTAATTATACTTTATGTTCTAGGGTACATGTGCACAACGTGCAGGTTTGTTACATAGGTATACATGTGCCATATTGGTTTGCTGCACCCATCAACTCGTCATTTACATTAGGTATATCTCCTAATGCTATCCCTCCCCCAGCCCCCCACCCCACGACAGGCCCTGGTGTGTGATGTTCCCCGCCCTGTGTCCAAGTATTCTCATTGTTCGTTTCCCACCTATGAGTGAGAACATGTGGTGTTTGATTTTCTGTCCTTGTGATAGTTTGCTGAGAATGATGGCATGAGAAAAATGAGTCAGGACGCCCACCATTTCTGGAGAAGCTCGGTGGTAATTCTGTTCCTCAGTGGCTCACAAGCCTGTGCAGTTCAGAGAATCAGAACTGGTAGATCAAGGAGAACTAGGCTCTGCTCCTTTGGTTATGGGGAAGTTACTTAGTCTTCTTAAAGTTTCCTGTCCACAAAAGGGGGATGTGTGCGGGTGCAATATGGGTAATGTTTGTGAACAACCTTTGTTAGTGTCAGGAAGCTCTCGAACTATGTAGTGTGGTATTTTCATCATCTTGAGTTGACAACAGAGCTTATCCAATAGTCAGTTCTGGCATTTTGTCAAATGTTAAAGGCTCAGGAAATAACTTCCAACTCAAGGAAGATTTGTATCCACTCTGGAGCTGGAGGAGCTTATATTAAGAATGTAAGATAGCTGGGCTCCCAGGATTTCTGGGAGAGCTGAAAATCTCACTGAGGTTCAGGTTCTCAGACCAGCAGGCCACTCATGGGGGCTTGTGGTTAAGCTGGTGCCGAACATTGCTGAATTATAGGTATTTGTGTGCCACAGGTTGGTTTTCGGTGTTCACATGTAGTCCAACAGTGACCTGTTTTCCTTTGCCTCAACTGTGATATCCCCTTGAAGGGAACTTTATGAAGAGCATGGATCTGCCTTGCTTCTTGCTGCCTACTGTGCGGTTTTGTGCAGAGTGCTATGCTTGCTCTCCTTTCCCTCCTCTGGTGTCCTCACAGGTGACTCAACTGGAAGAGGAAGTTGCAGAAGGTCAGGTTACCAAGCACCTCTCCTCATGACTCAGCCAATCGAGACCCCAACACTGTGTGGGAAGAGGTGCTCATCTGTTGAGAAGGGGTGGGGATGACATGTTACATACAGAGGCTCCAAGGTGGTTCTGATGAGCATAGAGTGTAGTGGGAGAAGGAGCAAAGGACGGTTTGGGAGGTAGGAAGTAAAGTTTCAGCTACAACTGACCGTCAAAAGCCTTTTCTGTCTTTAGACTTTTACTCTGTAGGATATAGGGATTTGTATATGAGGCTTTTGACTTTAACTCTGTTGGAATAGGGATTTGTTGGAGGATATTAAGTAGTGAGGATGGTATGAGAGATGTATTTTCAGGGGTTTCATTTGCTCATGGCATGGTAGAAGATGAAGGGTGGATGGCGAGGAGAGTGGAAATAGGAACACAGAAGACTGCTGCAGTATTTCAAATGGGGATTGTGTGGGGCCTATTTAGGTCATCTCCAGTGCAGGTGCCCAGGAGAAGTTACAACAGATACTGTACTTGCAAAGGAAAATGACATTTGAGTACCTGCTTTGTGCCAGGAACTTTAAGTAATTTACATATATTAGCTCATCTCATTCTCACAACAGCAACAAGGGGAAGGTGTTATTTCTCACCATTTTTCAAATAAAGAAACTTAGGTTTAGAGCATAACTAGTTTGTCTGAGATCCCTGGACAGCTCCTTAGTTGCAGGGTTGAGGTTTAAACCTGATTACATCCAACTCCAAGTCCTTTCTGTTCGCATTACACCACACTGTGGCCCTCAGGACACAGCCTCATATAGTGATTTTGCATTAGCAAATAACTTTGCAAGGACTAGTCTATTAATAGTGATCTCTTTCAACATTCCCATGAGATGAGGGAGCACAATTAATTGTTCATCTGAGGGATTAGAGATATAAGGAGGTTAAGTGACTTGACGAGGTCACCCATCAAGTGGTTTGGGGAGGACAGGCAGAAGTGAGTGAGGCTTGGAGCTGGCCATTTTGAGACAGTGACCTTATCGAGAACAAGAATTTTCCAGCCTCATTTTATAAATCCAGGCTTCTAGTTCTATAGATTAGGGAAACTGTCATGGAAATGGTATGCAAGGCAAGTGCCTGAGGCTGAGATGGCACAAAGCACCATGGTATCTTGGGGTTACTTTATAATCAAACTCTCTCTACTAGCATAGTCTTTAATTAAAACAACAATCATCTCCACCAAAAACTAATCATCTTTATTAAGCATACAGATTGGAGTAAGGGTGGGGAGACTATTGTCTGAGAAAGATCTCACCAATAAATTGTTTCCTTTGCCATAAGAATTGTGTTGCTGAGTTTAATAATTAGAAGAATTCTCACACTACCCTGCTTCCTTTTTCTGTTTGATTTTATGGGTCTGACATTGCTGTTGTTTTTCCTGGGAATACTTGAGGTGTCACAAAGAGCAACATTATGATGAGAGCCATGGGAAACACTTGCTAATTACAGTATATTGTGCCCCTGTTCCTTATCTATCAGTCTCTATTGGTCATTATTACTCATTTAATTTTTATTTTTGAGAGGCGAATGCACAGGGCAGAATAGGTCCTGAGAATGAATCTAGAGCTTTGCCTTTGACTTGGATGGACACTTTGGGCATGTATGGGTCAAGAAATAGATGATTGGGTATCTTGTAGTAGGAGTTGGAAGAACTATTAATACATTTAGGAAGGGGCAGTGAAGGCCAGGGACTGAAAAGATGCTGAACTACAAACCTGAATGATTTTATAGTTTGCTAACGGTTATCCCTGGATGCCATGCACCTTCATGATTTAACTGAGCCTTGCAAACAGGGACGATACTTTTCCTAACCCCCTGCCATCTACTGCTTTCTCCCCAGAGGTCACCGGGCAAAGACGTGTAACACTGGCATTGTGCATGTATGACGGGTAACTGTAGGTAGTAAAGTGGCCATCTGTACCATTGCGACCCTGTGTAATACTCTAGTGAAGTGATCTGGTTTCTGCACTCAGGATGCCAAATACGGGGGAGAAGGAAGTGACAGTCATTTACAGTGTCATGTTTAGTCTTTTGCAGATGTGCTTACAGTTTTAACAAAGGCGGAGAATAAATTATAGGGTGGGAAAGAAATGCCTACAGACAGGCTGCTAAAGCCTAAGAAGGAGGAAACTAGTATTTGTGTGTTTTAGGAATGCTAAGCCCTTGCTTACATATCAGCAAGCAAAATATTGGCATTCACTTCTGACTTGAGGAAGGCATCTCTGAAGTCAATAGAAGGAAATGCCTAAACACAGGCCTCACTCAGAAAGAAAGGAGAGCTGTGGAAATGCTCAGGATTATCTCATAAAAGCCCTTTGTGTATTTGAAGCCTCTAATGAAATCAGCCTTGTTCTCCAGGCCAGACAACTCCAGTTGTTCTTACCTTTCTTTATTGTATCTTTTTTTTTTTCATTTCTTTTATGCTTTTGTCATCTTTTGAAATTCTTTTCTTTGAATAATACCAATAAAAATTGAACTTAGTGCCCGAATGCGGGGATGACTTGCTAGTAACTACCAGTTTTTATCAGAAAGCAGAGTGGGATGCCCAGTGATGTTGTTGATGGTGAGGATGTCCAAATCTTCTTTTTATATGCTAGCTCCATTCTCTGCTGCATTTACCTGTGTGTAGTGTTGGTGCATGGAACATGGTGGGCATATAAATGTTTACTGAGTGATTGAATGCAGATATACTGAATTTTTTTCCTTAAAAAGTCAGTATTTGCTCTGGGTCAATAAAGAAAAAACCCTTTATTTTGCTTTGTCTTCATAAACACCAAAATCCTAGAAAATATTGGCTTTAATTTGCCACAGCATTCTGCAGCTTGTACAGGCTTTTCCAGAGACGAAAAATTCTTTCTCACTTCTATATTAGTCCTTCGCTTTATCCTCTGATTCCTCCTTCCTTCCTTCTCTTTTCTCCCTTCCTCTCACCCATTCATGTATTCATTAATTCAGTAAATACTTCTTCAATCTCTGCTATAAGCACTGTTTTAAGTACTAGGGATATTGTTATAAGCAAAATAATGTCTCTGCTTTCATGAAGCTTATATTTGGGTGGTGGATCAAGGAACATGATTGACCAGAAGAAGTTAGATTTCCGTGTTGGGACAAGGCTTTCAGAGAAGTAAGGTTGGTGGTTGTATAGGTAGTAGAGAGAAAAGGATTGCTCCCTGTGAGGGACTTGCTGGCAGGATAGGCTGCGATTTCACTTTATTTGCTATTTACGTAACAGTCTGAATCCCGATATAGTGTTTTACCTGATATGTAAGATTCTGTTCGGGCAGGGTTTTGTTAGTTATCATTTATATCTTCTTTCTTGAAATTAGATCAGGTCCCTTTGATTTATTTGGAGAGAAAAATGGGCAATACACAATGTGTTTCTGCTGAATATTTTGCTGTGATGTTGACACAGTAATGTGTACTTTATTTTGATTTTAGTGTGTTTTATTTGAACATTCCATTATTCAGAAATTGGTGCCCCTCCTTGTTATTACTGTTTGCCACCAGTTATTTAGAAAGCAGTTTAATTAATGTTCTTTTACTGCCCTCTGCTTCATTATGAGTTTCAACAATTTTAATACAAAGTATACATATCAACTGTATGAATTTACTAAAACCCAGGACTGTGATATTCATTCATTCATTCATTCATTCATTCATTCATTGCTTTATCCAGCAAATGTGCAATACAAAAAAAGATATATGCTTCCTCTGTACACATTTCAGTCTAATACGAATTGTTTGGTTGAAATACAGAAACATAACATGCAATTCTCTGGGGTAAACATTTCACTAAATAAACAGCAGTGAGAATTCTGAAGATACACTTAACTAGGTCAGCCTGGGCTTATCAGAGAAGGCTTCACAGAATAGGTGATCTTTGACCTGGTTCTTGAATGGTAAAGATGTGTTTGCCTCCCAGGGACCAGTTGAGAAATAGCTAGAATTAATTAGTTCTTCTGTAATCATTGAGGTACTGATCCTAGAGTGTGGCTTCCACTGCAGTGCTGGATGTGGGGATGATCATCTCATTGCAAATACAGCCTGGGTGGGTGTTTTTGGTTTTGTTTTAAAGATTCTGAAGCAGCATATACACAAGGTTGACATTGGGACCTCTTGAGTTGGTTGCTGCTGCTGTTCACAATAGGTTTAGATTGATAGGGCTTCAGTTTTCTTACTGTTGCATTCCAGCATTTTGGATCAGTCACTTTATTCCATCATTTACTTTCTGGCTTAGGCTTAGTTGTTATTAAGTGAATCAGGGATAAACCTTAGGCTACTCTCTTGCTTCATTTTTCAAGTAATCTGGAGTAAACAAAACAACTAAATCTCTTTCGTCACTGTGTTTTGTTCCCATCTCAGAACTGGTAGAATGGCCAACATTTTCAGTGAAAATGTATTGAAATGCATTTCACTGAATGAAATGTTCACATTCAGTGAAATGTGTCTAAACTCTAAAAAGAGTTTAGGAAAGCTCATTGACACATTTGTTACTTGCTGAAAGCCCCAGTGAATTTTCCAACCTCCGTATTGTCCTTAAAAATTGCCTTTTAGTTCTTAAGGTGATGGAGGTGTGTTTTTTTCCTTCCCCCTTAAACCCTCTTCTGAGCAATCTTTGCAGAGACATCCAGTGAGAGAGTAGTCCCTTCTGCTTTGTGTGCCCACTAGTAAGAGATGACCAGCAGCAGCTTTATATCCTAATGTAGAAAATGTGTTGTGCAAGATGATTTCAACCCAGCAACTCACCTCTTCATGCCTAATGCCTGTAGCTAGGGCCTTCTTTCTCTCTACATTAGCCAAAAAATAAATAACTAAATGTGGGTGAGGATAATAATAATTATGATGGCAGGAACACTTATTGAGTGTGCAATAAGCAAGTGTTTGCTTATTTAATCTACCTGACAGCCCTACCAGATGTAGGTACTGTTGTTTTCTCCATTTGGTGGATAAGAAAACTAAGTCACTGAGTCAGTAATTTGCCAAGGTCAGGCAGCTGTCTGCCCAGGGAACCTATACACTTAATTGCTATGCTATACTGTGATTGAGTATATCTTTTTTTTTTTTTTGCCTTTTTATTTTTATTTATTTATTTATTTTTTTAAATTTATTTATTATTATTATACTTTAAGTTGTAGGGTACATGTGCATAACGTGCAGGTTTGTTACATATGTATACTTGTGCCATGTTGGTGTGCTGCACCCATCAACTCGTCATTTACATCAGGTATAACTCCCAATGCAATCCCTCCCCCCTCCCCCCTCCCCATGTGATTGAGTATATCTTATCTGAATTGCTTGGGACCAGAAGTGGTTCAGGTTTTTGATTTTTTTTTTTTTTTCCAGAGTTTGAAACATTTGCATATACATAATGGGCTATGTGGGGGATGGGACTCAAGTCTAAACACAAAATTCATTTATGCCTCATACACGTAGCCGGAAGGTAATTTTATAAAATACTTTTAACGATTTTGTGCGTGAAACAAAGTTCTGTGTTTTGACTGCAGCTGCTCATGTGAGTCCAGGTGTAGAATTTTTCACTTGTGGTATCATAAAAGTTTCAGATTTTGGAGGATTTCAGACTTCAGATTTTTGGATTAGGGTTGTATAGCCTGTACTTCATGAGCCAATTGAGAAAAATGCCTTCATAATTTCTTTCTAGGGCCTCAAACACCTGGACATCACCCCGACTCTTACATGTTGTGCATTGGAGAGTCAGATCTCCTCAGTGCCTGTGAACAAGTGTTCTTTTGAGTGATACTCTTCTTTATGTAACTCTATTATATAATATAGCTTTCATAGCCCCCACTTTATTTGCTCTTATTTTATTACTCTCATCCCCCAACCCACCCCCCATATAAAGGACTCATTTCAAAGATGGGCGAACCTGGAAGCTGAACCTGACTCTTTACTCTTCATGTCTTCAACTTACTGGCCCTCAAGGGTGCAGTTTTGCCATTCTGTCCTCCAGAAGATCCCGTACAAATAGAGGCTTTAATTTCTGCTTGCATTCTTGCATTCTGTGTGATTTATTGCCTAATAAATGAAAGAAAAAAGTTTATTTTAATAGTAAACTGAAAATGAAAAACCATTTTTTTTTCATGAACTTGCTAATTTTCTTCCATTGTATAGTATGAACTCAATCTACAAAGACCTGGCAAAAAAACAAGTATCATGTTCTGTAAGAAGCTCAGTTACACTAACACCAGAACTTACCAAGTTTAATTGGAGATAATTGTTTTTTAAATGTGTTTTTTTGTTTTCTTTTGTTTGTTTGTTTGTTTTTTAATAGAGGTGGGGTTTTCCATGTTGACCTGGCTGGTCTCAAACTCCTGGCCTCAAGCGATCCTCCCATCTTGGCCTCCCAACATGCTAGGATTACAGGTGTTAGTCACCGCACCTGGCCTCTTATTGTAGATGATTTTTTAAAATGAAGATTTGTTTTATAATAAGAAAAGGGAAACCATAATTCTAGACCACTGAGAAGGGCTTCTTTAATATATTTAACCTCTTTATTTACGGATCACTTCTTTCTACAGAGACTGAAATTAGGGCAGAGAAACCTAAATCCTACATATAAAGAGCTGCTGCCCATTCAGAATAATTACAAGTGACAGTAAAGCATCTCCCCACATAATCCTGTATATCAGTCCGAAAGTATGTTTTGAGATGCACAAAACTCAATTTATGAATCTCTAGTTGTAGTTATTTGACTTAATATGTAAGGCACTTATCAGAGGAGATGGTTGCAAATAGATTTGGTGACAGGTAGATTTTTCTAATGGTCTGCTAACTTCTTATAAAGTCATGGCCAACCACTGATATAATGCTGAGAGTTGCTTTCTCTTTTCCCCTCTACTAGCTTGGGGTCCACAGACCAAAAAATCTGTAACTTGCAGTGCTAATAAATGCATGCTTCAGCTGCCTGGAAATGCTGCTGGACTGGCGATTTGCTGCCCTGCTCTAATAGAGACTGCCTCAGATCTGGTCTTTAACCTGGATTAGCTGGACAAAGAGAATCCTCTGGGATCCTGTGTGCCATCATCTGGTGATGCGTTGCTATATAAATGTAACATCCACTAACTTTGTCAGATGATGTCTGGGCTGGCTACTGTGGCTGTGATAGGAATTGAAACATATGGCTTGTTATTAAGGTAGTGACTGACTGTGGGGGACACCAGTGTCTGTTGTTTTTCATTGTTTATTGATCTAGTGAGTTAGAGTGCCTTTCCTGGGGTTTTAGTGTTAAATAGTTCAGTACTGTTAGTCATTTTGTGGATTGTCTTTCTGTGTGATTTGTGTGTATTTCCTTGATCTAGTGGGGTGCAGGGTCAGGGACTGAGGGGAAGGTATAATTGTTTACAGGAAATGTGGCAGGACATGGATTTGAAATCAGATAGGAGGTTAAGGAATGCCGGGCTCCTCTGAATATTAAGGAAAATCTTTAAGCCCCTAATTAATTTCAGAAAATCCCCTTGCTCTCACAGTTGGGAATTTGGCTGGGTAAACTAATAACTGGAATAAGAGCTAGGAGTTGTGGGTTAAGTTTCTCCCTGGCAAATACCAGTATTTCAGGATTACTTCTACTCTTGTCCTGCTGCCTCCCACTGGATCTTTACAAACTCTGTGCAGTAGAGATTATCTTGATAAAGATTTTGGATGCATGTTGCACCTTTATTGAATGATGAATGTTGCTTTTATTGATTTAGCACATTTATTGAGTACCTACTATATGCCAGCCCCTGTTCTTGGTCTTGTATGGTGGTATACAAGAGAAATAAAATTCTTAGCCTTAATGGAATTTGTATTCTAGTAGACTATAAATTACGATGTTCACTATTTGAGAGGACCCAAGCTTCAGATGTTGTGGCTGTTTGGCACACTGGTCCGGGTTGAAAGAAGAGGCTGGGATTCAAGTTGTAGTTCCTGTCCTGATTTGCTGCATTTCTCTGGGCCTGAGTTTAACTACAGGTAACAGAGTGACATTGGGTTGTATCTAATTATAGGGTTCTTTCCAGTTCTTTCACTTATGATCCTGATTTTGTCAAACATTTTAGCCCAGTTGTCTTTTTTTTTTTTTTTTTTTTTTTTTTTTTTTAAAGACAGAGTATCACCTAGCCACCCAGGTTGGAGTGCAATGGGACTGTCTTGGTTCACTGCAACCTCTGCCTCCCTGGCTCAAGTGATCCTTCCACCTCAGCCTCCCAGGTAGCTGGTAATATTTCACCTGGGACCACAGGTGTGTGCCACCACGCCCAGCTAATTTTTTGTGTTTTTGATAGAGATAGGGTTTTGCCATGTTGCCCAAGCTGGTCTCAAACCTCTAAACTCAAGCCATCTGACCTTCTCGGCTTCCCAAAGTGCTGGGATTTCAGGTGCAAGCCATTGTTTCTAGCCAGTCCAGTTGTCTTTAATCTAGTTGGGCTTCCGGCTAATTTGTGATGGTGACCAATGTTTGCATATTAAATCAAACAGTCAGTTATTGTACTGAAGAAAAAAATAATTGTTTCTAAAAAGTTCAACTACATGGTCTTGCCATTTAAAAAAAAATGTAGTAAAGCAACAATAAGGAAAATACTCTTTTATTCTAGAATTACATACCTACGTGAAATTTTTAAGTTTCCCTGTGTCATGTGAGCTGGTTGATTGCAGGTGAGGAGAATTGCATGTTCTTACATGTTCCTCAGAAAACACTCATCACTGTGTAAAAAATGCTTTTTTGTTTGTGTGAAATCATAATATAGAGCCCATTCTACCATACACCTTCATCATCAAGCTCAGGGATGCAAGCCTGTTAATCAAACGGGAATACAGGAAGTGAGACATGAAACACTGGTTTTATTTTCACACCTCTAAATGAGTGACTGCAGAGGATGAACTTAAAAATAAAAATGCCACCTCATACTTGCATCACACCTTTTAATAAGGTGGCTTAAAAATATTTAGGGTGAACCTTCATCAGGATGCTTTAATTGCCTCAGCATAGTTGAATAGTACGTTAGGGTGATGCCTCTGCTGTGCTGAAAAGCCTAGAGGGAGCTACTGTCACTCAGTGATGCGTTGAGGATGATTAGGTAGAACCCCTTCAGATCCTGAGATCTCAGTTTCCTCTCAAATGCATGCTGTGGGTAGAGAAGCCTGGGCTGATGTGTGTATAGTTTACACCTGTTATAAGTGACTAAACTCGTAAGAACAGGTACACAAGGCATCCTTAGTAAGAAGTAATAATATCTACTTTAGTAATAATATCTTCTCATCCTTGTAGGTCCATTTGAAATGCCGCCATCTCTGGTACATCTTTCCTGACTACTCCCACCTGGCCGTCATATCATCTTTCTCCTTTAGATTTCAGACAGACTAGACTGAGAGACTGAAACTGTGGGTTTTTGTTGTTGTTGTTGTTTTTGTTTTTGTTTTTTTTTTTTTTTAGACAGAATCTCTCTCTGTCACCCAGGCTGGAGTGCAGTGGCCGGATCTCAGCTCACTGCAAGCTCCGCCTCCCGGGTCTATGCCATTCTCCTGCCTCAGCCTCCCGAGTAGCTGGGACTACAGGCGCCCGCCACCTCGCCCGGCTAGTTTTTTGTGTTTTTTAGTAGAGACGGGGTTTCACCGTGTTAGCCAGGCTGGTCTCGATCCCCTGACCTCGTGATCCACCCGTCTCGGCCTCCCAAAGTGCTGGGATTACAGGCTTGAGCCACCGCGCCTGGCTGAGACTGTGGGTTTTTATCCTGCCAGCCACTTAGAGGCCGTTTGATCTTGGGAAGATTACTTGCTTTTCTGTACAAAGTATCTTTATTTCTGCATCTGTAAAGTGAAGGTAAGAATCTCTACTTCATAGGGTCTAAGTGATATGAGTTAGTATACATGGTGCCCTTAGAGCAGTGCTTGGCATGTGCTGCTGTGGTTTTGTTATCATTATTACTCCACTTCTTCCTTGGTACATAGCTCACGGTCTCCTTAACTATATGAATGTATTTCGTAATCTGCCTTAAATTGTGATGTGTTCCTTCTGGTCTGAGAGCCCTTGTCACACTCAACATGATAACTTTAACTTGGTAGGTACCTAGTGAGCATCCTGGATTGAGTTTCTACAGGATTTAGTTAAGAATTCAAAGCAGGGTGTATTCTCATTCCTGACTTTTAAAGCCCTTGAGGTCAGTTGGGGGCAGGTCTTACTTGTTTCATAACTGGTGAAACTGCCACACCAAGGACACTTGCCCATGGTCGTCCACTGGGTAGCCTGATAAGAAGGTCAGTTACTCAAGGCTGTGGACTTCATTCCATTCTTGCTGATATTACTAGCGTAAATGAGATGCCTTTGGATAATTCTCTGAGCAATTTAGGCCAGGTGAATACTGGACAGTAATTTCCTGAAGTGCCATGAAGTGGCAGGAACATGATTTATGTAGCATGGGCTCCTGCTAGCTGGGATGAACACTGGAGCCCCTGCCGTGCTCTGGAATTATGAGTGCCTGCCAAAGGAGCTGCTTTTGTTCTAGAGAGTTTTTTTTTTTTTTTTTTTTTTTTTTTTTTTTTTTCTTTTTCCTTTCTTTTAAGTTAAATTCTCAAGTGGCAGGCACGGGCAGGGGTCTCTGTGGTGATGAATGGAGAGATGTAGGGCTGAACTGGCTGGTTGCAAACCTTATCCCAGCAGTTCTTAGAGACAACTGGGATAAGGACATTTTAGCTGGCTGACACTTGGGTTGAAAGTACTGATGTAAAAAAAAAAAAGTGATGCGTGTATGGGGAGGGGCATGAAAAAAGAAGTGGTACCTTGGCATTCTAGTCAGATAAAGGAGATCTGTGTTTTTTAAGGTAGGAGCTTTGAGAAAAATGCAAAACTTGTATATTTCAGCATGCAGAAAATTGCACTTCATTTATCAGGCAAACCTCATTCATACTAGCAAGAGTATTGCTAGCATGAGAAGTATATGAGAAGTATGTGGTTGTGGGAGGCCATTATCAGGAAGTTGCTATGTTCTTGACTTTGGGCTTCGGAAGAACGATTAGCCCCTTGCATGTAAGCTTGCTCAGTAAAGAAAAAGTTTTGGCCCTAAGGCTTGTGGAACCAGGCTCAGGATGGATGGATTTATTGTCCTTCACAGCCAAAGCACAACAGTCTTTCTCTCTTTCTTTCCAGGCTACCCATGTGAGTACATTGATAATATCTCTGAGAGTTTTAGAGAATTTTCCAGCAGAATGAGAGAAGATAGAAGGACTGTCTTGATAATTTAAGGACATGCTCTTATCTCTTGATCTGCTGCTCTTTTTTTTTTTTTTTTTTTCTTCTGCTTAGGCCAGTGTTGGTAGTTACATTGTCTTCTCTCTACTGGGCGGATTACATGTATGCAATCCAAAATTGTCAACATAATGATTCCACTCTTCTTTGGTACGTAGCTCATGTTCTCCTTAACTATACTAAATTGTGATGGGTTCCTTCTGGTTGAGAGCCCTTGTCACACCTAATTTTTATTTAAAATTTAAAATTTGTGGTATAGTCCAGGCACAGTGGCTCATGCCTGTAATCCTAGCATTTTGGGAGTCCTAAGCAGGAGGATTGCTTTGAGCTCAGGAGTTTGAGACCAGCGTGGGCAACATGGCAAAATCCCATGTCTACAAAAAATACAACAACAACAACAACAACAAGAATTAGCTGGGCATGGTGGCATGTACCTGTAGTTCCAGCTACTTTCGGGGCTGAGGCAGGAGGATCTCTTGAGCCCAAGAGGACAAGGCTGCTGTGAGCTGAGATTGTGCCACTGCACTCCAGCCTGGCTGGCAAAGTGAGACCCTGTCTCAAAAACATAATTAAAAATTGTGGTACAATATAAATAACATAAAATTTGCCAGTATTTTATGAAAAAGTTCAACAGTATTAACTGTATTTGCATCATTGTGCAACCAATCTCCAGAACTCTCCATCTTACAGAACTGAAACTGTCTACCATTAAATAACAACCTCCCATTCTCTGTTCTTCTTAGCTTCGTGGAAACCACCATTCTGGTTTTTATCTCTATGAATTTGATTACTCTAAGTATCTCATATAAGTGAAATCATATAGTGTTTGTCTTTTTGTGACTAGTTTATTTTACTTAACTTACCCTCAAGGTTCATTCATCTTGTAGTATGTATGTATCAGGACATTGTTCTTTTTAAGGCTAATATTCCATTGTATGTGTATACTGTATTTTGCCTATTCATTCATTCCTCAGTCTACATTTGGGTTGCTTCCACTCTTGGCTGTTAAAAATAATGCTGCCATAAACATGAGTGTGCAAATATGTTCTTGAGAACCCCCTTTAAATTATTTTGAATATATACCCAAAGTGGAATTACTGGATCATATGGTAATTCTATTTTTATTTTTTTGAGGAACTACCGTACCGTTTTCCATAAGCAGCTAGATTTTTGAGAAGTACGTTTAAATTCATCGTTTTGGGCCTTGATCTCCACACTGCCTTGAATTGTCCCTGGGTAAGTGAAGTTCTCTGTCAGTCACCTGCTCTGGCATACCTCTGAGCTTTGACACACTTCAGCCACTTTCCATGGCTCACTTTGGCCCTTCGTAGGTTGGCGCCTCTCATTAGATTCAAAGAACAATTTCTCAGGATCTGGGCCTAACCAGTGGTGTAGAATTTTAGAAAGACTGAACTGAAATGCTCATCACCTGGTGCCGTGCTTCTCACATTAGGTTATACCTCCAGTTGTGTTTGGGTAAGAGTTGGAATGGCATGATGGTCTCCCACAAAATCTGAAAATATAGTTCCAGATGTGCTTCTCCGAAACTTCTTCTCTGCCATTTGGGTTGCACCATTGGAAAAGTATGTGAAGCAATACTTCACTCTGACACCCTGCTACTATATACTTGAGGAAGAACTGAAGACTGTATCATGGAATGAGCAGCCCATAGGTCGTGCATGCATGCGCGTTTGTGTGTGTGTGTGTGTATGTATGTATGTGTGTTGAGATGGGAGAGGGAATCTATGGATCCTTCTATACTCCATTGATTATGCTAACATGGATTTTTTTTTAATTTTTTTTTATTATACTTTAAGTTCTAGGGTACATGTGCACAACATGCAGATTTGTTACATATGTATACATGTGCCATGTTGGTGTGCTGCACCCATTAACTCATCATTTACATTAGGTATATCTCCTAATGCTATCCCTCCCACCTCCCCGCTCCCCACAATAGGCCCCTGTGTGTAATGTTCCCCTTCCTGGGTCCAAGTGATCTCATTGTTCAATTCCCACCTATGAGTGAGAACATGCGGTGTTTGGTTTTCTGTTCTTGCGATAGTTTGCTGTGAATGATGGTTTCCAGCTGCATCCATGTCCCTACAAAGAACTCGAACTCATCCCTTTTTTATGGCTGCATAGTATTCCATGGTGTATATGTGCCACATTTTCTTAATCCAGTCTGTCACTGATGGACATTTGGGTTGATTCCAAGTCTTTGCTATTGTGAATAGTGCTGCAGTAAACATACATGTGCATGTGTCTTTATAGCAGCATGATTTATAATCCTTTGGGTATATCCCCAGTAATAGGATGGCTGGATCAAATGGTATTTCTAGTTCTAGATCCTTGAGGGATTACCACACTGTTTTCCACAATGGTTGAACTAGTTTACAGTCCCACCAACAGTGTAAAAGTGTTCCTATTTCTCCACATCCTCTCCAGCACCTGTTGTTTCCTGACTTTTTAATGATTGCCATTTTAACTGGTGTGAGATGGTATCTCATTGTGGTTTTGATTTGCATTTCTCTGATGGCGAGTGAGGATGAGCATTTTTTCATGTGTCTGTTGGCTGTATAAATGTCTTCTTTTGAGAAGTGTCTGTTCATATCCTTTGCCACTTTTTGATGGGATTGTTTTTTTCTTGTAGATTTGTTTGAGTTCTTTGTAGGTTCTGGATATTAGCCCTTTGTCAGATGAATAGATTGCAAAAATTTTCTCCCATTCTATAGGTTGCCTGTTCACTCTGATGGTAGTTTCTTTTGCTGTGCAGAAACTCTGTAGTTTAATTAGATCCCATTTGTCAATTTTGGCTTTTGTTGCCATTGCTTTTGGTGTTTTAGACATGAAGTCCTTGCCCATGCCTATGTCCTGAATGGTATTACCTAGGTTTTCTTCTAGGGTTTTTATGGTTTTAGGTCTAACATTTAAGTCTCTAATCCATCTTGAATTAATTTTCGTATAAGGAGTAAGGAAAGGATCCAGTTTCAGCTTTCTACTTATGGCTAGCCAATTTTCCCAGCACCATTTATTAAATAGGGAATCCTTTCTCCATTTCTTGTTTTTGTCAGGTTTGTCAAAGATCAGATGGCTGTAGATGTGTGGTATTATTTCTGAGGGCTCTGTTCTGTTCCATTGGTCTCTATCTCTGTTTTGGTACCAGTACCATGCTGTTTTGGTTACTGTAGCCTTGTAGTATAGTTTGAAGTCAGGTAGCATGATGCCTCCAGCTTTGTTCTTTTGGCTTAGGATTGTTTTGGCAATGTGGGCTCATTTTTGGTTCCATATGAACTTTAAAGCAGTTTTTCCCAATTCTGTGAAGAAAGTCATTGGTAGCTTAATGGGGATGGCATTGAATCTATAAATTACCTTGGGCAGTAAGGCCATTTTCACAATATTGATTCTTCCTATCCATGAGCGTGGTATGTTCTTCCATTTGTTTGTGTCCTCTTTGATTTCACTGAGCAGTGGTTTGTAGTTCTTCTAGAAGAGGTCCTTTACATCCCTTGTAAGTTGGATTCCTAGGTATTTTATTCTCTTTGAAGCTATTGTGAATGGGAGTTCGTTCATGATTTGGCTCTCTGTTTGTCTGTTACTGGTGTATAAGAATGCTTGTGATTTTTGCACATTGATTTTGTATCCTGAGACTTTGCTGAAGTTGCTTATCAGCTTAAGGAGATTTTGAGCTGAGACGATGGGGTTTTCTAAATATACAATCATGTCATCTGCAAACAGGGACAATTCGACTTATTCTTTTCCTAACTGAATACCCTTGATTTCTTTCTCTTGCCTGATTGCCCTAGCCAGAACTTCCAACACTATGTTGAATAGGAGTGGTGAGAGAGGGCATCCCTCTCTTGTGCCAGTTTTCAAAGGGAATGCTTCTAGTTTTTGCCCATTCAGTATGATATTGGCTGTGGGTTTGTCATAAATAGCTCTTATTATTTTGAGACACGTTCCATCAATACCGAATTTATTAAGAGTTTTTAGCATGAAGGGCTGTTGAATTTTGTCAAAGGTCTTTTCCGCATCTATTGAGATAATCATCTGGTTTTTGTCTTTGGTTCTGTTTATATGCTGGATTACGTTTATTGATTTGCGTATGTTGAACCAGCCTTGCATCCCAGGGATGAAGCCTACTTGATCATGGTGGATAAGCTTTTTGATGTGTTGCTGGATTCGGTTTGCCAGTATTTTATTGAGGATTTTTGCATGAACGTTCATTAGGGATATTGGTCTAAAATTCTCTTTTTTTGTTGTGTCTCTGCCAGGCTTTGGTATCAGGATGATGTTGGCCTCGTAAAATGATTTAGGGAGGATTCCCTCTTTTTCTATTGATTGGAATAGTTTCAGAAGGAATGGTACCAGCTCTTCCTTGTACCTCTGGTAGAATTCTACTGTGAATTCATCTGGCCAGGACTTTTTTTGGTTGGTAGGCTATTAATTATTGCCTCAATTTCAGAGCCTGCTATTGGTCTATTCAGGGATTCAACTTCTTCCTGGTTTAGTCTTGGGAGAATGTAAGTGTCTAGGAAATTATCCATTTCTTCTAGGTTTTCTAGTTTATTTGTGTAGAGGTGTTTATAGTATTCTCTGATGGTAGTTTGTATTTCTGTGGGGTCAGTGGTGATATCCCCTTTATCATTTTTTATTGTGTCTATTTGATTCTTCCCTCTTTTCTTCTTTATTAGTCTTGCTAGCGGTTTATCAGTTTTGTTGATCTTTTCAAAAAACCAGCTCCTGGATTCATTGATGTTTTGGAGGGTTTTTTGTGTCTCTATCTCTTTCAGTTCTGCTCTGATCTTAGTTATGTCTTGCCTTCTGCTAGCTTTTGAATGTGTTTGCTCTTGCTTCTCTGGTTCTTTTAATTGTGATGTTAAGGTGTCAATTTTAGATCTTTCCTGCTGTCTCTTGTGGGCATTTAGTGCTATAAATTTCCCTCTACACACTGCTTTAAATGTGTCCCAGAGATTCTGGTATGTTGTATTTTTGTTCTCATTGGTTTCAAAGAACATCTTTATTTCTGCCTTTATTTTGTTATGTACCCAGTAGTCATTCAGGAGCAGGTTGTTCAGTTTCCATGTAGTTGAGCGGTTTTGATTGAGTTTCTTAGTCCTGAGTTCTAGTTTGATTGCACTGTGGTCTGAGAGACAGTTTGTTATAATTTCTGTTCTTTTACATTTGCTGAGGAGTGCTTTACTTCCAACTACGTGGTCAATTTTGGAAGAAGTGCGATGTGGTGCTGAGAAGAATGTATATTCTGTTGATTTGGGGTGGAGAGTTCTGTAGATGCCTATTAGGTCTGCTTGGTGCAGAGTTGTGTTCAATTCCTGGATATCCTTGTTAACTTTCTGTCTCGTTGATCTGTCTAATGTTGACAGTGGGGTATTAAAGTCTGCCGTTATTATTGTATGGGAGTTTAAGTCTCTAAGGACTTGCTTTATGAATCTGGGTGCTCCTGTGTTGGGTGCATATATATTT
The DNA here is from genome assembly GCF_024542745.1 of Macaca thibetana thibetana. Taxonomy (NCBI): domain Eukaryota; kingdom Metazoa; phylum Chordata; class Mammalia; order Primates; family Cercopithecidae; genus Macaca; species Macaca thibetana. The sequence continues at coordinate 133,408,070 of NC_065580.1, read as the reverse complement.
AGGATAGTTAGCTCTTCCTGATGAATTGATCCCTTTACCATTATGTAATGGCCTTCTTTGTCTCTTTTGATCTTTGATGGTTTAAAGTCTGTTTTATCAGAGGCTAGGATTGCAACCCCTGCTTTTTTTTGTTTTCCCTTTGCTTGGTAGATCTTCCTCCATCCCTTTATTTTGAGCCTGTGTGTGTCTCTGCATGTGAGATGAGTCTCCTGAATACAGCAAACTTATGGGTCTTGACTCTTTATCCAGTTTGCCAGTCTGTGTCTTTTAATTGGACCATTTAGTCCATTTTCATTTAAGGTTAATATTGTTATGTGTGAACTTGATCCTGTCATTATGATATTAGCTGGTTATTTTGCTCGTTAGTTGATGCAGTTTCTTCCTAGCATCGATGGACTTTACATTTTGGCATGTTTTTGCAATGGCTGGTACCGGTTGTTCCTTTCCATGTTTAGTGCTTCCTTCAGGAGCTCTTTTAGGGCAGGCCTGGTGGTGACAAAATCTCTAAGCATTTGCTTGTCTGTAAAGGATTTTATTTCTCCTTCACTTATGAAACTTAGTTTGGCTGGATATGAAATTCTGTGTTTAAAATTCTTTTCTTTAAGAATGTTGAATATTGGCCCCCACTCTCTTCTGACTTGTAGAGTTTCTGCCGAGAGATCTGCTATTAGCCTGGTGGGCTTCCCTTTGTGGGAAACCCGACCTTTCTCTCTGGCTACTCTTAAGATTTTTTCCTTCATTTCAACTTTGGTGAATCTGACAATTATGTGTCTTGAAGTTGCTCTTCTTGAGGAGTATCTTTGTGGCGTTCTCTGTATTTCCTGAATTTGAATGTTGGCCTGCCTTACTAGGTGGGGAAGTTCTCCTGGATAATATCCTGCAGAGTGTTTTCCAACTTGGTTCCATTTTCCCTGTCACTTTCAGGCACCCCAATTAGACATAGATTTGGTCTTTTCACATAATCCCATATTTCTTGGAGGCTTTGTTCATTTCTTTTTACTCTTTTTTCTCTACATTTCTCTTCTCGCTTCATTTCATTCATTTGGTCTTCAATCACTGATAATCTTTCTTCTAGTTGATCAAGTCAGTTACTGAAGCTTGTACATTTGTCACGTAGTTCTTGTGTCCTGGTTTTCATCTCTATGAGTTCTTTTAAGGTCTTCTCTGCATTGATTATTCTAGTTATCCATTCATCATTCTTTTTTCAAGGTTTTTAGTTTCTTTGCACTGGTTACGTAGTTCCTCCTTTAGCTCTGAGACGTTTGATTGACTGAAGCCTTCATCTCTCAACTTGTCAGTCATTCTCCATCTAGCTTTATTCCATTGCTGGCAATGAGCTGCGTTCCTTTGGAGGGGGAGATGCGCTCTGATTTTTTGAATTTCCAGCTTTTCTGCACTGCTTTTTCCCCATCTTTGTGGTTTTATCTGCCTCTGGTCTTTGATGATGGTGACATACTGATGGGGTTTTGGTATGGGTGTCCTCTCTGTTTGTCAGTTTTCCTTCCAACAGTCAGGACCTTCAGCTGCAGGTCTGTTGGAGTTTGCTTGAGGTCCACTCTAGACCCTGTTTGCCTGGGTATCAGCAGTGGAGCCTGCAGAAGATAGAATATTGCTAAACAGCGAGTGTTGCTGTTTGATTCTTGCTCTGGAAGCATTGTCTCAGGGTGTACCCAGCCATGTGAGGTGTGATGTGTGGGTCTGTTCCTAGTGGGGGATGTCTCCCAGTTAGGCTACTTAGGAGTCAGGGACCCACTTGAGCAGACAGTCTGTCCATTCTCATATGTCAGCGTCCATGCTGGGAGAACCATTGCTCTCTTCAAAGCTGTCAGTCAGGGACTTTTACATCTGTAGAGGTTTCTGCTGCTTTTTGTTTAGCTATGCCCTGTCCCCAGAGGTGGGGTCTACAGAGGCAGGCAGGCCTGCTTGAGCTGCAGTGGGCTCCACCCAATTCGAGCTTCCTGGTGGCTTTGTTTATCTACTTAAGCCTCAGCAATGGCGGGTGCCCCTCACCCAGCCTCGCTGCCGCCTTGTAGTTAGATTTCTGACTGCTGTGCTAGTAATGAGGGAGGCTCCGTGGGCATGGGACCCTCTGGGCCAGGTGTGGGATATAATCTCCTGGTGTCCTGTTTGCTAAGAGCCTTGGTAAAGTGCAGTATTAGGGTGGGAGTTACCGGATTTTCCAGGTGTGTGTGTCTCAATTTCCCTTGGCTAGGAAAAGGAATTCCTTTCCCCCTTGCGCTTCCCAGGGGAGGCGATGCCTCGCCCTGCTTCAGCTTTCGCTGGTCGGGCTGCACCCACGGACCAGCATCAGCTGTCCCACACGCCCCAGTGAGATTTCAACCTCAGTTGAAAATGCAGAAATCACCCATCTTCTGGTTGCTCTCGCTGGGAGCTGGAGGTTGGAGCTGTTCATATTTGGCCATCTTGGGCTCCACCTCCGCTAATATGGATCTTATTTAATATTACAAGGACTTTTTTTGTTGTCATCTTTTTGGTTTTTGTTTTTTGTTTTTTTTGAGACAGGGGCTTGCTCTGTCACCCAGGCTGTATTTGCAGGGTCTCACAGTGTTGCCCAGGTCGGTCTCAAACTCCTGGCCTCAAGTGGTCCTCCTGCTTTGACCTCCCAAAATGTTGGGATCACAGGTGTGAGCCACTGTGTTCAGTCTAATTTTTATTTAAAATTTAAAATTTGTGGTATAGTGGTGCGATCATGGCTCACTGCAGCCTCAACAGCTGGGCTCAAGTGATCTCCCACCTCAGCCTCTCCAGTAGGGACTACAGGCATACACAACCGTGCCTGGCTAATTTTTCTATTTTTTGTAGAGACAAGGTTTCAACATGTTGCCCTGGCTGGTCTCAAACTCCTGAGCTCAAGTGATCCACCTGCCTTGGTCCCCTCAAAGTGCTGAGTTTATAGAGACGTGAGCCACTGGCCTAAAAAGACGTTTCTACTTAGAAAGTGTAGTGTGAACTTTTGCCGTAGTTGGACTTCTCTCCATGTGGGCCTTTAAACACTGATATCTCAGTCATGTGAAGCTATCAAGGACCAAAATAAGGGGCATTTGTCTTTTCTCTTCTGTCAGTGCAGAAACAATAAGGGCCAGGCCAGGTATGACCAACCAATTGTATGTGCAGTGGCTTGCTCCATCTTTCTGTCCCTGGTTTATGTATGTGATCATTTGCGGATTCCAGCAGGCACATCCTCTCCAAGACCTTACCTGGTAAGCTGTCAAGTAAGGTTTATATTTCAGACCATTAGGGGTTCCCCCTCTTTGTGGCACACACACTGTGCCTGTTACCTAATATTCCTTTATTGTCTACAGCATCCAGAACCAATTTAAATGTCATTTTGTGAAACTTCCTCAGATCCTCCTCTAGGGCAAGTTAGTGACCACCTCTTCTGTGCCTTGCTTTGAGGTTATTGTCATCACTGAACCTGACCCAGTATATTTTTGTTACTTAAGACAGTCTCTCCCAGCAGAGTTTATCCTCCTCTATGCAAGTGCCATGTTTTAGTCCTATCTGTCTACCTTAGGACCCTCTGCGGTATTTGGTATATTGTTCTGTCTGTGGCAATTATCTGGTAAATGTTTTATTAGACAAGTCTCTGATGCAATGGAATGGAGTGGAATTATAGTTTTAATCATGACCATGGCCCCAAATAGCTGTTTGACAACATCCAAGCCACTCACTCTCTCAGACTCTCATGCTGGGTTGTGTAAATTGAATTCTTTCAAATGAGCATAAGTTAAAAAATACTTAGCACTTACCATGTGCTAGGTACTTTGTATTTAAGCATTTTACTTACATAAATTCATTTAATTTTACAATAACCTAGTGAAGTACATTTCAGTTTCATAGACAGTGAAAAAGACACACAGAACAGAGGTTACCTGGTCAGTTCAAACTCTGGAGTGTAGCCTGTGAGTGAATATTTCTTTTTGCATGTGGTTAATAAACTAATGTTGTATTTACAGCTTTGCAGAGCTAGGATGCCCTTAACACATGCAGCTCTGGACCTATATAAGCTGTCAGGTGTAGAAGAGTGAGCAGGAAAACCTGGGGGGAGTTGAATTTGATTCAGTTGTACAATGATTCCTTGTAGAAAAGAACCAGATTTCAGTTAGTGATGAAAATGGAGGAAGTGATGAATCCAAGTCAAATGGTAGAGAAGGTTATGTGTTGTTGGGCAGGGGTTCAACAAGACCTAGTTGTCTTGATTAGAGAGGAGGGGGCTGAGGGAAAATGAGTCACACAGGAGGAAATAATGAAGATGAAGTGGCCAGAGAAGAGAGGCTCCTGCAAGGAGGGGCCTGGGTTTTAGATAGCCTCCAAGAAGGACAGGAAGTGTGGCCTGATGGGATTAGCTAGTCTCAAGACACCAGGTAGAATGCAGGCCATCTTTGTAGACTGGGCTTTGGGATGTCCAAACCATGAAATGCATGGCAGAGTGTGGACACACTTGTTTGTTTATACTCTCTTCTCCCATCCTGTGTAATGAGGCAGAACATGAAGGAAAAATTAACAAACACCCCAAGTCTCTTGAGACAGGGATCAAAACATATTGATGATGTCTTGCAACTCTGATAATTTCATTGAACCATATGAAGCTTAAAATTGATACATAGGCATACCCTTGATTAACATTAAGTGCTGCTGTCAGTCTGACATAGCTGGATAAACCGATGTTGAATAATCTATTAAATATGTCACACTTGAACAAAGAACGTAAATCATATTATATTATTTCAGCTGTAATTAGGTGGGAGATAAAATCACAAAAAATGAGTTTAGTGAATATTTCTTAGTGTGTACTCAGTGTCACTGGAATTTCTTTCCTTGCTCTATGGGAAGAAAGAAATTGACTGCCTTCCAAGTATTGACTGCTGTCCAGGAAGTGGGAGGTTGAAGGGTGACTTATGTAATGTTCACAGAGTGGGTTTCATTTGTAAATTCAATGACATTAGCTACAATCTTCCTGAAGTTAATGGTGATGGAAATGCACTATTCTGCATTTAGCTGGAAATAGCTAGCTATCCAACTTGGAGACTTAATTGTTCCTCAGATTATGATATGTTTGCATTTATATTTCCCTCCCCTCCTTTCCTGGGAGCTGGCTGCTGCCTTTATTGTCTAGAAATTAATAATGCAGACCAGAGCTTGTGGGTGAACAGGGCGATGTATTGTCAGCATTTTGATGTTCCTGTTTCCTAACCCACGGAGTAAACTTGATTATTGAGAATAAACAAGGGACATAAACTAAGGTGGAAAAGATAAAGAAATTGCATTAGGCGGGTCCAGTGAACTGAGCTGTAGCTAAGAAATGGAGATAATTCTAGTCATTACCTCACAGGGTTGTTGTGAAGGGTGAAATATATGTTAAACCTTCAGAACAGTGCCTGCCATGTAGCAAGTATTTCAGTATATATCAAGTTGCTTTCATTGTGATAAGAAAACTAGTTGGCATTTGTGGTGGATGGTCAGGGTGGTGTGAATGTGAAATTCGAGAGCATAAACACGGTTGTCTCCTCCCAGATGGTTGCTATAGTGAGACAAACAGTTAAGGGTAAGGAAGTGTAGGCCCTCATGGGGGCTAACACATCAGAGCATGTTATTAATATAAGCAGTGTATACTGGTCATCTTTTATTGAGAGGCTCTGGTTTGGTTTTGTTTTGGTGCTGGTGGTTTTAAAAATATTGGTTTGATTCATTTCAGGTGATTTTGTTAATCTAGCAAAACATCTTTTTGCACTTTTTACATTATAAATGAGGACCATAGAACTTTGTGTGGACATTACAGTCATTCAGCAGACATTTAGCAAATGCCTAGAATGTGTGTGAATTTTTTTTGTATGAAAGGTTTGCGCCACCTGAGACCCACTACCCTCAGCCCTGAGTTCACATGGTGGGTCGGTGGATTTCCAGAGAGGCAGGTGGAGGCGCCACAGTGGGAGCATCCTGGCTGCCTGAGATGTGTTTTGAGGTGCCAGCCTCTTGGCTCCAGCTGGAGCCCACTGGCCTGTTGGGCACGAGCTACGTGGCGTGTAAACTGAGCTACGTGGAGTTAGAGGCGGTTATCCTACTTCTGCATCACAGCTTTGCAGAGTGCTTCATACAAGACCTTTGTAAATTTTGGAGATAGTGTGCTTTAGAAAGCAAGGATTTCCAGGGACCTACTAGAAAACAACAGAGGGCTGACGTTTCCCCCCTCCAGGCCAGTTGCTTGTCTTTCATTACCTTGCATAATAGCTACTTCCACTTGCTTTTTTTCCCCCTTACCTCAGCTGCACTTAGGAAGACTTAATGACATCATTTAAAGTTAAGGATAAATGTAAAACCGATCTGTTCATGAACACCAGTAAGTTGCACTTAGAGAAAAATGGTTTCGCATAAGGCAGAACAAGTTGCTACTTGAAAGAGCTAATGGCCAGTGGGTTTTAGAGTAGATCACAAAAAGAAATGTGGCTTCACCCACCAACTCCTTAAAGAACCTGTGTTTTTGCAGTGTTGGAGAACCATAGGGGAGGATTCAGAACTTCAGGCAGGAAGAACTGTGAATGACTAGCCCTGTCATTGCCCTGGCCACTGTGCACTCATGGCTTCTGCACATTACTGTGTAAACTCCTTTCTCACCACCTAAAACCTACCAAAGCACCCAGCGATCTTCCTGTGTATGAACCCACAGGTTTTTTCTTGGATAATTAGCCTTTCCATTGACCTACTTTCAAGAGCAATTTTCCCTATAGCATTAACAGGTAACTAAAAAGGGGAGTGGTGAGAAAGTAAATTTGGAGTTCCAAAGGGAAATTACTTGGCTTTGAGCTACTTAGTCAAAAACACGTATTGTGTGCAGGTAGGCCCCAGGCACAGTGTTGAACATTGGGGTACAGAAGTGAATAAACACTGCTTCTGCTGTCAAGGAGTTCATAGTCTAGTGTGGAAGATATGTGTGCAAGTAGATGGTTTCAGTGCAGTGTGGAAACTGCAGCAGTAGAAGTGACAAAAGGTATGTTGGTAGCACGGAAGATGCAATGCTAATTCCGTGTGGCAAAGGGTGAGGGCGTCCTGGAGGACTCCTTGGTCAAGACGAGTTTGGAGGACGACAGGGAGTTTGCCTAGTAGACAACAAGGCAGATTACTGGGGCAGAGGAACAGTGGTTTCTTGGGGAGGTTAGAAGCTGGGAATCAAATTTCAAGATCAGGTTTTTTTATTTCGGTTCAGTCTCATACCTGCTGCCTGTCATGTGACCTTACCTTTTTTTTTTTTTTTGAGTTGGAGTTTTTGCTCTTGTTGCACAGGCTGGAGTGCAGTGGCGCGATCTTGGCCCACTGCAACCTCCACCTCCTGGGTTCAAGCAATTCTTCTATCTCAGCCTCCGGAGTAGCTGGGACTACAGGCATGCACCACCACGCCCAGTTAATTTTTGTATTTTTGGTAGAGACGAGGTTTCTCCATGTTGGTCAGATGGGTCTCGAACTCCTGACCTCAGGTGATCTGCCCACCTCGGCCTCCGAAAGTGCTGGGATTACAGGCGTGAGCCACCGCAACCGGCCCGTGACGTCACTTTTTTTTTTTTTTTTAACTGAGAAAAGACAGATATGGGGATCCTTAAGTCTTCAGTTCCTTTTGTTTGGCATAGGAAGCTGGACTGCATCCATAATTGTTACCTTGTGCAATTTCTGGATAACTGAAGCTTACAGAGCCTGAATTGTACACAACTAGTTAATGGCAGATCCGGTTCCACTCAGAAATTCACATTTGTCCAGTATCATTCAGTTGCCCTACACTCTAAGTGTTTTTTCTGATGTTGGATTCATTCCTTCTCTTACTTCTTCAATAAATGTTTGCCAAGTTTGTTATAAACAACTGTGCAGTCTGATAAAGGTATAAGGTCCTTTCTGTCAGGGAATTTAAAATCTTTTTGTTTGTTTGTTTTGGAGATAGGGTGTTGCTCTGTTGCCCAGACTGGAGTGCAGTGGCACGAACATTGCAGCCTCTGTCTCTCAGGCTTAAGCCATCCTCCCACTTCAGCCTCCTGAGTGGCTTGGACTACAGGCACACACCACCACGCCCAGCTACTTTTTAAGTCTTTTTTGGAGATGGGGCCTCCCTGTGTTGCCCAGGCTGGTTTCAAACTCCTGGTTTCAAGCGATCCTCACGCCTTTGTCTCCCAGAGTGCTGAGATTATAGGCATGAGTCACTGTACTTGGCTGGAATTTAAAGTCTTAAAGTGGAAGTAACTTTGAAAATATAGACTTGTATCAGATTATGAGGAGCAAGACTAAGAAGTTAAGACTTAATGATTTATACCTCTCAGCCCAGAGAGGATGCCAATGAGTTTCTGAATTTACCGCCTAAGGCAAATTTGTTTTGATTTCTGTGTTCCTTGACTTTATTTATTACTGTAGGATAATGCCTTAGTGTATTTGAATAAGTTTTAAAAATTCATGCATAAAGGTAGGTTTATGAGCTTTGCGTTGTGTAAAAGACTACATAGTATGTGAGAATGAGGGCTCCAAGAGCTAAACAGCCGGGTTTTGAATCCCAGACCTAATATTTATTTATTTGAATTTTTTGGAAGGTTAGTGTGCAGCAGACCTAGTATTTATGAGCTATGTGACCTTGGGCAATTCACGTAAATGCAGTGTCCCTCACCTTATATGGAGAATGTCCATGAAAATCATACCCACATGAAAGTTATTGTAAGGATTAAGTGAGGCTGGCTGTGGTAGCTCACACCTGTAATCCCAGCACTTTGGGAGGCCAAGGCAGGCAGATCACTCAAGGCTGTTTGTTTGAGACCAGTCTGGCCAACGTGGCAAAACACAATGCATGTATCTGCAAAGCTCAATAAAGCAAAACATAGTAAAACACAGCTTGCATGTGTCTCATACAGGGTACTACAAAATCTTTAAACCAGAAATGCCAAGAGGCATAGACCAAAAGAAAAAAAAAAAAAAAAAAAAAAAGGCTTTAAGAAAAATATTTTTCCCCAAACCAAAGGCCTGGGGAAAGGGTGGGCTACAACAGAAAGCCTTTTTGACAGTAATCCCTGCCATTGCAGCTGGGCTGTGCAGAGTTGATCTTCCACACTGGTCCTTGAAGCAGGCGGTGCTTCAGTTCCTCTGCCAGGTGGTGTCAGCAGAATGGAGCAGGGTGCTGATCTTTCATTCCCCTTGCTGGGCAGAACTAGATAGTACTCCATGGCAGAACCAGGAGTATCAGCGGGGTCCAGCCTTATGCCGAGCTTCCGTCTCTACCCTGTAGCAAAAAAATAATGTGAGTCAGCTCTCCTCCCTGGTGGCACTGGAGCTAAGAGGAATCCTGTCAAACACCCTAACTTAGAGGAAATAAACCAGTGCCAGTCAGTGCCTCATATTCAGTAGAAAGTTGTCTGCAGGGCCAAGTTGGGAGGAGAACTTCTACCCCATTGTCTGCAGCCGTCAATGTGACCCAGTGCCCTGCTTTTTCCACTCTAGTGATGGTAGGGCCCTGGAGGAAGCAGAGTCCACACCCACCACCCCGTTTCAACAGGGGTACATTTCAACAGGGGTACTGCCTGCTAAGCAAAGATGTCCAGGGCTGGGAGCCGTGGCTCACCCCTATAATCCCAGCACTTTGGGAGGCCAGGAGGAGGATTGCTTGAGGCCAGGAGTTTGAGACCAGCCAGGACAACACAGACCCCTGTCTCTTTAAATAAAAAAAAAAAAAAATAGCTGCTGGTGGTGTGTTCCTGTTGTCCCAGCTACTCAGGAGGCTGAGGTAGGAGGATCTCTTGAGCCCAGGAAATCGGGGCTGCTATGAAGCATGATTGTGCCACTGTACTCCAGCCTGGGCAACAGAGCGAGACTGTCTCAAAAATAAATTAAGTAAATAAAGATGTCCAGGATACAGTCAAAAACCAGGAAGAGCACAGCATGAATGTGAATAGCCAATAATGGATACAAGCACTGAGATGAATCGGATGTTGGAATTCTGACAAGAATTTTAAAGCAGACATCATAAAAATGCTTCAATAAGCAAGTACTTATTTATTTATTTTAAACAACAAAAATAGGAAATCTCAGCAAGAATGTATGGGCCTACCACGAGGGAAATTTTTGAGGCGATAGAAATATATATCTTGGCGTTGTGGCTTATACATTTGTCAGACTCAACAAATAGTGTACTTAGAATGGGTACTTTTAATTTTCTGAGTAAAGTATACCTCAGTAAAGTTGATTTACAAATCAGGGATTTTCATCCCTGAAGATTCTGGTTCAGTAGGTCTAGGATATAGTCCAATAATTTTTGGTTTTAAATTAATGCCCCAGGTGGTTCTTGGGAACTCCTGATCTCTCCAGAGGAACCTAGACTAGTTGCGAATTCTTCAGAATATTAATCTGTTAGCAGTTTGTGTAAATATAAACTAGTTCTGGTAAATTATGAATTAACCAGATAACTACTTTCAGAATAAGCAGAATACATAATTAGAAATCGTTAAGTATGTTATCACCACATGGAAATAATGTTTTGTATTTTTTTTTTTTAATTGAGTAGTGTTGTGAAGAATATTATGTGGTATCCTTGGAAGCTGTAAATTGTGATGCTGGGTTATAGAAAAACTGCATTGTGGTATGTTTTTGCCTTTCTCACTTAACCCCACCCTTCACTCCATTCCTTCTCAGGACGCTGTCTTCTTGGTGGCTAATGGCAGGGTGGACTCCCCATTTGGGAACTGCTGTTGCCTGGGCAGTCGTGGTTTTCATCAGTGCTTCCCAGGGGGTGGTGCTTTCTGTCGACATCCTGCTCTCCTTAGAGGCTGAGAATGATCCCTGATGCTGTCATCGCGGCTTTTAGGCCTCTCCCATTGGCCTCACTTTAACCTGATGGCTATCATATTTCCATCTAGGCTGCATTTTTCAATCTTGCCAAGGAAGCCCAGGGATTCTCCCTCACCGATAAGCCATTTCCAATCCAGGCCTGAGGTTGAGTCAGGTCACCTTATGTTCTTACTCTTTCCCTTGACTTAGACTGGTCTGGCTGGTCCACCCAGATAAAGTGTAGCAGGTGTCTGAGGCTGGATGTGAAGGGTTGGGGTGTTGTTGATGGGGATGCCTTCATTCTGCAGCACACATTTCAAGTCAAGCAGATCATTTTCCTGTAGCAGAAGTGATCAGAGCTGGATTCTGGGGAAGGCTGCCTGTGTGTTCCACCTGGGCCAGGGGAGCTGCTAGCATTTCTCTCAGTGCTAGAAGGAAAGTCATTCTTTGAATGGGGTCCCAGATTCAAAATGAGTTTTGAGTGGGTGTCAGAATGTCATTCCTGATAGCTTCCCTGTTTTGACAGTGCAAATACCCCTGGTCTCATTTCTCTGCTTTTAAATAATAGATCCCTGAGATTGGCCCTGGGTAGGAGACCTCCCCCACCCCACTTCTTTCTCTGAGTTCACCATGGGATTCTCCTGGTCTAGCAAGAGCTGAATTTGACCCTTGGGTGACTCCTGTGGTCTCTATCCCTCCTCAGTGCTTACTTGGCTGGTCTTTGTTTCTGTTGGGTGTTTCTGTATGTGTCATGGTTACTGTCATCATATGACTAATGTCAGAGGGTCAGGCACAGTTATAGCTTCTAATTGTGTTGGCCTTTTGGCAAGGGAACTATGTGTGAGGGGGAAAATACATATTAGGAATCATCAGCCTGCATGAAAGGGTCGTAATTCTTGAAAAATTTGCACATGATATCTATCCCTACATCCTATGTGGACTGTGGTTTCTAGGAGGGATTAGTTAGGTTTTTCCTTTCCTAGTATGGAACCAGGACTAGTAGGGGAAGGCATAGAGGAAAATACTATGGCTCTGTTTTGGGGAGAGCATTCTTGCAGGGCTTTCCCAAATGTAAATTGTTTTTGTGTTTTAGAGATAGTGTCTCAGTCTGATACCCAGATTAGAGTGCAGTGGTTTGATTACAGCTCACTGCAACCTTGAACTCCTGGGCTCAGGTGAGTCCCTCGTCTCAGCTTCCCAAGTTAGTGAGACTACAAGTGCACGCCACCACACCCAGCTAATTAAATAAAAATATTTTGTAGAAATGGGGTCTTGCTATGTTTCCCAGGCTTGTCTTGAACTCCTGGCCTCAAGCAGTCCTTCTGCCTCAGCCTCCCAAAGTGCTGGGGTTACAGGCATGAGCCACCATGCCTAGTCAAAAATGTAAATATTAGGTTTTATGTTACTGAAGGTATTCCAGGAATGTCTGCATGTGGTGCAGAAGCTGTGGGTATGGGGAAGCCTCTAAGAATATTTCCAGATTTTATCTTCTGTTGTTCTTTAAAAAAAAATAAGCTGTGGATACAACTGTGGAAACACAAGTAATACAAGTGTAGCTGGTTTCTTGGTGCCTGCACTCCCGGCTAAAGATCCAATCTGCTTGCTTATTCAGTAAACCTTTGAGTTAGTGCAGGGAGTCACTCTGTGTTTTCTTAGGGAGCCCTGGAAACTGAAATGGCAAGGAATACTGTGGCTTATGGTCATATTTGTGTCTTTTTCTGCCTTTCCTTTTGACTTGCCTGACTTTGGAGGACGCTTCCCCACCTCCATGTGTTGTGAAGCACAGTTCTGATATGTAGTAAGCAAGGCCATTTCTAGTGTCTCTGTTTGACCTGTAGAAGAAAATAGCCAGGTCACTGATCATTAATCTTTTTCAAGACTGAGGCAAACAGCTTACTCAGGAGTGGGCTGCCATTCCTACTTATGATGAAGCATCTTTCTTTTTTTTTTTTGAGTTGGAGTCTTGCTCTTTTGCCCAGGTTGGAGTGCAGAGGCACGATCTCGGTTCACTGCAACTTCTGCCTCCAGGGTTCAAGTGATTTTCCTGCCTCATCCTCCCGAGTAGCTGGGACTACAGGTTTGCGCTACTACACCCGACTAATTTTTGTATTTTTAGTAGAGACAGAGTTTCACCTTGTTGACCAGGATGGTCTCGATCTCTTGATCTCAAGTGATCTGCCCACCTTGGCCTCCCAAAGTTCTGGGATTACAGGCGTGAGCCATTGCACCCGACCAATGAAGCATCTTTAATTGAGGCCACAGTAAACTCAGAAAGTGGCTATTTGAGTAACTGTCATTACCTCTTTCCCTAACTCACTGCCTTTAATTGTCCTTCTGTGGTTAGAAAAACTTGGTGTTTGAAAGGCATAGTATCTCAAGGGAACTTTAGAAGTATATCTTACCTTTGCTCTTGGGCATTTCCAGATGACCCTGGCAGCATGGCCACAAGCAAACTGAGAAGGCTACCAGTATGTGCACGTTTTAATAACTGGAGGATACCTAGCACCTCCCAACCCTTACTTTCTCCTCCATCTCATCCCATTTTCTGATTGAACACTCACGTATTTCTAGTCTTAAATACTTAGCTTTTCTAGTTGTTTTAATGGAATTGTTGTATGTATTTCAATTGTATTACTTAAGTGTCTTCTAAAATACATTTGTATACTTTATAATTCAGAGAAAATTCTTTGGTTGATTGAAGATGTTGCTACCAGGTCCTGGTGGAAGCAGCTAGAATTTCGTGATCTGTTCCTGTGAATGTTTCCTTTTTATGTAGATCATTTCTTGGAAAGCTGTGTTTTAAAATAAAGCCCTACAGGCACTACTGTTTCACTCTAAGGCCTTTGAGTTCTGATATCTAAGACATATTTGTGTCTTCAGCTATGCCCAGGACAGTGCTTTGCATTCAATAGGTGATCAATAAGTGTTGAGTTTTTGAATATAAAATTATTTACAAATGATTTTTTGTTTTTTCCCTTTAAAAAGTAGGCTTCGGAGAAAACTTTGGGCTTAAGAGTCCCTGCTTCCAAGCCCCTCTTTGTAATACTCTATGAAATGAAAAGCATCTTTGGATGGTATGGGGAGAGCTGAACCATGTGAGGTGGGAGGGCATTGGCCTTTAATCAGGTTTCTGGGGACAGATCACTCATGCTGGTTCATGCTGGCCCAAGGCTGTCTTCTTCCTTGTTTGTGGATGTGGATTATGTTCCTATACTGAGATGTGCTGGATGAAAAACCAATAAATATTAATGAAGCAGTTACTTCTGTCAGGCACAGTATTGACTAGAGAGATAGGTAGACATAAATAGAAAATATAGTTCTTGACTTTGAGGACCTTATTGTGTAACTGGAAAGGTAAAATGTAAATGCTTTAAAAGTTAACTAAAAGTAATTCTTAAGGATCCTTAGATTCTGTAATACAGTGGTTCTCAAACATTAGTGTATCTCAGAATGTCTTGGAGAATTATTAAAATACAAATCGCTGGGCCTCATCCCCATACTTTGTTTTTTTTTACTCATTTGGTCTGTGTCTTAAGAATTTGCGTTTCTCAGTTCCCAGATATTGCTGGTCTATAGATCAAACTTGGAGAACCACTGGTGTGGTGCAGTTATTCTCAACCTTTGCTGTATGTTAGAATCACCCGGGAGGGTTAAGAAAAAACCCATGCCAAGACCTCACTCTAGACCACTTAAATCAGAATCTCTGTGGGGTAGGACCTAAGCATTTTTTTAAAGCTCCCCAGATAGTTGTAATGTGCAGTGAGGTTTGGGACTTACTGCTCTAACATGTGTCAGGGCCACAGAACTTTAGATTCAGAGACATGATGTTACCGTGGTCTGCAACAGTGTGGACAGACCAGAGGAGTTAGCCTGATCTTAAAGAATGATAAATAAAGAAAAAGGAATGATTAGTGTTCTTGTAAAGTTAATGCTGTGAACAAGCCTGTCGATTTTCTAGCTGTTTCTTGGGACAGACTGATGAGTTTGTGAGCTCTTGGGAGTCAGCATGATTTCCCATTCAGCGTGGAAACCAATGGGTGGGACTGAGGTGGGGTTGCCACCATCAGTAATAAGCATTCACTGACCACATTCTCTTTTTCCTGATATAGATGGGCTTGCGTTTATCCTAACAAGCTTAGATATGTGTGTGTTTGGGGTGGAGTGTGGTTGTGGACTGTGCAATAGTGAAAGGCCGAACTTTGAAAAATGACGTTGCCATTTTTACATTTTATCTCTTTAAGCCTCTGTTAAAAGAAAGTACTACACATAGTTTTGAGCCTTTAAAAAAAAAAAAATGGAGTCTGGGTCTCCCTGTGTTGCCCAGGCTGGTCTTGAACTTCTTGGGCTCAAGTGATCCATCTCTGCCTCCCAAAGTGCTGGGATTACAGGTGTAATTACAGGTGTGAGCCACCATATCTATTTGTTAGTATGTGTGTGAATAATAGTACAATTTTAGGAACACTGTTCTATTTAGGGATCACCAGAATCTCTATCAATGGGCCGGACACATAGTGTCTGCGCAGTAAATCCAAATTTGTTGAATGAATTGGAAAGGTTGTCTTTTCACATTGACTGCCCAGGCATTAGAAAGGATGGGAAGAGCTTGTTTCCTGAGCTTTACAAAAAATGCTGCCACCTTGGGTTTTCCAACTAAGCCAAGAAATCTGTTATATTCAAAATAAAGGAGTATAACTTAAAAAATATATAGATGGAGGCTGGGTGCAGTGGCTCACGCCTGTAATCCCAGCACTTTGGAATGCCGAGGAAGGCAGATCATGAGGTCAGGAGTTCGAGACCAGCCTGACCAACATGGTGAAATTGTGTCTCTACTAAAAATGCAAAAATTTAGCCGGGCTTGGTGGCACATGCCTGTAATCCCAGCTACTCAGGAGGCTGAGCCAGGAGACTCTCTTGAACTCGGGAGGCAGAGGTTACAGTGAGCCCGAGATTGCTCTACTGCACTCCAGCCTGGGCTAGAGAGCGAGACTCTTTCTCAAAAAAAAGTGTGTGTGTGTGTGTGTGTGTGTGTGTGTGTGTGTGTGTGTGTAAACACACACACTCTGTCACCCAGGCTGGAGTACAGTGGTGTGATCATAGCTCACTGCAGCCTGGACCTCCTGGGCTCAAGCAGTCCTTTCACTTTAGCCACTCTAGCAGCTGAGACTCCAGGTGTGTGCCACCATGCCCAACTAAATTTTTTTTTTATCTTCTCTAGAGATGGGGGTCTTACTATGTTGACCAGTGGTCTTGAACACCTTGGCCTCCCAAAGTGCTGGGATTACAGGTGTGAGCCACCACAGCTGGCCTTACCTGTGATCTAAAGAGGTATTTTCAATTGATATTTAGCCATATCAGATTTTAGTTGCTATTAAATTTTATTCTGAATTTATCAAGTTTAATTGATTATTAAAACATTGCACTCTAAGAATAAGCTTGTGTTTTATTTCTTGGAACTTCTAGAGCCTTTGTTACAATAAATTTCATAGGGCTCTGAAGTTATAAAATAAATATTGGAGATTTGGTGCTTGTTAAAATTTTGTTATTTTCTATTAAAGCCCATTGGAGTGATGTACAGAGAAAAGGCTGTCTTGTGTTGTGATAGGGCCATACTCCACCCACAGGTCCTGGGAAGGATTATGTAACTGTGGTCTAACAGCATTGTCTGAATTTTTGGCCTAGGGCAAAGAGGAGGAGGGCGGATAAAGAAACCTGATCAGACCATTTGATGCTAATTTCACAGGTGACGGTCACTGTGTGCCTGGCTGTTGTTATTTATAGAGCTGTAAGTGGCTGGAGCTACACGCAGGAACCTGAAAGGATGGTCTGCATTAGGGTGTGGTGGTAGATAGAAGCACAGCATTAGAATCTAGGGACAAATGGTCACTGGTGAGTGTCATTGCTGGAGTTAAATGAGACTCATTAGTGGCTGTTATGATTTCCACTCTCACTTCATTGCTGTTCCTGAGTTCTTTTGAAAGCAAACAACAAAATAGACCGAAAGAACCTCTGATAGACTCTCCCTTATTTTTAATTGAGGTTGATAGGATTTTAAGCAGGTCATCTTGCATACTGATTTCAACCACAATTTAAAGAGCTATCCACAAAGCTATAAATTAGTTAGAATTACATTTCAAAAGGTCTTGATTGTTTTAACCTACTCCTCCTATTCCCCAAATTATTGATGGGGAAACTGAGATCTAGCAGGGTTAAAAAACCAGCCCAGTTTCACAGTTAGCAGTGATGCTGGAGCTGTGACTTGGATCTTAAATCTCCCAGTTTAGCCTTTTCTGTTTTCTACCGTATTAGTCCTATAATGAAAGTGCACTTCTCTGTCTTTAAATCTCAGATGTTGTCTCCATGGCTAGATGAAGGTTATCCTTTGTTATGATATTTTCTCAGAATTACTTTGAAAAATGGTTCCATTGTTATTTCTTAAAATGAAAATAATATGAAAGCAAATTCCTTCTATTGATAATACATTTGCCCACTACTGACAGTTTTAGGAATAATGAGAAAGGAGGGGGCCTATTTATGGTACTGGCCAAGAAGGAGCACTCAGCGCTGGACTGCTGTGTGTGGGCTGGAGGTACCAGCAGATAACAGTGGGAGGCAGTGGGTCCTGTGAATCACAGCTTGGCCTCTGCATAAGCTCTGGAGACCAGCTCTCCTAAGGAGAATTGTCTTCTTTGGCCCTGCCCTCAGCAGCCTGTTGGCAGAGGACTAGAATAATTGTTTGTTTAAAGTTTTACGAGCTAATTATACTGCACCGAATTGACAGGCATCTCTATTAGAGTCTTTCCAGTCTCTTGAAGGCTCTTCACCACATTACTTGTAATCTTGCCTCAGTGTAGACTGCAGTGGCTGGTTTTTGTTTGTTTGTTCTTCTCTCCTTCCCTTCCCACTTGTTGCAAAGGCCACACACCAAGTCTGGAGAGGGAGCTGCCTGTGGGCTGGGAATTGGCTGCCTTACTCTGGTCAGCCATATGTGGCTGCTGGAACAAGTGCCTTTGGGTCATTCATTCTCAGGTCACCAGGCCCTTGAGTAAAGCCCTAAACATGGGCTCTCTAGCAGAAAGACTTACTAATTCCCCATCTCTTAAGTAGAGGCAAGGAGGTGTTTCTGAACCTTCAGAATAACCGGAGGGAACTTAAAAGTACAGATTCCTGGATGCTATCTCCTGGATGTGGGTTCAGGTTCAGTAGGTCTGAAATGGGACCAGATTTTAGAACCTTCGTTGTGGCCTGGCTCACACCAGTAATTCCAGCACTTTGGGAGGCTGAGGTGGGCAGATAGCTTGAGTTCAGAAGTTTGAGACCAGCCTGGGCAACATAATGAGACCCTGTCACTACTAAAAAGAGAGATCAGCTGGGCGTGGTGGCATGTGCCTGTAGTCCCAGCTACTTGTGATGCTGAGGTGGGAGGATCACTTAAGCCTGTGAGATTGAGGCTGGAGTGAGCTGTGATGATACCTATTACTGCAGGCTAGGTGACAGAGTGAGACCCCATCTCTCTCTCTCTCTTTTTTTTTTCTTTCTTTTTAAAAGAACCTTCATTGCATTAATTGACTTCCAAGGTCTCATCCAGTCATGATGGTTTTTGCACGGTCCCTACCAGTAGAAGATGGATTTCAGACCACAGGGAATTTATTTGTAGCTACAGTCAATTTTCAATTATTTGCCTTACAAATGTTTTCAATCCCAGGGACCTTTTTCCCAGCTGGTTCCTGGGTTATATTGCCAAAGTCCCTGGTTGGTATGCACCCAAGGACTGAAAGATAATTTTCTTCTTGATTTTAAGAAAAGATAATTAAAGAGGGAAATCTACCATTAAAAAAAAATCAGACATTACAACCAAGTATGACTTTTAGAGTGGATCCTCTATTGGGAAGGAGCAATATGTTATGTTACCTTGTATTTGGGTAGTTAATTAGGGTCAGATATAGTTTAGTTCTCAGGCTTGGGCCTTGCAAAAGTAATTCCCTTTTTGGAAAGGCTTTGTTGAGTCCCTTGGAATTATTTTAATGGACTCTAAGTATGTTTAACTTAGTAATAAGATTCTAGTTGTTTGGATTTGTTGTGTATTGACATGACTTAGATATTCTTCCCTGCTCTGGGCTTTACCTCTTACTCATACCCAAATCCATGGTTCACATGCTGTGGTGCCCCCTGGGCATGCCCAGCTTTGCCATGTGTGCAGGGTAATCTCTTTGACCCTCTCAAGAGGGTGCTGCTCATCTTTTTTTTTTTTTTTTTTTTTTGCTTCACTTATCCCACTTAATATTGCCAAACGTGCTGTGACTTGAAGCACCACTGCTCCTGTGGCTCTCTCCTTTGCTTTTCTTCTTCGCCTCATTGAGAATCTGTTTGAGATACTTGTCATCCTTTGGAGATTAGAACATTCACTTTAGAGGGAGGAATGATTTTACACTGGGACTGTTAGGGTCAGTTTAGGAGGAAACAGGCCCATGGTGATTTTAGGAGGGGTTTCTACTGTGGTCCTTGTAACCACATGGTTTGTATTGAGCTGGACACTGGCCATTTAAGTAGATGCTTGTTCTCCAGTTATAGAGTGGTTCCCAGCTGGCAGATTTCCCACTGGGATTCAGTTTCCTTGGCCGCTGCTGTTTGTTGTGCTCACACTGATTTTTGCGGCATCTTTCCAGGCCCTCGAGTCTTTTCCAAGCAGAAGAGATAGCAGAATGCCTTGCCCTCCCCTTCGCTTCTCCTTTTGGGTATTTCATGGCTATTAGGGAAGGACTTCCTGTGAAATAAAATGAGGGCAAAGGAAAGTAGCATGCCTGTGGCATAAAAATGCTGTTAGCAAGCTTGAGGCATATCAGAGAGATTGGTCCTAAGAGTAACATTTACTGCCTTTCTGCTTTTGAACTTTTTTTTCCCCCTTCCTTTGCCTGTTTCTGAGGTCTGGGATTTATCCAGAATTTAAGAACGGACTGTTTTTGATCATTTGAATAGGTATCATCATTCAGCAGGGAATACATGTGCAGACTGAGATGTCTCTTAAAGCCAATTTGTAGTATAAGTCATTTGAAATGATTTCTTGAGTCAGTAATGCATTTCTACTTCACATTCTCTGCCTGGATTTGTGCATTCATCTCCCATTTTACCAGGTGATTTGCTTTATTGTGCTGCTCTGACAGCCCCCCTCCCCAACCTTCAAGTGCTATCCCCAGATACGTAGGCATGCTTTCCAGGGTGAGTAGCCATTAAACTACCCAAAATGACACCAAACGTTAGCTACACAGGCTTGGAAACATGGAGGGCCTGGATTCCAGTAAAATTCTCCAGGCTGCTTCGTCAGGCTATTGCAGAAAAGATTACAGCGTCCTTTAAGTTTAGTTTTGGAGAGATCTAGGCAGATGAATGCGTGAAGTCTCAATGGGAAAGCAGTACCCAGCTGCCACTTGGAATAATCTGAAATCCTGGCATGATCTTTCCTCTCATAACTTGAAGTATTCAGCTAGAGGAGAGCCTCTCCTTCCCAAGACCCAGCTATCTCTTTGAGAAGAAAAGGGGGTAGATGAAGTTGTCTTTAGTTTGGATGGAGTCCAACCTTCTGGTTTGTTTTGCCTGTCTGCCATTTGCCTTTTCCTTGTTGGTGTTTGCTGCTGTTTTTCCTTTGGAGTCTGAGGGGCTTCTGACTTTGGCTAAGGGCTTCCAACCCTGGATGGGTCCTGAAGGAGTGACATCAGATAGTTGTGTTTTGATTTCACATATCCGTTATTTCTTTAAGAGGAAATGGGCCGGGTGCGGTGGCTCACGCCTGTAATCCCAGCACTTTGGGAGGCCGAGGCAGGTGGATCACGAGGTCAGGAGATCGAGACCATCCTGGCTAACATGGTGAAACCCTGTCTCTACTAAAAATACAAAGAATTAGACGGGCACAGTGGCGGGTGCCTGCAGTCCCAGCTACTTAGGAGGCTGAGGCAGGAGAATGGCATGCATCCGGGCGGTGGAGCTTATAGTGAGTGGAGATCATGCCGCTGCACTCCAGCCCAGGCGACAGAGCAAAACTCTTTCTTGAAAAAAAAAAAAAAAAAGGAAATGAGCAACTGGTAGACCCAGAACAGTGCCAAGGGGTGCTGGGGAGTTGTTATTTGTTTAAGTGTAGAGAAAGAAAGGAACAGTTACAGGGAGGTTCGGTGCATGATACACAGCTGATGCCTTCAGAGAGTAGGAGGTTTTCTTTCTGTGATTTTTCTCATAACATTGGAGGAAGAAGAAAGAGGAGGCATGTGGCTTGTTGGTGGTTGAACTCCAGTGCAGAAGTTAACATCATTGAGTTCACTAATTTATTAATTAGTTTCACAAATACCTATTGTGCTCCTACTATGTGCCAGGCACCCTTCTATTCTAGGTACTGGGTTTACAGTGGTAAACAATAAAAGATCCTTGCTCTCATGAACCTTATACCTAGCAATGGGGTGGTGGTGATGAGGACACATTTATAATGGTGGTGTTGTTAGTGATAAATACTATGAAAGGAAAAAAAAGAAAAGGGAAGAGAATGGGATAGGGAGCTATTTTAGTAAGTGTGTTCATGGAAGGCCTTATAAATGACTATACAATAAATACATAATCATTAAAGTGATATTTTATTACCTAAAATGTTTTGAACACTTCAGTTGTTAAAGTTATTATGGAAGGAAAGCATGCATAGGGACTGAAAATATTTTTTTCTCTGAAGTTTTGAGGGTTTTCCAAGGATTTAACTTCCTTTTGTATCTCTGGATATTCAGACTCACATAGCTTGATTAGAGTTCACCATCACAGTTGCTTTCAGCATTGATTGAGTTAAGACAGTCTTATATTGTAAGGGTCTGCTTTTTACAAAATTGCTATAAAATTGTTCTGTGTGATTGAGAGGCTCCCTCTCACTCAAAGTAGATGTTTAACTGTTTTTGTTGTTCTCTTTTAAACAGTAATAAGTACCTTTTGGTAATTTAAGTCCCCTTCCCAAAACTGTAGTGAGTGATAAGACGTAAACAAAGAATCCCTTCTGCAGAGCAGAGTGCCAGTGGCCATAGACATAACTCAGGGGCTTTTTGACCGCATAACCCAGTGCAGTGGCATTTCACCATTGAAAGGGTAGAATGGTCTGGTATGGTTTTCTGGATTGCCCTGATAAATAGGAGTTATATTTGCTATCAGTTTCTATGAAAGGACAACATTATATGAGCCATGGTTTGTCAAGGGCTTACTGTGTGCTGGCCTCTTTGCTACTGGATCAAATGCTAACTACTATTCCACAAGACACCCTATCACAATGATTGTTTGTTTGTTTTTGAGACGGAGTTTTGCTCTTGTTGCCCAGGCTGGAATGCAATGGCGCGATCTTGGCTTACTACAACTCCTGTCTCCCAGGTTCAAATGATTCTCCTGCCTCTCAAGTAGCTGGGATTCCAGGTGCCTGCCACCACACCCAGATAATTTTTTGTATTTTTAGTAGAAATGGGGTTTCATCATGTTGGCCAGGCTGGTCTCAAACTCCTGACTTCAGGTTGAGAGATGAAGCCAGCTGGACTTCCTGGGTAGAGTGGGGACTTGGAGAACTTTTCTGTCTAGCTAGAGGATTGTAAACACACTAATCAGCGCTCTGTGTCTAGCTAAAGGATTGTAAATGCACCAATCAGCACTCTGTAAAAACGCAGCAATCAGCGCTCTGTGTCTAGCTAAAGGATTGTAAATGGACCAATCAGCATTCTGTAAAATGGGCCAATCAGCGCTCTGTAAAATGGACCAATCACTAGGATGTTGGTGGAGAAAAATAAGGGAATAAAAGCTGGCCACCCCAGCCAGCAGCAGCAACCCGCTCGGGTCCTCTTCCACACTGTGGAAACTTTGTTCTTTCACTGTAAATCTTACTGCTGCTCACTCTTTGGGTCCATGCCACCTTTAAGAGCTGTAACATTCACTGCGAAGGTCCATGGCTTCATTCTTGAAGTCAGCGAGATCAAGAACCCACCAGAAGGAACCAACTCTGGACACAAGGTGATCCACCTGCCTTGGCCTCCCAAAGTGCTGGGATTACAGGCATGAGCCACCGTGCCTGACCTATCACGATGGTTTTTTAAACTGCATATCTCAATCCATTAGTGGGTGACAGTCAGAATTTTATTTTATTCAGTTTAACAAATAGAATCAAATAGATGACATCAGAGTATACTACACTTAGAGTGTGTATTGTTTCAAAAAAACTTGTTTTAAGTGTATGTGCATGCAGGTAGACATCATAAATTTTTATGTGTCATGCTCTAAAAAGTGTGAAAACAAGCCTATCAGATGAGGTTTGGTATCATTTATAGGCAAGGAAACAAACTCTGAGGTTAAGGACATTGCCTACTATCAGAGCTAAAATTTGAACTCAGTTCTTTCTGGCTTGCAGCATTTGATCCAGTTATGTTTCTCACAGAACTTTCCCTCTCTAATGGTTTTCCAAGACTTTTGAGATCACAGAGACACTAATTTGCTCCTAAACATTGTTCTAAAATCAGAGGAGAAACATGCACTCTGATGACCAGGCCCACATTTGACTGGTTTCTCAAAATATCTTTACATAACGTAGTCTATTTCAGGAGAAGGGAAAAGAAAGATGACTCTAGAACTTGTCTTTATGAAGAAACAAGGAAAATCTAGACATTTAGTTTCTATCACAGAAAGATAGCCTCGTTTTACAAAAGAGGAGAAATTCTAACTGGAAGTAGTATCAGGATCTTTCTCTCTAAAGCACTTAAAGTCTTTTGTTGGCAAGACTATTAGAGCAAGAGGAATCTGCCACCTTGTGTAAAACATTTTGATTTTACTAGTCAGGCAATTTTTGAATAACTTTCAGTAACATGTATTATAGTAATTACTGTTATTTTATTTTATTTTATTTTGACACAGAGTCTCACTCTGTTGCCCAGGCTGGAGTGCAGTGGCATGATCTCTGCTCACTGTAACCTCCACCTCCTGGGTTCAAGTGATCCTCCTGCCTCAGCCTCCCAAGAAGCTGGGATTATAGGCGCGTCACCCTACCCAGCTAATTTTTGAAGCCTCTATTTTACTTTCCCCCAACTTTACTAGAGATGTGGTTTCACCGTGTTGGCCAGGGCTGGTCTCGAACTCCTGACTTCAGGTGACCCGCCCACCTTGACCTCCCAAAGTGCTGGGCTTACAGGTGTGAGCCAGTGCGCCCGGCTGTTATAACATTTTGGCACCGAAGTTTTACCTACTTCCCCAGCCTCCTAGGAATGAAGTGGAACTTTTAGTAAGGACAGATTTTTCAGAGGGGCATTATTCTCACTGGCATTCCTTCCCTCTTGCCTGGAATCACCCTTGAATGAATTCTGGATTGGTTCAGCTAGACTTTTTGTTTTACAGAAGAAATTGCTCTTGGTGAAGATGCCAGAAAAATATCATAAAAACCTGCTCCCTGCTCCCTTATCCTCTTCTCTGTACTACTTTGTTACCCCACCCCACCCCACCTCAAGCCCCCAGTAAAAAACGACCTTTTGGCCCAGGGCCCTATCTGAGTATATTGTGTGGCAGAGTTGTCTCTGGCTGACTCCCAGGATTGTTAATGACTTCCTTCTCTGTCCCTAAATAATTGCTTGAAAAGACAGCTGTGGAGAGACATTGCCCCCAGCTTGCAGGCTCATTAATTCAGCCCTATGAAAGAGGGTGCAAAGGAAGAAGGTGGAAGTTACTTTGCCAAGAGTAGCAGGCTTGAGGGAAACTAAAATAGAGGCTTCAGGGGAAGGGCAGCAGCATGGTGTCAGAGATTAGACTTGGAGTTTGTGAGGTCTGGGCAGGCTTCAATCTCAAGAAACTTTATGCACAAAAGCCCAAATCCAGGGAAATAAATGAAAGTGATTATTCACTTTTCTGAAGTCCTTACAGTAGGGTTCCTCTGGTATTGTTTGAATACAATTTAACCTGAAGGGCACTTGGTTTTTGTGCAGCTCTTCAAGAACAGAAGCATCTAAGTAAGTGGAAAGTCTGAGAAATTAACAGAGAAGATTCCCTAAAAGTCAGCCTTCATTACTTGACCATTATTCATAATTCTGCATTTGTCTATTCCTACAGTGGCCATGAAGCAAAATTAAATAAAAAGATACTTCTATGCCCCTTACAAAATGAATAATCAAAACTTGCATAGACAGAGTAAGAATCAAATACACTGGGGAACAAATACTCTGATTAGCTGTCCAGTTCAGCTCGGACGCGTCAGCACTCTGAGTTATAAGGGAAACAAGATAGGACACTTGGTTTTTATTTTCCAACAACAGGAAACATATCAGGTTTCTAAGAAGATGAAAAGTTTTTCTTAAAACCCAATTATAGAAGGAATTTATGCAAGTCTTTAGGCAAGGAGTATTAAACAAATTAATGTTTAATGCCACCAACAAGTTTTCAAGCAGATGCAGAACTCTTAGTGTGGGTAACTTTTTGGTGTTTCTCTTACATCAAGAATGCAGCATTTAAGGCCACTTTAACAGAGTGCAGCTAAGCCTTTTGAGTTTGCTTGTGTGGGCAATTTCCATTCAGCAATGGCTCTCAAACTTCAATGCACATCAGAATTACTTGGGGGCACTTAAAAAAAAAAATGCATGCCCAGGCTGCACCCAGACCAATTCAGTCAGAATCTCTGATGGTGAGCCCCAAGTATCAATATTTTGTAAACCTGATTCCAAAGGTTAGCTAAGTGTGAATCAGTGCATTAGATGATCTTTAGTGTTAATTATCTCAGCTGGATTTCTCAAAGGGGTAGTCCTAGAATGCTGATATTCCTTGTTATTAATTTAAGGAAGTCCCTGTAGTTTCTATTAACATTCTCTTAGAGCATTGAGACTTATATTTCTGCTGGGACCCAGGGCTACTGCACCTTTTTCGGCCTATAGGAATGTTGTCAGAACCAAAGTACTTGTTAAGCAGCAGCTTAGGATCAACTTTAGCAGACCTCATTGTGGCTCTTGGAGAATATAGAACATCAGATGAAGTAGGGGCTGGACGTTTCCACAGCCCAAAATCACATATTTCAGGGTACATTAAGGTTCCTTTTGGAACTCAGATCTTTTTTCTGGCCATGGATAGACTGTTGTCTTGGGGGAATGCCAGTTGTCTCTCCAGTGAGAAAAGGAGATGTTTATGTATTGTCTAATTCCTTTCTGGAAGTTAAAAATACCTGTCATTGTTAGATGTGGTTTCTGAACTCTCTGCCCCTAACAAAGCTGAAATGATGACAGTGAGTGAGTATTTGCTTAAATAAATATTTTTTTTTCAACATCGAAGAACTAAATATATCTCAAGGTGTTGAAACATCAGAGGATTGGCTGGGCGCGGTGGATCACGCCTGTAATTCCAGCACTTTGGGAGTCTGAGGTGAGAAGACTGCTTGAGCTCAGGAGTTCAAGACTAGCCTGGGCAAAATAGTGAGACCTTGTCTCTACTAAAAATAAAAAAAAAAATTGGCTGAATGTGGTGGTATGTGCCTGTAGTCGCAGCTATTTGGGATGCTGAAGTGGGGGGATCACTTGAGCCCTGGAGGTCAAGGCTGCAGTGAGCCTTGATTGTACCACTGCACTCCAGCCTAGGTGACAGAGTCAGACTCTGTCTCAAAAAAGAAACATGAGAGAATCATTAATTTTATGTAATCTAGATTTTATCCCATTCCAAATTGTGCTTCTGTGAATACACATTGTGGAGGATAATGGAAAGGGTGTTTAGGGAAGGGGGCAATGGGAGGAGAGGGAGGAAAGGGTGGTGGCAGAGAGAATATAAATGAGAATTACCGTGACTTGAATTTTAGTAAAATCATGTAATAGGAACCATGTGGTAATGGTGTTCTGATTAAAAGCCACTCCTGGCTTTGTGACCTTGAGTAAGCTATAACCTCTATTTCTCAGTTTTCTCACCTGAAAAATTATAATGATATCTACCTCTTAGGATTGTTTTGAAGATTGAGATTGTTCATAAAATACTTAGAAAAGTGCCTAGCACATAGCAAGTACTATTTAAGTGTTTATTAGAGCATAGTATCAACTTGTCCCATTAAGAATATTATAAAACTGTAAGGTCCAGATGATGCTTTATTCTGTAAAGGCCATTAATGGAGATGCTTGAACATCTCTAAATTACCTTTCCTTTTGCTTGCTCAGGACATTTGCTAATCTAGATTCTTCATGCTGCACTGCTGAGTGTCACGTGTGATTGCTTGTGCCTGGGGACCCAACTGGGTTCTCTCCTCACTTAACTGAAACTCAAGTTATTCCCTCTCTGGTCTTAATTCCTGTCTTCTAACTCTCCAGTCGACTTCTTGGCTCCACTAATTCAAACCTACCCCAGTTTTCTCATGCTATTGAGCAGGGATCTTCTTGAGACTGATTATGATGGGAGAATGACCTCATAGTTTCTGATGCCATCTTTCAATTTATATAACTCAGCCCTTAGCATGCTTTTTAAAAATAATGGCCCTAAATTGCTGACATCTTGTCATCTGCTCAGACTCCTAAATCTTTTTGTGTTCCCTCGGCTGAATGGGATTCACTGGAGCAAGATGCCTTTGTGCAGTCTGCATTTAGTGCACTTGGCGAGTGACCTCCAATAGAGCTGTGTGTTCCCTTCGAGCAGCATGGGTAATGATTACAGCGACAATGCTGCTATTGTGTCCAGAGGTTTGGGGCTATAATTTCATAATGAAATTGAAAAACATGAGATTAAAAACCTGAATATAGCACAGTAATTATATTTAAGTATCACAAATCATCTCTCTGTATTTAGTTAGGTGTTTGAGATTTGGCCTCTTTGTGGAGTGCAGTCACGTCGTTTCATACATCTGCAAAATGGAAGGCTTCTAATTTATGGCTAAAATGTGGGAATTGCTTTCTCTTAATGGGAAGGTGATGAGAATGGTATTGAATTTGAAGGAGCTGGTTTGCTTCATTGACTAGAGTCAAGAAGGGAGGTTGTAGAATAGCTGCCAAGGTAAAGAAATGTTTGGGTCTTTTCATGGTTTAATTCCCAGATACTTAGACATGACTACAGTCTCCCCCTTTGAAATTAACTGACATAGGCTGGCCTGGGAGATTCTACAGGCCTGCAACAAATGGTGCAGTTGCAGAAGTGTGAATCTTTACCTAAGGCAGGGTTTCCAGGATAGATAAAAGACTTACCTGGCGTTTGTTTCCCACAGGTAAGTTATGGATGAGCTGTGCCTGACCCATTTCCATTTGCTGTCTGAGAATCTGCATGTGGCCTGCAGGCTCTGTAGTTGGGCTAAATCCTCCTAGAGTAGGAGGTTGGGGAAGCTGTTGGTGGTGGCTGCCGATAGGCATTCCTGCAGGATGGTGGGGTGGAGGGTTAGTTAAGGTGAGGGGTATTCTTTAATAAAGGAATAGAAGTTAGAGTGGAAAGTGGTTTAAAGCTAATGATACCTCCTTCTCCTTGATTTCTAGGAACCATCAAGTATAAAATGAACATAGAAGTTGCGAAAGGAGTCATTATTATTGTCAGTGATTGATTGATTACTATAGGCGAACACTTTAACTTCACAGTAGACATTGACATAGAGGTATACTATCTCTGCACATATACTGCCTCTCACCCCAAATTATTTTTGATACAGCAGTGCAGATTGTCCCTTCTTTTCCAAAGATTTCCTCCCAGATTCTTAGTGAATCTATAGGACTTGAATATCTGAATTGCCTTAGGCCTTTGTGATAAAAGTCCTTTCACACTTGCTAGCAAGTGTACATACATTCCCAGGCTTCATCAACATGCCCTACCCAGAGATACTCCGGTTCAGTAGGTGGGGGTGGCAGAGGTTGTGGTCTAGGAATCTGCATTTTCAACAAGCACCCAGGAATTTTTATATACAATAAATTCTGAGAATCATTGCCTTAGGGTCTTCTCTCCCAGGGGCAGGGCTATTCCAGTGGGTGTGTTATGTTGAGATTTGCTCTGTGGAGACATGAACTTGCTGTTCAGTCCCTTTTCCCAGCCCCTGACTTCAGTGTATCTTTCACAAAAATACCTACTTTTATTCTGTTTCCACTGGAAGACTGGGCTTTTTGCTGTTTTCCATTATTACAGATAGCAGGTTGGAAGATGATTTAAGTCCTGTGTTTGCACTCCAGGCCTACTAGGGAAGAGGTGGCCTGTCTCCAGCAGTAAACTTGTAACCGTCCAAGACCTATGGTACTGTCTGTTTCTACTGGAAACTCATTGAAAATGGTACCACTATACATGTTTCTGGCCTCTCAGAGCAAAGTATATAAAAGCAGCAGTTCAATTAAGTTCATCAAACATTTATTGAGGGGTGGCTGAGGCTAAAGTATTATTCTAAGGGGCCCGGCACAGATAAGTAAAACATAGTTTCCAGTCTCCATCTATTCTGTCTTTCTTTCTAATGATGTAGACAGTCCCGACACAGAACTATGACAGACTTAGCTGTAACCTGTGACATGATCGTGTCTTTGAACAAGTGAAGTTAAAGTGCTATAGGAATGTCTGGGTGGGAACAGTTAGTTTAGGTTAGGCAAAAGGCTTCTTAGGGGAAGTGGCTTTAGGCAGGGTCTAGGGCAGAGACTCACCTTGGCTGTGCTTTAGAATCACCTGGGAGAAATTTGAAAAACCCCAATATCTAGACCAAACCCTGTAACAATCAGATCAGAACTTTTGGAATTTGGACAGAGAAAACAACATTTTTTAAAGCTTCCTACATGATTTTAAAGTACAGCCAAGACTGAGAGCCACTGACAAAGAAGGATAAATAGGCTGTCATTCCGTTGGGGGATAGTCAGAGAAGGAAAGATATTCCAAGATATTCCAAGCTTGAGAGAACAACATAAACAAAGCTCCAGAGGCAGGAGAGTGATGGCTCAAGTTGGAGAATTCCACTCAAAGGGGGGTGATTGGAGCATGGGGCTCCTGGCATGAGCATGGAGGGAAAATTATCCTGATTAGGTAGGATTGGATTAAAATATTGCATCAAGGAATTGGGAGACATGATTTTGCACTGTCTTTGGAACTCGTTTTCACCTCATATTAGGTTGGAGAATTGAGGTTTGGAGAACTTCTTATTTGCCGAAAGTACTAGTAAGTCAGGACAGATAGATACCAGGAGGCATGCTTGGTTCCCTTTGCAAGGCTGTTTGCCATAGACCTGCTGTCTCAAACTGTGCAATGCGTAAGACTTCTCTTTTGGTATCTGTTCTATAGCACGTTTCTTTCGTCAGAGCACCCTAAAGGTAATTTAGGGTCACAGTGGTAGGAAGCTATTGGTGTTAGGCAAGAATAAGGCAGGATTTCTTATCTTTTTGCTGGGCTCCTGTGGGAATGATATGGGAGAATTGCTGGGCATAGTGGGGGCAGATGTTTGCAAGTAGAAGTGTATATGTTTCTGTGTTCTTATTAGTTTTGTGCCTGATTACACTAAGGATTGTACTTTATCTGCTTATTGCTGTTTCTAAGAAGTTAATTTGCAGGTGCTATAAATATGCACGGTTCATATACTTCATTTATTCTTTCTTCCTTGAAGTCTGTCCTCTTTATTAGGCACTTTTCATTTGTCTACTTGGTACTTGTATTTTTTTAATGTCACTGTTTTGACAGTACCAATAAAGATAAAGCCACTCAATTATGCAAGGCTCTCTCTTTATGCTTTGGGCAGGTGCAGTTGTGCAACTGAGGGGAAGGCCAGTGTTATCAAGGTTACCTGTTATTACAGGTAGAAGAACCCACAGAGATCAGGAGAGAGCTCATTTTCCTCCATTACTAGGAGGAAGGACTATACATTCACAAACACGAACCTTAAAATAGCTCACAAAATAGTGCCATACATGTACCCACTCATCTTTTCATTCATTCCTTCTTGAAAGGAATGTAGTCCCATATAGTAGTTAAGAATATAGACTCTGGAGCCAGTCTTCTTGAGTTCCAATAGTGGCTCTTCCACTTTTTAAATCTCATTTTCCTTCATCTTTAAATTGAAGATAGTAATAGTCTCACAGAGTTGTGATAACTAATGGAGTAATGCATCTAAAGTGCTTAGAAAATGCCTGGACATAGGAAGCTCTAAGTTTGCTGCTGCTACTACTGTTATTATGGTTACTATTATTAATCATTGCAAGGAAAATGTATCAACAGATGAATTTAGTTCCATTGGCTTCTAGTTTTGTGACCTTAGAATTTATAGGAATGAAAAAGGTTTGAAAGAGAGGTTGAACTGGATCATAGAGAGCCTTGATTCCATGTTTTAGGATGTATACACAGTGAGAAGTCTTTCAGGTTTTGGTCTCGGTAAGAGTTGTGAATCAGAAAGTTAACTCTTGTAGCCAGGAGCAGTGGCTCATACCTGTAATCCAAACACCTTGGGACATCGAGGCAGGAGGATCACTTGAGGCCAGGAGTTTGAGACCAACCAGGGCGATGTAGCGAGACCGCTGTCTCTGCCAAAAAAATTTCTCTTGCAACTTCATGCAAAATTATTATAGTTAGCAGAATTAGAGCAATTAGGAGGCCATCTTAATAGTCCAAGGCACAATAGGGCAAGGAAATGAATGAGAGCAGTGGCAGCAGAAATGAAGATGAGCAGTTGGATGCAAAAGGTTTGTTCTATAGGTAGATTCCTCTTGGTTTAAGAAGGGGAAATAGGAAATTAATTAGTAATCAAAAATATTTGCATATTAGTCTTCTCCATCTTCATCCTTGATGAGAGGAGAGCTTATTATGTACGTACCATTGCTGGGTACAGGAGGCAGAGGAGCTAGCACCAGAACAAGGAGCTCAGCTTTTTCTGGCCTCTGCTTTTACGTGGCTTATTATAAACAGGACCCAATTAGTTCTTTAAGCATGCCTGCCTGTTCTCTCTCCACCTAATTACTCTGTGGAGCTTGGGTTCATGCACATAGTTACCTTGATCAAAAAATAAGTTTTTGGAGCTATAAATTTTCAAACACTGCTTGAGAGGGTCTGTCAGGCATTAACATTCGAGGCTTCTGTGGTGGGCTGACGATAGCCTCTAGCCTCTGGATGTTTCTCACATTCCAGGAAATGACACCTGAAGTTTTCAATTCCTTTCCACATCTTCAGCAATCCATAGACAGTGGGGTGAAAAGATGTAACCTAATTGAATACAGATGGAGTGGAATGGAAGTTGAAAATAGGGAAGAGGCAGGGTGTGGTAACTCACTCCCATAATCCCAACACTTTGGGAGGCTGAGGTGGGAGAATCACTTGAGGCCCGAAGTTTGAGACCAGCCTGAGCAATACAGTGAGATCTCGTTCTCTACCAAACAAACACACACACACACACAAACTAGCTATGCATGGTGGTACCCACCTGTAGTCCCAGCTACTTGGAAGGCTGAGGTGGGAGGATCATTTGAGCTCAGGAGTTCGAGTCTGCAGTGAGCCATGATTGTGCCACTACTCCAGCCTAGGCAACAGAGTGAGACTGTTTCCAAGAAAAAAAAAAAGAAAAACAGAAGGAAGAGAAAATAGGGGAGAGACTGCATGAGTCCTGCCATGCAGTCTTTCCCAGAATTGGACATTTTTGTGGTGTGGTCTGGAAGAAGGAAAACATTTATGGTCATACCTCTCCAAATTGAACAATTGTGGGAATGTGTACAGACAGATTTGCAGGGTAGCTGAAAAGAAATGCAGTTCTGTTGTTTTTTTGTTATAGAGTGGTAACTTGAGTGAGGATTATGAAATATTGCCTAGCAGAACTGTTTTTTTATTGACCTTCATGTATAATTAAGAGTATCAATTATGAATATTAAATATATTGGAATTTAAAAAATTGTGATTATTTCTTTGTAATCTGATTTATGCTATTTGCCCTGATACCAGAGTGTTTTTTGTTTGAGATTAAAGTTGTCTAGCTTGGGTTCAGTTTGCACCAGAAGTTTTGAATTAACTAGGCTCCATCTGAATGTGGAAGATTTTCATTGTGAGGATGCAATGGAATCAGTAAGTGTAAAGTGCTTAGTATAGTGGATAGTAATTTATTTTACTCCCTTTTTTTCCACTTTGAATGAAGAGTGGCTAAACTTCAACTTTTGGGACACTGTTCTCTTACCTGCACCTCCAGAATGTAACCTCTTGGGGAAGATATTCGGGGACCTGGGGACTTTTAAGGGGTGAGTAATATTATGCAGAGCCCAGATACCCCTGCCTTCTGGTCTGGAAATCAGTGATTCTCAAACTGCTTTGTGCTTGAGTATTACCTAGGGGGACATGTTCCGTTTTCAGCTCCCCAAGCCATAGAGTTAGATTCAATAGACTTGAGGAGCTGCTCTCAGTGCGGTTTATGTGCAGATCCCGAAACTGACCTTGGGCTGCTGTGCTTTTCCAGTGCCCACTCAGCATTTCTGGGGCTGTGAGGAAGGCAGTGGTTTCCCCTCACAAATACGTGAAGCTCTTGCCTCCATTTTTGTCCTTTTAAATTCACATTAAAGAGAGTTTTAGATATACAGGAAAATGAGAAGGGAAATTGACCTTGCCTGTCTCTGGGTCTTGTGAATAGAAAGGAAGGGCCTGCGTTTGGAGGCCACTGGGAATTTGTGGTGTTCCAGAAGACTTCTGCTCTCATATGTGCTCTTGGCAGCCTCACTGAGAACCACAGTGGGCTTCCTTATTTAAGATGCTCTTAAATTTTCTTTTCTAACACTGTAAGGTTATGTCTTCACCAGTTTCTCAGATTTTAAAAAAAGAAACAGGGAGGTAAAACAAATCCCAAAACATTTTTTTTCCTTCTTGTAAAGGTTACAAACATAAATCATATTTGAGAACAATGCATGGACCTTATTTTTTATCTTCAGAATGCTGGGCCTCTGGCATCTTGGAAAGTCTCTATTTTAGAAGGGAAGGAGACTGATACAGTGAGAACATCACACCCTGGGGATCAGGTAACTTGGCTGTGCTACTGGGCACCTGGGACTTCTTGGTCAGAACAAGTCTCCACTGTGAGCTCTTTTTTTTAATCCATGAAATGTGGGGATCCTGGAGCTATTGAAGCTCTAATGTTTTATGATTCTAGTGATGGTCTTCTGTCTGTGTGACAGGCATTTTCCAGACTTTGTTGATCTATTTCGAGCTTATGAGGAATAGTATATACCACCCTTCATTATGTCACTTCATCAGTGCTTTATAAACTGTAGTGTGTTTGTGCTGGGAGGAACTTAAGAGAACATGTGGATCACCCCTTTACTCATTTTACACATGAGAAAGATGATACCCCAGGTGATTTTTCTCTGAGGTTAGGACATGACTGGGGCTCTTTTCTCCTTGCGATTTGCCTTTCCCTTCAGCACGTTTGGTAAACATTGCATTACCCCCCTTGAGGGTGTTACTCTTTCAGTTCTGTATGCCTTTCCTTTCCCCTGGGATACTGGAGTGTTCATTTGTATTTCTGGGCAAAAGTACTCCTAACTGTGGCCCCTAATTATTTTATTATGTATCTTTTCTAGAAAGAGAATTTGATTATACAGTGTCAATATGTTTATATACTGTTCTCATAAATGAAGTTATAAAATATATGTAAGTTAAAAATGTGAAGAAAAGGGAAGTTTTGTGCACCATTAATGGGGATATAAATTATTATTGGCATTATGGAAAATAGTATGGAAGCTGCTGAAACAATTAAAAATAGCTGCGTGTGGTAGCTCACTCCTGTAATCCTAGCACTTTGGAAGGCCAAGGTGGGAGGACTGCTTGTGGCCAAAAGTTCGAGATCAGCCTGGACAACATAGTGGGATCCCATCTCTACAAAAAATTAAAATTTTAGCTGGGTGTGATGGTGCACGCCTGTAGTTCCAGTTACTTGGGAGGCTAAGATGGGTGGACTGCTTGAGCTCAGGAGTTCGAGGCTGCAGTGAGCTGTTATGGCACCACTACATTCCAGCCTGGGCAACAGAGCGAAACCTAGTCCAAAAAAACAATAAAAGTGT
Organism: Macaca thibetana thibetana; assembly: GCF_024542745.1. Taxonomy (NCBI): domain Eukaryota; kingdom Metazoa; phylum Chordata; class Mammalia; order Primates; family Cercopithecidae; genus Macaca; species Macaca thibetana. The sequence continues at coordinate 133,373,316 of NC_065580.1, read as the reverse complement.
GTATATAAATACACACACACACACCCCCCCGCCAATAAAGCTAGAGAGAAAAATATTGTATGTAAGGATGGTATTTTTTTTTCCTCAACCACAGTAGATCAGTTTATACCTTCCCTGGATCCAGTGTGAACTTGTTTTGAGGACCACTGATCCAGAAAGTGGTGGAGTTAAGTCTATACCACCAGCTTTAGAATCTCCTATGGCACTTATTAAAAATATGAATTTTGGAATCTCAACCCAGATTCACTGAATGAGAATGTCTCCTGGTGGAACCTGGGAGTCTACGTTGTCTTCATTTTTATTTTTTTACAAATAGATGTGGCGTCTGTTGCCCAGGCTGGTTTTGAACTTCTCAGCTCACAGCCCTCCCACCTCTACCTTCTGAGTATCTGGGACCACAGTCACAATGTCCAATGAAGTCTCCATTTTAAACCAGAGGCAAGTCTCCAGGTGCCTCTGAGGTCCAGCCAGTTTGGGGAACCAGCATTTTAGACAGGCAGGGAAGTGTCATTCATGGGTTCATGAGCATGGGACTTCTTACACTGTCAGTGTTGTCAGAAATTGCTCACTGTTAAATGGACAGGGATTCAGTTAGCACTTTGGAAAATCAGATGGGCAGTTTTCACGTGAGTTACATATGAGGGACTATAACCTGCATAATCATACATGGAATTTCTCAGAACTCCTTGGCATTCTCTATGTGGTTTTTTGATTTGTAAATCCAAGTATTTGCTATTGTGCCTCAGTCTTTTTTTTCCTCATTAGAAATCTAAGCTCTCCCCGCCCCCTCCTGGCACTGTTCCTTGAAGGGCTGTGTTTTTATTTCTGAGTTTTTCCCATTTGTGTGTGTTCTTTAGTCTGGAGTATGCTCAACTCCCTCACCTTTTTACCTGGGCAGTTCCTACTATCCAAGAAATGTCCTATAAATGACACTTCTTGCATTCTTCTTAAAATTTAAAGATAATGAAGAACTAGCTGATAATCAGCATTTACCAAAATAGATTTAAGGGTTTTTATTTGTAGTAATTCATGTATCAGTAACCTTATGTATGTAAGGATAGATCAGTATCCTGGTTATTAAGCATATACTCTCTGAAACATTCGAATCAAACCTGTGTAAGTCAGATAAATATGTAACAGGAAATTTGTTTCTGATTATTCACTCCAGGTCAATGTATTCCCAGCTGCCTTGTGGGTATCAGGGTTATCTGTTCCAGGATCAGCTTTAGGAAAGCCCCTACTCAAATCTCCATGTAGCAAGAGTGCAGGCTATTTGAGAACATGTGATAATTAAGGTTAAACAAGAAAACCAGGGCTGAATGACTAGAAGTCAGGACAGCAGGGAAAGCGAGGGAAGTGGTTGAGCTGGTAGAAGTGGGTAATACCAATGATTATTTCTGGGATCAGCAGATACATCCCTGGTGTACAAATCCTAAGCAGTCCTTCTTTTTGGTGTCTTTTCCTGCCCTTGGTATGATAAGCCCCTCCTAACATCTGGCACACTGCTGGGGTGACATTGTGACGTTACCTCTGCCCACAGTACTTATTCTGGTTTGATGTTTTTAAGAAATGTTCACTTTCCACAAGCCATAGTTTATTGGCTTTCAGAAGTGTCTCTGGCAGTGAGTGTGCCAAAGGTCAAGAATTCTGGCAGAGTTTGATTTATCTCTGCTCCCTCCATAGCAGCTAGCCTTGGGGGCATAGAAGCTCTTGGCAAGTACTATGAGTCAGAAGGCCACATGTGACTAGGTCCCTGCCCACCTCTCCAGGGTCAAATAGATCTTGCCTTTTCCCCCAGCTGGTCCCTGCACTGTTCCTGAAGAGGGCTGAGTTTTTCTTTCTGAGCCCTCCCATTTATTTACATTCCTTCTATCTGGAGTACTTTGCCCCCTAACCTTTTTACCTGGCTAATTCTTACATATCTTTTAGATAATTCTACATAAATAACCCTTCTTTCACTCTTCCTAAGCTAGGATAGGTATTCCTGCTGTATGCTTCTATGGTCCCCTCATTTCCCCTAGAATAACTTATTACAGTTTTTCATTCATACTTACTGTTATCCCCCTACTGTTATCCCCCTGGACTGTCTGTTCTGCTAGGATAAGGATTCTTGCTCACCATTTCCTCATTGCTAGGCATAAGGCATGGGACATAGCAGGTTATCAGTAAACATTTTTTGACTGAATAAAGTAAGTGCATAATAAAACAATATGTTAATTAATGGGGTGATTGGCAGGGATCTAGTTGCCAATTTCAGCATTGGTAATTAACATGGCTAGATTTATCTGCTAGCTTCTATGAGAAAGAGTGATGAAACATAAACAGAAAGGAGATGGAAGCTGATACGATTAAAAACCTTTTATGTGCCTGCTGATGGACCTAAAATGGGGCAAACCTTTCTGCAAATAAAGCTCTACCTTGATGGTCTTATTTATATACCATATATACCTATATATACCTATATATAAAATATGTATACCTATATATGGTATATAAATGAATATAAATATAAGGTATATATAGGTATATATATGTGGTGTATATACATATATTTACTTATGTATGTATAATAAAAGACATTACTTTCCATTGAAGTGTTTACCACATTATGTACTATCTTAAAACAAAACTTCCCACAGGTGTCAGTACAAACATGCATTTGTTCATTCATTCATTCATTCATTCATTCAACAGTTTTGTTGATTGTTTCATATATGTCAGGCACTGTTCTAGGTGCTCAAGATACAACAGTGAACAAAACAGACAACAATCTCTCTGACTCGAACATGCATTTTAGTGGAAGAGAATGTCAATAAAGAAACGTCTAATATCTAGAGTATTAGAAACTGGTAAGTGCTATGAAGGAGGAAAGGGGGCCAGGAAATGATGTGATGTGATGTGATGTGTGCTGTTGTGGTGGTGGGGCATGCAATTTTAAATTCAGTGGCCAGGAAGGGAGTCACTGAGAAGGCAACTTTTTGAAGAATTACCTAAAAGGGGGTGAGGAAGTAAGCCAGGTGGGTATTTGGGAGAAGTGAGGTAGGACATTGTGCCTAGCTCTTTGGAATGTGCTCCTCGTCCCTCATGTTTCTTATGTTGGCCAGACCAGCAGGTTGGCCTTTCAGTGGCCTGTGTGATCAGAATCTGCAATGTTTCCTGTCTTTGGATAGTTTCCCTAACTAAATCTTAGCCCGAAGATGTATGTTAAGGGCAGCTCTTATGTTTCTTCTTGCGAACTTAGTTTTATGGAAAAGGCCCTATGGAAAGAGCCTTTCTTTTCCTTTCCATGGTTCAGAATTTGTGTTTTGTCATTTTCTAAGCTCTAGTTTGTAGTGGAACCACCTCTCGCAGATCTTGTTATTCCTTCAGGGCACAGTGTATTTCCCATTTAAGTAGTTTATACAGTCTTATCACAGTGTCCCCTGCATGGGGACCTGATAACTTACTCTGATTGATAACAGAAGGGCTTTTCTGTCTACTTCTGTCTCCTTGATGGCTTCCTTATCTGTTGTCCTATAACACTGACTGTGAACTCATTTCATTACGTAATGAAATGTTATCTTCTGTAATTGCTTATTTGTGCAACAGTCTTGTCTCTCCAACTGGAGAGGAACTTTAGGTTCTTTCTGAACCTTTGAGTACTGGCTCATAGTGCACATGCTATAACCATCATTGATTGCTGTTGGTTAAAGCACCTGACTTTTTGGGATAAGTAAACCAACCTCTTGCTTTTCAGTGTTTTGTTTTTCTGGATTACCCATCTATGTTTTGGGTTTAATGCTCCTTAGGACTTGACCTTAGTATGCTGCTGGAGGGCCCAAGGTAACAGTATAGTTAGTAAGGGATGAATTCTTTGTGAATTCTTAAATCTTCCATTGCAAGGATCTTTGTAGAGAATATTCGTCTTGTTCATATTGATAGTTCTTCAGAGAATTGTGTGTTGACTGTTCATGGCAGAAACACCATAAGTTAATTGCTGTTTCAGATTTCATTGACATTTTCCCCCTCGTTTGGAGGTCATTTCCTCAAAAATTTAGTTGTCCACATGACAGTTTGTGTATGCTTAATAACAGAGAATGACAAACCCAATTCAGCTGTTGTTGCTGGACTGGGTGGTTTTTAGCTCCTCCCACAATGGGCAAGAATCAGATCTGTGTCTCAGCAGAATTATAAATGCCTGCATTTCATGGTCTTCCTGAAGGAACTGCTTTACTTGGAATACTGTAGTTCAGACTGCTGATGTACCATGCACTCCTTTCTCTTTGATGATCTGCTCTGAAGTGCACCAAGTGGAGATAACTCTTGAATAAATGCTGGCATTTGTCACATGTGGTCACTTTTTGGGGACTGTGCATGTGCCTGTGGGGGCCATCTAGAAGCCACCGATGCCCACTAATATAATAAAACTCACTGGGTTTGCTTCTCTATAATGATGTTGAATTGCTTTGCTGGAAATCCTTACCATCTTGGTTTCTCTCCTCTGTTTCCTCTATGTACCAAATAAAAGTCCTTGCATACAAATGTTATCATCTTTGGGGAAAAAAAGTCCTTGTAGTTGTTAATAGTTATAGAAAATACAACCTGATGACTTGGAGTCAAAAATACCTGCCTTCCTATGCAGTCAGTACCAGCTATAAGCTAACTAAACTCAACTGTTCCCACCTGTTCGTGGGGAGGCCTCTAACAGTGGCACATGCTTTTCTCTTTGGGACTTGTTAACATTTTTCAGAATTTCATTTTCTAGGCCAGGCATGGTGGTTTCTGCCTGTAATCCCAGCACTTTGGGAGGCCAAGGCAGGAGGATTGCTTGATTCTATGAGTTTCAGACCAGCCTGGGCAACATGACAAGACACTGTCTCTACAAAAGAAACAAACAAATTAGCCAGGCGTGGTTCCAGGCACCTGTGGTTCCAGCTACTCAGGAGACTGAGGTGGGAGAATCATTTGAGCCTGTGTGGTTGAGGCTGCAGTGATCATTGTTTGCATCACATCACTCCAGCCTGGGTGACAGAGTGAGACAATGTCTCAAAGAAACATTTTTTTCATTTTCCATCGAGACCATACTAAACAATCTGTATTTCCAGAACCAACCTTTATTTCCCTAAGAAAATGTAGACTGTGATGTCCCCGGTGAGCAATAAGTTAATATTGGCTGATAGTATTTGAGTAGCAGTGACAGACAGGAGGAAGACAGGAGGGAAGAGATGGGAGTGTTGCTGGGGGAGTGGGTGTGAAGCCATAACACACACATGTGGTCACATGTAGTTTACTCCAATGGCATTTTCACAAAGCACAGTAGTATTGCAGGTATCCCCCGGTGGGCACACACAGCTTTCAGTCCTCACTGTGTGAAACTTCTCATACCTTTGATGTTGAATTTAAGTTCATTAGTGGCTCCTATAGCATGTCAGAGGTTTACCTCACTTGGTTTCTGACTCAACTCTGAAATGCTGAGTTTAGGGTGGATTTGAAGTGTCACCTTTGTCTCTACTTTCTAAGAGTCAGTAAAGAGCTGCCATGATAGTTAATCCTGTAGTGCCTCCGATGAAGACTTAAATATACTTACTAGCCCAGACTTTGCTTTATTGTTCTCCTGATCTATTAGTTTTATTCCTGTTGACAGCCAAAATGTGGGATCATGAACCCCACAGTTACATGGATGGTGACTGACCTGAGTTGTTGTCGAGAATTGTGCAGATTTTTGTTATCACATTTCTTGTCTTGATTTGTAGCATCTCTGGATTTTACTTCTTTACCAGAATAGGGGTTCTCAAAGTGTGATCTTCGAAGCAGCAATGTCATCATCATCTGGGAGCTTGTTCACAATGCAGATTTCCAAGGCTCTACCATGACTTCCTGAATCAGAAACCTTGGAGGAGGAAGCTAGCAATCTGTATCTTAACAAGCCCTCCTGTGATTATACCCAAGTTTAAGAATCACTACACAGACAGACGTTGCTTTCCTTTTAGTCTCTTGAGCTTGTAACAGTTGATATTTTAACTTTTATATGAGAGAGGACAGTTATATCTTCCTTTAAACTCTTATTCGGTGCAGTTGATTGTCAGATGCAGAGTGCTGATGTGAGGATGGACTGTGAATATGATCCACTGTGGCAGTATTTATAGTCTCAGCCCAATGCCTTGTTGACTTAAGCAGCAGCCTTGATAACAGCAGATAAATCTGCAAAGATACTGTGAGGTTACATGGCAAGGCTTTCAGAATACACCAACATTACATTTGTGGCAAGTGCTTTGCTCAGTGTTGGCATTTTTGAAGTCACCCTTTACCTCTGCCCCCTGCCCAGAAATTTCCTTGTGAGAAATGTTTTCATGTTAGACAAACTGCCATGGGGGAGGATAGTCAGAAAGAGGAGACAAATAATATGCAGAGGCAGACTTTTTTTTTACATTTGTTGCTCAGAAGAAAAAAATTCCAATGAAGAACGAAAGAGGCTTCATACCCTGAATAAAGTAAATGTTCTGGGTAGGATGGTACAGGAATAGGATGTGACTGTAAAAAGGAACCAAATTGTGCAGACAAGAAAATATGAAGGAACAAAGAATAGGAAAAAGACACAGGGAAAATGCAAATTCTGATGGAATATTTTTGCAAATCTGTGTACAGAAGGAACCAAGCAACCCAGATCAGTTCTCCTGAGGCTGAGAGTTCTAAAAATTATGCAGTATCAAGGAACGCTTTCCTCCTGAGTCAAGCGTAGGAAGCAGAACCAACCTTTATTTCTCTATGAAAATGTATATTGTGATGCCCCCAGTGAGCAATAAGTTAATATTGGATGATAGTATTTAGACAGCAGTGACAGAAAGTTTTCTTTCTCCTGACTGAATCTCACACCAAGGTCCTTTTTTATTTTTAATTGTTTAGTTTTAGTATTTTTTTTTTTTTTGAGGCAGGGTCTTACTCTGTTGCCCAGGCTGGAGTGCAGTGGTGCATTCATAGTTCAACTACAGCCTCAAACTCCTAGGCTCACATGATTCCCCAACCTCAGCCTCCTGAGTATCTGGGACTATAGGCATGTGAACCACACCTGGCTAATTTTGTAACTTTTGGTAGAGACAGGGTCTTGCTATGTTGCCCAGGCTGGTCTCAAGCAGTCTTCCTACCTCCACGTCCCAGAGTGCTAGGATTACAGATGTGAGCCACCATGCCCAGCCAAGGTCTTTTTTTTTTTTTTTTAAACCAGCGTCACAACCACAGAAGACAGACGAGAGAAAGACATGAAGACAAAACTCCAATTTTTTTTTTACTTAGTGTATCTAGGTAAAAGTTTAGTAGGAGAGAATGTAGAAATGACATATGATAATAGCTTATGTTTGTTGAGTGCTTCAATGTATTAGATATTATCCTAAGGGCGTTATACTTGTTGAACCATCTACTTCTTACAGAGTCTGATGAGCTGTACTCTTTTTGTTTGTGTATTTGTTTTTGGTGACTTTTTTGAGACAGAGTCTCACTCCACTGCCCAGGCTGGAGTGCAGTGGTGCCATCATGGCTTACTGTAGCCTTGACTTCCCAGGTTCAGGTGATTTTCCTACATCTCAGCTTCCCAACTTGCTGGGACTGCAGGTGTGCACTACCATGCCTGGCTAATTTTTTTGATGAGCTAGACTCTGTTACCCTCATTTGCTAATTGATGAAATTGAGGCAGAGAGAGAGAAAGTAAGCAATCTGGCCAAGGCTGCACAGCTAGCTAATGGGATTTAATCCCTAGCATTTTTGTTCCAGAGCCTTGCCTTTAGCCATCACACTCTACTGTTCTCCTCCACAGTCCCCTTCTTTCTTGTGATTCCAAGTTAAAGAACTGTCATGGATTAGCTTTTTCCAGGAGTGAAGGTACTTGTCAGACTCTTCATCAGATTTGGTCGTGGGAAAAAGAGGTTGTTGCTCTTCTTTAGAGACCCGTTCTTTCTGTATTTAAATGCTGAGTGTAAATTCTTTTTTATCTGGAAATTTTAAACATGTGTAGCAAGTGTGGCCAGCTTGCTCTTTTAATGTTTAGTTTCCTGGACCTCATGTTGCCTCCCTAAAACTTAAATGGGGTTGTGGTCGCACAATAGTATCATGGAATTGAAATGAATCTTAAACCTAATGAGTTTGAATAAGATGAGCACAATCTAATTTTGTTTCCAGTCGTTTTTCCTCCTTTAAACAAAGAATATCATGCCAAATTGGAAACATTGGATTGTGTCACTGTGGATATTTATTTTTTACTACATGTCACCAAGATCGAGATTTGTTGGGTGTATTAGTTACGTATGGGGTAAAATTCTGATTTGTTAGGTGTATTAGTTATGTATGGGGTACAAAATTACTGCAAAACTTACCATCGTGAAAACAGGAAACTATCTTAGTTTCTGTGGGTCAGGAATTTGTGAGTGACTTATCTGGGTAGTTCTTGCTTGACTTCTCTTTTGAGATTCCAGGAGTAAAAGTGCTTGTCAGACTCTTCATCAGATCTGGTCCCGGGAAAAGAGGTCTTCTTCCTTAGAGACTTGTTCTTTTTGCATTTAAATTCTTAGTGTAAATTTTTTTTTAGCTGGAAATTTTAAACATGTGTACCAAGTGTGGCCAGCTTGCTCTTTTAATGTTTAGTTTCCTGCACCTGCAGTTGAAATGTTGTCTGGGGCCGTTGTCATCTGAATGTTTGACCGGAGCTGGAGAGTCTACTCCTAAGATGGCTCATTCACATGGCTTTTGGCAGGAGGCCTTGGTTTCTCACCACATGACCTCTTAACATGACAGCTGGTTTTACCAGAGTGACTGATTCAAGAGAGAGGAAAAATGACCTAATCTTGCAAGTCAGACACTGTCACTTCTGCCACATTCTGTTAGTCAGAAGCAGGTCGTTAAGGACAGCCTGCACTCAAGGGAAGAATTAGGCCCAAGCTTTTTTTTTTTTTTTTTTTTTTTTTTTGAAATGGAGCCTCACTCTGTTTCCCAGGCTGGAGTGCAGTGGCGCCATCTCCCAGGTTCAAGCAGTTCTCCTACCTCAGCCTCTGGATCCTGAGTAGCTGGGACTACAGGTGTGCACTACCATGCCCGGCTAATTTTTGTATTTTTAGTAGAGAAGGGGTCTTACCATGTTGTCCAGACTCATCTTGAGCTCCTAACCTCAGGTAATCTGCCCTCATCTGCCTCCCAAAGTGGGGATTACAGGTGTGAGCCACCGCACCCGGCCAAGGCACCACTTTTGGTGGAGCGTTAAATTGTGGATGTATTTTAACTACCATAGTAGGCCTGACTCCACACCTACTAAATCAAAGTCTCTGGATCTAGTAATTTTCGTTTTTAAGATTCTCCCAAATGATTTTTACACACTCTTAAAATAGAGGACAACTGGGTATCTGGAAGTAAATGAACGCTATCATGGCACTATACTAGTTTATTTAAAAAGCCAGATGTTTTTTACATGTTTAGTATTCTAAATATTTAAGGTTTTTGGATGAGGTCACTTGGAACTAAAAAAAAATTTTTTTAAAGGTTTGCACTTAGGCACTAAATCATGTGCTCACTAGGTAATATAGTAAACTCTGCTCAGACTACATTTTATCTGGATAGGCCCTTAGCTTTTTTTCTGTTGCTCATTCAGGCAGATGAGCCCCACTCTAATGTAGCCTGTGTATCTGACCAGCTGCTCTCAGTGTATATAGGCCAAGCAGGAACTGTAGCTCCTGATTAGAAAGAATGAAGTATATGTCTGGGCAGGGCAAGGCAAAAGGGATTCTGAGGTTTTTCTCAAGATCCAGGGTGAGCCAAGCACCATCTGATGATGGTCTTTGGCTTGTTGGCTCCTACAGCTGCATACTTTGTTAGGAGACATGAGGAGTATAGAACCAGGAGTTTGCAAAAAGCAATCAGTTGCCTTCTGGAGCCCGTGTAACCTGGACGTCACACCCTTTTTATGTTAAATGACAGATTTCTGGCTCTGTGTGATATCATACCTATCTTATCTTAGTGTACCTCAGCTAACCTCCTGAGGCTTTTGGTGGGGAATCAGGCCTCCTTCTCCATCATAGACATAATTTTTCTTACCTTCCCATTCACATTAACTCTTAGCCATCTGAATCCGTGCCTACAAGGAATGCAATTGGTTACTTAAGAATGGAGGAAACATGTCATGGAAATATATATTTCTCTTCAAATGTTTGTACCACTCACCTACCCAATTCCCTTCCCACCCCCGTCAAAAGAAGGCAAATACCCATGCTTAGAACCTGGGGGCTTACATTTTACCTGAAATTCCACAACTAATAGAAGCACACATTTAGGGGATAAAACTCCGGAGAGGGAGTAACACAATCCTGGCTGCCATCTCAGAACAAGAGAGCATTGTACCCAGAGTCCGTGATCACATACCGGAATGACTGTGTGATGGAGCTGATGTGCCCCAGTAGGTACAACAGATTGTTCTGCTTGTAACCAATCAATACTACAATTAACAAATATTTATTGAACACCCCGGAAGCACCCTGGTTTACACTGTCCTCATCAGCTATTTGTTAGAATAACATGAAACCTCCTGATCCCTCTGTCTGCCTTCAGGCTTGCCTCTGCCCCAATAAAACCAATTCTCTACATCAAAACCAGAGTGAATTTTCCTAAAATATACACATTTGACCAGGTCATTTGCCTTAAAATGTTCTGGTTGATGTTCAGCATCCAGAAAAAGCCCACACTCCCCAGCACGACCTAAGAATCTGACCATGTGACTCTCCTTCCCTCTTACAGCTTCTCCACACATGTTCCAGCGTCCAGGCACTCTCCACTCATGCCTCCCACCATGCCCGCCTCTCTTGTCCTTCCCACCTTTTTGTGCCACATAACAGCGGCTGAGAGTGCTGGCCTCAGAGCTTGTAAGGCTTTGATTCAAAACCCAACTCTATGACTTAATAATTGTAGAGTCTTGGGCAAATTACTGGATGTTTCTGAGCCTCAGATTCTTCGTATACAAAAATGAACCATGAGCCTCACAGGATTCTCATAAGGATTAACTGCAATCATATTTAAAATGTTTAGCACAGTGCCTGGCCCATAATTAAGACTGAGTAAATATTGCTGTTGCTGTATTGATGTATGGAAAGCCCTTGGCACATAGTAGTTGTTTAAAAAAAAAAAAAAGGGATCCTTGTCTCCCGGAGCCTCAGTTTGTTTTGATCATTGGAACTTCTCAGTCTGACACTCAGAGTTTGTTATAGGAGTGGGGATGGCATTGGTGTGGGTAGAGAACTAGGGTTTTGAGGGAAAGAGAGAGAAAGTTGATAAGAGGAGCATAGATGTAAAAACCATTATATGTTTCCATGTGCTCTTTCTCCTGTTTGAATATGACTAAAAGCGTCATTCGTTTTGGGGCAGGGAAAAATGGTGGACTAGGATTCAGAAGAAACTGACATTCTGACGTTGAGTAAGTCACTACTTTGAGCCTTTATTAGTTCGTCTGTAAAATTGGTTCATCAGATATTGTTTTTGAGAGCTTTTTAAAGACTAGAAAACATAATGTGAAATAAAATGACAATATTATACCCCAATTCTACATTTACAATATATTCAAAAATTTTTTGAAAGCAACATTTTTGTGTTTATACACAACAGATACTGAAGCATACAGCCCCTAGAAATGGAGGTTGTCAGGAGGATAAAGAAGATCATGAATGCTGCCAGTGTCTGTAATCTTTGCCCTCATTCCTTGTGTGTCTCTCATTTGAGAAGATCTCACCTTTCCTGGCGGTTCTCTGGCCAGAGTGTTTTTACTCTGCACCACTCTACATGCCATTGACTGGGTTACCTTCATAAAAGAGGAATCTGAAGGGCCTTGTGGGAAGGGTACTGCTGGTGGACACATGGAATCAGGAAGCATAGTTTGAAATCTAGCACAGATTAAAACTTGACCTAACACTCAAAAGGTTTTCTTCTCTGTGATCTAGGGCTCTCTGTGGTCACCATATCGTCACTCTGAGGTTTAAGATGAACGTGTAGGTTACCTAGCAAAGGTCTGGCATGTGTCCTACTTGGACACCTGAAATATTTCCCCAGTGTACCCTGAATATCTGAATCCAAAATTTTCAGTCAAGAAGGAACCCTCTGTGGACTAGATCCAAGCCTCCCTTTCTGATCTTATTTTTATTCATTACCTTCATGCTCCCCCTCCTGTCCATAATAATTATCCTCCAGACTCAAGGCCCTTCAAGTGATTTTTAATTTATTACACCTTAGCTTTTCCTTTCTTCTGTATAGACTTTGCTGTACCTGCAATAAGTGATACCTTTCCCAGGCCCATGGGACTTGAAAGTCCTGTTTCCATCAAGCTTTTCTGCAAATCACCCCGCCTCACCAGGTGGGAGCCATCGTTCATTCCCTGTTCCTCCAATGCATGTTGTTTTACTTCTATTATAGCTCTTATCACAGTCTGCCTTGTAGCATAGTCATTTCTGTGTGTTTTCCCTCTGGATTTGGAGCCCCTGGAGGGCAAAGACTGTGTTTTATTTTATGCTGTATTTCCCCACCCCCACAGTGCCTGGTGCAGTAGGGGTTTAGTAAATACTGCTTGAATCAATGCGTGAATGAAATTGCCTCTCCTAGTTCTGTTTGCAAGGCTGTAATGCAGACCAGGTGAATGTAGAATTTTGGCTTACTGGATTTAGTTTAGCATAGGAAGGGAGTTTTCCAAGAAGCAATAGTGGTTTTGAAAACAGAAATTGCCTTTAATCTTGTGGAAAACACATGCCAGCCCTCTCTATAATAGTCTCAGTTACAGGAGAGCATCGTGTTACTGTAAAAACACAAATAAATAAACCCATGACAATACTGTGTTTGGGAGATAAAACCACATAAAAGCCATCTTTCCCCAACTCTCCAGCATCGTAATTAGGGTATTTCTGGGAGGGGAAAAGAAAGACACCAGAAAAAAACAAGTGATACTATGTTTAAGAACACTTCTTGCTATTGGCATGGGAATAGGGAATTACATTTTCCATACAGCACAAATTCAAGGGTTCCTCCCAGCTCCCGCCAGGCTTGATGCTATATAGATTACACTGCATGATAAATTTGGGCCCTAGAGGTGCCAAAGATGGTGGCAGTACCTGGAGGGCAGAAAATGTCACCCAGAAGGTGATGCTGTGAAATTTATTGCTCTGCCACACTTTACCTAAACATGTCCTATTATTCTGAATACTCGGTCTTCATTGGCTCAGGGATGCCCTTGGTGTGTCCGTTACTGTGGGCTACAACTTTCAACTGGATTTTGTTTATTGCTCATTTGAGTCTCTATCTGGATTTTTTTTCTTTTAACTTGAGGGCTCCAGATTTAGGTTCTTTTGAGGTAAGAGCAGGAATGACTTTGAAATATTGCCTACTTCCGTCAGTATTAGTTAACAAGCACTGAGGGCTGAATGACACTGAACAGAACCCAGCCATTTCTTAGCACCTCTGTTGCCACTACCCTGGTCTGAGCTGCCATCACGTTTCACCTGGACTGCTTCAGTAGCCTCCCACCTGACCTCTCTGCTCCAACTTCGCCTCCCTGCAGAGTGTTCTTCACTTAGCAGCCAGAGTGGCCCTTTTAAAATGTACTTTAGATCATATCACTCCTCAGTTCAAAATCCTCCAGAGTGCCTCCCATTTTACTAAGAATGCAATTCAAAGACCTCACTTACCATGGCCTACAAGACACTGCACGGTCTGGTGCCTGCTATCTCTTACCTCATCTCCTACTATCCCCTTAGATTAATCCTCTCTGACCCTTCAGCTTACTTGCTCTTCTTGAAGATGGCCAAGCATTTCCCAACTCAGAGTCTTTGCATTATTGTTCTCTTAACCTGGAACATTTGGTCCCCAGATATAAATGTGGTTCATACTCTTACTTATTTCAGGCCCCTAAGTGTCACTTTGTTGGGGAGGTCCTATCCACCTGTGCTTCCATTGCTTGAGCAATGCCTGGAATATGGCAAGCACTTAGGAAGTCTTTGTTGGAATTGTGAATAAGCATTGCCAAGAGATTCTAGCACATCTGGAAAAAGAGCGTGTGGTTTAGAAGGACAGTGGCTCTGGAGTCAGAGCGGTTGGGCACTGCTGGGTTTGCCTGTCCCCCATTAGATAGATGGCTGATGTTGGGAAAATTATTTAACCTCTCTAAGCCTAGGTTTCTCTACTAGTTAAATGAGATTATGTCTATCTCTCATAATCATTGTGAAGAGTAAGTCAGACAATGACTGCAAAGTGCTTGGCATTGAATCTTGTACTCATATTGGGAGTCTTCCTAAATATTAGTTCTCACAAATCCTACTTCCTGCTTTTGAAATCGTGTTATATGGAAGAAGGGGAGTGTCTGAAAATAGTTTGAATCTTGTGTGTAATTCTCAAGTACCAGCAAGTAGTTGTGATTAAAGCACCTAGCCCTGTGTTTCGCATGTGGCAAGCCTTAATAAATACCCAAGCCTTCCTGCTTTTAATCATCAGACAGACTATGGGTGTGAACTAGGGTAGCTCTGTGGGCACATAGGGATTTTGGTAAACAGAAAAAGGGAGAAGTCTGTAGCTGAGGTAGGGGTGGTTCACAATCTTGCTTGTGATTCAACAGGGACTGCATTTATGAAAATGGCAAGTGAGACCAGGGCAATTGGAACTTAGGGCCTTGCCAGCAAGTGTGGTATTTCAGTTTACATCCTCAGAGTAAGTACAATTTCACCATTATTCCATTGAGGCTCTCCTTGCCAAGAAAAACCCATTGTAAATTTCTGGTTTAAAGGTTCTGCAGTTTTAGGGAGTTGTACTTTTTGTTGTTTTAACATTTTCTTGGCACCACACATTTTAAGCTGCACTGGCTTACCTTGTAAATAGTATACAAATTTTGTGAAAAGCTGAACCGGGTCATTTGTTTTCCTATGTTCTTTGTAGGAAATGGTGATGCTTCTGCCCCACTAGTTCCCCTGGGTTTCTGATCAGGCAGTTTGGAGTGAGACAATGAGACTGAGACAAAATGTAGATTGTCAGGAAGAGATTGGAGCTGTATTCACAAAAGCACTTTGTGGACATGGTAGAGCCAGGCAGGAGAGAAAAGTCTGTGGCTGACAGGGTGTCTGTGTGACGTGGACCCCATTGTGTGTATGGACCCCTCCTGCTGTACCAGTGGCCAGCTCCCAGCCAGGCCACCCGGGCGAGGGCCTCTGAAGCAGAGAGCCCTGCACAGTCTGGAGCCGCTCTAACCCAGTGTACTGAATAGGACTCCAAAGAATAGGAGCTGTGTTCCCTTTGTCACCTGCAGCCCTGCTTTCAGCCTGCACAGTGAATGTGCACTTGGGGGCTGAATTGGCACTTGGAAAAATCTGCAGCAACTTTGTGTGTGCACAGTGTGTGCCCAGTGGCATGGGTGAGTGGAGCGTGCATGCTGGAGATGTCTGGGGGCTGGGTGCTTGCAGAGGAGGGGCTGCCCTCTTTATGCTGCAGGGTTTGCCAAGAATGCTCCGCCCTTGACAGTGTTGTGGCCAACAGAAAAGCATTCATGGCATCTTAATGAAAGGCAGCAGTTCCTTTTTTCATTCTTTTCTTGAGCGACATCCCCGTTTAGAGATGGAGAGAGAAGCCAATTATTTTTCAGTTAAAATTTATTTTTTAAAATAGTGATGCCTCAGTTGTAAATTACCCTGGCTTTGCCCTGAAGACATTTACAGCTAGCCTTCTGACTTGGTTTTAAGTTGCTACCTTCGAGAATAATAAAACAGTAGCCCAAACTGTGATAAGGCATCAAAGACTTTCATATCCTTTCTGTGTAGTTGATATGCCTTGCCCCATAGCTAAAAAGTTGATATATTTTCTGAAAAGGAATGGGTCTATTTCCCTTTACCTTGTAGCTTGCACACAGTCTAACACTTCTTTTATTGAAATTGGGGGTTTTCTTCCTTGGACTTAATAAGGATTATATATAGATATATATATATTTATATATCCTTAAGAGGGAGTTTCATAAGTTCAAAAGTTGTCAGGTTGAAAGGATTGAGGTATTGGAAACAACAATCTAAAAGTTATCTTTGGAATGATAGATCTTTGAAAGACACAAGATCCGGACAAGTAGTTTTTAGTACATTGGAGGAAATGCTCTGTTGTTTTGCATCTTCTCCAGGCCTCTTTATGACTACTTTTTTTTGAGACGGAATCTCACTCTGTCGCCAGGCTGGAGTGCAGTGGCGTGATCTCAGCTCACTGCCACCTTTGCCTCCCGGGTTCAAGTGATTCTCCTGCCTCAGCCTCCCAAGTAGCTGAGACTACAGGCACATGCCACCACGCCCAGCTAATTTTTGTATTTTTAGTAGAGACGGGGTTTCACCATGTTGGCCAGGCTGGTCTCAATCTCTTGACCTTGTGATCTGCCTGCCTTGGCCTCCCAAAGTGCTGGGATTACAGGCATGACTACTTTTTTAAATGCTTCAATGAAACTTAACATAATGCCCTACACATTTCAGCTGTGCATGTGTTCTACCTATTAATGGTGAGATACAACAGAGCCATCTTTGACTACTTCATGCTGTTTACTCTAAGAGGCCTGTATCATTAGATGACTTCCTGTTGGAAGCAGTAATTTGTGTTTGGACTTGGGTGACTGTCAGTATGAATCTAGCCAAGAAAGGTCATGTCATCTGCTACATGGTTTGCTAGAGGGAATACAGGCCAAGCCTTTGCCTCTGAAATCAAAGCACTGTAGTAGGTGTAATAGAAATGATGTCTAGGTTTGTGTACGCAGGGCCTGAGTTTCTGAGTAAAGCTGTTAACTACTGGGGGCAAGCTTTCCCCGTGGGAGACAGGCTTCTTGGATTTAAACCTTTCTGACATCTCAAAGCTTTATTTCCTGATGATTTCTAAAAGGGAGGGAGCCAGCCCCTTGAAATTAAAATATCGACTTACATTCTGTTCTCCCCAGACGGAAGAATATTAGCAAATTGAATCAGTTGGGGTTAGTACTTTCTTTTATGTGTTAAACTCAGTTATTCTGGCTAAGATCAGATTTTTGTCTAGGACGGGGCGGAATCCTGTTGGTTGAGGGCTGGAAACGAACATTGGCTTCACACAGGTTGCTTCTCCAAACTGTAGGTATACTCTTAGGCCCCGCACGTGGCATTCATAGTTGCTGTCTGCTGCGCCTTCTTGCTCCATCCTGTCTAGTCTCGGAAGTTTCATGGTACTAACATCTTGGATCCTTACAAAGGACTGACTTTTGACCCAGTTGACTGATAACTATAGAGTACTTCACAATTTACCAAGAGCTTTCATTCATGTTTGCCCTTTACATCAAAATTACAAGATGGGTTTTATTATCCACATTCTTTTTGTAGATATGAAGGCCAGAGAGGTTATGAGTTAGCCAAAGTCTGTCCAGTAATTGACAGAGCCAAGATTCTAGGCTGGGACATCTGATTCCAGATCTACTGCTCTTCATGTTCCTTTATACTGCAGCTACCTACCTGCTCAAAGTACATCATTCACTCATTCGTTCAGCAAGTTCTTGGTGGCATGGGCTTTGAAGCCAGACAGCTGGGTCCCAGTATCTGCTCACTAGCTTTGTGACCTCTGTTACCTCTCGGAACCTCAGTTCTTTCATCAGCAAAATGAAGACAGTAATATTACCTATCTAGTAAGGCTGTTGTGGAGTCCTTTAAACAGTGCTCTGGACATAGCAAATACTCCATAAATGTTTGCCATTCTTCATCATGGGCTCACTCAGTGGTACAGGGACACCACACCAGTGACAACACTGCTGTTGAGGATCACTTGTTCTGATGCAAATATGAAAATGGAAAACTGACAATTGCATAGTAATGGGATTGCTAAGATATAAGCAGGATGCTGGGGAAACTTGAAGGAAGAACAGCTGTGTTTTCAATTGCCAAGAACCCAGCTCTCTAGCAGCTCACCCTTGTTGCCTCTACCCCCATTTGGTCACATTCCTGTCTTCCTTATTCTTTGCTGAAGGCAGTATTTAATGTGCAGGGATTTTTTTTTTTTGAGGTGCAGTCTCCCTCTATCCCCCAGGCTGGAGTGCAGTGGCTGGATCTCAGCTCACTGCAAGCTCCACCTCCCAAGTTTACGCCATTCTCCTGCCTCAGCCTCCTGAGTAGCTGGGACCACAGGCACCTGCCACCTCGCCCGGCTAGTTTTTTGTATATTTTGGTAGAGACGGGGTTTCACCGGGTTAGGCAGGATGGTCTCGATCTCCTGACCTTGTGATGTGCAGGGTTTTATGGGTACTTTGTGTATAACCTCTTTGAGGAAGGAAGAGAAGGAGAGTATGTCTGGCTAAGGGAACCTCAGTGGTCATTTGGGATTGTAAGACCTGTATTTAACAGTTGGAGGACTGTTCAAGACAAAATAAATTCCAGGGTTCTGATGTGCAGTGTTCTGTGTGAGCACCACAGGGTATCAGATGTGAGTGGCTTCCTGTGGGTTGCTGAGGGTGGGACTTTGTGGGGGAAGTAGGCCTTGGGTTGGACCTGAAAGAAATGAGGATTTGGATTATGAGTAGCAGAAGTATGGAGAGCTGGGCAGAGGTGGAGTTATGATATTTAAACCATGGCCTGCCTGGGTGGTGGGACAGTCCTGCCTGGGGATGTGGGTGGTCCAGGAGGCAGGTGCTGTCCCCTCCTGCATGAGAACCTGTCTCTGGACCCCAACAGGATACACACAGCTTATTCCCACCCTCTGCAAAGCTACCTAATAATATATTTGTGTTTATGGTAATGCTTTTTGCTGATTTGGTGGGAGATAAAACCTAGAGAGACCCACAGCATGGATGCTAGGTCTGAGTGGGTCTGTGAGCTGCAACCTAGCTGCAGCCCCTTTGTTTGTGAGCTGTTTGCCTGCATTTAAATGCCATTTACATAAGGAGCTGTCAGAGTTGAGTTGGCCCATGATTATTCCTTGATGTATGTTGAAAAAAGAGAAGAAAAGAAAACCCTGGCTAATGAGGAGCTGGGTTCCTTTTCTCCATTGATGACAGCTTCCTTTCTGATCTGATGGTCCGTCAGAAGCTAAGGTGGTATGTGACTGTGGGGTTATGTCCCTGCTGAAGCTGTCTTTCCCTCAGAGTTGTAATTGATGGGGAGACCTGTCACTTGTTATGCTGATGCTGTGCAGATTTTTGTGCAGCTGCCAGCCAAGAGAGTTTTAGGACAGCATCTGATTGGGTGCAGGTTGTGGCAAAAGCGATAATAAATAGAGAGCTGGTGAGGGTAGATTTTGATTGACCCGAGATTGTATATTATTAAACTGAGTCTGCATGTACATGTCAGTTTATGAAGAACCAGACCCATAATCCAACTTTAGGGCTGTGGCAGTTTGGGTTTATTAAATGTGCTTTATATCACTATTAATATTGAGGAGCAAAGAGGAATATCTGTAATCTTTTAATCTATGCAATAATGGTTTGGAGGGAGATTACCAGATACATTGGACCATTGTTTGTCTGTAATTGTATTCAGAACTCTCCGAAGCATTGATTTGTTTCTGGCATACTGATTTGGCTCAGCAGTCTCATAAAGCTCTTTTATAGTCCTCTTTGCTTTGTGTTTTCCAAAAATAATTGGAGAATAATAATAATGTGGCTGGCGATAAAGAAGAGAGAGTAAGGTTGAAAGCAAATTTCTAGCCGAGTGGATAGCCATAAACATCTTCTATGCTCATAAACACCTGGGTCTGTGACCTTTGTGTTTATAAGATATTTATCGCCTCATGGGCTCTCTGCTTGGGGGTTATCACTTCAGTGCCTTGTAAAATTTGATTGTGTTTAGTAAGTAGATTCTGAATTTTTGCTGAGTAGGGAAAAGTGCCCCTCTCCTCAGTTTTCCTTGGAACAACCAATCTGCCAACAGGGGCAGATCTCACCAAGGACAGAAGCAGAGAGCTTGAGTGTGTTTGAGTTTTGTGGAAATGGTACAGTGGGACCCAGTAAGGGTACCTTTTGTACTTGATTAAGTGGCTTGTGATGGAAATGACTTTTGAACGGAAGGGAATTGTGCAACACATCAAATAAACTCAAGCAGTGTCGATGGGTTTTTCTGTCCAGTAGAAATGGAATTTTTGATTCAAGTCAAGGAAGCTTTCTTGGGATTTGGATTTTTGCCACTTCCTCACCCTTTCTTCCCATTTCCAAAACAGGCCTGAGGAAATGAGCCAGAGAAATGGTCAAATTCAGTTTCACTGACTTTAATACAAAGGTAAGACTAAGTGCTGCAAAAGCACAGTTAGTTGTTTCCATCTTCAGCAGTCCTCTAAACATTTCTTCAGGAAGTTTTAGGCACTTTGTCAACCTCTATTGTCCTCCTGATGGTGTTGCTTAATTACTCTTGAAGGAAACAGTTGGATCCCTGTGAACTGATGACAGGTGTATGCTGAGCTGCCTGTGTAAACTACTGGCTGCCTGTTCATGTTGTGCACGGTGGATCAGAGGCGTATGGGGGAATGTGCCAAAACAGCAATCTTAAGGGAGTTTTTTAAAAAGTAAAAATTGTTTGCTGTTTCGCCTTGGTGCGATCATGGCTCACTTCCGCCTTGACCTGCTGAGCTCAAGTGATCTTCCTGTGTCAGCTTCCCAAATAGCTGGGACCATAGGCACATGCCACTGAGCCTGGCTAATTTTAGTGTTTTTTGCAGAGATGAGGTCTCACTATGTTGCCCAGGTTGGTCTGGAACTCCTGGGCTCAAGTGATTCTCTGTGCCTTCCAAAGCGTTGGGAATACAGGCCTGAGCCACTGGACCCAGCCCCCAGTGAGCTTTATTATAACTCAACTAGCTTTATTATAACTAAAGTATGAGCCAGTCTTCAGGTGTGTTGGACCTATATTTATCAAAGGAGACTGTTCTACCTAAGACTTAGTTTCTTGTCCTACGAGGTTAATTGCTGCTGCATTTTATGGAGTTTATGAGATGTGCTTCCCTCTGCCCTGCTTCAATCAGATGGTACTGCCTAGGAGTCATATACATACAGGATTGATAAAGAGCTGCTCCCACAGTGGCAGTACCTACGGTGGACTGTGTTGTGGGTAAAGGGAAGCTCCACCACACTGGCATGTGGGAACTGGACAAAAAGGCCACGAATCCCCCAACACCCACTCTCTGCCCAGCTTTGTGAAATATAAAATAATTATTGGTTCCAGGCTCCAGAGATGCATTCCACCCAGTTGGGGAAGGAGAGGTTTAGGTCAGTGGTTCTCTAAGTTGGTCCCCAGACAAAGAGCACCCTCATTCTCTGGGGATTTGTTAGAATTGCAGATTTTGGGGCATTGCCCAGACTGACAGAATTGGAAACCATGGATGGTGTTTTACAAACTCTGCAGGTGATTCCGATTTATGCTAAAGTTTGACAACTGCTGCTTTAGGTTCATCAGTTCCAGGGGGAGTAAATGAGTAAACAAGGCACATAGAATTAAGGGCTTCCTATAGAGCACAGAGAAGGAGAGAATAAGGTGCTTTATAGCAGGATGCTAAGCTGGACTGTCAATCATGTGGGAAAGGGATCAAAGACGGGAAGAGCAGGGATGATCAAGGCAGCATTTGCTGGCGAGAGAAGTTATTGAGCCAGGTTTTGAGGAGTGAATAGGAGACAGAGTAGCATGAATGAGCACAGATGTGATAGGGGAGCTTAGTTAAGTGTAGTGAAAACACACGCACACACACTCCAGACAAGAAAAAATAATGTAAAATCAAGTATAGAACTTAGGCAGATTCGTGAAGAAGAAAATATATTCCTCACAAGTTTGATTCCTGTGAGTTCATTTCTTTTATTACCTCTGGCAAGGGTGCAATTAATTGGGGCCAGGGCTCTGCACCTGGAGAGGCTTTATAAAGTGAGATTCTCAAGAGGAAGATTTTATTTGCCTAAGGCTACTACTTTAAAAGTGAGAAAGGCACTCATG
The DNA here is from genome assembly GCF_024542745.1 of Macaca thibetana thibetana. Classification (NCBI taxonomy): domain Eukaryota; kingdom Metazoa; phylum Chordata; class Mammalia; order Primates; family Cercopithecidae; genus Macaca; species Macaca thibetana. The sequence continues at coordinate 133,351,402 of NC_065580.1, read as the reverse complement.
AAAATTAGGGGTAACTATAAAAAGTGATAAGCTGCCCAACATAGATTCAGTGCCCAGTATGTATAAAGTGCTGTGTGTATACTGGAGAGAGGGAACTGGAATCCAACTTGGGGATGGGGGTGGATCCAGAGGTATAGAGAGACATGAGGAAATACACATTTAAGTCCAGTAAGGTTTTCATGCACCTGTAGTTCTGAGAGGTGAAGCCAGCTGGACTTCTGGGGCGAATGGGGACTTGGAGAACTTTTCTGTCAAGCTAGAGGATTGTAAATGTGCCAGTCAGCACTCTGCATCTAGCTAAAGGATTGTAAATGCACCAATCAGCACTCTGTAAAATGGACCAATCAGCACTCTAAAATGGACCAATCAGCAGGATGTGGGCGGGGACAAATAAGGGAATAAAAGCTGGCCACCCCAGCCAGCCGCGGCAACCCGGCCTGATCCCCTTTCACCCTTTGGAATTTTGTTCTTTTTCTCTTTACAATAAATCTTGCTGCTGCTCACTCTTTGGGTCTGCACCACCTTTAAGAGCTGCAGCACTCACTGTGAGGGTCTGTGGCTTCATTCCTGAAGTCAGCGAGACCAGGAACCCACCGGGAGAAACAAACAACTCTGGACGCGCCACCTTTAAGAGCTGTAAGGCTCACTGCGACGTCCCTGGCTTCATTCTTGAAGTCTGTGAGACCAAGAATCCACCAGAAGGAACCAACTCCAGACACAGTCCCAGCTACTCCAGAGGCTGAGGTGGGGGGATCGATTGAGCCCAGGAGGTTGAGGCTGCAGTGAGCTGTGATTGCACCACTGCACTCCAGCCTGGGCAATAGAGTGAGACAGGGTCTCAAGAAAAAACAAAAAGGTCTAGTAAGTTTTTGTTTTCCTTCAAAGGCAGAGGGGAGTCACTGAAGGTTATTGAGCAGTGAAGAAGCAAAATTAGAGTTGTAATCATGAATCTAATTAAAAAATCAGTGACTAGAGGGAAGTAGATAGGTTGGAAGGCTAATCTAGTTTTAATAGTATGAGGCAGATGAGAAGGGCTTGAACTAGTACAATTCTAGAAAAATGGTGGTGTAAGCAACAATAGAGTCATATTAGTTAAGGGTGAGAGGGAAGAAATATTTACAATTCACTGTGGACCAGCCACTATGCTGGTATCTATCATAGGTAGTTTAGTAAAATACTTACGCCTGTCATTGGTAGAGCTTAACCATCACAATTTTAGCGACACAGAGATTGATTTGTATAGAAGGTCCAAAGGGTATGTAGCTTGGAGACATATTCAAGATTTGACTCATGCTGAGTGTTGTGGCTCACACCTGTAGTGTGGCTCACTCACAGCTACCTGGTAGGTCAAGGTGGGAGGACTGCTTGAGCCCAGGGATTGGGACCAGCTTGGGCAACACAGCAAGATCTCATCTCCAAAAACAAAAGGTTTGATTCAAGCCTGCCTGCCTGCAAAGCATGTACCCTTTTTGCTCTAGATTCTAAACTTTGGCGAATGGAATGATAAATTTTGTTTATAATTGGACAGTTGTTGATCTTGGCAGAAGTGTTGACTGCTGGGAGGTGTTAAGAGAAATAAAAAAGCAGCATAAGATATGAAAGTTTGTTTGATGAAACTGTATCTCAAAGAGTTTAAAAGTTTTAGGACAGGACAGATAGAATCTTGCCCCACCCAAGATTATGGAGGAACAAAACAAAGTCTGTGCTGTATTCTTTGTTAACCAGAGTTGAGAGTGGAGTTTAATCCAAAATCTGCCTAGTGGGAATCTCTTGAGTCCTGATCCCGTGAGAACATACATATGGCTGCTACTCCTGTTGTGCAGAAGGTTGCAATTTTAGAAATAAACCTGGAGCTTTTCAAGGTCCTATTTATTACTTCAACCCACTTACTGCCAAGGTCCCCATGTTTTGCAAGTGACAAAAATAAATCTAAGATGGAATAGTAGGGAGAAGATGAGAGAAAAGCGTACAGAGAAACTGGAGACTTTGAGTTGTTTGGTCTAAGCTACTTATTTGCATTTTCGTCTCCACTTCCTAGCAAGCATATTGGTATTTAGCAATGGTGGGAGGAAGGCAGAATCCTAAAAAAACGAAGTCATCATTCTATCCCTACACTTGAGTTTCCTTTCAGCAACCTCTCTCTCCTCCCTCTTTGTTCTGTCTCATAACAGCAGTTTGATGTGCTGCTATATCTGCCTTGCTCCTTTCTCCTGAGTGGAAGCTACAGCTACAGTGTTGGTTATTACACCTGGAAATTAGATTGTGCAGGACAGTAGTTGGCTAGGAGTGGGATAAGGCTGCATGCCTCATTAAATCTGAACTCCACTCAGCATAGACTCTCGTAGAAGCGTAGGGGATTTGTTTATGTAAGGAGCCCTTGAAAGGAGCCTGCTTGTTGAACTGTATGTTGAGCAGCAGTGATGAAAAGATGCCTACACATGTGTCCCACAGCAGCTACAGTCCATCAGCATTGGACACATTGGTAGATCACCCCTGCTGTTAACACAGGTCTTCTCAGCTTACTCGTTTGTGTACTTAACTGTTGAGTGCTCTTTTAATTAGGGGTGACTAACACATCAAACTACTATAGCTGTGCTGGGCCTGCTAATCAACAGGTTTCACTTATACTAGGGATCACTTCAGCTTACACCACCATATCATGACATTGATTTTTCTGTGCACATAAAAAGAAACACTTATTGAATACGGGAAAAGATCATGATTGCTAAGTGGGAAAAAAAAAAAAAAGAGGTGCTCAGATACCCAGGGAAAATGTGAAAGTTTCATATGAACATTTACAGAGAAATGGATTTGATGAGTTTTGTGGTGATTTTATTAGATACTTTGAGAGAAAATGAGAATTCTGTATTCCGAAGAGACAGCCTGACTTGAAACTCTAGCAGTATGATGTTGGCCAAGACCTTAACTTCTCTTTGCCTCAGATTTTTCATCTATAAAATAGGGTTAGTAATAATACCCACCTCATTGAGATACTGTGAGGATTTTGTGAGATACTGTGAGATCAAATGATTAGCTTTGTCACTGGATGTAAGTACTCACATTATAGCTATTAATAAGTGTGATACTTAATATCATAAATCATTGTTATTATTTCTGAGAACTGATACCTTTTGGTCCATCGTTGTGGCAGAAGGATCCATTATATAGGAACAGAAACCAGCCCTCGATTTTTTTTTTTTAATTGCCAATCTTGGTTGGGCTTCACTATCATTTTCATCAGCTTCACAGCTCCTCAGTTCTGAGAACCCTCCTTGCCTTACAAGCCACTGGAGTATGTTTCCTTTCTGTAGACATTGTCACCTTTCCCTTTATTTTGGTAAGGTCTTGGAGACAGAGCAGTTGGATAAAAGATCTGGGCGTTTGGCACTTTCAGTGGCCATACTTCTCCCTCTGGCTTGAGTTTATATGTGGTTTGGGGTAGTTACTGGTGAAACTGAGCTTTGCAGCTGTCTACTTATCTGCATTTCCTGATCTGGTTTGGCTGGCAATCAAAAGCTGTATCTATTTCGGAGATTGCCCAGTAAGACTTTTAATGACAAGTTAAAAAACAAAGGGTTGGTGGGATTGAACCTTAAGCAGACAATACTTTCACTATACTTTGGTGGCTCCTGTTTACTGGTGATTTTGTGTGGATAGTAACTTAAAATCAAGAAACATTTTTGCTAACATATTTCCTGGGCCATTTTAGAAAGAAATTTCTCTATTTAGCCAGTAAGTAGAGCTTTCTTTAGCGTTTACATAGTTGTCTTTTTAATATTAATTTCTGCGATCCATATGAATGAGGCCACATGTCCTTTAACAATTTTAGACCTCTTCTCTTATGCATTGCTGCCATCTGTCAGTATGAGAGAAAGCTTCCTGAGGCAGAAGGACTTAAAACAATGGTTCTCAACCCTGGGGTCACATTAGAATCACTGGCAGAGCTTTTAAGAAATTTAATGCCTGGGCCAGTTCCAGATACATAGTTGCTCTGGGATGGGACCCAGGCATTGATGTTTTTAAAAAACTCCCTAGGTGATTCTAGGGTATAAGTGGGTTGAGAGGCTCTATTCCAAAAGCAGTGTCTTAATGGAAGAACAAGTGGCTTGAGAATAGTTCTGCTTTTTCTCAGCAGCAACCTTGTTGTCTTCCACAGCAGTGCCAATTTGGACAGTGGAGCCATGCAGTTGTATTTGGGTAGCAGTGTGGAGGGTAACAAGTGTGTCTTTTGTATCTCTGAATCCTCTGCAGCCAGCCTAGTGCCTGGCATATAGTAGATGCTCACTATCCTCCACTCCACTTCTTTTGGATGACTAAATAATGGAATGGAGCCCAGATGTACTAGCATTTTTACTTAATCCCTGAGCCTTTCTCCTTCAGTGGTCTGTGAGGGAGCAGGTCCACAAGCATACACTTTTATTGTTCCAGGAGGAGGAAGACACCCAGCTTTGAAATGCTTGAGGCATAAAACTGATCTTTGGTTAAGATCAGCAGAGGCTTGCTGTGTGCAACATAAATTGTCAGGTAAAGAAGCAATTAATGTAGTGCTATTTATTTCCTCTTTAAGCACCTAGTCCTTATGAGTGTTGTGGTTCTGCAGTCCAAGTGGAAACAGGTTCTCTATTGCCCTGTTTTGCTCTTAAACACAGACACCTTTTTCAGTCAAGAGAATTACGGCCTTTTAAAAACTCTTCTTTATTTCTTTTCCTTTTTAGGTAGCCCATATTGAATCAGGTCCTGCAGCTATAGTTATTCATGCAGGGAGACTTCTATGAACACAGGGGAGAACGGCCTGGGAGTTTGATAATTTGTTATTTTTTGGTTTGTAGATTGAGAAGTATATTAAGTAAGGATAACCCCTTATAGTTAGATGGTTATTTTATAGTTTTCCTGTCCGGAAGGTTTTAATCTCCCACACGGCTGTGGACTGGCAGAGCAACTCATTATTGTCTCCAGTTTATGGACAAAAACATTTAAGATGCGGCAAGGTTGAGTGACCTGCCTAAGGTGATACAGCTGGGCCTTGAATCCACAGCTTTCGACTGTAAATCCCTTCAGTACACTGAGCTTTGGATAGTGCTTTCGCTTGGATTAGAACACCCTATAAATGTGACTAATGGCATCTCAAGGTTCTGTCCTGGCTGTCATAGTTGAAGTTTTTGTTTGCATTGCGTGTGCTTGCTTGCGTGTGTACGTGTGCCACTATTAATATTAAGCATCTTGCCATTTGCCTCTGTAGAGCACAGTTGATAGACAGGAATATACACTTGAGGTAGTCAAGAGAGTGTCATCTTTTATTAAGAATTCTGATCTTGCCTCACCAAAATGCCTAGTTTCACTTTTAGTCTATTGTGAGTGTGAATATTCGTGTGTGGTATTTTATTTCCAGGCAAGGTGTTTCTCTCAATCTATGTTGTCTGTCTAGGATGATAATGTTAAAGCTTAATATATTTAGTTTTGGAAGACTACATTTTTCTGGGGTGGTTTGTGAATTGTTTTCCTTCATCCAACAAATTGTTGAGTGCCTAGTATGTGCTCTGTGCTGTCTACCTTTATTTCCATCTCAAGGAAGTCTAGGATAAAAATAACATTGTTTATCTGTTAAGGGATAAAGAGTCAACACCTATTTAGTGTCAACTCTGTCTTTATTAGGCATTTGGCTACTGAGCTTTTTGATTTCTTGACTTTTGGGAGTGTTTCTCCCAGTTACCTGACAGGTCCAGGGTGTGAAATGCTTTCCTTGGGCCCCTGAACTAGCTCATGGAGTGGTTGTGGCTTCTGGGAATTTTTAAAAGAGCCACACCCAGGAATCTGCTTGGACTATGTGTTCTTTCTGTCCTGCCTTTACCGCCCCTCTCCTTTCTCCCTCTTATAAGCAAAGCGTCTTTTTGCTTCCTTGCCCCCAATCCCAGAGAGACTGTTAATTTATGCTTGCATGTAAGGAGAACAGTCAGGGTTGAGGATCTCAAACTCAGGAAAGTGGTTTTTGTACTCAAGAGCTCGCTGTGTGTTTGCACAGTACATTTACCTCCATCCAGGATGCACTTATCCTGCTTATATGGATTGTAAATGATAGAGGGTGAAAAAAGAAGAGGAAAAAAAAAAACCCATAAAAAAACCCTGGATTCTGAAGATGGCTGCAGTATATTCTTCAATAGAAATTTGAAGCATGAAGTGGATTTTAGAACATCACATGAAGCCCTTCTTACTTAAAACACAAGAACTTAAAACTTGGCCAGAGGAAAGCTGTAGGGAGGTGCAGAAAAGCACTCCTTCCATTTAAGGGGAAGTAAGCACTTGACTTCATCAACTGTGGTTAAGATAAACAAAGCCTATCTTTTTGGTTGGCATCAGAAGGGGCGTTTAAAGTCTCATGAAATGAGAGAAGGGTTGTTCTTTTCCTTATTTACTGTACTTGAAAGGAGTCACTGAAATCCTTGATGGCATGTCTCTATGACTGCTCATTCCTAGTTGTCTGCAGCACTGCGGCCAGTGAATATGCTGGTTCCCACAGAGGAAGCCCACCGCATGGTTTCCGTTCTCTTCTGTCTTTTAATTTTGCCTTGTGTCTTTTGTAGACGAGGGTGCTCCGCAGTACTTTTTTTGTAGAAACTGCCATGCCTCAATCACATCACACAACACAGGCTGGGGACCAGCGTTCCATGAGGACTTGATCAGTGGGTTGGGAAACAAGGTTGATAGCATTGCTCTGGAGGAGATGTCAATGAAAATTTGTCAGCTCACCTCACATCCTTGCTTGCAGAACCTTGATTTTATTTAGGTGTTCACTTCCATGTGGATTTGAGTTCAGGGGGGTACATCTTGATTAGTCTAAACCCATCATTATATTTCTACTCGTTATGTCAGTGATTGGCTTAGGAAGGTCCAGGTCTGGCTAGCTGGACAAGAGGGGAAATCTTGTGTGGGCACTTCTGGAAAACGTTTCCTTGATTTTGATGAAGAGAAGTATAATTTCTATCTGGTTGTTGTCTGCATGTGGTGCTTTGAAGTTGGCAGCTGCCATCTTTGAACCATTAGCCAGCGTAAGAGGACAGGCCCACATGCAGGGGATAGCAAAGCTGTATAAAAGATAGATAGCATCTTTGATGATATTGTTGAGCTGTTGAATTGACCAGCCTGAGTCCATTCCATTTTGGGACGTCTTGTTATGTGTGAGAAAGAGAAATCACATTTTAACTATTTTGGCTGGATTTTCTGTTTCCTTGTCTAGTGTATTATAACTGATAACTGCTTACCCCATTCATATAGGATGGTTTGAGATAAAATTAGAAAATTTTGGAATAGTTTCAGAAGGAATGGTACCAGGTCCTCCTTGTACCTCTGGTAGAATTCGGCTATGAATCCATCTGGTCCTGGACTTATTTTGGTTGGTAGGCTATTAATTATTGCCTCAATTTCAGAGCATGTTATTGACCTATTCAGGGATTCAACTTCTTCCTGGTTTAGTCTTGGGAGGGTGTATGTGTCCAGGAATTTATCTATTTCTTCTAGATTTTCTAGTTTATTTGTATAGAGGTGTTTATAGTATTCTCTGACTGTAGTTTGTATTTCTGTGGGATCGGTGGTGATATCCCCTTTATCATTTTTTATTGCATGTATTTGATTCTTCTCTCTTTTCTTCTTTATTAGTCTTGCTAGCGGTCTATCAATTTTGTTGATCTTTTCAAAAAAACAGCTCCTGGATTCATTGATGTTTTGAAGGGTTTTTTGTGTCTCTATCTCTTTCAGTTCTGCTCTGATCTTATATTCCAATCAATAGAAAAAGAGGGAATCCTCCCTAACTCATTTTATGAGGCCAGCATCATCCTGATACCAAAGCCTGGCAGAGACACAACAAAAAAAAAGAATTTTAGGCCAATATCCCTAATGAACATTCATGCAAAAATCCTCAATAAAATATTGGCAAACCAAATCCAGCAGCACATCAAAAAGCTTATCCACCATGATCAAGTGGGCTTCATCCCTAGGATGCAAGGCTAGTTCAATATATGCAAATCAATAAATGTAATCCAGCATATAAACAGAACCAAAGACAAAAACCACATGATTATCTCAATAGATACAGAAAAGGCCTTTGACAATATTCAACAGTCTTCGTGCTAAAAACTCTCAATAAATTGGATATTGATGGGATGTATCTCAAAATGATAAGAGCTATTTATGACAAACCTACAGCCAATATCATACTGAATGGGCAAAAACTGGAAGCATTCCCTTTGAAAACTGGCACAAGACAGGGATGCCCTCTCTCACCACTCCTATTCAACAGAGTGTTGGAAGTTCTGGCTAGGGCAATCAGGCAGGAGAAAGAAATAAAGGGTATTCAATTAGGAAAAAAGGAAGTCAAATTGTCCCTATTTGCAGATGACATGATTGTATATTTAGAAAACCTCATCGTCTCAGCCCAAAATCTCCTTAAGCCAATAAGCAACTTCAGCAAAGTCTCAGGATACAAAATCAATGTGCAAAAATCACAAGCATTCTTATACACCAATAACAGACAAACAGAGAGCCAAATCATGAGTGATCTCCTATTCACAATTGCTTCAAAGAGAATAAAATACCTAGGAATCCAACTTACAAGGGATGTGAAGGACCTCTTCAAGGAGAACTACAAACCACTGCTCAGTGAAATAAAAGAGGACACAAACAAATGGAAGAACTTTCCATGCTCATGGATAGGAAGAATCAATATCATGAAAATGGCCATACTGCCCAAGGTAATTTGTAGATTCAATGCCATCCCCATTAAGCTACCAATGACTTTCTTCACAGAATTGGAAAAAACTACTTTAAAGTTCATATGGAACCAAAAAAGAGCTTGTATAGCCAAGACAATCCTACGCCAAAAGAACAAAGCTGGAGGCATCACGCTACCTGACTTCAAACTATACTACAAGGCTACAGTAACCAAAACAGCATGGTACTGGTACCAAAACAGAGATATAGACCAATGGAACAGAACAGAGCCCTCAGAAATAATACCACACATCTGCAACCATCTGATCTTTGACAAACCTGACAAAAACAAGAGATGGGGAAAGGATTCCCTATTTAATAAATGGTGCTGGGAAAACTGGCTAGCCATATATAGAAAGCTGAAATGATCCCTTCCTTACACCTTATACAAAAATTAATTCAAGATGGATTAGAGACTTAATTGTTAGACCTAAAACCATAAAAGCCCTAGAAGAAAACCTAGGTAATACCATTCAGGACATAGGCATGGGCAAGGACTTCATGTCTAAAACACCAAAAGCAATGGCAACAAAAGCCAAAATTGACAAATGGGATCTAATTAAACTAAAGAGCTTCTGTACAGCAAAAGAAACTACCATCAGAGTGAACAGGCAACCTATAGAATGGGAGAAAATTTTTGCAATCTACTCATCTGACAAAGGGCTAATATCCAGAACCCACAAAGAACTCAAAGAAATCTACAAGAAAAAAACAATCCCATCAAAAAGTGGGCAAAGGATATGAACAGACACTTCTCAAAAGAAGACATTTATGCAACCAACAGACACATGAAAAAATGCTCATCATCACTAGCCATCAGAGAAATACAAATGAAAACCACAATGAGATACCATCTCACACCAGTTAGAATGGCAATCATTAAAAAGTCAGGAAACAACAGGTGCTGGAGAGGATGTGGGGAAATAGGAACACTTTTACACTGTTGGTGGGACTATAAACTAGTTAAACCATTGTGGAAGACAGTGTGGTGATTCCTTAAGGATCTAGAACTAGAAATACCATTTGACCCAGCCATTCCATTACTGGGTATATACCCAAAGGATTATAAATCATGCTGCTATAAAGACACATGCACATGTATGTTTATTGCGGCACTATTCACAATAGCAGACTTGGAACCAACCCGTATGTCCATCGATGATAGAGTGGATTAAGAAAATGTGGCACATATACACCATGGAATACTATACAGCCATAAAAAAGGATGAGTTCATGTCCTTTGTAGGGACATGAATGAAGCTGGAAACCATGATTCTCAGCAAACTATCGCAAGGACAAAAAACCAAACACCGCATGTTCTCACTCATAGGTGGGAATTGAACAGTGAGAACACTTGGTCACAGGAAGGGGAACATCACACACTGGGGCCTGTCATGGGGTTGGGAGGTGGGGGAGGGATAGCATCAGGAGATATACCTAATGTAAATGACAAGTTAATGGGTGCAGCACACCAACATGGCACACGTATACATATGTAACAAACCTGCACATTGTGCACATGTACACTAGAACTTAAAGTATAATAATAATAAAAAAGAAAATGTTGGAAATGCTTTTACACAAGTATGACACACACAATTAACATAAACATTAACATGAATATTATATTGTAATATCCAGTGTTCTCTTACTTTGCTCCCGTATCACTTCTGCTAGCATTTTCTCCATAGTAAGGGGACGGGCCATGAGGATGAAAAACAGCCATTTAAAAACTGTCTTGGGGGTTTTCAGTATTTTTTCTGTAAGAATTGACATGATACATAACTCCTAAAACATAGTATAAGGCAAAAATCATTCTTTCCTGATAAACTTGTATTCCTTCTTATTGGAAAGTGGCAAATAAAATAATCTAGTATAGGAATCATCATGCTACCTGACTTCAAACTATACTATGAGGCTACAGTAACCAAAACAGACATATAGACCAATGGAACAGAATAGAGACCTCAGAAATAAGACCACATATCTAAAACCAGCTGATCTTGGACAGACTTGGCCAAAACAAGCAATGGGGAAATGATTCCCTGTTTAATAAATGAATAAATGGTGCAGGCAAAACTGGGTAGGCATAGGCAGAAAACTGAAACTGAACCCTTTCCTTACACCTTATACAAAAATTAACTTAAGATGGATTAAAGACTTAAATATAAAATCCTAAACCTTAAAAACCCTAGAAGAAAAGCTAGGCAGTACCATTCGGGACATAGGCATGGGCAAAGATTTTACCATGAAATCCCCAAAAGCGATTGCAACAAAAGCTAAAATTGACAGATGGGATCTAATTAAACTAAAGAGCTTCTACACAACAAAAGAAACTATCATCAGAGTGAGCAGGCAACACTATGGGAGAAATTTTTGCAATCTACCCATCTGACAAAGGTCTAATATCCAGAATTTACAAGGAACTTAAACAAATTTACAAGAAAAGAACAACCCCACCAAAAAGTGAGCAGAGGATATAAACAGACACTTCTCAAAAGAAGACATTTATGCAGCTAAGAAACATACAAAAAAAAGCCCAACATCACTGATCATTAGAGAAATGCAAATCAAAACCACAATGAGATGCTATCTCATGCCAAGTCAGAATGGCCATTATTAAAAAGTCAACAAACAACAGATGCTGGAGAGGCTGTGGTGAAATAGGAACACTTTTACACCGTTGGTGGGAATGTAAATTAGTTAAACCATTGGAAAGACAGTGTGGAAATTCCTCAAGGATCTAGAAACAGAAATACCATTTGACCCAGCAATCCCGTTACTGGGTATATACCTAAAGGATTATAAATCATTCTACTATAAAGAGATATGCACACGTATGTTTATTGCAGCACTATTCACGATAGCAAAGACATGGAACTAACCCAAATGCCCATCAGTGATAGATTGGATAAAGAAATATGGTACATATACACCATGGAATACTGTGCAGCCACAAAAAGGAATGAGATTATGTCCTTTACAGGGACATGGATGAAGGTGGAAGCCACCATCCTCAGCAAACTCACACAGGAACAGAAAACCAAACAGCACATGTTCTCACTCATAAGTGAGAGCTGGATAATGAGAAAACACGGACACGGGGAGGGGAATAACACATACCAGGACCAGTGTCAGGGGAGACGAGGGGAGAGAGAGCATCAGGACAAATAGCTAATGCATGCAGGGCTTAAAACCTAGATGATGGGTTGATAGGTGCAGCAAACCACCATGGCACATGTATACCTATGTAACAAACCTATATGTCCTGCACATGTATTCCAGAACTTAAAGTAAAAAACAAATAAATAAATACATAAAAATTCATTATATTTTCTTGTTGTCTTATTTCACTAATGAGCTCAAATCCAGCTTTAGTGGTTAATAACACTTTGTCTAAAATTCCTAATATATCTTCTAATATTTTCTAGTTGGTTTTATTTATTTTAGTTATTTTAACAACAGTCAGTTATCTGTATCTCATCCTCTTGGAAGTACCTTGGATTTCATTATAACTGAGGAAGTATTTCTTATTTATTTAAATGAGTGTCCTAGATAGCATATTTATTTGTTTACTCTCTTATCCATTCACTACACATTTATTGAGCTCTTACTAAAAATTAGCCAGACACTTGAATCGTTTTCTTTGGCTTGATTGTAGAGCTCATAAAAGAAAGTACTAGGAACTTAGAACTGTGGATCACAGAGCATTAGAATAGGGGAAAGTCATTTTTCATTGCTGGGCCTGAGGAGAGTTTCGAAGCTGACTTGACGGTATTGATTTGAGGAATGCCGATGGTTTTCATCTCCTTTTGCCATCACTAAACTAAGTGTATTCCCTTCAGAGGTAGAGAGCCAGCAGACCTTTATAATAGTGAAAGGACAGGAAAGGAAGGCTTTCATAGACAGCCTGGTACTGGAGTCAGTATTCAACAGTGAAATTCTGGGGTCAAGAAAATAGTTAATTTATATATGTTAATTCTCACCTGATCCCCACTCCCCAAGAAGGTTAGAATCCTTCTTTTTCCTCCTTTTGGAATTTGCTACTTTGAAGGGTTTTTTTCTTTTGAAGGAAGGAATAAAAACAGTCTGTTCATTGCGCTATTTAATGCAATTATAATTAGGGAGCAATATTTGTTCTGTGAGTTATCTGCCCTGACAGAAGCTCTGATAGAAGCTCAGAATAGTTGACTGCCCTAATAGAGGCTTGGGGCATCATTGCTGGAAATGAGATGGCTAACTCCAGGGCTACTTCATCCTGTGGACTGCAGAATTAAATGGAACCAAAGAAAATAAGCAACAAAAAACAGTTGGAACAGCTTCTCAGTGCACTTATTGCTGCCAGTCTTGGTGGGGAATCACCAGTGCTTCTTGGACTCTGGCTACTTTGATCTTCCCGGCATGCTGGAGAACCTGGAAGGACCCAAGTTGTCTGTCTTGTGTCCACTGTAAGCCTTGCTAAGAAGCCATGAACCTTCTGTAAGCCAGGACCCAACTGACCTTTTAAGATTTTTTTTTTTTTTTAATCATCTGAGCATGCTATGCCGTTGTCTTGGCATTGCTTTGATCTCAGATGTCTCAGTTTTAAAGAGCACCTATACTAAGTGACAAGGAGAAATTAGAATTATCCACATTGAAGACAAAAAATAAATCGCAGAGGACCTCCAGTTGCACCCTAATTCTTCTCCCTTAGGATATTGAGAGAGCGAGGTGTAGAATTTAAAGTTAAAAATTTTTACATCACTTTACTTCATAATCGAAAGGTACTTAGCTTTGGCCCTTGGCGTGATTTAAATCACAGTGGATTTGGGAGTTGCTTTGTCACTGACTTAATTTTCAGGGTTTTAACTCATTCAGTAAGTTGGCTTGGCAGCCCTAAGCAGCATTAGTATTTTGTGTGACATTTTCAAAATATCCTTTGAACCTGTGGTAATCCCTAAGGTAGCCATGTTCTAAAACTCTGAGAAGGACCTCTCCAGGGGCTTGAAATACCTGCCTTTCCTCTGCCTCACCAGCGCCCCCTGCCCTGCTCCCCATAGCAATGTTTTGAGGTTGTGGGATCTGGATCTGGGTTGAACTCCTGCAGTGTTTTAAACCTTTTGTTTCTTTCTTCTTTAATAACAACAGTGTTTCTTACCCTGGTCATCTATTGAGAAGTGTAGGTGAAAGTAAGCATCAATAGAATGGTGGTTTTGAATATGCGAATGGGTTCTTGGGAGCCACTGATGTACCTATAGGGACTGGGGATATGATTGGCAGTTCTAGAATGAAGTTCCAGTTGTTCTATACATGACCCATCACATGGAAGATCCTGACCTCAGCAGCACACAGCAAGCACCTAATAGCTGCAGAGAATAATGCTGAGCACTAGTCAACTGTTGAGCATTACAGACTCCCCTGCTTCTCTCTCCCATTGGTCAACTGGTGTTGAATAGCAGGGAGACTAGTACTTTGGACATTTTTACCTACTGAAGTTGACTCATGCTGCTCCTTTAGAAGGATAATAAATTTTTGGTGATGTAACTCAATAAATTAACAACAGGCTAAGAGAATAATTACAGACCTATTTAGGAAATCTCATTCTTCGTTTTACTTGGAGATTCTTGCCAGAACTTTACCTTGTAAGTTAGATATTTTTACCTGTTGCTTCTCAGAAAAACCTACAAGCATACTTGTAGGTTTATACCTACTGTCCCTAACAACAACAAAAACATTAACTGTAAACTGCCCCCTGTTACCTGAAGGTAAAGTGGTAAAAATCAAAGAGTAATTTTGAGGAGAAAGTCGTGGTAACGAAAAACACACAGTTGTCTGTATTGTGAGATATGTTGCTTTAGAGTATCTAAGCTTCAGAGAACATATAATTTCTCCTCCTTGATGTCCACAAGGAGCTTCTAGGATACTTTATTAAAAGATGAGTAATCACTTATTATTCTTCCTTCGAATATCTCAAACTGCAGCTTTAAATAGAATCAACTAGAGGGCTTGTTACAATACAGATTGCTGGACTCCACTCCTGGTGGTATGCTAGGTCTGGAAAAGGGCCTGAGAATTAAAATTTTTACATTCTCCAGTGATGTCTAGGCTACTGGTCTGGGAACCACCCATTAAGAATCACTGTTGTATCTGGTCCTCTGCCTCTTTCTGCACATCTTACATCCATGCAGCAGGTATGAAAATGAGCCCCCCAAAAGCATTCACCTTCACTGTTGACCTGATTATTATATAATTATAATTGGATCTCAATCTTTTAAAAGGCCAGTCGTATCTGAACTACATATTAATTGTAAATCTTAGTGAAAACTCTATTATATTATCTCAATTTTTTTTTCTTTTGAGACGGAGTCTCACTCTGTTGCCCAGGCTGGAATGCACTGGCGTGATCTTGGCTCACTGCAACCTCTGCCTCCTGGGTTCAAGCGATTCTCATGCCTTAGCCTCCTGAGTGGCTGGGATTGTAGATGTCCACCACCACGCCCAGCTAATTTTTGTATTTTTAGTACAGTCGGGATTTCGCCATGTTGGCCAGGGTGGTTTCAAACTCCTAACCTCAGGTGATCCGCCTGCCTTGGCCTCACAAAGTGCTGGGATTACTAGTGTAAGCCACTGTACCCGGCTGTTACCCCGGTTTTTGATCCTGAAAAATCTTGCTTGAACTTTTAACTTGTCCTAGAATGTCTTTGAAAAGTTCATATTCCAATGAGTGTATTACATTCTACAACAATTACGCTAAAAAGTTGCTTCACAGAAAATTATATCCACACTCATGATAGAATCATTTGGAAGTTTAAAAAATATAGTCATGATTGGACCCCATCCAAGACTGATTGAATATGACCCTCTGGGATTGGGTACCAAGTCATATACAATTTTGAACATTTCCCAAGGGATTTTAATGGGCAGCTAGGTCATGAACCATTGCGATAGGCATTGGAGGGATACGGGAGCAGCAGGGCTCTGGTAAGTCATTTACACTTGCTTTAACCTGCTGCTCTTTCCCCTTTCCACTGTTAAATTCCCCTGCACCTCTCTGTCACTCTTATTTACAGGCTGGCTAGCATCATCTCATTGTAGGTCATTGTGGGCTTAGGAAAACAGTCCAACAGACTGTTACCCAAGTGCATGCAATGAAAGGCCTCTATTCTTAGGGTTCAAATAATTTTACAACAAAATTGTTTCCTTTGGAGCCTAGCCAGTCATCTCTTCTATATTCCAGGTTGAGCTTCTGTTTTAGATGGTGTTCCTCACTCTTCCTTCTTCACCTGAATAAACGAACAGGCAGGCAATGTTTCCAGAGCTCCTGAGCTACCCTTAGTGCTGGAGGCAGGTTTAGGAAAGAGCTGGCTCCCTCGTTGCTAAACAGAATTAATGTCGTTCAATCACTTTATTCTGGCTCTGTGAAATAATAAACAGGAGGAATTGCTGCTTTATAACTTTAGTCTGATAAACTACCTGCTCTGGTGTGTTACATTCTCTGTGTGTTTCTCTGCCACCACTACAGAATAATCCCAGCCTATGTGTAGCAACTAGAATGCAAGGTTTAAAACTCAAACCAAGCCTTGACGCAGACTTCAAATAAGAACTACTTTAGAATGCTCTGTGATAATGCTAGGCACTTAGCGTGACTGCTGGGGCTCCTAAAAGGAGCCAGAAAGTGGCAGAACCTGAGAATCCTGTAACATTTCCTTTTGAGCTTGGGTCTGAAGCAGCCAAATGCTGTAACCAAATGAAGAAAAGCCAGTTTACCTTTTGCTTTTCTTGTGTCTTCTTTTCTTGTTCTCATCTTATAAACTTTGTTCACACTTTTCCTTTTTTCATTTCCATTCATGCCTTTCCTTCTGTACTCCATGCATCTGCCGCCTGTCTGCTTGCTTGGTTTTTCATCTATCTATGTTCTCTCAGCTTTTCACTTTTGGAAGAGTCAGGAATCTTGAATATTTTGAGAATTAGCAAAATATCCTGGGTATTTATCCAAAGTGGACCTTGTACGGTCTCTTTTATGCTCATTTTTAACTTCACTAATTTCTAGAATCTCACTAATTTCTAGGTTTGTTAAGGGACAACATGGTGTATTGCTGGAGATCAAGACACAAAGAGTGACAGTGCCTTAGAGCTCATTAATGGTGGTCTGAAACAAGGGAAGAATTAAAATGATATCCTTAACCTAGGACATAAGATACAGATATAGAGACGGCAAAATCCATGGCATGTCTGTGACAGTTTTCTTTTTTTGTAGAAAATATCATAAATAGATCTTAGAACTCTGATCTTCTGATTTTTCTTAACACAGTACTCTAGGGAGAGGCCATTAGACAAGATGAATCCCGTCACTGTTAGTGGGAGCTTAGAGGGAATTTTAGGTGAGGGAAAAATGCTATGGAGGTAAATGCCATCTTTTGAGATAGGTCTTTTGATTCAGCATTGAAGATTTGTGTCAAGAGACCCCCAAACCATAATAGATATTGCAGGCCTTCCCTTTACTGCCTGTTAACCCAGGCATGTGACAAGAGCAAGATTTCTAGAGATTGCCATAGAGGAAGAATAATTTCAGTGACTTTGGGAAAGCCTGAAGACTGATTTAGGGTGAAAGGCGCATGTCATTAAAGAGTTTCAGTATAG
The DNA here is from genome assembly GCF_024542745.1 of Macaca thibetana thibetana. Taxonomy (NCBI): domain Eukaryota; kingdom Metazoa; phylum Chordata; class Mammalia; order Primates; family Cercopithecidae; genus Macaca; species Macaca thibetana. The sequence continues at coordinate 133,334,023 of NC_065580.1, read as the reverse complement.
ATTGCTGGTTTTCTTAGGAAGTAAGTGGTTGGAGACATTCGTTTCCTGGAATCATGTAGGACATTTAAAGTGTTCAATGCTATATACAATACCCCAGAGGTGAGGAAGATGTTTATCAATTTAGGTGCACAGATGTCAGTCTGATTATTGGGAAGAGGGTGAAGAGGTTTGACAGTATCAGAGCATGGACACATTTGAGCAGCAGCAGCCCATTGTCCTAGAGCGAATTGCCTCCTGGCCGTGATTTATTGACATGGCTGATGGAGGGACTCAGCAGAAGCTACCATTTATCTGTTTCTTCAGTTGACCATCGGAAAGCCTTACAAAATTATGTGTGTAAGAAATGTCAAAGTGACAGATTTGGGTTCAAAGGATTGTACATTTTTATACATCCACCCTTTGCCCTTCTTTTTGGACTTGAGTATTTTAGACAAAACTAACATTTTCTTCAGCTTTATTATAAACAGATTTCTACTCAGATTAGCTGAGAAGGCATACACCATGTTATCCTTTTATGGCTGCGTGACACATGTGACATCTTTGTCAAATAGCAATTGCCCTCTGCCTTGTGTGTTTGGAGAGATGACTGGCCACACCTCTGAAGCAATCAGCTGTGGCCAAATTAACATAATATGGTACCTGTACATAAAATTAAATATAGAACAGTTTTATCTTTTTGTGGTAAGGATACTGTATTCTGAAGAATTCATGTAAGTTGAATTATTTAAAGTGGATTTAGGGACATTCATTGTGAACTTTGGTAAATCCTTGTGTGGTGATTTTTTTTTCCTCTCCTCTTTTGCATCCCCATTTGAAAGCCCGCAATTTAATCTGTTTTGGTAAGGTGGATTCTTATACGATTAAATCACTCCAGTTTATACCCATTGAGGAGTAAAGTCACCAGACTAAACCCCTCAGGGACAATGACAGAGAGTTTTGCCATGGGTGTTTGGGAAAACTGCATTCACTGTCTGCACACTTAAACTCTGTCTCAGTCCAAATATTTGCACGCCTAAAAAATTAACAGATTTTCACTCTAACAATGATACTAGCAGTTACTTATTGCTCAAAAGAGGTATTGACCGCTATAGTGTGTGTGAAGTTGGAAACTTTAGGATGATAGCCATAGTTTGTACTTTGAGCTTACTCTAGTGGGGGAAACAGACAAGAGAACCCATAATTAGTACACAGTAAATGTTAGGTATATTGCTCTTGTGAATGTGTGCAGTAAGGTAACTGCTCATTAGAGGGAATATATAGAATTGATTACCTATAAGAGACCTTGATTGCGCTTGGGATAGTTAAGAAAGGCTTCATGAGATAGCGACACATCAGGGTTAGCTCCTGGCCTGGGATGATGGCTAAAAGGACTAAAGGGCAAGTCTCAGTTTCTTATTTGAAAATGAGGGTAATAATAATCCAACTTTATAGAGATTATTATGAGGATTCTATGAAACACATGCACATAGATAGTTAGGCAGTCCTGGTAATTGGGAAGAAATCAATAATGATGGTTATCCATGTCCCTCGTCCTTTGTTTCTTACAACAATCCTTTCGAGACAGTAGTAGTTGCTCTATTTTGAAGATGCTCAGAGAGGTTAATTTGCCCAAGGTTACCCAGCTAGAACTTGATAGGGTTCGGCTTTGACTCTAGATATCTCTCTCCTGGTTACCTTTTGTTCTCTTTATGCTACTCAAGAGGCCCAAGATGGTTCCAGCTGCTTCCTGCTTCATTATCCCTCTAAGTGCCCCACTGAGAGGAGTCTGCAATTGCCTGCCCCTCCTCTCCCTGCCTCCTGGTCTTGCCATGAGTCACTGCTGAGCCATTTGTGTCAGAGAGGAAAATGGGGGCTTGCTATTCACATGTAGCAATTTGCTGTGTGTTCTTGCTTATTTGCCAGGGACACCAGCAGAGAAGTGTTCATCAAGAGGCGTCATGTTTGTTAAGGGACCACATGGTGTATTTTAAAAGCTCTTAACTCTCTCTGGTATCATCGATTATGCTTTAGCATAAGAAATAAAGTGACACTGAGCCTTTTATTAATAATACACATGTTTTCCATTTAACTTTGACTGGTTAAATCTGGCATAAAATGCAGACTTGCAAACCAGCCTCCCTGGGATGTGTAGCTTCTCTTAGGCTATTTATGATGCGGATCTCTGTTGAGCAGGAGCCTCTGCCTGCAGCTAGGGCTGTGGACTAGATGTTCTCTTTTCCTTTTCTCTCTCGATGGCATGGATTGTTTTGTTTCACAAGGCTTATGTTCTAGTTGGGATTGTAGCTGGTCTCCTACAAGCTGGTCTAGTTGGGATTGTAGATTGGTATGGATAAATACTGAAATGGGAGCTGGTATCTGACACCTGGAGGGGTTATATATGTGCCCCCACATTCTGATCAAGCTTTGGCATTTTGTGCATTTGACAAAACTGAGTGGTCAATATTTGAAGTTCGCATGAAGTTGGAAGAATTTTGGGCTCTGAATGTGAGATGACTTAGAGATAATATGTTTATTTTACAGATAAAGAATCAGGCCTAAAGGGATTGATGATGATGATGATAGAAGAATCTCTAACAGTGGTTAAGCCAGACACTGTTCAGAGTGATTGTTGTGTTAACTTATTTGATCTTCACAATGACTCTGTCAGATAGACAGTATTATTATCCCTGTTTTACAAGTGAGGAAACTGAGGCACAGAGAGTTTCATTCATTTGTCCAAACCATGTAACTGGCAGGTATAGAGCTGGGGTTTGTACCCAGGCTATCTGGATCCATCAAAACCTTTACTATCTGTATATTACTACACTGTAGCTTGTCCAGGGTTACAAAGCTGGGCAGGAATAGTCCAGGACCCAAATCCCAGTCTTTTGTTGGCTGAACTATATTTGTTATTTAAAGATTCTTTTAGCAGTGGAACTCTTCTTTAAGTGGAGATGTTACTAGATAGCATAACCAAATAAAAAAGTGGAAACTTAGCTGCTGTGGTTTAAGTGGGATAGGCCAGGCATTGACCATGCATTCCCTTTATTCAGCCCTTGCTGTGGCTTCTGAGAAAGCTACATGGAGCATAATTTTATTTTGTATATTTTAATTTTTAGCCCCTACAACAAGCCTCACAGTAGGGATATAATTTTAAACCCTGGCTCTAGTTAGGGATATGAGCTCCAGATTGTTGCCTTTTGGGTCACAATTAAAATCCTAACAGGCAACAGATATTTTTGGTCAGATCTGGTCATTCTCTCTGCCTCCGTACCCACTGGGGGCAAACTCTGAAGCTTCTGTAGCTGTATTATTGTAGATTTGCAGGATTTCTGTTGTTAATCAGAATTGGGTGTGTGTTAGAAAAAGGCCTTCCTGAGTGTATGAATCCTTTTGCCTGCTGACAGTCTCTGGGCCAGAGTTGGCGTTAACATCTGCATGCCCAGAGGATAGTGAATTGCTGACTTTCACTGACTTTCTTTTTGCTTGGACATTTTACAGTGCTTCAGGGTCATCATTCTGGGCAGCACTTGTGTTGTAATTACCTGATGTTGGCTCTTTTCTCACTCACTAGTCTGTGATCTAGTCTTCTTTATGTGTGTGCAGAGTTCAGTCCCATTTCTGGAGCAAAGCAGTAGCTCAGTAAATGTCAGTGGAATTTTTTGAATCACTTTTTATTATTCCAGATTACAGGCGTAGATGTTTAGATCAAATAGGCTGACTATGACTTAATCTCCAAGTTTATTCAATAATAGGACCTTATTTTATCTCTCCAAGTAATGGAATAAAGGGATGGAAGCTTGTCTAGTTGGGATTATAGATTTATAAAGAAGACATTAATCTGAAGCTTATATTCTTTTAGAGAATTACAAGACAACCCAAGATCTAGTTTTGGGGCATCTCCCCCCATCCCCGATTAAACACTTTGTTCTTTGTAAGGATAGTAGAGTAGTGGGAGTGGGGTTATTCAGGAAAAGCAGGTCTTAAGGCAGAAGAATCACATCAACATCTGAAGTTCTATTCCTCACTGGCTTACAAATGGTCTGCTAGCCACCTGCATTTGTTGTTGTTGTTGTTGTGTTTTGTAGGTAAAGGAAATATGGCAAGAGAGTGAAGTACCAGGAGCTTGGTGGAGGTGGAGAACGGGGAGACAGGGAAAGACAAAGAGGCAGATAAGAAACAGGAATCATTGTAGACCTGTGGTTTTCAGAGTGTGGTCCCTGGACCAACAGCTTCAGCATCAGCTGCGAACTTGTTAGAAAGGCAAATTTGCTGGTTTCACTCTAGACTCAGTGAGTCAGAAACTCTGATGGGGGTGGGCAGCGTCTTTGAAAACCTTTACTTTACTAACTTTTTTCCCCCTCTATCTGAAATATTCCCAATTGTTTTAGCTTTTAGTTGATTCCCATATTATACTTTGATTGTGTGTCAGTGAGTAGGTCTGTTTTAAAGGAGAATTGTTGAGGAAACATAAAGAAATCTCTTTGTATTCCAAAAAGCGTTTCTCAGAGTTAAATTATGTTTTGTTAGTGCCTATTGCTTTTGTTCAGATCAAGCTCTGAAACAAAATTAAGATTCTCGTCAAGCCTTGAGCTTATTAATAGCTGTTTCATTTGTTTAGTACTAATTTAAAATGTCTGCTATCTGTAGAGGAAGTACTTTATAAAAACACATACTTGTTAAGTGTTCCACTAGGAGAAGCACTGTGAAGTCCAAAGGATGCGGAGATTAGGCAAATAACTGTGGTTTTGTTGAGCTCTCTTCAGTGTAATATATGTGTGGGTGGGATAAGAACACTGGACTCCACAGCTTGAAGAGGCTTCCACTGGTTAGATTTCAGACAATTTGTGCATTCAAGAGAGTTACTGCAGCTGAGTGTAAAACATTGAACAAATAAAATTATTGAACTCATAGTAGTGAGAGATGGGAGGGGGAAGAGAGAGAGAGCGAGCGAGAGAGAGAGAGAGAGAGAGAGACTGGGCATCATTGGAGGTGACTGTGATGTCAACTTTTCATTCTATAAATTGTAAATTAAATGAAACAAACACCCTGTCTTTACTGAGAAACTGTAGTTCTTTCATGGTTGGTAAGAGAAAGCTCTACTTTATAAATGGATGCTACCAAATACAATATAGAAGGATACAGAATATCAGCATTTGCATCCTGCAGTGAAAATTTGATCAGGCAAGTGCTATCAATGCAAAACTAGTTGAAAGCATGTTGGGGAACAGAATAATCTTATTAGAGAATAACCCACAAATTACCAGCAAAGGGGAAAGTATAACCTTACAATGGTGGTCACCACCTTAACAAAGTGGTCCAACTTAACATCACAGTGGTAGGATAGCCTGACAGTAGCAGCTTCCTGATGTGACCAAGTACACAGCATCACCAACAATTTTTGCCAAAAATGTTTAACCTGAATCTAACCAGGTGTATTAGTCTGTTCTTGCATGGCTATAGAGAAATGACTGACACTGAGTAATTTATAAGGAAAGAAGTTTAATTGGCTCATGGTTCTGCAGGCTTTGCAGGAAGCATGGTGCTGGCACCTCCTCAGCTTCTAGAAGGAGGAGAGGGGTTGGCACATCACATGATGAAAGCAGGAGCAAGCAAGGGAGAGTGTGGGGGAGGTGCCACATACTTTTAAATGACCAGATATTTCAGGAACTCACTATCACAAAGACAGCCACGAAGGATCTGCTGTCATGATCAAAACACCTCCCACCTCCAGCATTGGGGATTACATTTCAACATCAGGTTTGGGCAGGGACAAATATCCAAACGATAACACCAGGTTTACAGAAAATATAAGGGTTAGAAAAACAAATTAATCCACACCAGGAAGAAACAGACCCAAAATGTGGGTCATTCTCAAGAAAACTGGTCTGTCTGATCTTTTCAAAAAGCCAGTGTCATGAAACACATTGGTGGTGGGTATTATTCTGGATTGTAAGAGGCTAAGGGAACATAACAGTCAAATTCAGTGTACAAATATTGATGGGATCTGGCTTAAAAATTGTAACTTCTGTAAAAGATGTTTGAGGCAGTTGTAGAAATTTGAATATGGACTGGCTATCAGATAACATTAGGAACTTAATGTCTTAAGTGTCATAATAGTATTTTGGTTGTGTTAGGAAAATGTCTTTATTCTTAGGAGATGCTTATTATTTCATGAAAGTATCATATCTGCAATTCACTTTCGCATGGTTCCTTGAGAGAGATGAGTGTATAGATAACGTGATTTTGGCAAAGTATTAACAAATTTGAATCTAAATAGTAGGCATATGGGTGTTTGTTTTATATTTATATTTATATTCAGCATAGAGAAAGCTGTGAATTCAGGAAAAGTTTATATGTAATTTCTGAGATTTCTAGCTCAGGCATGCATTTCTGTTTGAGAATGCCTTATCTAGAATTTTTTATCAAGAAACCTGAATGGTGTTTAAGAATATCTTATCTAGAAATATGTTGGCATCTTAATATTATGGTTTGGTAGATACAATGGATTTTTAAAAAAAGACTTGCAAAGAAGTGGATGAAATGCTAATATAAGAAAATTTGATTTTATAGGGAACATGTGACCAGATAAACTTGTCCTAATTAGTGTGAGTCTCTTCAAAGCACATACCTTAGGACACTATGTGTTGACGCTGTTACTGTTCATAACACATTCTTTAAGAATTCTCTCAGAGCCTTAAGATGATTTGTTTTTGAGAAACATCTGAAGTCTCCTGTAGCTTATTCTGATGTTATGAAGTAAGTGATTAAAATGGACCACTGAATTTTGATCACAGAAGTGTGTGACGGGGAAGTAGTGGGATATTCTTTGCCCCTCTTTGTGTCCTGTGATGCTGGTAGAAATTTCAAAGGAAGAGTTTCAAAAGTAGTTTACTTTGTTCAAACTCTCCAGCCCTAAACCATCAGTGACACCAGTGAGTGTTTCTTATTTTACCTATTTGGGTGTGTTAGATGTATTTTCACTGGGACTATTCTTTTAGTCAGAGAGCCTAAAGTTAAGTGTTTGAGCTTCTGGTCCTGTGATCTCAGCAACTGGACTTGATTCAGGTGCTTTGACTCAAGGGCACAGTGGTAGCATCACCATAAATAGATGAATGGCAGCGAATCCCTAATGGCTGGCTCTCTGCTGGTTGCCTGTCTCAGCTCAGGACTTCCAAGAGGTGTAAAACCTCACTGATAACCAGGCATAATGGCTAGGGTTTACTCAGAGATGTTGGGGGCTTGAGTGTAGTATTGCTGTGTTGTAAGCTGATAATGGAGTATGTGCCAGGTGGGGGCAGGATGGTATCCAGGCAGTCTGGTCAAAGGGCTGCAGTTAGTACCCTTGTTACACTCAGTGACAGGTGACTCTGAGCTGTCTGGAAGTAAGATGAAGTTGTGATTCAAGGATAGGATCCAGACCTGAAAGAGAGGTATTCAGAATAGCATTCGAAGTCAGGTAGACTTCAACTCTTCCGATGGACCTGCAAGAGGTGGTCAGTAAGTATCTTGTGGATGAATTAAAGAAGTGTTACATGAAATTGTAAAGGGGCAAACCAAATAAAATGGGTTCCATAGGTCTCAGGACTAGTGGAGGGGCATTCATGTTGGAATGGAGAGTAGTGAGAACTGGGGAGGGATTGCATAGGGGCTTGTTCTTAGGGCAGAGGTTTTCAACAACAGGTATATACAAGAGGTCAAAATTTAGGAAGTCTGTTAGAGAAGATTGTAAACTCTATGAGGAAAGGAAACATGTCTGCATTGTTCAACACTGAATACTTGATATAATGCCTGGAAAATAGCAGATGTGCAATATAAATTTCTGTTGAATGAGTGAAAATGTTAAGTGACGAATAAAGGAATGAATGGGGATGATACAGACAAAGCAGTAATCTGTGGTGGTTGATGGCTGACCTGGTTTAGAGTACCAGGGGGAATGTGAATATTTTAGATTTCCTCAGAGGCTAGTTTCTGAGATGTTTTCTTTACCAGTGAGGTAACCTTTTGATGGCCCTAGTTCAAATGGTAATGAATTAGTCTTTGCAGCACAATTGTGAAGTAAACATGCTGTGTCCATTTTAGAGATGAGAAAACTGAGATTCAGAGAGGTGAAGGAATTTGCATGAAGGTCCACAACTAAGAAGATAAGATGTGAAACTAGATATTTCAGCTCTTGAATACAGTCTTCTTTTTACTTGAGCACTCAATACTGGGGACAGTTCTGCTTTACAAGTGGCCTGATAAATAGTATCTTTGTATCATGTGAGAGTTACTAAGACTGTGATAGAAATAAATAAGAAAAATTCACATATCAGCCAATCCTTGTTACTCTGCTTATTCGCCTATTCATCATTTGGCTGATTGAATACTAAAGATGATAAAGCAGAATCAGTAGAGCAATGTGTGATTAAAAAAAAATCTATTATACTTAATGGGCTACAATTATTAGAATTAGAAACCCCAGTTAATCTTAGTGTAGGCTACTTATTTAGGAAAGGAGATTTTTAAATGGAATAAGCCTTTCTTTTGTATTACATTGCTGGAGACAGTTTTCATTTTTGCCCACCCAGTACTTAAATGGTTATTGCTATAAGGAAACCAATCTTACTGATAACTGAATGAAATAAATTAAACAGACACATGCAAACAAATCCAAAATGTGCCTGAGAAAGATGTGGTCTTCTAGCTTTCAGTCATTTGGTGAGACATTTGGCAGAGATGGGTGCAGCAGATAAAACTGTCATGGTTTTCAGAAGTCATTCCAAGACACCAGAGAGGAAACATGACAGACACTGGAAAGAGACCCTCTTTCAGATAGGAGTAATATATATTTTATACTCATATTAATATTTCATTGGAGAGAAGGTCAAAATCTACATTTAAATGGAAATATTTAAAAAGCAGAAGCATAATATTTGACTAAGTGAAACACTCAGGGTTTTTCAAGAACACAAGCTGCACCCCTGGGACCTCAGCTCTCTAGATCTGTTGTTTCTTAGAGCATGGTGGAATGTTTGAATTCCTTTAGTCTTATCGGTAGATCTTAGTCCTGGCATTTGGGAATCTGAATCCCTCTACTCCCCTTCCATTTGACACTGAATTGTGTTACTTACTACCTAACAATGTGTTCTGTGCACAGTATGGCTTCTCTCAGTTCTATAAAATTATTTAAATTTCTAAAAATTCATTTTTCTGGTCCTGTGAAATGGACATAATAGGACTGTGGAGATGGACATAAATAGGATGCTTTCAGTTATGAGTAATGGGAAACCTATCTAACAAAGTGTGGTGGCAAGAAGTTGGGAATAGGAAGTCCAGGGTTTATGCAGAGGCTGTGTTCATCCTTCATTTCCCTCTGCTATTCAAAGTGTGTGAGAATTCACCTTCAGGCTTCTGACCTCGTGGTTATAAGATGGCTGCCATTGTTTCACAATAATTTCTTCGTGGCGTTTAAAACAAGAAGATGGGGCCGGGCGCCGTGGCTCACGCCTGTAATCCCAGCACTTTGGGAGGCCGAGGCGGGCGGATCACAAGGTCAGAAGATTGAGACCACGGTGAAACCCCATCTCTACTAAAAATACAAAAAATTAGCCGAGTGTGGTGGCGGGCGCCTGTAGTCCCAGCTACTCAGGAGGCTGAGGCAGGAGAATGGCCTGAACCCGGGAGGCGGAGCTTGCAGTGAGCCGAGATCGCACCACTGAACTTCAGCCTGGGCGACAGAGTGAGACTCCGTCTCAAAAAAACAAAACAAAACAAACAAACAAACAAACAAAAACCAAGAAGATGGGATGCCAGGAGCAAAAGAATCTTCCTGGTACCTTTTTCCTCCTTTTTGTCAGAGAAGATGATTTTTCCTCAAAGCCTACAGAAGACTTGCCTTTATATCTCATTGACCAGACGTGGGTCACATTACCACTCCGTTATCCCTGCCCTCAAATTGGTAAAGAGAATCAAGAAGACCTTGATTGGCATGCTTGATTTTCTGAGGCTGGTCTTATTGCCTCTCTCATAAACTTGGGGCTCTATTTTTGTTAACTAAGAAGGGAAATGGGTATTGTCTGCCACAGTGATGCTCTTGTGTGAAGTAAAGGTGCATGAAATGCATGTCTTCCCTAGGCTTTAGTGCATCCTTGGTTTGTAAGTGACTATGATTACATGAATCAGAAATAAATCAGGAAAAGGAAAGTTGGTAATTTTGGCCTATTCCTGCAGAAATCATAGCAGGGAGGGGGGTGTTTGCAAACGAAGGGAGGGTCCAGTTCTCCGAAGCTGTGCTGTTGAACTACCACCGCATAGGGTGACCCTCTGTTGACCCTGGAGCAAGCTGGAGGTGAGACGAGTTTGTCCGGACATCCCAGATTCTTTCTTCTGTACTCCTTCCTCTTCTCTGTTTTTTACCAATGCAGTCAAAGGCAGTGCTGATGTAGTCAGCACAACTCCTGGGACGCAGGTGCCTGGGGCTGCGATTCTGTTCTGATACTGACTGTGGCCATTTTGGTTCTGGGCAGCCACTTGAGGTAGCAATAATGATACACAGTTACTGCTTTTAAGAGGTTCCTGGTGAGGAGCTTCACTACTCCCCTGTTGCTTTATGACAGGATGAGGATTCAGACTAAATGACCACTTCCCTCCTTTCTCACTCTCAAGTTTTATGATTTCTTTCAAGTTTATTTGGGATTTTTTTTTTTTTTTTTGGTCTGCCTTTTGTTAATATATTCTGCATGCATTTTGCTTCCAGGCATAGTGATATTCACAAAGTTTACCACTGACAGTTGTAGTCTGAGAGTGTATAGAAAAAAAACATAGTTGACCACTCTATGATTATTCTAGACTCTCTGACTCTCTTAATGCAAGCCAAGACCACATGAGCCTTTTTTGCAATCTCATTACTTTGTGGCTTTTGTTGGGCTTGCAGTCATCCAGAATTTCTAAGAACAATATTTGGAAGGTGACTTTGCAGAGACTTGAGCCACTGGACTTCTCTTGTCATGTGCTTCCTTTAGTTCACTCCCTCTTTCTTTAATATATGGCTGGCATTGGGCCCAGAATCCACAATACGATATTGATAATAAATACTGACATCTTTTGAATACTCCCTGTGTGTCAGGAGTTACACTAAGTGCTTTACAGGTATTATTTCATTTAATCCCCACAGCAGCTTTCTTCCCCCTTTTTTGGAGACAGAGTCTCCCTCTGTCGCCCAGGCTGGAGTGCAGGGGCACAATCTTGGCTCACTACAACCTCCACCTCTTGGTTTCAAGTAATTCTCATGCCTCAGCCTTCTGAGTAGTTGGGATTACAGGTATGCGCCACCATGTCCGGCTAATTTTTGTGTTTTTAGTAGAGACAGGGTTTCACCATGTTGGCCAGGCTGGTCTCAAACTCCTGGCCTCAAGTGATCCTCCCACCTTGGTCTCCAAAGTGCTGGGATTACAGGCATGAGCTACCATACCCAGCCCCCACATCAGTTTTCTAATCTAGGTGTTAATAATTCACATTTTATAGATGAGAAAACAATATGGAGCAAGCTAAGTCATTTGAGCAAAGTTATATAGTAGCAAGTGGTAGAGGCAGGACTAGAATCTAGGCAGTCCAGTAGCAGAGCCCTAGCTCTTAACCTTGAAATGCACCTTAAGGCATTTTTTAAATTTGTCTTACTTTCCTTAATTTTTCCCCTCTCCCCTACCCCCCAGTACATGCATAGTTGCTTTAAATATTACTTGTCCTGTCTTTCATGCTGGCTTAATAGAACATACGATGTACAGATCAAAAGTTACAGAGTACTAAAGCCGTAGAATAAGGGTTTCTTTATTCATTAATTCATCCTTTAATTCCTGATTGACTCAGTCCCTGAGGTGTCACACTGAGCATGGGGATACAGAGAGGAAAAATACCTAGCATTCTGCCTTTGAGGAGTTCACAAAGTCATATGGTAAATGGTGGGCCTGAGACTCTTGTCCCGCAGCAAGTTCGATCATTCCTTGTAGGTCATGGGAAAACTTTGCATTCTGCTCTAAGTGTGGTGAGTTCAGAGTGTAACATCTACTTTGCTCCACCATAGCTTTTAAAAAAGGATTCATCTCTGGGCCTCAGCACCAGTACATCTCTGGGGATCTACTTGGCCTTCTTCATTGTGTCCTGCTTCCCTGACCTACTTTTTTTCCTTTTTCAGATTGATTTGTTGTTCAAAAGGCCGGTGCCCCTGGAATGAGGACCTACGAGCTTACTTTTATACTAGAAAATAAAAGACTAGAAGAATCAAGCCTTTGCTCAGATCATACTTTGTGAGGTGGGCAAGAGTAGAAAGCTGAACACTTGAACGTGAGAGTGAGGAGGGAGCCACAGATGAAGGTTGAGGACAGAGAAAGGGAAGCTGGAGGGCTCTAAACTTGCAGAGGCCTGACCTGGCACTTCATCTATCGCCTCTGAAAACAGCTCTCCTCTTGCTCTTGCTCTATTCTCACCCAAGTACTAGGCAATCCTCCTTTGATCCCTTCCCAGATTCTTCCTTTAGTTTCCTCTAAGGGCATTCCTCCTTTGCACTGGATTTGCTTTGGAGTAAAAGTTGCTGGTGGGAGGTTCTGATTCTACAGAGAGAGAAACTGAGGCATAGGATACACAACAGCCATCTGTACTTTGCCCTGTAAGTCATTAGAGACTGTCAGAACCTTGTCATAGATCCCATGGTTTGCTGTAAGCCACAAATAGCTCTCATACCCTCATAGGAATAGGGACCTTCCTCCTACCTTAACATGACTGGATTTTGTTTTTACCTGAAAATACGAGCTCCTTCTAACAGAAGAAAAGACAATTGCAGCCTGTACTGCATTGCCCCTGTCTGTAACCCCATTAAGAGGTTGTAAATAGTACTATAATAATATCTCAGTCATTTGTTTTGATGTATCCAAGCTTTTAATAAATCAGCCACAGCTTGCTTAATAGGAATATGAGAGCAGAGCACATTGCTGCCAGCAGCTGCTAGTAAATTATAAAGCATTCATCTGTTTTACAAGGGAATTAAATGTTTGTTCTCTTTTAAGGGTTTGTGACTAAACAAGGGTATGTGCGTGTGTGTTTGTGTGTGTGTGTGCGCACGCACAGTGGCTTCCTGCCCTTGCCCTCCCAGGTACAGTAGCAACCTCAGGTTCCTGGGGAATACCTGTAACCAAAGCCATATGAATTAGAGTGCCCCTAGGTAAACCCTGTCATTATTGGTCCCTGCTCCGCGTGCATCTCTAAAGCAGTATTTATTGGATTACATTTGTCTTCCACGTCAAAGGATTCTGTGAAATACAAGTCCCATTTCCCACTTTTCCCTTTTTTTCTTAAGACTGTCTAGGGAAGGAGCATTAGATAAACTATACATCCAGCATGACTGACATTCAATTGTCTGCACAATTGAGTTAGTCTACTTTATTTGACTTTTATGTTTACATTTGAAGTGGACTCCCCCAGCCCCTGCCACCACCTTTTCAACACCATTGGTTTTATTGACTAAATAATCTTCAGAAGACAAGACATCAGAGTTGGTGCTTTTGGTAGAAATTAAACCACAGCAGGTGTTCAAGACCAGCTTTGGCAACACTGCAAGACCCTGATTCTACAAAAATGAAAAAATTAGCCAGTTATGGTAGCACGTACCTGTAGTCCCAGCTACTGGGGAAGCTGAGGCAGGAGCATCCCTTGAGTTCAAGAGTTTGAGGCTGCAGTGAGCTATGATCATACGACTGCACCCCAGCCTGGGTGAAAGAGCAAGACTGTCCAAAACAAAACAACAAAACGTGGGGTCCAGCTAACCAATATTCAAGAGCTGTTGACTACTTATCCTGTGACCTTAAACAAGTTGTGTAGGTTTTTAAAATCTATTACTTTATTTTTTGTTACTTTTAAATTTGGAAATAAATGCAGATTTACAGAAGGTTGCCAAGATAATATAGAGAGATCCAGGGTGACCTTCACCTAGTACAATATATGTGTATAGCTCTGTGTCATTCTTTCACATGTGTACATTATGTAGCCATCACCACAGTAAAAACACAGAACTGTTTCATCATCACAAAGATCTCCCTACTGCCTCCTTTTTATAACAACTTCTACCACCTCCTATCCTCCCCTCCACTGTCTTATCTCCTGGCAACTACTAATCTGTCTTCCATCTTTATAAGTTTTATTCATTTAAAAATTATATAACTGTTATTAACATTTATATTTATATAAAATATAAAATATATATCACACAAATATGAAAATATAAAATATATATCAAATAAATATAAAATATATACATTAAATCATACAGTGCATGGCTTTTTGAGGTTGACTTTTTAAACTCACTGTAATGCTATCCATCAGACTTGTTGCTTGCTTGTACGAATGTTTATTCTTTATTACTACCTAGTAGTATTCCATGTTGTGGACGCATCAGAGTTTGTTTAATCATTTGCTTATTGAGGAACATTTTGATTCTTTTTACTTTTGGGCTATTACAAATAAAGCTGCTAGGAACAATTATTTACAGGTGTTTTGTGTGGAAATAAATTTTCATTTCTGTGGGATACAGACTTAGGATTGTAATTGCTGGGTTTTATAGTGTTTGTTTGGTTTTTAAGAAATGTCAGACTTGGCCGGGCGTGGTGGCTCACGCCTGTAGTCCCAGCACTTTGGGAGGCTGAAGCGGGTGGATCATCTGAGGTCAGAAGATTGAGACTAGCCTGGCCAACATGGTGAAACCCCATCTCTACTAAAAATACAAAAATAAATTAGCTGGGCATAGTGGCATGCACCTGTAGTCCCAGCTACTCAGGAGGCTGAGGAAGGAGAATAGCTTGAACCCGGGAGGCAGAGGTTGCTGTGAGCCGAGATCGCACCAGTGCACTCCAGTGCAACAGGGCAACACTCTGTCTCAAAACAAACAAACAAACAAACAAAACAACAGCAACAACAGCAACAACAACAAAAAACCCAGAGGTTGCAGTAAGCCAGGATCGCACTGTTGCACTCCAGCCTGGGCGACAGAACGAAACTCTGTCTCAGAAAAAAAGAAAAAGTCAGACTTTTCCAGAGTGAGTGTACCATTGTGCATTCCCAGCAGCAGTGTATGAGGGAATCAGCATCCTTGCCAGGATTTGGAATTGTTGATGTTTTTTAATATGACTGTTCTGATAGGTGTGTAATGATATCTCATTGTGATTAATTAGCATTTCCCTAATGGTTAGTGATGGCAGACATTTTTATGTGCTTATTTACCATTTGTATGTCCTCTTTGATTAAATGTCTGTTCCTGTCTTTTGCTCATGTCTTTTGGATTGATTTTTACAGTTAAGTTTTGAAACGTTCTTTATATATTCTAGATATGAGTATTTTGTCAGATGTATGGTTTGCAAATATTTTCTCAGTCTGGAGCTTGGCTTTTCATTATTATAACAGGGTGCTTTGCAGAGCAAAGGTTTTTCATTTTGGTGAAGTCAAATTTATCAGCATTTTATTTTATGGAGTATGCTTTTGATGTCATGTCTAAGAAACTCTTCACCAAACCCATAGGTCCTGAAAATTGGCTCCTATGTCTTCATCAGAAGCTTAAGCTTTACATTTTACATTTAAATCTATGACCCATTTTGAATTAATTTTTGTGTAAGTATGAGGTTTAGGTTGAGGCTTGTTTATTTTTTGCCTATGAATAATCTAATTGCTTCAACACTGTTTAAAAGGCCTTTCTTCTAACATTGAATTGCTTTTGGATCGTCTTCAAATATCAGTTGGCCATAGTTTTGTGGGACTGTTTCTGGGTTCTTTATTCTGTCCATTGATCTGTGTGTCTGTCCCCTCGCCAATCCCTTACTGTATTGATTACAGTATAACTATTTAGTAAGTTTTGAAATCAAGTAGAGTGATTCCTCTTACTGTATTCTTTTTTGTAATAGTTTCAGGTATTCTAGTTTCTTTCCATGTAAATTTTTAGAACAATCTTGAATGTATTTACAAAAATTTTACAGGGATTTTGATAGGAATTATGATAAATATTTTTATTTTTATGTTTTGTGGAGACAAGATCTCGCTGTGTTGCCCAGGCTGATCTTGAACACCTGGACACAAGCAATCCCCCCACCTTTGCCTCCCAAAGTGCCAGGATTACAGGCATAAGCCACTGCACCTGGCCCATATGTTTAATCTGCATACCAATTTTGGGAGATTTGAAATCTTTGCTATATTGATCTTTCCCATCCATGAACACTATGTGCCTTTCCTTTTATTTAGATCATCTTTGATTTCTTTCCATCAACATTTAATAGTTTTTAGCATACACGTCCTATACATGTTTTGTTAGATTTGCATCTGAATATTTCATTTTCCTGAGACATTATACATAACATTGTAATTTTGATTTTGCTTTTCATGTGTTCATTGTTAGTATATTGAAATGCAATTTGTTTTTGCATGTTGGTCTTCAACTTCTCAGAGTTGACTTCTAGAGTTTTTATTTAGATTTTTTGGGATTTTTGTACTCATGTCATCTATACGAGCATGTCATCTATAAACAGGGACAGTTTTATTACTTACTTTCTGATATACCTTTTCCTTTTATTGTCTTATTATGCTGGTTGGAACTTCAGTACTATGTTGAATAGTGGTAGTGAGAGTGGACATGCTTGTCTTGTTCCAAGTCTGAAGTGAACAAGCATTAGATCTTTCCCTACTAAATTTAATGTTAGTTGTAGGTTTTTTGGTAGTTGTTCTCTTTGAAGTTGAGGAAATTCCTTTCTGTTCCTGGTTTTTATAAATATGTATTGAATGCTTTTTTGCATCAACTGTGATGGATTACATTGAATATTGAACCAGATTTGCATCCCTGGAATAAATCCCATTTGGTTAGGATGTGTAATTCTTTTTATATATTGCTAAATTTTGTTTACTGATATTTTGTTAAGGACTTTTGTGTTTATGAGAGGTAGTAGTCTATAATTTTTTTTGTCTTTTCTGGTGTTTTCAGGGTAATACTTAGCTTCATAAAAATTGGAAAGTATCTGTTTTCCCTGTTTTCTTTTCTTTTTCTTTTCTTTTCTTTTTTTTTTTTTTTGAGACAGAGTCTTGCTCTGTCACCTAGGCTGGAGTGCAGTGGCTTAATCTCTGCTCACTGCAACCTCCGCCTCCTGGGCTCAAGCGATTCTCCTGCCTCAGCCTCCTGAGTAGCTGGGGTTACAAGTGCCTGCCACCACGCCCAGCTAATTTTTGTATTTTTAGTAGAGGCAGGGTTTCACCATGTTGGCCAGGCTGGTCTTGAAGTTCTGACTTCAGGTTATCCGCCCATCTCAGCCTCCCAAAGTGCTGGGATTATAGGCGTGAGCCACCGTACCTGGCCCCCTCTTTTCTAATGTTATCATTTGTTGCTAAAAGTTTACCCTTAGTACTGCTTGTGTCCCCTATACTTGGTATGTTGTAATTTTATTTTCATTCAGTTCAGGTCATTGTTTAAGTTATATTGAGGCTTCCTGTTTGACCCATAGATTATCTGCCAGTGTGTTTTTTAGTTCCCAAGGTTTTTTTAGATTTTCCTGTTATCTTTCTGTTATTTATGTCTACTTTGCTTTCATTGTGGTCAGAGAATGCACTTTATATGATTTCAGTTCTTTTAAATTTGTTAAGGTTTGTATTATGTCCCAGGATATGGTCTGTGTTATTTGTTCTGTGGTCACTTAAAAAAAAATGTGACTTATGCTTTGTTAAGTGAAGTATTCTATAAATGTCAGTTAGATCCTATCCTGTTGATGGCATTGTTGAAATCTTTTACATTTGCTG
Organism: Macaca thibetana thibetana; assembly: GCF_024542745.1. Classification (NCBI taxonomy): domain Eukaryota; kingdom Metazoa; phylum Chordata; class Mammalia; order Primates; family Cercopithecidae; genus Macaca; species Macaca thibetana. The sequence goes on along the minus strand of NC_065580.1, from coordinate 133,316,251 downwards.
ATTTTCTGTCTAGTTGCTCTATCAATTGTTGATAAAGGGGTGTTTTAGTCTCCAACTACCTTTTGTCTATTTCTTTTTTCAGTTCTATCAGTGTTTGCTTCACACTTTACAACTCCATTTTTTGCCACAAATATATTTGGGATTACTATATTTGCTTGATTGATTAACTTACATATCATTTTGTCCCTCTCTGTTTCTGCTAATTTTCTATGTTCTGACGTCTACTTATTTTATTAATGTAGGTACTCCTGTTTTCTTTTGACTAATGTTTTCATTGTAAATATTTTTTATATTTTTACTTTCTGCATATATTTATCATTATATTTGAAGTGATTTTGTGGATAGCATATAGTTCATGCTTTTTTATTCATTCAACCAATCTGTATTTTAATTGGTATATTTAATCAGTGTACCTTTAATGTAACTATTGATGTGTTAGAAAACCCAACAGCTCATCACTTTTAAGTTCCTTGCATGCTAAGGTCCCTAGCCTGTTCTCTCTACCTTCAAGAATCTTATGTTTGTGTTATATGTATAACACCCAGGGTTTTTTTTTTTTTTTTTTTTTTTTTTTTTACTGAGCAGAAATAATAGGAAAAGTACATCTCTTCCATCTTTTTGGAACTGTTTCTTTACTTTTAAAATAAAAAAAAATTATTGATACACCTATACCACAATATTGCTGTGATGCTTGAGTGAGATGAAAGTGAAGGAGGATTCGACATTTAAATTCTATTTGGACATCAGTTATTATATCTAAGTAATATATGAAATCATGTTGCTCTAGAACAATATTAACAGATTTTATGAGGTTCCCATACAGGAATGAAAATTTATACGTGTACTCTTTCTTTCTCTTTGACACCACTCTACCCTTTTCTCCTTCTCTAACATATTCCATTAATAAATTTTACTCAAACTTATGCTTTGCAGTTGGAATACCCTAATACCAATTGTAAGTCCTGAATCATTTATCAAGTACCTTGTAATTGCCCAGCACTGTGCTACCCATGCCTTTCAGTGATTTTCTAAATTCACGCTGTTACAGGTACAATTTCTAAATTCACCCCATTACAAGTACAATTATCTTACTGTGTAGCTGAGGAAATAGAGGCTTAGAGAAGTCAAGTAATTTGCTAAGGTCACTTAGCTAGGGAGTGATAAAACTGGGACTTGAATACAGGTCTTAGAGTTTAAAGTTCATGTTTTTAACCTTTATGTTTTACTTCCTCCCTGTATTCTCTTGTACTTCATCAACCTGAATTCTTTAGAGCTTTTTGATCTGTTGGGACCTAGTTTGAATTCTTAAGCATTTTATTATTTTTATTTGTTTCAATAAAAGGTAAAAGATATAACCTAGATTTTATCCATTGCTAGTTTCTTTTAGTGCTATAGTGGTTTTATCTGTCAGTGTGTCTGTGTGTTTCTTAATGTTCCTGGCAAATTTAAGATGTGATCTAGGAACTGTATTCTTCCAATTGATTCATCTTTAGTGTCACTTTAATTTTACTTTTGAAAAATTAACGTTATTTTTCTCATTTCTCTGTTGGAGTGTGATTGAATGATTAATTCAGCAATTATTTATAGAGCCTACTGTGTGATAATTATTGTGCTAGATGCTGGGGATATTCAGTAATTATGTGTTTCTTTGTTCTTGTGATTCTTCTGTGACTTTAGTTATATCTCTCTTCAGAATCTTTCAATTCACCAGTCATCTGTAAGATTTCACTCATTTTCTATTTCTAGAGTGTAGTTCAGAAACCATATGTGTTTGTGGGAGTTTGGTTTAATTTTGGGGAAGATATTGATACTTCTAAAGTTAGGTACACCGTGGTCTACTGTTTACTTTTCAATGCAAATAGAGACTTTATTGATGACTGCTTTCCTTCTCAAGTACATGTTTTGAGATTGGAGAAAATCTACAGAAAACAAATAATTTTATCCCTTATGCTGAATGCTGGAAAAAGAAAGGTTCTTGTCTATAAATTCGGAGCATTAATTATGGGTTTCACAATGTATATGATGTACCTGGTCTGTGTAAAATGAAGATTCTAAAAGCAGAAGAAAATGGCTTCAAAAGCAAATCAAAGGTTATAGTTCATGGACAAGCTAAGTATTAAACCAATCTTGCTGTTGTGAAATTAACATTTTCTATTTTATCTCTGTGGTATCATGGAATTTTATTATTGGACAAGCTCATAATAGAGATCTGTTTGACGAGCCTACTCATTTTATAGACAAGAAACCTGACACCTGTAGAGTTAAAATGACTTTTAAGGCCTTTTGTGATAGAGGTAGGGACTAGCATTTAGGTTCCAAACTTGAAGACCTGGACCCTTGTTACTGTATCCTCTGGACTACATTTTAATAATTTTTTATCATTTCATTATAGTCTCATATTTACCCCAAATATTCTTCCTTTACAGGGTTTCAGTTTTCTCAACTCGAGAGTAGATAAGGCACTTAACGTAATTCATTTCTAGTTGGAGTCTGTAAAGGTTTATGAATTGCTTTGTTAATCCACGTCACTTTGTATCTTAGCTTTCTAGACTTTAAATGTCGGTTGTAGTCCATATAACTGCCAGACTTAACTTATAATGAATGCCTTCAGGTAGGTAGATGTTTGTTTGTGTGTGTTTCATAAAGAACAAACAGGGGGCTGAGAATTATCAACTCTTGCTGTGAGAGCCCCTTAGCCAGGCTTCCACCTTCTGCTTCTTTACTCTTAGGGACTTGTCAACCAGCTTCTGCTTCAGGGCCTCAGGGATGGTGAGTGGTGGGTACCTTAAGTTGGCTAATTTTACCATAGTATGACTTCCATTTTTAAGAGTTATTTTCTTGGATTGAGACACAGTTAGCTTGCCTGTGGCTTCCCCACAGTGATTCTTCTGAGTGGATGGAATAAATAAAGTCTCTCTGTGTTTCCTGACTAAATATTTCAGATTGTTTGTGCCATTCCTCACTTTTTCGATTTTAGATAATTCACTATTCTGCATGCTTCATTTTTTTTTTGATGTTTCCTCAGGTGAGCCCCAACTTTTAACTGAGTACTTTAGAAATAGGCTGAGTCCCAAGGGGTCAGTGGAACTTTCTTGTTCCACCTAGCATGGGCCTGAAACAGAGGCTTAGTCTTGGGACTCATTCCTTCAGCCCGGAAGGAAGAAGTGAGGGAGAAAGGAAGAAAGTGATCATTAAGGCAGGCCTGGTGCCTGGAAGCTGAGCTTTGAGAAGCAAACTTTAGTAACACATTTTCTGTGTCCTCTCCTCAGGTAACTCGTCTCTTGAATCTTTTTTATTAAAAATTAACACCTGAACTGGTGATCTCAATTCCTGCAGTCCCTCTCTGTATTTCAACTTTGCATCAGCCATTTTTTTGGTATTGTAAACAGGAGATCTTTTAGCCCCTCAGGCTTCCAGTTTTGATTGGCCTTCACCTTCTAGCTCCCTCGTCTCATTACAGACTAAGCTGGATGCTTTAACTAGTTGCATAGTCTTGGACAAGTCACTTAAGTATTCTCAGCCTTAGTTTCCTCAGTTGTGCATTGTGTCTCCTCGCACCTACTCGCTTAAGAAATAAATGAAATAATGTGTGTGAGAGTGTTTTCTGAACAAGAAAATATGAACTAAATATGATCTCTCCTTGTTGTACCTTTGTTTCTGCAGGACACAGTTGGATCAGCGGATTGAGTGCTTTTCCTGGGATCTCTTACAGGTTCCCTCCGTGCTTGTTGACTGATGGTGTATTGGGAGATTTGAACTATAGTGGCCTTGAACTATAGTGAGCACTTGAAATGGCAACATTTTGTATTCTTCAAGGAACTACTGTTTTTCTTTAAAAAGCCAGGAATTTCACAGCTCCAGAGGAAAGGATGCAGAAGCTATTTCTTTTTTTTCCCCTGTTAAATCAATATAATGAGATTCTATGTGCATAGTAATCCTTAAGCTCTTTGCCTAGTTCCTTTTGCCCTAGGCACCTTGGAGTGATGGAACTGTAGTCAGTCAGACATGTGCAGTGTATTCAGGCATACACTTAGAGGGCTTCTCCTCTGCTCCCCCTAGCTAAGCAGCCCCTTTGGAATGTCTAATAAAAACCCTGCTCTTGTGTGCTGCATTAAAACAAAGCAGGCTCACATAGTCCTGGAAATGAGCCCTGAGAGGTATTATTTCTATATGTTGGTCTTTATTTGCCTGTTTTGACAATGTTGTACAATGAGGGTCCTGCTGCTGATCCAGCAGAATCACAAGGAGCCGTCTTTGCTGTGTAAGTTCTTCCTCAGAGGTCTGGCATTCGACCTGCTTGCTAAACCCTCTTTGAAACAATGTAATGACAAAATATTTTCTTCTTACTGATAATAAGCAGATTATAATTGCTTTTACTTTGTTCTCTGAAGGGAGGAAAGTAGGGTCATGATGAATGAGTGCTTAAAATTTTTATTTATTGTCTTAGAGATATAGATGGTTCATTTATTATACAGAAGTTTACCTAGCAGCCTCTAAGTATACATTGTTTCTTAATAGTTGGAATTAAATTTGTACTTTTGCACTACTGTTTATTAAGACATTCCTCCTTGGTGATGAATAACACCTATGTGCCAAAGGGATTTTTCTCATGGGCTCTGATTAAGGGGATATCAAGCCAATAACTGTAGCAAGCCTAAGGGTGAATTTTTACCAATCTCCAGGTCTAGTCATTGCCTTGTGGGCAGTCTGGTGGCACCTTGGGCATTGTCTTATTGCCTTGAGCACAGGTGTTAGAGGCATGGGGTCGAGCTTTGCTCTCCTCTTTACCCCCAGTCTGTTCTCCAGACCCCCTAACCAAATTTCTCATAGAGGTGACCATCACAAGGACCTGGTGAGTGGCTCAATCAGTGACAATTTATGACCGCTTCTGGGGAAATAGCTCAGAGTGCACGTCCTTCGTGTGGTAGGTCCAAAATATCATCTTTGTATGTTCAAAGTAGCATAAGCAGCTTTAGTTGCTGCTGTTGGTTTCAGGAGAATCACCTGGATGTCAGTGCCTTGGGGTTATTAATAATGGTAAAAAAAACCAATATGAGAGTGGAGCTTAAAAGTAGACCAAGACATTGTTAGTCGTGCACTGCTGTTTAATTTTCAAGTTAAGTGGGTGCTAAAACTTAACTACTCTGTCTGCTGAGATAGTCACTTTCTCCTGGTCCTCCTCAGTTGTAAAGAGAAGAGGTTGGACTTAATGCCCTTCAAGGCCTTTTTGTCTCTGACTTTCTGTGAAACTCCAAGGTGAGTCCTAAATTTTGTTTTGGTCTGTAAATTTAAATGCTTCCCCTGCTGAGCTTCTTTGGGCTGAGAATAGAATGGATGGAATTTGCACCCTCTCTCTCTTTTTGTCCCATGTGATGATTTGATTGGTTGTTAATAGAAGGGAAGGTGGTCAGAAGGCAAGGAAGCCTTGGCAAAAGAAGAGGAGTGAAAGTACTAACGAATAGGAACAACTGGGGTTCAACCCTGGAATAAAAAAGACTTCACAGTGCAGTTACTAGGCTTGCCTCACTCTTTGGAATCATGAGAGGTTTGCCTAGGTATGTACTGTAAGGCCTTTGTGGCCAGAGACTGAGTCTTGGATTTACTCTTTTTGCCCTGACATTGCCTTGTGTAGCACTGGATATCATGTAGGTACTAATTATTTCTTCTTTACTTAACTTCCTGGAAACCACTGCAATTGTCAAGTGAATAGAAGTGAATAGGACTGTTATATTAAACATTATAGAGAAGGGTCCATGCTCATAGCATCTTCATCATTCCAAATACTGTGCTTGTTGAAGCAGAGAACCTTGTCAGGACAGTCATTATACCAACGTTTATGAAATGAAAGCAAGAGCTGTTAACCAATGTATAAAATTTGAGGATATTGTGCTTCCAAAGGAAGCAAAGAGGGTTTAAAATTATTCCAGTGGAATATCTCTTTAGCCTTACTTAAGGATTATTTAAAAAGAAATAGAAATAAGGATTGTTTAAAAAGAATTAGAAATAAAGATTGTTTAAAAAGAAAAAGAAATAAAGTTAGAGGTGAATAGATAGTATATGTAAGAGCTTTATGTTTTGGTCATATTAAGGTTTATTGTTAAGTTACAACAAAAAAGTTGTTAACTATCATGTCTCCTGCTTTGCAGGATAATTTTCTTTTAATGTATTCTGAAAACTGACCTGAGATTTTGATGAAGTGTTAGACAAGATGACAGAGAGACTGTTAGTAACTGGCAGAAGTTATAGTCTCAGACTCATATTTGTTTGTTTGTGGATGTTGATTCTAGTCACTCCTATTCTTATCTCCATCCAAAAATAGGCATTAAACCCTAATCTCTTGTGGATATTGGCTTTGTAGATTTAGGAGAATAAGAACATGTGAACATGCCTGGTTAGCCATCTCAAGATTTCTTATGAGCTAGTTGACTTCAAGAGCTAGTGAGCTGGGTTGTGCAGGATACTTCTTACTGGATAATTCTACCTCAGATAGATGCTCTAGTTGCTCTGCTAAGATCCTCTGTTCTGTCAAGCCTGTCAGAGCCAGAGTGAAAAAACAAAACAAGCAAAAACAACAACAACAAAACCCTAGTAGAGTACCTGAACTTTAAATTACAGAGTTTAAGGACTGAAAATGACTTTGAGGATCCGGAGTAGGACTCCCCAACTCACATGTTCCTGGGATAGACAGGTAGCAGAGTGAATGAATTGGACAACTAACTAAAAGCAATGGGGGAGACTGAAGAGACATTCAAATTTAGAAAATTTTAAGGACATTATACCTTCCTGACAAAGAGGTGTTTTTAAATTTTTTAATTTAATTTTTATTTTTGTTTTATTTTCTGTCTCTGGTGCTTGAATCAGGAGGACAGAGGGCTCTGATGCTATTCAGCTGCCATTTTGAGTACCCTGGACCCTCAGTATCAGGTTATCTATTTCTGGTTGAAGGATGATGGCCTGTGTACAGATAGGAAAAGGCATTTAACCAAGGAGAGACAGCTAGTGAGGGCTGGAGCCTGGGGCTCTGAGGTGCAGTCTGAGGTTCTTTCTCTACACTGTGGTGATATCTGAAGAGGAAGGCAGGAACACCTTGATTTCAATTAGGGATTTAAAAAAAAATCTTTCTCTCTGACTATTTTTTTTGGAGAGGTATAATTAACATACAATCAAATGCACTCATCTTAAGGGACAGCTTGATATAGTCTTATGTATGTGTCCTTTCATGTCACCACCACCCAGATCACCCCAAGATTTTCCTCGTGCCCTTTTCCAACCTCCCCCACACCCCTGCACTGGAATCACAATTTACCAGAGAACCATGGCACTTTCTTTCCCCTAGCAGAGCTGGTCCATCTGTCACTGGCCCAGTTCCTCTCCTTACGTCCCTCTCCTCAGATTCAATTGTAAAGAGCTATAGCAAACACAAGGGTACGTGTTGCTTAAATTTTTTTCCCACATAACCCAAGAGAATGTTGGGTTTCTTTAACGTGAGCTCTCTAATTATGCCAATGCCATTGACTCACCAAGTAGGGTGCCAGCTCCCACAGGATGTGTCCTTCACAGGGTTCTGAGGGTACTGCTTCTTGCAATGTCAACTGCTTTATACAAAAGCCTATTTAGGTCACATGATATTTGCCAAGCTGTTAATTATTCGGAGGCTACTTTTCCTCTGAAAGAACTTCAGATGTCCGATGTCATGATTTTATTAAATCAAAGGCCCATATTTCATTGTAATGGACATGGCACTCAAAACCTGGGGATTGACTCATTGAAAATATAGCCAACACAACACTCAAAACAAAGCCCACCTCGTAGGCAAGGCAGCTTCCTTAAAAAAAAATAGCCAATTCCCAGGCTGAAGCTGTTAAGCAGATTTTTATGCAGGGCTTCAAGTTACTAAAAAAGCAGGATTCAATATGCCTTTCCCTTTGATTTGTAGGAGGGGGTGGGAAGTAATGCTGCTGCTCTCCCCTTACCCCTTTCAGGCTTTTACCATATTCTGAAAGCAATGCTTGAAGGACCTATAAATGGATTTTGGCTGTCTCCTAGTGCAGGGATTAACATAGAATTACAGAAATGTGCTGCATGGTGGTTGGGAAAATAGGGAGTATGCCATTCTCTTTTTGGAGGGACATGGTGCTCCCCTCTCTTGCCTGTGGATGTTCCCTATAAAGCAGCCTGTCACTGTGAAAAATGCACACCCTGTACCATCTCACAGTTATAAAGGTTAAGTAAGCATCTTGAGCAGTGCGCCACTGCTTTTGTACTTTCCTTAATGTCAGCCGATAAAGGATTATTGAAAAAAGCTTGCAAGGAGATAAAAGGCTTGCAGGTTGAGGTTGAACAATTGAAATTTTCTGTTCCCAGTGTAGTAAATTACCAATGGCAGATTTAACGTTTGTTAATTATCAGAGCAAAGTACTAAGGATTGTTTTCTTTTGCCTAATTAATTACCTCATCTGGAGTGGAATGTTAATTCAGATAAATGATTATTTCTTAATACCTCTGAAGCTTTCCTTGGAGTCTCCTAGAATTGCCAGTCCTGAAGTGTGGTTTCCTCACATTCTGGGGAAGATGGGGGATACAACGTGACTACTCTCCTGGCCTTTTTCATGTCTCAGAAGGTGGCAGGATAGATAACTTGTTTAGACTTCTGGTGATGGAGTTGGTTTGCTGTTCTTGTTAATAGAACATGAGTGTGCTTCTTTGAATCCTGTGCCTCATAACCAAGTTTTGGGTTAGTCTCTCATGTGGTTTTGAATTTAACATTGAACATTCTTTTTACCTTTGGAAATTCTCAATTTGGGGCACCTGCTGTGAACATTAAAGATGATATCCTTTGGAAAGGACACTCTAGTTTCCTTAACTTGCTTTTTACCTTTAAGTTATTTTACCTCTTGATGTCTATTCAGAATGCGAGAGGCAGGTTTTTATTCTTTCTTGAATCTAAACTATATCACCTCTAATAGTTGTGAATAGACAATATTCAAAAAAGGTAAAATCGTGACTCATGCAGATATAAAATATCCATATGTCAAATATTTTACTTATTTTAAATGAGGGAACCAGATAGATGTTACAACAGGTACAAAGGAGAAATGAAAGAATCACAAATTTAAATGGAATAAAGGAAGATGAAAATGAACCCACGAATGAACACAAAACTCTTTTGGGGGAAGGTTGTTCCTCTAGGGGACAGAATGTATTTGCATAGCTATAGACACTTTTCAGAGTTGTAAAATCGCCCAGTCAGACACAAAGGTAAATGTCCCGGTAGGATGAGACCATTTTCTGAAAGGAGGGCCATTAATCTCTTCTGCTTTTTTCTGAGGTCAGAAACTTCCCCTTAGACAGTTTTGTATGAGATTTTAATCCAGTTACGTAGGATGACATTGTATCTTCAAAGTAGATTAGAGATGAATTATGTGGCTTATTTTTCTTTTTAGAAGGAAGCTCAAAGGTGACTTGGGGCGATGGGCTGGTAGATCTGGGCCATTGGAGGTGAGCTACAACCCATGTGACCCAGTTACCCTGCACCATCTCTACTCCTGATAAGGCACTTATTTTATGAGCACTTTTCATAATGATATGAAAAGGCAGCGGGATTCTGTCTTAAGATTATCTGGAGTGAAAGCTGGAGGCTGATATTAAATGGATAGTCCTGTTTTCTTTTGGTGCTGCCAAGCTGAGCTGCTTAAAATGATGCTTGGAAAAATGCCTCCTGAGTCAGGAAGTTGTCTGATCAGTGAAGAGATTTCCGAGACGCTTGGCTCAGAGACTATCCCATCATACCACACATGTTCTTTTCCACATTCACCTGAGTCTTCCAAAGATATGAGGACTTGGGGGGTGGTGATAGGGTGTACATTCTTACATACACATATGTGTGTATTTGTGTATACAGTCTGTCGATCCATGGGTTCTGTGTTGGTCGATTCAGCTAACCATGCATAGAAAGTATTTGAAGGAGAAAAAAAGGATGTTTGATTCTGTACTGAACTTACACAGACTTTTTTCCTTCTCATTATTCCCTAAACAGTATAGTATAACAACCATTTACATAGCATTTAAATTGTATTAGGTATTATGTAAGTAATGTACAGATGATTTAAAACATATGGGAGGATGCCAGTACGTTATATGCAAATTTTACAAAGGGACTTGAGCATTCATGGATTTTAGGATCTTGGGGGATCCTGGAACCAATCCCCCACAGATACAGAGGAACAACTGTATTCATATAACTACATAGGCCAGAGATTGGCTTGAGGGGAGTCTGCAAAGTTCCATAATTATGTGCATTTTTCTTAGGCAGTATTGTGTCTATCAGATTCTCATATTCTCCAAAAGTTTTATGATTCTTCAAAAGTTTAAGAACTGCTTACAGAAACCATGCCCCCAGTAATTATTCTGAATCTATGTGTTACTATATTTATGACTTATAAAAGAAAAAGTCTAGATGTAGGTTCCACCTAATTACAGACTCCACTGCTGTAGCCACAGCTGGATTGAGTTGTGTGGCACCCCTGCCCCAGAGCTGGGGAGGCTGTGTGCATGCCCCTCCACACCTGAGTACATCCTGGGCATGCTGAAATTAAGCCCAGGGAGATACAAAGCAGCATAATGCCATTAAGCCCAGCACCCGTTGGGTTGGGGAGAGGCTGACCATACAGCCTTCTGACTTCTGCGTCTCATTCCCTGCTCTGGAGCCTGTCCGTCTCTCAGGCTTGCAATCTGCCTTCCTGTCTCTCTGACAGACCTGTGACTTGGGCTATGGTTCTGATGCCAAGATATAATGCAGGGGTGGGAGTCTTAGTCCCAAGCAAAATAAATCACTGCTCCCATTAGACATTACAATGTTTAAACCCAAGTACATCTGTCTGCCTTCAAAACCAGGATTTACAGCATGTCAGGCAGGTGCCATGCCTCCAATATACGCATACTTTGTTCCAACATTTAGTAGATTACTGTGAGATTTTAAATTCAAATTCTCAGACATTCACTTTGTTTAGGAAATAACTGCAATAAAGCAAATTGTTTCCTGTTCTTTTTTTTCCCCCTACAGTGCAGCCAAGTGAGAGCAAATCAATTCACAGTCAATTTTTTGTTACTGTTTTCCTCCATGCTAGAGAAGAGATGATGCAGCTCTCTCTTGTTGCAGCCCTGTGCTGGGTGTGGTTCCCTCTCCTTAATTTGTCATCTGAAAGCAATTTTGTTCAATTAAAGATTAGAATTAAATTTCAGTTGTAGGGCTTCTGTGCAGAGGAAATGATGCATTAATGAACACACAGATGTCATCTTGCAGCCATGATGCTTGCAGAACAGTTTCTTCAGGATTCAAATAATAAAAGGGGCCACGGCAGCAGGAGCATTGTTTACTGGTTGGCAGACTAAGTGGAGGCTCACATTTATTTGCAAACCATTTATCATTCTGTATACTGAGAGGGAAAACATACTTTATTTAAAATATTTGAAGTAACGACTTTTAAAATCAGATAACAGAAGCATTAATTCCAGGTGCCATGCAGTAAATTGTATAATGCTGTTGGGTTGGCACTGATGCTGTGATTTGTGTTGCTAATGATCTGTCCAAATAGATGGGAGTTGAGAATAAAAAGAGAATATTCCTGGAAAGACACAAGGCAACTAGTGAATTAAAAGCATAGTGGGAAAGGGAAAAAATGTGTAGGATCGTATTTTACTTATTGGAAGACCCATCTGCTCTTCTGTACACACATTATGTAAGTTTTACTCTCTGTATCACAAATAACCCGCAGGGTGGATAGGAAGTTCATATATCTGCCTTCAACTGTATTTTTCACTCACAGACGTGAGTGAACAGAAAGATTTATGTCTTGTGTGTTGGACATTACAGGATGGTAGGTTTTTTGTTTTGTTTTGTTTAAGGGCGTTGTGTATTTAGACTGTGATATTCTGTGCTCTGCTTTGCTTGAAGTGAGTGATAACTGACTTCTAGAGAGAAGAAGGCAGCAAGTGGGGAGTGGGAGTTTGGGGAGGTGGAAAAGGGTTTCTGTGAGACAATATTGGCTTGTATGGTCTTTGGGCCTGGGCTACACACGTGCCCTTTGACACTTATGGTTAAAGTGTTTATTTCCAGATGGTGCCCAGAGCTATGTTCTGTGTGTCCTGAGTCACTGTTGAATTTTTAAAATTTTATAGTCTCTGTGCTATCCAGAATTTCTTAGATGTGTTTTGAATACAGAGAGCTCTCAATATAAGGTGGCATCCACCCTGGTCATTGATGTTGACATTGATGAGGTTTACGTGAAACCTCACTTAAAACCCTCTAATTTCCTAGTTCAAAGACTCTTCCTCATTCCTCTTCCCCTGTCACAAAAGGACCCTGTAATGTTGGTTAAGGGTTAATGGTTTTCTCCTTGAAATGTTTTCTTTCTGTGACCTCACATTTTGCTTTTGCTTTATCCATATCTTATGCCAAGGCCATTCTCTTTCATTCTCATTTCCCTTTTAACCCCTGTGTGTACTGCATCAAGTTCTATTTTGCTGTCTCTTTGAACTTACAGACATCATCAGTGCATGTCATCCTTTATTAAAAAAATGCCAGTAGTAGCCCAATTTTTGTTTCCTGTCGTAATTTTTCTCCTCAGCTTCATATCCATATCTCTCTTCCAGAAATTTTATTAGAAGCTCAATGTGTCTAGAATAAAATGCACCCTCTCCCTAACTCTTTCTTACCTTTTATAATGGTGCTTAAGTTTTCCATGTCTTCCTGCTTAAAATTGTATTCATGTTTGTAGCCTTCTCCCTGACTTCATTTCTCGTGAGTTCTACCTTTTCCTTGTCTCTTTTAAGTCCTTTCTTTTCATTTCTTTCGCTACCTGCCTTGTTCAGCTCTTCCTTACACATCACCTGCAAATAGCTGATCAGCCTCTTAACTGATCTGGTAGTTAATGGTGTCGTTTGTCCCCAAGCCTGCCTTTAGTCCTCTGCTCATCTACTTATTCCTGCCTACTACTCCAAAGCCTTCAATGGCTCCCCATTGCCCAAAAATGAATTCCAAACCTCCCAGGCCTGGTGCTTAAGTAGTTTCCTCCCATACCCAAACAACCCAGCCCTATCTTTTACTAAGTTTTCCTTGTAGATGTGTGTTTTGTTCTCCTTATTCTCCCCTGTATGCCTTTCAGATCCTGTCCTTGCTGAAGCCCAGCTTGGATGCCTCTTCTAGGAAACCTTCCATGATTGCCCCCATGAAGTGTACTTTCTTTGCTCTAGGTGTAAATGACTGCTGTACTTATGTTAAGGCACCTGTCACATACTGTAGGTATTTAAGGACCTCCTCTCTCCACTGGATTATCATCATTTTGATAGCGTATTCCTTTTCTGTTTGCAACAGAGCTTTGTCTATTAATTTTAAATGCAATATACTGTTGGAAGTAGTAGTTGGAAAAAATCACAGCGCAAGCAAAGTTCTGGAATACAGTTTTTAGGTCTTCCTCAATATTTCTGTCACAGTAGATGATGTGTACTTATAATAGAAGACGATGGTTAGAAAGGTAAGAGCATAGGGTCTGAGTCGGCTTCAACTAGAATATGAGAACTGAGATAGAATAAATTATTTCCACCTACCCAGGGATTTTCTAGCATAGCCTAGGGGTTGTGGTTTGCCCAGCAACACCTTAATCTAGTTGCTTATGTTTAGTAAGCATTTAGAGCCTGGGTTAGCCGACTGGGGTTCAAGACTCTTGGCCTTTAGGCCAGCACTTGATGCTTCTGTCAGCCTGGAAAAAGGACCCATGTGTCACTCAGTGGTTCTTTAGCTAGCTTGAGCAAGTCAAGAAGTCTAGGAGGCAGATGTCTTCTGCCAGCTTCAGCCTTTAGGATTGTCAGGGTGGTCTGGGGCCTGCTCCGGTGTGTCTCGTAAAGAGGATGAAGGAGCAGTGAGAGTTGTGTAGGCTAGCAGTATCCTTTCATCGGCTTTGTAGTGAGCCACCTTAGGTGGTCTTTTCTCTGCTATTAAAGGGGAATTCTGACTCCTTGAGTTGATGAGATGGAGTTTGGGAGGCAGACAGGCCTTGAGGACTTGGTAGGAGTTTGTAATCTGTGGCTATTGTGTCTGGGCGGCCTGGCTGAGTTCATCACAAGGGTGGATTTTTAAATTGCCTTCTTGGCTCACCTACTCAAATTGAGTCACTGAGCAGTATACATGTAGATGCTTTTAACAAGTAGATTATATTGAATCACCTTTAATAGGAAGATGACTAACACAAGGGAGTTGTTTTATTTTTTAAAAACTGCTCATGTTCCTGAACTGCAGAAGCACCTGTTCTGTTACTTTTTAAAATATGGTCGTGAATATTTTTTCCTTTTCGGTTTCCCCAGGGGAGTGATGTTCTGGTTCTGAGTTCTAGTACAGCATTTCCTTCTTGGCCTTTTGACCTTGCCTAAATTCTCTTCCAGCTCTTCCCTTCCAATCCACTGACCCAGGACTAGAGTGCTAAAACCAGACTTGTTTTTCCTTATTTTTGTTCATCTAACTTAAGAGTGCATGGCAAAAATCTTCCTTTGTTGTTAACTAACTTCTTTACCTTCACCCTATTTTCATAATGTGTCACCCTCCCTCTCTCCCGCTATTTTTTCCTCCTAAATTAAACCAACAGGAGTTATTTGAAATTGGCAACAGTGCCAGAATTAGCAAATAAAAATACAGAACACATAGATAAATTTGAATCTAGATAAACAAATGATTATTTTTTAGTGTAAGTGTGTCTCATGCAATATTTGAGAATACTTACACTAAAAAATCATATAGAAAATTCAAATTTAGCTGGGCATCCTCTATTTTATCTAGTAACCCTATATAGGCATATATTTGAAATAAAAATAAAATTTTACATTAAAGAAAACATTATAAAGAAGAAAATTTTAAGTTTATTGTATGTTAAATACTCCTAATGCTTTCCTTTTTTACAAATTATGAAACAGTTTGTGTATAAGATTCATAAGTTAGCTACCTATTGAAAAGCTTCTGTTGGCTATTGGAGGCAGCCATTTATCCTAGGATTCAGCTTTATCTCTTTGCTTTCTAAGAAGATGCTGCTCATTTTGAGGTAAGAATATTTAGTGCAAGCAGTAGACCCTTGTGATACACATGATGTATCACAAACACCTGTGTCAAAGACAAATGTTGAAGTATTCAATAACTTTTTCCTCATTTAAATTGTGCCCAGCTCTCTTAGCTCAATTTCTTCGTGCATAAAGATTCTTAACACAAACAATCGGATGATGAAGACAGTAAATTCTTGATTGACCGAAGTTTTTATCCAAGACTAGCTTCCCTCTGTCACCCAGGTTATATGTGGAGTACAACCTAATTATGAAGCTAAATCTTCCTCAGACCACATAAGACTACTCCAAAGCTTAATAAAATGATGCTGCAATATTTGTACCATACTTTGCTTTTTACCAAGCATGTGCATACATTCTGATTTGATTCTCATGACAGTCTATGAGAGAACAGTGATGATTTGTCTCCTCACTTTATAAAGGATAAATTTGAATTTTTGATAGGTGAAATGGCTTGCCTAAGATCAAGCAGGACTTAAATCTTGATCTTAGGCCTTTTGGGCCATTGCTCTTTCCACTACCTGTATTGACTTTTGAATGTAAGTGATTTGGGGCTTAGGCAGTTTAGGAGTAATTGTACCAGTGTTCCCCTCTGCTAGCTTGGAAAATGAAGAGCTGTTTTTATACCTGTGCATTGTGCTGGAAGAGGTATTTGCCTTTGGTTCAGTGCATATCTATAATACACGTTGGTTCTTTTGAGGAACAGCCGCTTCCCCTGTACAGGCAGCCTTTCAGAATGAAGGGGATCAGCCACCATTGACCTGTGAGTTAGAAATATTGCACTGTTAATGTTTTGGCAGGATTTTTTTGAACATGTAGTTGTACCACAGAGTTACGCAAGCAAAATATTCTTGGAAATGACGTTCTGCACAACCATAGGGAGAAATATTGGGAGGCTGGCAAGAGAGTCAATTCTATCAGTGTTTATTGAGCACCTATAATGTGCATTTGTGTATACTGGATAATGTGGATGAGAAAAGGTCTAAGTCCTACTCAGGAGCCCTTCCCACCACAGTACCTTCATTAGCCTCTCCTGACTCTCAGTGCTTAAAATATTATTTTTTATTTGTTATGTATATTCCCCTAACAAAGTTTGAACTTTTTGAGGTCAAGGATCACATATATATATATATATGCAAATAAATTTGTGGTATTCTTGGGGAATCTTGGATTAATAAATGGATAACGTCCCTCAGTTGTTGTATAACTATATTCAAAGGATCCATGGCTCAATGATGGGGTAAGGAGGCTAAAAGAGGCAAAGTCAATGACTGAATTGAGCATGGCATATCATCTCAAATTATACTGGGAAACAAAATGATTGTCTACTTGTTAACCAAATAGATGCAGTTGATATCATTCAGGCCTCACATAAGTTCCTTAGTGTGTAATCTTGGTCCTTAGAATGAAATGAGTGGAGCAGGTACATATTCAGAGACTCATAGTTTGATGGCATGGGAACTGTATCTTTGGAGATAATAATAGAAAAAACTGTGCCTTATCTGATTAAAAATGATTTCCTAAAAAGCACTAGGATAATTCCTAATTGTTCTGGTTTTCATAAATGTTTGGAAAATGTTGTTTGAGACTGTGATTGATAATCTACTGTGGAAGCCTGTTAACTTCTTTTTATAATTCAAAAGCCTTTACTATACAGGGCAAGAGAACATGGATTGAAAAATGGATAAGAGTAACTAACTTTATTGTAAGTCACTGGTGATATTTGGTCCCTGCCTTTGTTCTTTTGTTTTACTTTCTTTCCTCATAGGACTCACCACCTTTTAACATATTAGTAAGACCAGGGGAATTTGTTCACTTTGTTCCTTGATGTATATCAAATCATGTTGCTTAAGTTAAAGCTGAAATAGATATTTAGGTTAAAAATTATGTAGATATTTTAAGTTAAAAATGTGAATTGACATAAGGAAAAATATTAAGAGAACAATGTAGCAAAAATTGTCATATATATTCATACCTGTGTGTGTGTGTGTGTGTGTGTATATATATATTCACATGTTAATACAGACACACACACAGACATATGTAAGTACCAGGGATGAAACAAAAAACAAAAATAAAACAACCTGTGTTAAGTACTGTGTTAGTACTAAGGATGATAGAAAAAAGTAAAACCCCAGATCCTTGGCCAGAGACGCTTACTTATCTTACATTTCTTACAGCCCCTTCTAATTTACTACATGGCAGGTTAACTTAATCAGGACAGACTGTATAAATTGTGGGGCCCAGTGCAGAATGAAAGCGTGGAGCCCCTTGTACAAAAAGTAGGACAAAGATGCCATTAAAGGTGGTAAAATATAAAATATTTTTCTTCTAGGGGATCTCTCTCCACTTTTTATGGTGTTTTAAATTAGCTATTTAATGTTGCTTTAAGTGAGGAAAAATTCGAATTTTAAAATGCTAGCATGAGTTTTACCATTCATTGTTCTGCTGTGCAATGCCAGTTTTAAATGCAGATATGAGAGCATTCAACTTGTATGTAGAATGACCGAATTTATACAGTTTATGTTCATAGGCACATAATGTACTTTGTTTTTACCACACAGTGGAAACACTGCATGAAACAAACTCAGTGGTTTTTATTTCACTTGTTGATATGCACACATTTAACGAACACTCTCGACCTTCAGATTACAATGAGTAAGGAAGGACTGAAAGGGACTGTCTTGCCCTTTCCTCCTGTGTCATTTTCAGTGTAAGTGGTTGGCTAATACAGGGAAGTAATATGTGTAAGAAAAGGTATGTTAGGACTTCTTGCCATTCATGTTTGTTTTAGAACACCATTTCCAGCTTTCTGCCTTTAAATTGAAATTTTGATTTGAAGGGAAAGTATGGGCTCCCAAGGTTGTCTCTGGCTTCGTCATAACCATAACACACTTATAGGGTAGTCCCCACTTTATCCATGGGGAATACATTCCAAGACCCCTAGTGGATGCCAGAAACCACAGATAGTACTGGACCCTATATATACTATGCTTTTTCCTATACATGTGTGGCAGTGGTAAGTTTAATTAGGGACAGTAAGAGAGCTAACTACAATAACAGAGATTTAACAACAACAACTAAAAGTAAAACAACAGTTATTAACCATACTACTAAAAGCTATGTGAATGTGGTCTCTCTCTCTCAAAATATCTTACTGTACTCACCGTTTTTGTGATCTGTTGATCTGATAACTGAGATGGCTACTAGGTGACTAATGGATGAGTTGCATCTATAGCGTGGACATGCTGGACAAAGGGATGATTCATGTCTGGGTGAGACAGAGCAGGACAGCACAGGGTCTCATGCTATTCATAATGCCTCAAAATTTAAAACTTATGAGTTGTTTATTTCTGGAATTTTTCACTTAATATTTTCAGATTGTAATTGACTATGGGTGACTGAAATTGTGAAACTGCAGATAAGGGGGACTGCTGTCCTCTGATTTTTACTGAACTGTCATGTATTGCGGGCTCACTGGAATTCTGTGTTACTGGGGCATACAGACTGTGTGAATGGGGCAGCCAGGAATTCAGTCACGCCTGTTGTGTGTGTTTTTTTCTACTCATGGACATGTTCCACTGTCTTATCCGACTTAACTTACAAAACAAAGTTCAAAGATAAGATTATAGAGCATTAAGCCCAGTGCCGAGCCCTTCCGAGTGCAGGACCCTAAGCGATTGCACAGGTCACACACCCGTGAAGCTGGCTCTGAACTTAATAGATAAGGAAGCACAGCAGAGACATATGCTGGGTCTGATGCCCTCCCCTTGTTTTCAACTGAGGAAAGCATGAATAATCTCTTATTTTCCTTATTTGAAGCTCAGGCTTCAAAAGTAGGAAAGGTTAGAACATCAATCCATTGTGCCTTTCCACCTTTTATCTGTAACTTGCTGATATGTTTTTTTCCTCCTTCTTCCTTTCTTGTCATGTTGGATATGTCCTTAATATATCAGTGTCAAGTGTTGTGCCCAAATGTGAACCTGAATCTGTTCTAAGTGCTGAAATTAAAACAGTGTTTCTTTGTTTAGTTTCTAATGTATTTGGGGTGCTAGAGTATCTACAACAGCATCTTAAGAGGCTTTAACATTTTTGCCTTTTTTTCTCCCCAATTATACAAGTCATTTTTCTTTTTCTGATTTGGCATCTCTTGAGAAAGTAGGCCTCCCTTTTTTTTTCCTTGCATGTGGCAGATTAGCATCCTGTGGTCCATTGCAGCCACCACAGTGGCTGGTAGGAAGTAGAACTTGTAGAAGGTGCAGTTAAAACTGCTATTAAAGTAGCAAAGAAACTTCTTTGCCCGCTCAGATGAGGACCATGAATTTGACTTTCACATTTGAGGTGGCACTTGACATAGCCTATATTCTTTTTCCTTTTTTTTTTTTTTTTTTTTTTGAGACAGAGTCTCACTTTGTCACTCTGGCTGAAATGCAATGGTGTGATCTCAGCTCATTGCAACCTTCGCCTCCCAGGTTCAAGTGATTCTCCTGCCTCAGCCTCCCAAGTAGCTGGGATTACAGGCACCTGCCACCACATCCTGCTAATTTTTGTATTTTTAGTAGAGACCCCCTCACTGTGACTACACTGCTACTACCTTAATTCAGACCTCCTCATCTGGACTTCCATTAACAACACCCCAAGTGGCCTCCATGTCTCCAGCCTTTCAGCCTGTTGTAGGATTGTGACATCTCCAAAGTGCAAGTCTAAAGCATGTCACTTCCTTGCTTACAATGCTCAATGGCTATCCAGTAATCAATTTCAATCTCCAAATAAGGCCTTCCATGACTGGGACCCTGCTTATGGTTCTAACCTCATTTTTTATCACCATCTTCTGGACCCCCTCCCAACTCTGGAGTAAGTATACTCCAGACATGCTAAACTACTTAAGTTTCCCAGTCATGCCAAGTGTGTCTTCACGTCTCTTGTCTTTTTATTGTTCGTTTGTTTGTTTGTTTTTTGGACACAGGGTCTCACTATGTTGCCAAAGCTGCTCTTAAACTCCTGGGCTCATGTGATCCTCCTGCCCTGGTCTCCCAAATTGCTGAGATTACAGGCATGAGCCACTGTGTCCAGCCTCTAAGTCTCTTTAAAACTGCAACTTCCTCTGCCAGTAATAACCCCTTCTTCCATAGCCCACCCAGCCCTCTCTGCTTGGCCATCTTCTACTTAGCTTTAAAGTTTCCATTATCCTTAACAAAACACTTGTTCCTCTGTATTTTAATTTATATTTACTTTTCCATCCAATTACCAATCTATGGATTCCTCCAGGCCATGGTCTAGAAGTGCTGATAGGTATTAAGTATCAATAAACATTACACAAATGAATAAATCAACTTCTTCCTCAAAGATGTATCTATTCCAGGGATAATCTTCATACATAAAGCAGGTGTAATTCCAGCTACTCTCTGACACACTCTCCCTGGGAGGCAAGAAGTTGGGCATGGTATTCTAATGAGATCCAAGTCATTCCCTTAGGACAGATAATTATTTCTTTTCTTCGCAGCATTTCTAACAAATCAGCACAGGTTCCCAGCTTAAGAAATGAATGCCAGTCTGCTTCCAATCTCAACAAAGAATCAGCAAGGGTGCTTCACAATAACAGTCACTCGGATTGACTGGCCAAGTGCTGTGTTCATCTGCCTAGATCTCACTACAATCTCATACATTCTCTCACCTTATAAATGAGAATATTGAGGTTCTGAGATAAGCTAGCATTCTCAACCCTGGCTGGTAACTCTGGGATGCAAAAAATAAAATAGAATTTTAAAAAGCCTGAGCCCCAACCAACAGCAACTAAATTCAAATCTCTACAGGTGGTTTTTCAAAGTTCCTCAACCATACCAATCACGGTTGAGAACCACCAAGTAAGGTTACTAAATTTCCCAGCTCCTATGCTGCAGAGCCATGACAGCAACCTGAAGTCAGTCTGATTCCACAGCCAGACAGATCTGTGAAGCACTACACTCTGTTAAGCTACTTCTCTGAACTTATAAATCCTGAACATTTATCTTTTCTCCTCAAAGTATTAGCAGATGATAACCACTTGATTAGAAAAAGAGAGTCTCTTTAGCATATAGAATGTATCTCTGGGAGGCTGAGGCGGGCAGATCAGCTGAGGTCAGGAGTTCGAGACTATCCTGGCTAACACAGTGAAACGCTGTCTCTACTAAAAATACAAAAAATTAGCTGGGCGTGGTGGCACGTGCCTGTAGTCCCAGCTACTCTGGAGGCTGAGGCAGGAGAATCACTTGAACCCGGGAGGTGGAGGTTGCAGTGAACCGAGATCGTGCCACTGCATTCCAGCCTGGGTGACAGAGACTCCATCTCAAAAAAAAAAAAAAAAAAAACAATCAGTGTTTGGCTGGGTACGGTGGCTCACAGTTATAATCATCAGCACTTTGGGAGGCTGAGGTGGGCGGATCACGAGGTCAGGAGTTCAAGACCAGCCTGGCCAATATGGTGAAACCCCGTCTGTACAAAAAATACAAAAATTGGCTGGGCATGGTGGCGTGCGCCTGTAGTCCCAGCTACTCGGGAGACTGAGGCAGAAGAATTGCTTGAACCTGGGAGGCAGAGGTTGCAGTGAGATGAGACTGCGCCACTGCACTCCAGCCTAGGTGACAAAGCGAGACTCTGTCTCAAAAACAAAAACAAACAAAATATATATGTTTATATAAAATATATATATACATAATGTATAAAATATATATTTTTTTCAGTGTTCATATAACAAATTTCTACTGAGTAACTACCAAGGACCAGACTTGGTGCTGTGGGATATTTGATAGGTGTGAGACAGTCTTTTCCTCAGAGGGTTTGTATCCTAGGAGTAGCGATAATGATAACTGCATAAGCCACCTGATTGATCTGGAATTGGATGCAACTTTTACTACAGGAATTGTCATAAGGATTTAGACCCTTTTCCAGTACATTGACCTAGTAGTATTCACAGGGCTGTGTTAACTTTGAACTTCCCTAATTAGAAAAACGTGTTGGTGAGCAGGTATTATCACATCTTCCCTTGCTTTTCCGTTTAAATACAGTATCCTATTCAGATAGGCAAATCTCTGATGTTTTGTTGAGCGAAGTCTATGGGCCAGATCACATAATAGATGATGTGTTTGTTGGTTGCCCACTGATTAACTTGGGACTTGTTACCTGGAGGTCCATGGCCCCTCTGAAGTCTTCATTATGTCCCCCGAAATGATCCCCTGACACTTGTTCTAAATGTGGTTTATTTTTTGCAGCTTAATGATTTACCTTTTTGTCAAATACTAGGATTTGGTTTCACAGAGCATCCTTTTCTACCTCCTTGGGTATATAGGCCGTGATTTATAATGTCTAGTTACTCTATCAATGAATCAGTTAGTGACCATTTTGAGTGTTAAGAGCTTTGAGTATTTAAAGAAGTGTGTGAAAAGGCTTCTGCCACCAGGGAGCTTGCTTCCCTGTGCCTAGTCTAAACCAAAAGTCTTCAAACTTTTTTGATTGTGAACCCCAGTTGGACAAATCACTTAGAGTAAGCACCTCATTTTAAAGTTTTATGTTTATACTACTGTACTAATACATAGAAAGCACACAGAATTAGAAAGTAATAAAGAATGAGATGCATATTTATTTATTTACTTAAACTTTTATTTTAGATTCAAGGGATACACATGCAGGGGTGTTACCTGAGTGCATTGGGTGATGCTGAGGCTTGGGGTGTGAATGACCCTGTCACCCAGGTACTAAGCATAGTACCTGGCAGTTTTTCAACTCTTGCTTCCTCCTTCCCACTTCTGATAGTCCCCAGTGTCTTTTGTTGCCATCTTTATTTCTAAGAGTACCCAGTGTTTAGTTCCCACTTACAGGTGAGAACATGCAGTGTTTGGTTTTCCTGTTACTGTGGTAATTCGCTTAGGAGAAAAACACATTTAAATAGACACTTTAATGCAGTCTTACCCCTCAGTGGAACATCCTACAGACCACTGGTGTAGACAGAAAGTGCTAGAGGGGTGCTTGGGAGAGAGAAATCATCCCTGAAGCACGTGGTGGAGAAGGAGTTGTGTGCAGGACATCACCAGAGAGTCATGACAGGCCGTGGGGAAGATACAGTTAGTACCATCTTTTGATGCCAGCAGCAGGGAACTGTGGAGCTTCCTAGGAGGAGTCACAAGATAGAAGTGGCTATGCCATAGGTGCCTGCATGGCATAGTGGGCTGGGGTAGAGGGTGGGGGGCATGTGTGTAAAGAGAGAATGTGAGGGAGACAGGTTGGGATCCTAATCCTAATTCCACAGCAGAATAGAAAAGCAAAGAGGAGCGTGGTGGCAGGTAGGATGAGGAGGTAGTCAATATGTGGACATTTTCTGCATGACCAGAACTGCTAAGGAGGAAGTGAGTCTTGAAGTCTGCTGGACAACAGTGGTTTGTAGTAGGAGAACCAACCGTAAGGTGGAGGGAGCAGGGAGGGGAAGGACTGGCCACATCCCAAAGCCTTATTATGTCCAATTTTACTGCAGCTGTTTTATGACTGCAACATTTTTGTTCAGGAAATGGTTTATTTACCCCCACACCTTTTCTTTTAGACTAAATGACAAGAACCAGTGCTCACATCCAGGGTCAAAGCTAATCTTGGAGGAGGTGGAAAATGCCTCCTTGTTTCATTGTCTCTCTTGAAAGTGGTGCCTCCTTTTCACTTTCCTGCAGGAGAGAGATGTCTAGCTACTGCCTAAGCGGCCCCAGTGAAAAGGGATGGTTCTTGAGGCTTCCAGAGGTCAATCTGGCATAAGAGGTAAAGAAGACACGTGACTCTCTCTGAGAGGCAGAATTTCTTTCCTTGGACAGGATAGAGCTTTTAATTGAATCCAAATCACATCTCTCATCCTGTGAATGCTGGAGAGCAGTACATTTTTAACTAGGAAGAGCATCAATTATGTATTAGCCATGATACTAATTTACCCTGAGTGTGTGTCTCAGAGCTGGCTTTCATCTCTGCATAGCCACTGATGTAATGCCACTGTGTTTCTGTACTCAAACAGTCGCTCTTAAGATAGGGTGTCCTGCTGTTGAAAAGAGAAAGTAGGGATTGCTATTGCTGTGGCTCTTTCTGTGTGTACAGCTGAGGGTCCTTTGGGATACCACCTTAGGGTGGGAGAGCTGTTCACTCGCTGTTGTGCTTTGAGATGCAGATTGGGGCTTGTCCTTTTACTCCGATGCTGCTGCTTTATCAGGTATTTGGTATTATTGTGTTCCAGGATAAATCTCTGGAACTCTCAGTTACAGATATTTGAGACTTTCAGTGTGTGTGTGTGTGTGTGTGTGTGTGTGTGTATGTGTGTGTTTGAGACAGAGTCTTGCTCTGTCGCCCAGGCTGGAGTGCAGTAGCACGATCTCAGCTCACTGCAGCCTCCCTCTATCCTGGGCTCAAGTCGTCCTCCCACTTCATCCTCCCAAGTCGCTGGGACTACAGGTGTGTGCCACCAAGCCCGGCTATTTTTTTTTTTCTTTTGAGACGTGGTTTTGCCATGTTGCCCAGACTGGTCCTGAACTCCTGGGCTCAAGTCATCCACCCACCTCAGCCTCCCAAAGTGTTGGGATTACAGGCGTGAGCCACTGTGCCCAGCCTGAGATTTTGAATGTTTGCCTCCAGATAATGTAGGCAGTTTCTGTAGCTGCGTATTTCCTCGCCAACGATATATTTTGCTTATTCCTAGAGTACTAATTGTAATGATGGCCACAGTGGACTGAGCATTTCCTAGATCTTGACACTCTTCTAAGCATGTTATATATATTAACTTATTAAATTCTCACAAAAATCCTATGAGGTAAATACTATTATCATCCCTATGTTACAGATGAGGAAAATGTTAAATAACTTACCTAGTGAGTGTAGCATAGGCTGTGGTACAAAAAGCTGATTCAAACACCTGCCTCGCCACTGTGAATCACGGGCGTCCTTTCCTGCGAAACATTGATTTTTATTATTTTTGAGACAAGGTCTTACCCTGTCACTTAGGCTGGAGTGCAGTGGTGTGATCATAGGTCACTGCAGCCTTGACTTCCCAGGCTTAGACAGTTCTACCATGTCAGCATCCTGAGTAGCTGGGACCACAGGCGTGTACCACCACACTTGGGCAACCTTTTAATCTTTTAGAGAGATGGGGTTTCCCCATGTTGCCTAGTCTATTAGTCCATTCTCGCACTGCTATAAAGAACTAACTGAGACTGGGTAACTTATAAAGAAAAGAGGTTTAATTGTCTCGTGGTTCTGCAGGCTGTACAGGAAGCATGGCTGGGGAGGCTTTAGGAAACCTTCATTCATGGTGGAAGATGAAGGGGAAGCAGGCATATCTTACGTGGCCGGGACAGGAAGAAGAAAGTAGGGGTGGGGGTGCCACACACTTTTAAACAACCAGATCTCGTGAGAGCTCACTCAGTATCATGAGAACAGCAAGGGGGATATCCGCCCCCATGATCCAGTCACCTCTCACTAGGCCTTACTCCCAACATTGGGGATTACAATTCAACATGAGATTTTGATGGGGACACAAAACCAAACCATATCACACAGCTGGGAAAATGGATTGTTAATAGTACCTGCTTACAGGATTGTGGTGGGCATGTGATTCTGGCAGGTGGTAAGCTCTTTATTAGCGTTCACTGTCACGATGAACACCACCATCCTCCTCCTCATCATCATAATTATCTATCCAGAGAATTGTATGAGATGCTTCAGACCCCTGACTAAGGCAATCTCAAAGGATAATTTGCCTCAGGTGTCAGAATTGTTTAGCTATACTCGCCTTTCCTTGCAAATATAATGGCAGAAAAAGAGGAGAATTTAGACATTTTGAGCCTTTTCCAAGCGGGAAGTCAGGTAAGATATTTTCAGATAGATAATTTGTTTTCTCCTTGTACTCCTCTTATCACTTCCTTCCTCTCTCCCTCCCACCTCTGAGGAGCCTGGATGAGGGTAGATGAAGTAGAGGAGAGGGTGGTAACAATGGTGGTAAAAGAAAAAGTAACCACCAAACATGTGTACAGAACCATTTAATTAAAGCCTGCAGCCCTTTGTCAGCCAGAAGCTCTGCTTATGGTGAGAGAGGCAGAGAGCCTTGTCACTGTCTCCAGAATTATTTGTATAATTCAGCAGCTGTTTCCCTCAGATGCCTACCACACGAGGTTGGATTATAAAGACGTATGAGTAGAATCGCCAAGGTTCAGACACTTGTGTTCACTGTTGAGCTGAGAGCCACTTAGGCTGTTCTTGTACAAATGCATTAGATTATGGTTAAGCAGCTTATGGACATAAAAACACATTAGAACTTTACAGCACTCTATAAATTATAGTTTTTGTAGCATTCACAGCCACAATGCTAGGTAATTACATTCATTAATCTACTAGTAAGAGCACATAAAGTTGCCTCCCAAACGGTACTGTATGTGTCAGTGCTCAGCTGGGAAGGAGAGTGTTTTTCCTCTCCTTTTTCCCCATCTTTCCCTGTTCCATTAAGCCTTAAGCCTTGTGCAGGAAGATTTTTGATTTTACATTGAGGTGTTCCCTAAAAGAGTCCAACAAACCCACTTTTTTTTTTCTTTTTTTTTTTTAATGGTTAGGCTTTGGCAGGAGGCCTTGTAGGTCATACTTTCATGTTGAGCTGCACCTAGTAACTATTTTTATATGCATTTATTTTGTTTTTGGAAATGGACAGATGTCTCATTTGGAAAGCCAGCAGGGGTAAAGCAGTTGAAAAGAGATTTATGATAGAATCAGCGGTAGATGCTTTTTCAGGCCTTCTTTTTGCCTGTCTCTGGGAGCAATTAACATGGTGGTCCTTTTAATTTTGGATCTATCAAGAGTACAAGGTATTGCTCTCTTCCCATGCCAAACTTTCTTAAAGTTTCCATCTTTCCATATGGTGATAGGAAATGCCTCCCTCCACGGCCTTATCTCGGAACTTTCTCTTATTTGCGTGTCTCATAAATTACAGAAGGCAGATTTAGGAAGAAATGCTGGAACTTTATATGGTGCTAGTATTTCAAGGAGCAAATTGTACTTTCTTTGCATTATTTCTCAGGTTAAATAGCCCAAGTGGGCCAGGCGCGGTGGCTCACACCTGTCATCCCAACACTTTGGGAGGCCGAGGCGGGTGGATCACATGAGGTCAGGAGTTCTAGACCAGCCGGGCCAACATGGTAAAACCTCGTTTCTACTAAAAATACAAAAATTAGCTGGGCGTGGTGGCACACGCCTGTAATCCCAGCTACTTGGGGGGCTGAGGCAGGAGAATCGCTCGAAACCAGGAGGAGGAAGTTGTAGTGAGCTGAAATCAGGTCCCTGCACTCCAGCCTGGGTGACAAGAGCAAAACTCTGTCTCAAAAAAGAAAAAAAGAAAAAAAAAGACCAAGTGATAGGCTGGGCGTGCTGGCTCATGTCTGTAATCCCAGCACTTTGGGAGACTGAGGTGACAGGATTGCTTGAGCTCAGGAGTTTGTGACCAGCCTGGGCAACTTGATGAGACCCTATCTCAATGTAAGAAATAAGTAAAGAATTTGTTTAAAAAGTAAAAAAATAGGCCAAGTAATACAGCCATCTTAAAAATAAAAACAAAAATGGAATAGAGAAGTACGGTAACATGCAACCCCAAGGTACGCTGTAAGTCCCAGGTCATGCTCAGACCACATATTCTAGGCTTCTGCTTTCAGTTCTGTTCACATGAATGAGGACATGAATGCTAGAGCCACGCAGGTCTGTGTTGAGTCCTGGTATTGTCTTTTCATAGCTATGTGACCTTGGGAATGCTAATTAATAGTAATAAAAATAATTAACTTGGACTGAATTCCTAATAGATAGTAGGCATTACATTAACTAGTTTAATCCTAATAGCTGCTTTATAAATTAGGTGATGTTATTTGCTCCATTTTATATATGAGAAAACTGAAGCTTCACAGGGTATTGTGGTAATTAAATGAGGTATTATAAATAAAATAGCCAGTATGTTGCTTGGCACATTCAATGACACTCAGTAAACACAATCTTGAGGATATATGGAGAATAGATCCCACCATGTAACCTTTTAGAATGACTGACAGTTTCCCTTTTTAATGACTGGTATGATTGTATCAGTCAGGAAGAGGAATTCCTCACATCATTTATTTATAATTCATTTACTTTCTATACCAGGAAATATCCCAAGCACTTTCCACAAACTTCATTAAACTTTTTATTCCTGTACTCCAGGAGAAGAAATGAAGGTTTATAAGGGCCAAGGCATTTGTTCATGTTCATAAAGCCAGAAAGTGGGAAAGCCAGTTCTCAGACTCAGATGTAACCGTCACCAGTAAAGAGTATGGACAGCAGTGAAGCGGTCTGTTTTCTTGGAATGAAGCTTCTATGGTGGGAAGTAATCTAAGCAACTGATAAGCTCTTTAAAGGAGCTTGCTTTGTGTACTTCAGAGCAGCCTCAGCTTTGGGGTGGAGCGTAGCGTTCCTTTTTTTTTTTTAGCAGGCAGGAAGATATTCTTATTCCCAAAGAACTGAGAAATATTTGGGACTCTCCATGGTACTCAATGGTGCTGTAAGGTTAGGTAACTGCTGAGAAGAAAACTGATTGCTCTGTGTAAATCAGTATGCTGATGAGGGAATAAAACTGCAGGGTAGTACCAGCGTCAGCATCTTGTTTCCCACCCAGCTATTCTCCCTCTTGACAAAACAGCTGTCATATTGGATTGCTGTTGAAATCACCAGAGTCTGCTGGTCATCAGAGCAGGGCCGATGTCATCTTTGGGATGAAGTATGCTAGCAACAAGATAGAACCTGGACATGGGAAAAAGGAAAGTCTCCCTCAAACACGCTGCCATCCAAGGCCCAGTTTAAACCGCAGGCTCAATTTTTGCTCCCAAACTGATTTCCCGACTAACCGATCTGCTCATGCACACACCCTCCCAACCTCACACAGCAGGCCTGGCCTTTATCATTTCAGGTCCTGCAGAGCTGTTGTCTCTCACTGTGGTATTGATGTCAGTTTTAACAGCTGCCATGTGTATTTACTCCTTTACCCATTACAAGTATATATGCGGTTGCCAGTTTGTTTAGTGAGTGGTTTTCATAGGCTGTGATGGAGATTTCACCTTTTTGAATATAATTTTCTTTTTTTTTTTTTTTTTTTTTTTTTTTTTTGAGACGGAGTCTCGCTCTGTCGCCCAGGCTGGAGTGCAGTGGCCGGATCTCAGCTCACTGCAAGCTCCGCCTCCCGGGTTCGGGCCATTCTCCTGCCTCAGCCTCCTGAGTAGCTGGGACTACAGGCGCCCGCCACCTCGCCCGGCTAGTTTTTTGTATTTTTTTTTTTTTTTTTTTTTTTAGTAGAGACGGGGTTTCACCGTGTTAGCCAGGATGGTCTCGATCTTCTGACCTAGTGATCCACCCGTCTCGGCCTCCCAAAGTACTGGGATTACAGGCTTGAGCCACCGCGCCCGGCCGTACCTTTTTGAATATAATTTTCTGAGCCTGTGGTGACATCAATAAATCCTTCTGGGATGGGGAAGGGTTGATTTCCCTACATCCACATGACATCCTCCAGCCCACTTCCTTATGGGACCAGCAGCCAATGTCATAACACATGCTTCTTTGTGAGAGCATGGAAGGAAATTGTTTAAAGTGTGTCATCTGTGGGCACAGTTTCTAAGGTAGATACCTGTGAGAATGTATAGGCATGCTTTAGACATGGACAAAATGAGTTATGTACTTAGTAACTCAAAACTCTGCTGAGCTCATTGTGGACAGCTCTTATAGATAAACTAAAATGCAGCTTCTTAAAAATGAGAGGACATTTTCAGAAATCATTCTTAGTGCTTTCAGCAAATCTATGTGGCTTATGTTTTTATATAGCAGTCATTTTCTCAAATCAGACATCCCTATTGCCTATTAGATAAACACAGAAAGCATAGATTATGAGTTAAAAGTATCGACAGCATTTCAAGTGCTATCAGAGAACATTTAATTCAGTTTAATTTTGTGATAAATCTCATGTTTAATCCTCTGGTTACCCTGTAATCATGTCTCTATTGATCTTTTCTGAATGACTGCCTGCAGTTTAATAAACTTTGCCATTAACCCAGAGCTTCTAAAAGGAGAGATTGATTCCATTATCAAATCTGATAGAACCAATAAGTACCTAAACATCACTAAATCTATCTATAGGAAGCTTTGGCGTAGAGACAAGCCTGTGGCTTGTTCAAGAAACTAGGTAAAAATCTGGATATCTTTGCATGACCTAATCGCCTCACAGCATCTGATTCCCTTGTGCATACTGACATTCCCTTTCATCTTTTAAGTCAATGTAGGAGCCAACTGAAAGGACAGTTTTTTCTTGCCTCAACCATAATTGTAGGGTCTAATTTATTCTCACTGCAGATATAGCTTGAGGAGTTTATTTGGTCTGTGTCTCAGGTCAGTGGGTACATCTTAACCACTTTTCTGTGTCTCTGTAAACCTGCAGGATCGTTTCTGTTTTATTTTTACCTGTATGATGCTAAGGGAAAGAAAATTCTGTCTGGATAAATCCTGAAATGGAAGACTGGGGGTGAAGATTGAAAGAGAGGGAGGGCAAGTACAGAGTCACAGCTGTGTGAACAAGCTCTAAGACTTGGAAAACTTTCCATGAAACCTATATATGTTTCTCATATAGTGATAGGGTATTTGCAATATGTGCTGAACAGGAGTTTCTACTTTTTGTTTCTGTGAGTATTTATAGCTTTCATCATTATTCATTAATATTTATTGAGTCACATAGGCCGAACATATGGAATTCAGGGTCTGGAGTATATTTACAGCTTCTTATTTTTTTAAGGTCAGAAAGGTGTCATTCCCTGCCACTTTTCAGCTCTGAAATAAAACGATGAAGGTTGTCAATTTTACAGAAAAGCCAAAGCTTTTATTTTCTGTCTAGGTTTTTATTGACAATGTGAATTTTTCAGAAGGAGTTCAGCTATTTGACTTAGGAGGCATAGCCTTTCCCTAATTACACTTTGGTGGGGAAGTGGAGGTGCAGAGAAGGATTTTTATAATGAGACAATACTAAACTGTAATTTAAAATTTTCTTCCAACAAAAGACCATAATCTTGGCACTTAGAAATAAATGTGTAATGACGTGGTGTTAGGCAATGGAAGCAGAATTAGAGCCAAGGGACTCTGGGTGTGTTGCCAGTTGCCGATTGTCTCACTTTGGAAAGTCACTTGTTTACCAAGCCTTAGTTTCCTCATGTATAAAATAAAAGTGATGTTGCCTGCTTAGAGAGCTATTAGAGAATTCAATGAGGTGATTATTTTAAAAGATACTGTAAACTTTTCCCAGTGCTGAGTTGTGCAGACATTAATGATTATGAAAAAGATAAATTAGTCCTTGCTTTATATTTGGAAATGGTCTGACCTTTCAGTAAATTATTTCTAGTTGTCAAATCAAAACCCAGTTAGGACAAGAGAGCTTGAAGAGTACATATACATAAGATAAGTCTCACAGAGATACTTGAAAGGCCGGAAAATGTTCTCTGGAGGCAAGCCCTCCACTGAATTAATGAATTCTAAGTTACATCTGTTGATCATTTTCTGTGTGCTAAATAGCTTCCCAGGATGGTAATATCAGAGAGGTTGAAGGAACCTAAGAGGAGGACCCCACATTTATAGGTATTGAGGTAGATTGGTCTCTGCCCTTGAGAAGCCAATCAAAATTAGGTTGAGAAAGGATGTAGCAATTGTTCGTGGAGTACTAATAGGCATATATGCATTTGTTCATGTTGATTCTCTATGTCACTGCTCTGTAAGAGAAGGAATGCCTGCACATCTTCATTGGGAAGTTGACAACAGTTTCTGGAAAGTTGGAAGAAAGTTACAGAATTAGTCCTTTAGTAGTAATTATTCCATAGTTCTCCGGAAACATGACAAAACCTCTTGAAAAACTTGAGTCATAAAGGGACTGTCTCACATATATATATACACACACACTTCCTGATATGCTGTTTAAAACTGCATTTATATTCAGAGCCACATAACACAGATTTTGCCAGAAGTTGCTTTTTCTGCCACTGAATAGCCCTAAACTTTAAATTGCCTTTCACAAAATTGTTTCTTGTCTGCTGAGTGGACAGAATGTCTCTCTCTTCCCCACCCTTCATGTCATTTTCTTTTCCTAAATGGGCTGCTCTGGGAAGTAGTTCTTACTTCTGGCCACCACCCCTGCCTCTAGGACAATGCAACCAACCTTAACCAAAGTCACATATCAAGATGTTCTCTGCTGCTTGTTAATGCAGATTTGACTTCTTTGTGTGTGTGTGTGTTTGTGTGTGTGTGTGTCTGTGTGTGTGTGTGAGAGAGAGACAGGGTCTCGTTCTGTCACTGAGGCTAGAATGCATTGGTATGATCATGGCTCACTGCAGTCTCAGTCAGTCCTTCTACCTCAGCCTCCTGAGTGGCTGGGACTACAGGCGCATGCCACCATAACTAGCTAATTTAAAAAATATTTTCTAGAGACTGGGTCTCACTCTGTTGCCCAAGCTGGTCTTGAACTCCTGGGCTTAAGCCAGTCTGCCTGCCTTGGCCTCCCAAAGTGTTAGGATTAAAGGCATGAGCCACCGTGCACAGCCAGATTTGACATCTTAAAAGCCAGAGCTAGAGATACTTATGGATGGTCTTCCTGGGGCCAGATGTAGTGGCTCATGCCTGTAATCCCAGCACTTTGGGAAGCCGAGGTGGGTGGATCACTTGAGGTCAGGAGTTTGAGACCAGCATGGCCAACATGGTGAAACCCCGTCTCTACTAAAAAATACAAAAAATTAGCTGGGCATGGTGGTGTATGCCTGTAATCCCAGCTACACGGGAGGCTGAGACAGGAGAATCACTTGAACCCGGGAGGTGGAGGTTGCAGTGAGCTGAGATCGTGCCATTGCACTCCAGCCTGGGCAATAGAGCAAGACTTCATCTCAAAACAAAACAAAACAAAACAAAAAAAGGTAGTGGAAACTCAGAGAAGGTTGCCAAAGGGAAGCTAGAAGGCCTCCTCCAGGACAGAGAATTAATCATTTAACATGTATCACTTACAGTAACTACAATAGAATCAGTGAGCTAGTTGCTGAATACTTCTAGAGACATTGTTTACTTAAAGTGAAGGTGTGATAGTATGTGAATACCTGGGGAAGAGACGAAATGGAAACATTTTTAGGGAAGAAAAGGAAAGTATGTGCCTTATTACTAATCTGGATCAATTTGAAGATCTGAATAGGTTTTCATTGGCTAATCAGGGTTCTTCTGTGGAATATCTGCAACCACTTTTGATTTTTCTGTCAATAGTGAGGTACTGAGACCCAGTAAATGATAATTTGGCCTTGATATCAAGCCATGAAAAAGATGTTTAGAACTAACATTTTTTTCATCAGCCTCTTTTCATTTTTTTTTTCTCTTGGGGTTAATAAGGCGATTTATGTTATTTCTAGGCATCTGTTCATCCCTCTTTAGCATATAGGGGAATAGTAATGGTTTATCCGGCATGTGGATGTGGGGATGTGTCTTAATCTGTTTTTGTGTTGCTACAAAGGAATACCTGGGGCTAGGTGCAGTGGCTCATGCTTGTAATCCCAGCACTTGGGGAGGCCAAGGCAGGAAGATCGCTTGAGCCAGAGTTAGAGACCAAGCTGAGAAACATAACAAGACCTTGTCTCTACAAAAAAGTAAAAATAAAAACAAGAAAAAGGAATACCAGAGGCTAGTAATTTATAAGGAAAAGAGGTTATTTCACTCATGGTTCTGCAGACTGTACAAGAAGAATGGTGCTGGCACCTGCGTGGCTTATGGTGGAGTTCTCATGCGGCTTCCACTCATGATGGATGGCAAAGGGGAGTCAGTGTGTGCAGAGGTCACATGATGAGAGAGGAAGCAAGAGGATGGGGGGAGGTACCAGGCTCTTTTTAACAACCAGCTCATGTGGGAACTAACAGAGTGAGAACCTCTCTTAGATCTATTAGAGTTAGACATGAAGGAGGGCATTAATCTATTCATGAAGGCTCCAATCCCATGACCCAAATAACTCCTCTTAGGCCCCACCTCCAAAATTGGGGATATATATATATGTGTATGTGTGTGTGTGTATATATATTTTTTATTATTATTATTATTATTATTATTATTATTATTTTTGGAGACAGAGTCTCTCTCTGTCACCCAGGCTGGAGTGCGGTGGTGTGATCTCGGCTCACTGCAACACTGCAACCTCTACCTCCCAGGTTCAAGCGATTCTCCTGCCTCAGCCTCCCAAGTAGCTGGGATTACACCTCCATGCCTGGCTAATTTTTTGTGTTTTAGTAGAGACGGGGTTTTACTGTATTGCCCAGGCTGATCTCGAACTCCTGAGCTCAAGCAATCCACCCGCCTCGGCCTCCCAAAGTGCTAGGATTACAGGCGTGAGCCACCATGCCCAGCCATTGGGGATATTTCAACATGAGTTTT
The DNA here is from genome assembly GCF_024542745.1 of Macaca thibetana thibetana. Lineage (NCBI taxonomy): Eukaryota > Metazoa > Chordata > Mammalia > Primates > Cercopithecidae > Macaca > Macaca thibetana. The sequence continues at coordinate 133,281,673 of NC_065580.1, read as the reverse complement.
GGAGGGGACAAATAAACTATAACAGAAATAATTAGATAATGTGTTTGAAAGTCTTGTGTGGAAGTCTGAGAGGGGAAGAGAGGTGGAGTAGTACAATTCATAGCATGGCCCAACGGCTTCAGAATGAGAGGACATTCAGGGCATCCTAATTTCACAAGTTCATTCTCCTTCAAGTTTTTGTTTTTAGAAATGGGCTCTTGCTATGTTGCCTAGGGTTTTCAAACTCCTGGGCTCAAGCAGTTGTCTAGCCTCAGTCTCCCAAGTAGCTGGGACTGTAGGCATGCACTACCAGGTCCAGTTCTAATTCATTCTTTTGTAAACAGGTTACTGTGTGTCCTCTACTCTGTTGTCTGCTAGGAATTCTGGCATGATGAAGTCATAGCTGTTGTCCTTATGGAGGTAATTCTGAGTATTACCAGGAAGATCTAGTTACTAATATTTTGATACAATGTAATAAGTACATTAATTCTTTTCATATCTTTTGCATACAGTGCATAATCAAAAAATGAGTAATGGTTGTTTCAACTTACTTTACCATCAACAGTGTGCAGTGGCTCCCATTTTTCCACACCCTCTCTGACAAGTACCTCTTGTCTTTTTGATAATACCCATCCTAACAGGTGCAAGATGACATCTCATTGTGGTTTTGATTTGCATATCCCAGATGACTAATGATGTTGAGCACGTTTTCATGTACTTGTTGACTATTTACATGTCTTCTTTGGAAAAATATCTGGTCAGATTTTTTTTTAAAAAGAACATATTACATGTAGCAAGAATAATGGCTAATTAAAGCAAGTATCATTAGAATTACACATCCTCTCAAATGTGTGTGTGTGTTACTTTAGTGGATTAGATTTGAGTGGGAGGAAAAGCAATCGAAATTTGAGTGTTCTGCTTGTCTTCCTTCAGTTAGCAAACCAGGCTTCTGCCTTTGGGGAGGCCTGAGAATTGTATGGTGCTAATTTCTCTTCTGGCTGCCATTACACTATCTTCCGTTGTATGGTTCTTTTTGCCTTTTTGGACTCACCCTTTGTGTACGTCATTGCCCTAAGCCTTCACTGATGAGATTTTCTGCCTCAGTCATGCTGTGCTCAACTTTCAGAATGTTGTTATTACAGAGGAGTTAATTTTTTTTTAAGGTTTCCTTTTCGTCATGCTGTATTTCTCAGATTATCTGAAGGGACTGTAATCCAATTTTAGGAATCCTTCAGGGCTGAGAGCCTAAACTGTTTTAAGCAATAGCATCTGGTTGCCAGGGACTCAACTACTTTGAGCGTGTTGAGGTCTAACAGCAGCCAACTCTCAATTATCTGTGGGAATGGGAAACTGCTGGGATGTTTTCAATTCACAGAGTGTGCAAAAATCTCACTTAAACTGATAGTCGTGACCTCATTCCATAGCTGGGTTTAGGAGAGCTTCTCAGTGTCTAGCTTTGTGTTTTTGTTTTGTTCTCTTCTCACCTTTAACAGTGGCACTGTACCATTGACAGGTGCCTTTTATATATTGAATTTATCTTTACCCGATCTATTTTTTTAAACCTTGTCCCTCTCATCTTTATTTAGATTCCATATGTGTATCATTATGTACCTTAAGTATGTTTTAATAAATTGCCTCAATTCTTTTACATTTAGGAGCAGTAAAATTTATGTTTTCTTTCTTTGCTTATTGGCTCACGTGTTCATGGGAAGGAAAGTGGCCAAACAGTAATCAGGCTACCAGATAGAAAGATAAGAAAACTTTACAAAAGGTTAGCCTCTGAATAATAATTGAGAACTGCCTGTTAAAAGTGGGGGAAAAAAAAAAAAGATACAATACGAACTCTGCCTTGCTACCTTGTCACTGAAAATCAGGTGAAGGCCAGACAGTGCTCCTCAGTCAAGACATTCATGTTCACAACTGAGTTGTCTCCAGTGGAAATTTCATGGCTACTTTATGGCCTAAAGCCAGTCCTCCCAGAGTGTGGTCGTCCCTTGGTTTTACGATTCTAAAAGATGAGTTTCTTTTAATGAACACTGAATGTAATCTAGTTGTTAGGAAAGATTATATGCCAGTTGTGCATGATGGCAAGGGCTCCCGTTTTTTAAAAACCAGCTTTATGGAGGTATTATTTACATTCCAGTAAACTGCACAAACTAACAATATATAATTTGATGAGTTTTGACATGTGTATATACCCATGAAACCACTGCCACAATCAAGACAGTAAACATGTTCATCACCCCAAAAGTTTCCTCATGTCCCTTTATAATCCCTTCTTCCTATCTCTCCCAGGAAGCCACTAGCCTGATTGCTGTTGCTATCAATTAGTTCATATTTCTTAGGATTTTATATAAATGGAATCATACAGAATATAATCTTTTCTGTCTGATTTCTTTCACTTGGCATACTTATTTTGAGATGTATTCATGTCACCTGTATCAGGAGGTTATTTCTTTTTATTGCTGAGTAGTACTCTTTTGAATGGTTACAACCACGGTTTGTTTATCCATTCACCTATTGATGTACATTTGGGTTGTTTGCAGTTTTAGAAACATTGCACATCTGCTAGGAGCATTCATATGTAGCTCTTCATGTAGACATGTACTTTAATTTCTCTTGGGGAAGTACCTAGGAGTAGAATGGTTGGATCACATGGTCCATGTACTTAGAACTTTTAAAGAAACCACCAAACTGTCTTCCAAAGTGGTTGTGCTATTTCATATTCTCACCAGTAGTGTACGTATGAGCGTCCTTTGCATCCTTGCCCACCCTTGGTAGGCTCATTCTTTTTTATTTTGGCCATTTTGTATGTATGTAGTGGTATCTCATTGTGGTTTTAAGTTGTATTTCCCTGATGACTACTGATGTTAAGTATCATTTTACGTATTAATTCACCTTCCAGACAGATGTCTTTTTTTTTTTTTTTTTTTTTTTTTTTTGAGATGGAGTCTCGCTGTGTCACCCAGGCTGGAGTGCAGTGACGCAATCTCGGCTCACTGTAACCTCCACCTCCTGGGTTCAAGCGATTCTCCTGCCTCAGCCTCCAAGTAGCTGGGATTACAGGCACGTGCCATCATGCCCGGCTAATTTTTTTGTATTTTTAGTAGACACAGGGTTTCACCCTGTTAGTCAGGATGGTCTCGATCTTCTGACCTCGTGATCCATGCACCCTGGCCTCCCAAAGTGCTGGAATTACAGGCGTGAGCCACCACACCCAACCCCAGATATCTTCTTTAGCAAAATATCTTTTGCTTATTTAAAAAATTGGATTGTTTCCTTTTTTAGTTTTGAGAATTTTTTTTTTTTTTTTTTTTTTTAAGATGGGAGTCTTGCTCCGTCGCCCAGGCTGGAGTGTAGTGGTGCAGTCTCGGCTCACTGCAACCTCTGCCTCCTAGGTTAAAGCGATTCTCCTGCTCAGCCTCCTGAGTAGCTGGGATTACAGGCGCCTGCCACCACACCTAGCTAAGTTTTGTATTGACCAGGCTGGTCTCGAACTCCCGAACTCAGGCAATCTGCCTGCCTTGGCCTCCCAAAGTGCTGGGATTACAGGTGTGAGCCTTCGTGCCTGGCCCAAGAATTTATTAAATTAATATATTCTATATCCAGAACTTATCAGATATACATTTAAAAAAATATTTTTCCATTCTGTGGCTTATCTGTTAATGTATTTTTTACTCTCCTGGTAACTGACAGAACAGTCACTTTATTTTCTTGACAGTGTCTTTTGAAGAGCAAAATTTTAATTCTTGATGAAGTATAATTTATCAGTTTATTATTTTATGGATTATGCCTTTGGTGTCATAACTAAGAAATCTTAGCCTAACCCAAGATTATAAGAGTTTTCTCTTAGAAGTTTTATGGTTTTAGGTTTTACATTCAGGTTTATAATATGGTTTGTGTTAGTTTTTTCTATTCAGATTCAAGTATGGATTAAAATTTTGCATGTGATTACCTATTCTATCACCATTTGTTTAAAAGACTTATTTTTCTGTAGAATAGCTTTTGCTTGAAAATCAGTTGTTGATATATGTGTGGGTCTCTTTCTGGACTATTCTGTTCCTGTGATCTGTTTTTCTATCTTTATGCCAATACAGTGATGCAATTTTAATGTGGTGTGAAAGATGGCAGTACAGAGCACCTGACTTGCTCCTCCTCTAACCTACTTTACTATAATAGTTCATTGATTTGCCTGTTTCCCTGGATAAGCAGCCTGAGTTTAGGAATTCTTTCTTAGATATTTCCAACAGATGGCAATGTGTATGCACATAGTAGATGTTTTGATATTTGTTTTTAAAAGATGTGAACCTTAGGGATTAATGTTTGAATGCCATCCTGGATGCCTTGTACATTCCTACAGATAGTAGTCTTCTCTACTTTCTCAAAAGTTTAGACTCTGAAAATCTGTTCATGAAGTCCATTTGCTCAAAAGTCCAAAGTTGGGGACTGTTGTTAACATATCTATCTAGAGTTGGTAGTTTTCTAATGTTTCATTTCTTATCATTGGAGACTCATTATTGGTGGAATCAGTGTTTGTAAAACCATTCAAAAGCAAGTACAAATGGTATACAATAAACCAGCAAGGGATTTGACAGACCAAAATGACAGGGCACAACCATTATGTCATTGATGGGGACAGGCAAAGCAATTTTTTCTTTTTCTCATGGCTTCTTTGCTATTTTCTTTAACAATTTTCTTAAAGGTCTACTAAGATCAGATAACTAACCGAAGAGGCTCTGTTTAAATTGCAAGCCCCTCTCACACATATACACACAGTTGGGCACATGCAGACAAATATACACAAATGCTTTGTAAGTGATGGACTGCCCTCAGGTTAGTTTGCTTGGAAAAATCAGACGGAGACTTTCTATAACCCACTTCATGCAAGGCAGACAAATTGTGCCCTCATTTTCTATTGTCTCTGGCTTCATCTGTAATCAGCAAATGGAGCCCTGCAGCTTACATAGTGTTTCATCTGCAATTTGTTACTCTCCCTTAGTTTGCACAACACTGAACCATCTCATTTTGAAATTCAAGAGCGGTGAGGAGGCCTTTGGTGGAAGATTGTAATTTGGGAGAAGGGAAAGTCAAGAGCAAGATCGCCTATTCTGAAGAAGACTGGGTGTTGAAGGAAATTGCCTTTGTCAGTCTCTGAGCCTCTCCACATATGTGCTACTGTGACCCTGCCTTCCATCACCAGTGACCTAAAAATCACATAATTTCAACTATTCTCCAAACCTCTTCACATCTGTTGTGCATGGCTTGTATACTTACCCGCTCTATTGCCAGCTGATATGTCTAAATCTTTTTGCCGCTCAGCCAGCCTCCTGTTGGTGGCTCCCTGGCTTTCTTGCTTTCTTCCCTGCTTCTTTTATGACTGTCAAATGAATGCCTTAAAGCATTTTTTTTTTTTTTTTTTTTTTTTACAGATTTCTTTCTTATCCTTCTGCCTTCCTGCCTTTCTTTCCTAGTGCTTGTGTAGGGGAGGCAGTTTTTTATCTTTACCCTGTTAGGGTCTCTAGCTGAGCCTGAGTATTAAATTGATGTAAAATAGATTAACAGAAGAAAAGCATGTGGATTTGGACATGTCTATAGGAGCCCCCACAGGAAACTGAAGACCCAAAGAAGTGGCAAATGTTGAATGTTTATTTAGTAGGTTGAACAGAGTGGCAGTTGTGGAAAAGTAACTAAAATAAATGGTGAGGCTAAAGGAAGATAAGAGTTAATACGATCTGTTGGTACAAATTTTTCTGTTTGGACTCCCCATCTCTGGAAATGAGAAAATTTCTTCTTTCCTACTATAGGGAGATCATCTTTCACATGAGAGTTTTCTCCCATCTCAGGTGTTTCTGGTGATAATGTTTCTTTTCTCCTGTCTCTTTTGTATCTATTATTTTTCAAGCGCCTTTAGTTTAAAATAATCCTTAGGCCTAAATAGCATGTTTTGGGGTGGCATGTTCTGCCACTCTTCTTCATTTGCTAATGCTTTCCTTGCAAAACATGAGATACAATCATCTTATTTTCAAAAAAGTCTTCAGGTAGTTCTGACGGACAGTTTCTCTTGTGAACCACTAGCCTAGATCATGGTAGACGAATGAATCAACAGGCCTTTGAAAATTGCCATTCATTGATCCCAAAAAGTTCTTTTATATACCAGATAATTTCCTTCCCCATATTATAGCAATAGTGGAGACTGCCCAGGTTTCCTGAAGGAAGTTCTTAAATTACTGCTACTGGTTAGTTGGTGGTGGAGGAGAGCTTTGGTGGGTGTATATATACACACAATTACACATGCGTGTAGTCATGTACGCAACCCTTGTGACTGTTGATAAGATGATTACTTTATAATCAGTCTTTGTCTTTGATTCTTAATGCTTATAATAGATAGTTTTTTGTCATTTTTCCCTAAGACAGTCAATGAAAAAATTAAATGGTTGTTTTACTTTATAAATAGTAAGCAGTCAGTACATGTTTGTAGAGGGAATGAACAAACAGGGGTCTGGTTTATTCAGGATTTGTACCAAAAAGTCTATATAGTAATTTATAAATAAAGATCTACCTCTGAAAAAAATAATTGCTAGTCTTTGAAAATATAAACATGTTACATAATAGAAAGTTCTTATAGACTCTTCATTTCTTCTTACCTCTTAAGCCACCACCTCTAGACACAGTTTGATCCTCTCTCTCTTCTTCCCTCCCCCAGAGTGGAAAATCTTAATATTAATTGGAGCTAAGATGATTGTACTACTGCTGCTAAGACTTCAGCAGGTCTCTTACAAGCTAATATCACGGCATGGGGTCCATTTGCTCTGTGTAGCTATTCTGCAGTGCAGTGAGAATTCCTTGATTAATATGCTACATGAAAATAAAATGGATTTGGAAAAAATTATAACATACTCTCATAAATATTAATTCATATTTGTATGGAATTGCACATAATTTTCAATATACTTTGGAAGCACCTTCAGTATGAAAGATTTGGTCTCCAAAGAGAATGGCATAATTTTTTTAAAAGCACAGTGGACACGTTATTAAGCATCATATGTTTATTAATCTGATACTCTACATGCATATGATGCATGGCAGTAGGTGGGTTGTGTGACAAAGAAAGGAGTTTTATACCCTATGGGGAGTTTTTATATTACACTTAGAAGTGGTACAATTTAATCACATTATATAGAAGCAGCCCATGATGGAACTCACCTGGCTCCCTCTGCTAGTGTTGCCATTATTCCTGAGTGTCTTTTTATGGAAGCTATTTTGGTTACATGTGAGACTAAACATGGAACATTTTTGAGCTGAGCAGATGCCTGGCATAGCTGACTGAAGTTGTGGACACTGGACACAGGAATTCAATTCAGCAGCCATTCATTGAACATTTACTACGTGTTAGGCATAGCATGCAAGGCTGTGAAATCTATGGCCATGTGCGCTTGCTTTGATCTCAACTTGTCCCCTAAAACACTTTTCACCACATCCTCATTGCCTCGGGAGAGCTACCTCTCCGATGGCAGAGGGTTAATCGTCTGTAGTGCTAGCAGCTGGAAGTTAGGCCAGAAGCCACTTATTTGCCTTGTAGACTGTTATCTTTGATATCTTCTTGCTCTAAGGATAAGGCCTTTCCCCTTTTCTGGGGTTTCTTGCTCTTTGCTGTGATCCTTCGTGTATACCAGCAGTGCACACTAGATTCCTTGGTTTCCTGCTTCTATCACCTTTTCTGGCTTGCTACACTGTATATTAGAGACAGCTTAGGCTATTTTAAAATCAGTATTGTGCTTTATAGGTTTGGATGTTTTAACTAGTTGACTCCTTTATTTATGTATTTATTGACCAATACATTGACCACCTATTATTTGCCTGGCTTGTGTGAAGCACTTATGTAAAGCAGTGGGGTTACTGAGGTGAACTACTTAGTCCCTGCCCTCTTTCACATTCTTTCAAGAGATTATGCACCCAGCTGCCTCAAGGCCTTTGCACAAGCTTTTCTCTCTGTTCAGCCTTTCAGATCTAGGTCAAATGGCAGTCATTTTCTCAGCTCTAACCCTCTCCTCTGGACTATATCATTTCCCTTAGTTTTAGCACCCATAACCTATCCTTTAGCACTGTTAACTTAGTTTGCAATGATATATTTGTGTGATTTGATTAGTATTTGTCCTGTAAATTCTAGGCTGTATGAGGGTGGTGACTTCCCCACACCATTATCATCCTAAACATAGGTCAGTGCTACGTTTGTACTTGGCATATACTAGGCACACAAAACATAGTAGTTGAATGAGTGAAGGCCTGAGAATAGAGTACTTTGTATTACAAGAAAAGTCTCCCTGAGTGGGCAACACTGCTAAAAGTCATTGAACTAGGAAAGGGAGGAGTGTGTAAGAGAGGCCTTTTGAGGCCAAGGCAAATCAGTGTAAAGGCCTGCGTTAGTTTGTCCAGGCTACATTAGCAAAATGTCATAAACTGGGTTGCTTATAAACAAGCAACATTTATTTCTCACAGTTCTGGAGGCTGGGAAGTCCAAGGTTGAGGCACCAGCAGATTCTGTGTCTGGTGAGAGCTTGTTCCTCATGGATGGTGCCTGTTCTCACGTGGTAGAGGTGCAAACAGACTCCCTTAGGCCTTTTATAGGGGCACTAATCCCCTTCACAAGGGTTCCACCCTCATGATCCAATCAACTCCCAAAGTCCCCCATCTCCTGGCCAACATGGTGAAACCTCATCTCTACTAAAAATACAAAAAAAAAAAATTAACTGGGTGTGGTGGCAGGCATCTGTAACCCCAGCTACTCAGGAGGCTGAGGCAGGGAATCGCTTGAATGGGGAGGCGGAAGTTGCAGTGAGCCAAGGTTGTGCCATTGCACTACAACCTGGGCAACAAGAGCAAACTCTGTCTCAAAAAAAAAAAAAAAAAAAAAAAAAAATTCTAGGGAGACACAAACATTCAGATCATAATAAGGCTCAAGGTCTCAAACTAATAAGCATGGCTGATTTGGGGAGAGACATCAGGGAGTACCATGCATGTAAAGTTGGGGGTGCTGGGATATTGGAAGCAGCAGAATAGTTGCCTTGAGAAAATTGGATGTGAAAGGGAGGAAAAAGAGCGGTATTTTAAGGAGAAATGAGTGGAAGGAAATTTCTATTTTGGTTTTGTTTTATTTTATTTTATTTTATTTATTTATTTATTTTTTTTGAGACGGAGTCTCGCTCTGTAGCCCGGGCTGGAGTACAGTGGCCGGATCTCAGCTCACTGCAAGCTCTGCCTCCCAGGTTTACGCCATTCTCCTGCCTCAGCCTCCCGAGTAGCTGGGACTACAGGCGCCCGCCACCTCGCCTGGCTAGTTTTTTGTATTTTTTAGTAGAGACGGGGTTTCACGGTGTTCGCCAGGATGGTCTCGATCTCCTGACCTCGTGATCCACCTGTCTCGGCCTCCCAAAGTGCTGGGATTACAGGCTTGAGCCACCGCGCCCGGCCTGGTTTTGTTTTATTTTTAAATGTACATTTAGATAGTAAATTTAATTGTTCATTTAAAAATAACTAAAATAATATAATTGGATTGTTTGAAATACAAAAGATACACGTTTTAAGTAATGGATAACCCCATTTACCCTGATGTGATTATTACACATCGCATGCTTGTATCAAAACATCTAATGTAAGCCATAAATATATATGCCTACTATGTACCCCAGAAATTAAAAAAAAAAAAATTTAAGTGCATTGAGGACTACAGAAACTGAGGAACTGTGGTGAGGCTTCATGAGGGGGATTTTCTGTGTTAAGAGGATTAGATCCACTAGTTTCAAAATAACTGAGTGCCAAAACATTTTCATTTTATTGCTTAGTGTGTGCATCATTTCTCACAGAGCTTAGGATATTTGCATGTATGTGATTTGTTTGATGTTCTGAGAGCCCATTTTGCACGTGGTCTCAGAGTTGTAGTGACTTACTCCATGTCTCATCATGAATAATGTCAGTGTCTGGGCACTAAAAGCCCAGGTGTTTTGGAACATTGGTGTGAAGTGAGCTGCCTGGAGGCACAGAACTCTATCAGGTTATGTGGCCTGAAATGCTCACCTGTAGTTTCTACAGATACAGTTCCTCATTCAAGGACATTGATTTCCCATTTTCTACCCACCTCCCCATCCCCAACCACACACAGGAATAAATAAAAAGTTGCTGTTGATCTTGGTGGTAATATTGTTACATTTTGCAAAGAAAATGGAAATAAGGATGCTTAGAGAAACGTGGTAAAAAAATATAATGCATTAAGGAAACATTTTAATCATATGAGTAGATAGTTCCTTTCTTGCTGGCTCACATCCACCTGGACCTGATAAATTCAACTGGGTGCTATTTCTTTTGAATTGAGCATACACTTAGTGCTCATTTTCTGAAACATAATTGATGTACCAACATGGGAAATGAGTAGATTGCACTTCCTTGGGGAATGTCATTGTGTGCTGGACCCAACACCAAATCAAACAGAAAGCTACTATCCCAGGGAGCAGTGAAATCACTTTTGATGCATATCCTTGTGTTTAGTTTTCTACCCAGTAATAATAGAAAGGATTTGTATATTTGTATATATTTATATATTTGTGATGGCATTAAGGATTCAGGAAAATTGAAAGCCATGTTTCTTAGTTTTAGGTCTTCTCATATCCCATTTTCCTATCCCTCTTCCACTTAGTAGTAACACTCTTTAGTATTTAGCCTGTATTTTGGGTGTGACCCTAGATACCTTTGTAACCACCACTTCCCTTTCCTTCTCTTCTTTCCTACAGAAAGATGTAGCACTTAAGCCTCAGGAACGTGTGGAGAAACGCCAGACGCCCCTGACCAAGAAGAAACGAGAAGCACTTACCAATGGCTTGTCCTTTCATTCAAAGAAGAGCAGACTCAGCCACCCACACCACTACAGCTCAGATCGAGAAAATGACCGCAATCTCTGCCAGCACCTTGGGAAGAGAAAGAAAATGCCGAAGGCACTCAGACAGGTGAGGACGCTTGGGTTCGCTCTTTACTGTGGCCGCAAAATTCTTTCCTTAGGTGCTTCCTCCACTGTGGTTCTTCGTAACAGGTGGAGAAGATACCCTTGGTGGGATGCTGAAGTGGTTGTCCAACAAAGCTGTGTGCGTGCTTTTAAAAGAATCTAAAACCCAATCTCAGTGCTTTTTATGGGGATTTGAAACTTCAGCATGGTGCTCTTTCAATCAGATATGCTTTGTGCAACAAAGCTTGATACTAGTGGTACTGGTATTTAGGGCAGACTGGTCTTAATAGTTGTCAAGATGGATTGGCTTGTAGGGGAGATATCTTTGCAATTAGGATAAATGGAACAGGTAGATTTCATCACGTACATTGTGCATCTCATGGTTCTAAGGTGCTAAAATGACTGCCTGTGTGTGAGAAGTGCCTTGCTAAGATTTATATTTTCCGGGGAAGCTCAGATATTGTGGCATCTGGGAAGGCAATGGCAAATAAATGAATTTGCCTTTTGGTGTCTTAGTTGTTCTCCATAGGCTATAATTCAAGACTATCTTTGTGATCTGTTGATTGTATAAACGTCTGATAGTGAGGCTTACTGGCCTGTTAATAATTAGGTTTCAATGATCCACAAGAAAGTATAGCTCTTGGCATTTGGGAAGCCTTTCTGCCTGTGGAAATCCCCACATGAGATGGATTAATAATGAGATATGAAGCTGTTTATAGCAGTTTTTCTGCACAAATCCAGAGGCTTCAGTGCCTGTCAAGTTAGTTACCTGTGTCCTGGGTGTGTTTTATTTAGTTTTTGGCAGGACCGTTGGGTAGGATTGACTATTACTGAAGAAAGCAGAGGAAGGAATTGTGGTTTACAGAGCAGGTGCTGCTAATTAGAAGTGGAACAGGTAATTTTTGGTTTGCAGATGTTTCTCTGCAGAGGCAGGGAGATCTGGGATCAAACAAAACAATGGTTCCCAAACCTCACAGATCTTTAGAATAATTAATGAGGGCTACTAAACCCAAATTTCTGGCCATTCTTTAGGACCTAATGACATTTGTAGTTTTAGGAAGTTTCCTATTTGAAAACAGCCTGCTTGGAAGTCACTTTTACAAAGAATCAAGAGTGTATTTGGGTGATGGCTTTTAGTTAAAAGATTGGAAAGATCGAAAGCCTCAATAGGATGTAGTGGGCAGTGTGGTGTCAGAATTCTGCCTCATACATAGTGAAGGATATAATCCTGGTAAAACATCTGGGGTGATGGGTTTCAGATGGACCCAGAAGGCTTCCAAGGTAATACCCTAAATCTGACAACCAGCGCAGTGTTTCTAAAGGTACACTTGTGTCCTGAAACGCCAGACTGGAGTTATAATAGTAATGATTAACATTCACCTAATGCATACCATGCTCCATTCAGTGAGGGAGTTTTTGTAGTATAACCTATAATTTGTACAACAACCCTGACTAGTAGGTAATATCATGGTTACTTAACAGCTGTGGAAACTAGGGCTCAAAGAGATAAAGTGACATGTCTGAGGCCTTGGCAATGAGGGAAGGAGCCGGGGTTTAGACTCAGATATCTCTAGTTCCGTGGCTTGCTCTGTTTTCCATATTTGGATGAAGTTTTATTTATTTTTTTCCCGATAGGGAGTTGGGGAGAGGGAGAAAAGCCTAAGTTCTATAAAAGGTGATGTTCCTGTGGTATTTGTGACTCCTAATTTATGCCTCTCTGTGTGAGATACGTGAGAAAAGTAATTAATCTCAGTGGAAAGAGATTGCAGTGTAACCACCCCCCTCTCCCTCAGGGCCCCCCTCTCCCTCAGGGCCCCTGTCTCCCTCAGGGCCCCCTCCCAGCGGGGTAAGAAGGAAGGCTTCTTATTCTGAGTTAACACCAAGCTGCGGATCTTCATCCTTGAATCTTTTTATTCTAGACATGATCTGACTTTTCTATTTTGTGTCCTCAAAATTATTCTTTCTATTTCTTTCTACTTCTTCAAGACTTTCAGGGTCCTCTGGTGACAGAGTTTTATGATCGGAAAAGAAGACTAGGACTTAAGCATCTTAAATTTGAGTAGCTTTTGGTTTTAATGGCCAACTTTCTAGTACTAATGGTATTTGAAATCAAAGCTATCTTTGTTTTAGGTAACATATTTAGAAAAGCAAATATTTTGACTCTTTATGAGTCATGGAGAAGGAAAGCATGAATTGTATCTTTGGCCCTATGTAAAACTTTTAAAAACAAGGACTATTTTCTTATCTTTAGTGTTGATGCCAAAATATGCTATCCAATCAATTGTTATATTTTTGGTAAGAAGGAATGCAGAAGGTGATAACTGAGATAAGGCCATAATACTTCTCATTTTTAATATTCTTAGAATCACTGTGCCATTATGAAATCCCAAACAAGTCACCGTCTGGTAACTGCCCATCTGGAAAATGAAGGGCTTGGACTTGAATGTTTCTTAGGCTCCTCCCTCTGGGTCCCATCGTTTTTTAAATTTATGAATAACACAAATACAGTGTTGTAGAGGTCTGTAAAGGAGTCTGTAGGTCTGAAGGTAATGCTGTTTTGGAGTCAGTCTGTAACTGATAGGCTCTGTGAAGACATTTATTTTTAATATTTTTTTTCTTTAAAATTTTGTTTTCATGTAATAGGAAGACATTTAAAGGAGAGGTGTAGGATGCATTTTGTAGTGGGAGGGAGGGGAGTGGTCCATTGTGTGTCAGCCCAGACAAATGCCATCTGTTATGTGATCATTGGTAAAGAGTGACACATGAGTGTTTAATGACCACAGTAGATGTTCAAAAAGCTTGTCTGAAGAATACGTGTGATTGCTTTCCTATCATCCTAGATGCCTGTAAATATCACAATTACTTTATTGCCTGCCTTTGCCTCTTATCAGGTAAAGAAACTGAATCTGACCATCTTAGCTGGGAGGGGACCTTGAGATGAGAGTGAGCTTTGGGGAGCATTTCTGCATTAATGGATTGTCATTTAGTGCCTGTTCTTGAGAACTACAGATGAAATAGGGAAGAGGCGAGAACTTAGCCTTTATTTCTGACTTGGTGAGAGTGAATTAGGTTTGCATCTTATTAGGAAATGGTACTTCCTGAGCAGACAACTTAATGCATAGCTTTCCTGTAATTATGGGAAGATGTTACTCCTTAGTAGAGAGGAAATAATAGGATTTTTTTTTCTGAGACTCTGTTGAGGACAACTAATCTTTTTACTCTGAGAGTGCAATTATAATACTTTTATAGGAAAGATGTGTAGTTCTAAAACCAAACTGCTTATTCCTTCACTTGCCTGGTTATAAAACCCAAGTTCTTGTGATGTTGTTCCATACTGCCAAAAGAAAGCTTTTAAACTGACACTTATTTGTTGGATTATGTTTTTAAGTATAAATACATACTGCCTTAGAAGATGCTGAGGTGGCACCTGTCTTGGCAAATGGTTGCACTTTTTGATATGAGAAATTTGAATACTCTTCTTACTTCCCAAAGGGGTTAAAAATTATGAAGAAATGAATAAGTTACCTCTTATACAACTCTTGTACAAAATAGAGCATGTCTTTCTGACCTCTGTAAATTAACTACTTGTTCATGATGTAAGCACTTAGACATGGTATATAAAAAGTTTTATCATTTACTTACAAGGACATGGTACTTTTTTTTTTTCTCGATGGAGATATGGGGGTGGGAAAAGCAAAAGAGGTTGCAGAGGTCCTCTCCTTAAGGAGCTTTATTCTCTAATTGAGGGACTAAGTCATAATGAAACCACTGAGGAACACAAGGAAGTCACGTGTTGCTAAACCGATAAGCCAAATTATAACTTCCTGAGAAGGACTTTGGGAAAACTTAACCCTTCCTAGGGCATTGAGTTTAGTTTCAGTATGTCTAACTTCTAGACCATGGGGAATTCTTTAAAAATTTAGGACTTTGTAGTTTAAAACACACACAGAGAGCAAAAGGGTTTTAAAAATAGAGTACCAATGATGAAAAGTTGATGAGCATTCGGAGAACTCTCAGATTTGGCTCTGACTGGATTTCTAAATCTCCATTTAGTCCATTAGTTTGTCCTTTCTCTGTAGTATGAACTGAGCCAGAGGACATATGCTTAATGAGCTAGAAGGCATTCTTAGGTTATATGAACTCTTCTAACAGACACCAAGATGAATCATCAAAATAAATCCTGTGGTCTGCCTCCTTCACTGAATTTTAGGTGCCAAAAAGCCATTCATCTTAGGGCAGAATTTCCTAAAGAAAGAGGCAACCTGTTGAGATTGCTTTAGTCAAAGAAGAACATCATTTTAGAGGAAAGTGGAGGAATTTGTGAATATTTCAGGATCCTGTTGGTAGACTCTAACCTTGTTGGTAAGGATGGCTTATGTGGGAATGCCTTATGTGGTTTAAAATCTTTATACTAGTTAATCTGGGTAGGTATTTCTTGTTAGGAATAAAAATTTGCTCTTCTCTCTCTGAAAATGTAGTATGGTGGGAGATTTATAGTTGACATTGGAAACTGTAGACACCAAAAGTGTCTACTGCTTTCTAGGAAGAAGAGGGATCCACCCCAGTGCCAGGCGTTTAAAATTAGATAGATTACTAGAACTCTGCATGGTGGTTGCATCTGCTTCGTGTATTGACATTTCACGTTGGTCTTCCTTGGAGTAAGTGATAGTGGTGCTGTAGACTAAGAGCCCAGGTGACTGGGCCACCCGCTCTTTCCACCTGTCCTGATGGAACGGTCTATCCCAGCCCATGGTCTTTCCTGTTGAGAGTATTTGCTACCAGAGGCTGGTCCCTTATTTCAGCACGACTTAGACTTACTCCTGTTGTCTGAGGAGCTTTCTGTCAAATTTGTTACTAGTAGAAATTAACTTGCAAAGGAGGATTTATAATGGAAAACTTTGGTTAAACAGATCCAGTTCAAGTCTCATTTCTGAAGATCTGCTAATTAGTTTTTGATGGAAATCTAGGCCAAAAATCACACAGGTATTTATCCAGCTTGACTCCAGAGCCTACCAGTTTCTGGAAATCAGAGCATTTGAGACACTAATGTAATTTGGGATTTTACTGTCGTAATGAAAAGACATAAACTTTGCTATGTGCTCTTTCATACATACTTTTGTTATAATAGTTAGATGTCTGCTGGTACCTTGAACTAGTATTAAGAAATGTCAGTTAAACCATTTTTACCTCATACTTCAAAATTTCGAGTTTAACATGTTAATTGGGATTTCATTTGCTTTTGAAAAATTGTGTAGTCATGTGAAGGTTACAAGCTAAGATATCAAATAAAATTCTTTATATGTTTTTCCCTTTTATGAATTAAAGTTGCATACTACTTATTCCCCTTGCCTAAAGTGCAGAAATAAGAAAAACCATAAGGAAACATGGAGAGAATAAAAGATTGGCTTATGATCTCTCTTGGAATCTTGATTGACTTGAATAAGAATAAGATGCTAGTTTTAACATCAGGTAATTGAGGAACCCCGATCTAGGCTTGTCTCTGTTCAGGAATTATTCATGTATTATATTGGAAGTATTGGTTTGTAACTGGGATTGGTAACCCCGACACTAATATAATAATGAGTTATATGAAAGATGTTTTGCTTTTGTTTTTATCTTGAGCATTTGGAAACAGGTTTATTGGAATTTTTCATTTTGTGTCTTTTGACTCTACTTCATTGCTATGAGCCCTGAATGTTGGGAATAGTGAGCATAAACATCAGTTAACTTCAGTGAGATACATCTTTGAAATGTTATGGCCAGTAATAATTTTATCCTAAATGACATTTGTAATTTTAAATAAAAATTTAGTAAAAATTGACTATAAAAAGGACATAGCACATGTATTAGGATTCTCTGGAGAGCAAGTACCAACAGATTATATATGTAGATAGATAGTAGAGAGATAAGAGGGGATTCATTTGGGGAATTTGTTCACATGATTATGGGGGCTAAGAGGTCCCATAACAGGCCCTCTGCAAGCTGGAGACACTGGGATTCACAGTATGACTCAGACCAAGTCTGAAGGCCTGAGACTGGGGTAGTCCTTGAATCCAAAGCCTAGAGAGCCTAGAGTTTTGATGACCAAGGACAGGATATTATTTTTTATTTTTTATTTTTTTTTGAGATGGAGTCTCGCTCTGTCGCTCAGGCTGGAGTGCAGTGGCGCAATCTCAGCTCACTGCAGGCTCTGCCTCCCAGGTTCCCGCCATTCTCCTGCCTTAGCCTCCCGAGTAGCTGGGACTACAGGCGCCCGCCACCATGCCCGGCTAATTTTTTTGTATTTTTAGTAGAGATGGGGTTGCACCATGTTAGCCAGGATGGTCTCGATCTCCTGACCTTGTGATCCACCGACCTCGGCCTCCCAAAGTGTTGGGATTACAGGCTTGAGCCACCGCGCCCGGCCAAGGGCAGGAAATTATATCCCAGCTCCAGGAGAGAGAGAGACCATTTCGCCTTTCGTCTGTTTTTGTTTTATCTGGACCCCCGGCTGATTGCATGTGCCTGCCCACATGGAGGGCAGATCCTTCCCCACTTAGTTCACTCAGACTCAACATGCCCATCTCCTCTGGAAATACCCTCAGAGACACACCCAAAGATAATGCTTTACCAGTTCTCTGGGTATTCTTTAATCCAGTCAAGTCAACACCCTAAATTAACCAAGACAGCACATTAACTACCACCTCATAAAATAAAGCCTGCAGAGAGAAAATAAGCTGAATGGGTAAAGGAACTGCAATGAAAAGAATGGGAAGTAATTCAGCTTGGGTGATCCTGATTCCTATAGGAGTTGTTCCATAAAACAGTGACCTTTTATGTTTCCCAAAGTAAGAAAATTTTATATGTGTATGTGTGCCTGCAGAACTTTATTAAGGGCCATTTGAATCCCATATATTGTTAGAGGAGTTAAGAAAGATAAAGCGATAGGAGTGATTTTCAACTGTGGCTCCCATGAATTTCTACAATGTCAGTGATTGAAGAACGAGGGAACACATCTTTCTTTTAATAAGGCCTAGCCAGTGCACTTTTGGTAGTTGATGAGGGTAGGATAGAAATCCCTTTCTTTATTTAAAACTGTGCATTTTTGTGATGATTAAATTTTACATTTTTCCCTCTTGTGATGATATAAAGTTATCTGCATGTGGCCAGATCTCAGCTACATAACATGAAATAAGCCTCTGTATGTTCTGCATTCTAATCTCTGTTCACAGCAATCCTATATCCACACAAGTCTGTACATGACAGGTAATGAGTGGGAAGTGGGAGGAGATGGGTGACTGTGTGGTTTGCAATAGTGGTGGTGGGGAGCTGAGCAGATGGTTGTGATAGCCACATGCTGCGTGATTCCCGTGGGAGTTGATGGTGGTGACAGGCGACTCACAATGTGCTATTTACAGTTTGGGTTTGCAGTCTTTCGGTGACATCTGAATGCTCTTTAGCAACTGCTTTCATTACTGCCTTTCGAGGAGCTGTTAATTGAAAATGAAATTGTGGGTGGGCTTTAAGACAGGCAGGCGCAGGCAATTCTGTGTGGTAAATGTTACTTGAGAACTGTTGGATGTCTTCATGCCCAATTTGTAATTCATTTTCTAAGACTGTAAAATCCAAAGGTGCATTTGGAGATTCAGTTATGTTACACATAGGCAAAGCTGATTGTCACACCTTGCCCAAAGGGTCAAACGTACAGTTATTGGGACGGGTGCTGTGGTTCATGCCTGTAATCTCAGCACTTTGGGAGGCTAAGGTGGGAGGATTACTTTGAGCACAGGAATTCAAGACCAGCCTGGGCAATATGATGAGACCTTGTCTCTAGAGAAATAAAAAAATAGCTGGGCGTGGTGATGCATGCCTGTGGTTCCAGTTTCTTGGGATGCTGAAGTGGGAGGATTATGAGGGCCCAGGAAGTTAAGGCTGCAGTGAGCTATGTTCACACCACTGCACCCCAGCCTTGGCAACAGAGCAAGACCCTGTCTCCAAAAAAAAAAAAAAAAAAATACACTTATTTGCCTGGAAACCAACCTAGGGGAATGCTTGGCGATCCCAGCTGCCTGCTCGTGTCTTACCTTGTGTGGTTCTCTTTAAATGTATACAACTGTGTGAGGTTCTTTTGTGAAATCTGTTGACATCTTATAGTGTTCTGTGTGAGTTTATTGTAGGACTTCATCCTCTCTTCCTTTAGCTCTTCATATAGTTACTATGCAGGAGTAAATGTTTATTTGTTCTCTTGAAACTTGGGATACATTTTTCCCTCGGTATCCAAGGAGGATTCTTTCCAGGACTCCTCATGGATACTAAAAGCTGTGGATGATCAAGTTCCTTATATAAAATGTTATAGTATTTTTATGTAACCAGCGCACATCCTCTCACAAACTTTAAATCATCTCTAAATTATTTATAATACCTAATACAATGTAAAAACTATGCAATTCATTATTATATTGCATTGTTTAGGCAATAATTACAAGAAAAAGAGCCTGCACATATCCAGTATATAAGTGACCGTTGTAGGCCTAACCACATTTTTGATCGGCCATTGGTTGGATCCATGGATACAGAGTGCCAACTGTGTTATATTCAAGTTCTTACATATAACACTGTTTCTTGTAAACCTTCTCATGTGATACAACTCTGTTGAAGGCAGTTGGAGCCTGGAAGCAAACAAGAGAAGAAGGAAGAGAGAGGGTGGATTTTATTGGACTTTGACAGTGGTTGATGATCTTGATTCTCTTATGGCTGCCCCCAGCTGCAGGATTGTGATTTGTTTCTCATCTTCAGAGTTGTTTGCTAAAGCATTAGTAGCATTACTGAAATGGTAGCTTTTGTAAATGTTTATATGTTGAATTGTTTTATTGCCCATAGCTTTGCACAGAAATCTTGTGCTGAACAAGGAATGACCTCCCTCTTGGAAGTGCTGTTAACTCTCTTCTTAATTAAATATGAATATAGATGCGGTATTACTGCATTTTTAAAGCTTTCCCTTGAACATTTCAGTGAACACTGTCTGGGACAAAACCATGCTGAATTATACGCTTTGACAACTATCGCTCTTTGCTCTTAGAGACCCCCCGAGGCTTGGGGTGAGGAGACATATCCCTTGCTGTACTTAACCCTCAGTCCCATTAGACCTGCTTTGCCACAGGAACCCTGCTGTTTTAATGCATTTGAGCTGCTGCTGGGTCCTAATGATGTTTAAAAGAACCCGTCTTGGTATTCTAAATGAACTCTGGAGCATTGCCTATTGATGCAAGTGTTGATGATTTTGTATCAGGCAGATATTACTTTGTTATTAACTCTGGGGCTTTTTACACCTAGGGGTGTGCATCCTCACACTAGTGCTCACAGAGACACACACAGGAGCAGAAACCAAAATAGCTCACAAATGTGGGCAAGTCCTGTGGGGGCCCACCTGATGTCTCTCAGGAGGCCTGATGAGCTGTGCCATGTGGCCTTCTAGAACATTGTACCTGCATTCATTGATCACAGCTCTGCAGAAGCTGCCACTTCTCCTATGTGCCTGCCTGCAGTGATGCTGATGTAGCAGGTCATTCTGTAATCACTGTTTGCACCTGCGTTTGCTCAGGAAGTGCTTGTGTCATACATCTTGAAATCATGTAGTACAAACCTGGACAGGTCCTAATTGCTGGTGATGGTTCTGAGAGGCTGAGATTGGCTATAATTAGATAGAATAGCAATTAGCTACATTTTCTGAGTAGGGAACATACAGAATAATGTATCTCAAAGGGAGATCTTTGGACCGCTATGTCAGAACAACTGTGGATCTTTTGTTAAAATGCAGACTCCCAGGTAATCACCTTGGCATAGTCCCTTGGGTGGGGATCAGGGTGTGGCAACAAGGAACTGGAATTCCTTCGGTGACTCCAGTACAGGTGCTGCAAGTGCTATATTTTTAAATAAACTGTACTTATTTTTTGTTTTCAATTAAAAATTGCAATATTGTTAGCAAAACTTGGGAAGAATCTTAAAATTGTAAAAACACATCTGTGGAAATTAATTTTGTCAATGATTGGATCATATTTTTGTTCTGTACATTTACTAATTGAATTATCTTCCAAAATGTATTGGCAAGAAAGAAATGTTTCTACCAGGTGATGTATTATTATTATTAAAAAAAAATGGTGTTTTCAAAATAGCTACTTTTTCTAGGTGTTTACTAAGATGGACCTGATATAATAATTGTATTCTAGTATTCTCTCCTTAGGCCCACTGGCTCACTCAAATAATAGCTGTTTATAAAGATGCTAACTGGAATTTTTTATTTTTCACTTTTTTAAGTTCTGATTTCTTGTTTTTTCCCTTCTGTAGACAATGATGATGAGTTCTTAAGGTTTATACATTTTTTGAACTCTTCAAATTACAAAAATTGGCAATATTTGGTGCTAGGGGTCAAGTGTGAAAGAAATCTGAAAATATTGCCCTTATCAGTGGAGACTAAAGACTGTTTGTTATTTTCTTCATTACCAGCAAAGCTTCAGTTTAATAAAAATATAATAGAATTTACGGTTTTGATTCCACAAATTCAAAAAGAAATATTTTCCTTTCTAAAGCCCAACAGAATAAAAATTCTCATAAGAAGTTTTGTTTAAGTAGCAAAACCTATTCTTACGATTTAACAATTGCCTGAGATATGTCAACAGTAGGTAGCATTCGTTTTTTTATATATTGCTATGAGGCCAAGAATGCTATTTCCCTGGAGATTAGTGCAAAATAATCTACTGAATAGTTGCTAATGAAATTATCATATGAGAAAGATTATTAATAATGACTTTTGATTTTAAAAAACACTATCATCACATTTCCCTAAGAAATAATGATGATGATGAGAAAAGCAGTTGCTTTGAAATATAAAGCTGGGTGGTAATGGGCCTGGTGTGCACTGCTGGAAGATTGAATGGTACTTTGTGAAACTTCAGCAGCCCACTTGCATAATTTATCATTACCTGTCCCCTGCCTCTCTCTACTTAATTCTGAATTTGTATTTCTCAGATAAACATGGCAGTAGGGAAGATAGGGAAAGGTGTCGAGGGGATGTGATTCTATGGATATTTTTTAAGGGGAATGTATTGGTGTCATGGGATCCTTGGAATGTCACCTTGCCAGCTGGAATCCTCTGTGGCAGGTGTACCTTCTGCCTGAGTATTGCTTATGCTCACTGGGCTTGTTCTGCGCAGTTGGCCTGGCAGGCTGCACTTGGCTCATGCTACTGGCCTGGATCCCACACCTGCCAAGGGCGAGCCAGGCGTAGAGTGGCAAGGGGTGTGTGGGTGAGTGTATTAGTCCTTTTTCATGTTGCCAATAAACACGTAGCCGAGACTGGGCAATTTACAAAAAAAGAGGTTTAATGGACTTACACTTCCACATGGCTAGGGAGGCCTCACAATCATGGCAGAAAGCAGTGAGGAGCAGGTCACATCTTACATAGGTGTCAGGCAAACAGAGAGAGCGCTTGTGCAGGGAAACACCTGTTTTTATTTTATTATTTTATTTTTTATTTCTTTGAGACAGTCTTGCTGTGTCACCCAGGCTAGAGTGCAGTGGTGTGATCTAGGCTCACTGCAACCTCTGCCTCCTGGTTTAAGCGATTCTCCTGCCTCAGCCACCAAGTAGCTGGGTACAGGCACCTGCCACCACACCCAGCTAATGTTTGTATTTTTAGTAGATACGGGGTTTCACTGTGTTGACCAGGCTGGTCTTGAACTCCTGACCTTGTGATCCACCTGCCTCGGCCTTGCAAAGTGCTGGGATTACAGGTGTGAGCCACCACGCCTGGCCTGAACCTCCTGTTTTTAAAACCATCAGATCTCATAAGAGTTACCCACTATCACAAGAACAGCATGGGGAGGACCTCCATGATTCAATTACTTCCCTCCAGGTGGGAATTGTGGGAGTTACAATTCAAGATGAGATTTGGGTGGGGCCATAGCCAAACCATATCAGTGAGTGAGCTTGGGGTATGGCCGCTGCGCACAGCCAGACATGCCTGCTGCTGTGGCAGGGTGGGCAGCCCCAGGCACCGGAACAGTTGCTGGCTCCATGCGAGGCTGTGGCTGGACAAGATGCACTACACGCGACTTCCACTGTGGGCACCCCTGTCTGAATGAGGGCAACAAGGTGGCACTCAGAAGCTTGGAGACGCCAGGAACCACAGAGCCCCAAAGAGGGTGTCACAGCCCTGGCTCAGGGAGCCCCTAGGTCTGGGCTCCCCAAAGGGCTGCAGCTCTTCTCTCCTTGTTAACTGCAACGTGGCGAGCAGGGGGAAAAGTGTGTTTCAGCCCTGTCTGTGTTACAGCTCATCAGTGCCGCCATTCAACAGGTCTTGAGTTCTTATCCCATGTCTAGGAAGAATGAGGTACAGCAGACAACTGGAGTGTGAGCAAGGCGGAAAGGAGCTTTATTTGATCCACAAAACAGCTCCCAGGAGACCTCAAGAGGGTAACTCCTTTCCACAGACAGGTCATCCCTACGAGTGTCCACCTCTCACTGGAGAGGAGACCCACAGTGGTAACTCCTTTCTGCCCCTGGTAGTCCGATGTCCGTGTGAGCCTGACTGAGTCTTGGATTTTTATGTGCTTAGAAGGGAGGAAGTACGTGTTGATTGGTCCATGGGCAGGCCTGAAAAAAGCACCATCCGATTGGCTGAATGGTCATCAATGAAGTCTTCACTCTGGGCGGCAGACTCCACCTGGAACTGGGTGGCTTCATGCTGTCCGTGGCTTGAAGGTGGGATTTCACTGGGGACCTGTCCCTTTCTGCCCTGAAACCTGTCTGCCTCTCACCATCAACATGCCATCCATGGCACTCAGGCTGTTGATGCCAAGGGACACCCTTAGGCCCACGCTGAGCCACCTTCAATCCTACCTTTGCCTCCCTCCTATGCTCATGGGTACCCAGAATCTGGAGGGGGTGCTGAGGTGTCAGGGGGCTGGCGTGTCAGTGCCACCTGAGTGCATGCATGCCTGGCCAGGTTGTGACAGCACTCAGGCTTAGCCTTAATTTTCCTCTGAAATCAGAGTGGGCTTCAGGTATGGGGAGAGGCCAGGTAGCGAGAGTAGGTACTTCTGAGACTGCTGGGGCAGAGGCACTTCCCCAGGCCCCTGAGAGCTCAGGGATGCCCATGTCTGGAGCCACAGCTGGGCAGCTGCATGTGTGCCCAGGAACATGAATCTCTCACTCTGCCAACTCAGTAGAGGGTGGGGCTCCTGCCTTTTCCTGGCCCCAGCGAGTTCCTTGGAGCATATAGCCCTGGCTGCAGCCAGCGTCTTGGCAGCGGCCACTCCAGATGGGCTGCTGCTGCCATCACTGGGACCATCTAGAGAGTATATTAGGGCTGCCCCAATGGTGCTCCAGATAGACTAAGGAGACAAATCGACATAGTACAGTATTGGAAGGAAAGAATATGGAGTTTAAAAGCCGTTTTCATGGTCATTCTGCCCCTGCTCTTCTCTGCCCCCTTTCTAACTGAGCAGACCCGTACTTCTTTCATCTCTGTCCTTGAGCCTGCCTTCAACTCTTTGGCTTTCATTTTACTCTCTCCTTCCACCCAGTGTCTTTTGCTTGCTTCTTGACTCAGCCAGGAGTGCATGGGAAATCACTTAGATCTGCTCTCAGAGTCACAAAATGCCTTTGCTTCCTGTTTCCTTGTTCTTTTTACCATACTGGTTCTTTTCACTAAACATTTAGATTTATCATCTCTAGATTAGTGCAGCATTATTTAGGTCATTGCTATTGTACTCTGGTTAAAAAAGTTTCCACAGCCATCTAAATAAGATTGAAGCCTCTTAATATAGGACATTTTAGGCCCTGACTAATCCTGCTGCAATGTACCTTCCCAGTTGCCTCTTCTGCTCTCTGTAAACACCAAGCTGTAACTACAACTGTTATTTGGATGAACCCTGTGCTTTCTCCACATTCCTGGGCCTGTGTTTAGGCTATTTTCTTTGTTTAGAATATTCTTCTTTGTCATATTTGTCTTCCAGTGACTAGTTCAGACCCACTTCTTCCTTGAAGTTTTTATGATCTTTTCCCTTATAAGTAATTGCATTGTCTTCCCAACTCTCATGATCCTTTGTTTATAACAAGGGTGACCTCAGAATTTATCACCTAATCTAGGACATTACTGAGAATGAAAGGGGGCACCATTAATAATTACCTTGGAACAATAAGCATAAATCAGGACTTCTGAAAAACTAGGATATACAGTCACTCTGTAATTCACTTTTGGCCTTTTTCATACCATACTCTGTTTTGAGTTGGATGTATACATGTTCTTCTTTCCACCGAAATGTTGAGCTCCTTGAGGACCTCACTGTGTGACACAGCAAGGGGCCTAGGCTTATGTCACATGTAGGGAAACAACACCCTTAAAACCACTGCTATCCTTTACTCGAGGATACCCCTCTCATATTTATAGTTTCCATTCATGTCTCTTTCCAGTCTTTTCTCCATATGCTAGCCAGAGTGATCTTTTACAAATACACATTTGATCATATTATTCGCACAAGTAAATCCTCTCAGTTGCTTCTCAGGGTATTCAAATTGAAAATCAGACTCCCATCATCTACAGTGCCCAGTTATCCAGTGCCCTGTTTCTTGAGCTTCATCTCATGCTCCCCTTGCTTACTGGCTCCAGCTCCCGACCTTCTTCCATTCCCTCCCACATGCCAAGTTCCTTTGTACCCTGGGCACCTTATGCTGTCCTCTTTAGATGAAGTGGTTCCCCCTCTGTTTTTTGAATGATGAGATCCTTCTAGTCCTTTAGGCTTGAACTGAAATTCATCTTTGATAGGGGCTTTTCTCAACCATATGGTTTAACTCAGGACCTGCCATTTGTCCTCTGTGTTTTGCACTCACCTTTTTAACTTCCTAACACCACGTTTATAATTATAGATTTTTCTTCCTATGTCCTTCCTTATGTCTGCACCTTCTGCTGCACTCCAGGCTCTCCTGAGGAGAGGTACCACCTCCACCACAGTGTTTGTAGCACATTGCCTGGCACACAGAAGGTGGCACTCAATAATTAAAGTTGAGTGGTTGAAGGTTTGAATAATAATTTTTCCAATGGATGACATTGCTAGTTCCACACTCCTGTTACATTCCAACTTTAATTGACTACAAACACACACACACTCTCTCTCTCTCTCTCTCACACACACACACACACACACACACACACCAGACCCCAATACAATATGACCATTGTCTTCTCTCTCTGGGGATATGCAATGTAAAATAAGATAATGATGAGCGCATGCTGCACACCAAGCAAGAATTTATCCCAAGAAACCCCTGCCCCCTGGGTGGGCTGTGTCTGCTGTTCTCCCATGGAATGTATCAGCAGTTTGTCTTCCCAGTGTCCTAGCCTGTCAGGATAGTGGAATTGCTAGTGCAGCCCAGAAAAGCTGACCTAGGGAAACCATAGCCTTCCATTTTTTTTTAGAGGTAATCCAAAAGAGACTAGACAAGCAGAAGGACAGAGAGGAAAGTTGGTGGGAGTGAGGTGGAATTTACTGAGTACTCTTTTACATGCAAATATTTGTGTGGGGCTCTACTTTTTTACCATGAGTACAAACTCTTTTTAGTATCATTGCATGAATAGCATGTCTTTTCACTGAAAAATAATTGTCCCACATGCCCTCGGTTTAAAATGTTTTGATCTTAGAAAACAGTTTATTTCCTTTTAAAGTGGCTCAATTAATTCATTTCCCACATATTTGCTCATTTGGCAAACATCAACTAAGCATCCTTTGTGTGCAAACCTTATACAAGAAACTCTGACGTAACAGGGAGGACATGTTTAATGATAACTCTGCCCATGATGTGTTTATGGCTTGCTAGATCCATTCTGACCCACCTATTGTAAAGAGTTCATGAAGAGCTCTTAGCAACAAGTGAGGCTGAGACTGGTGGATTTAATGCAGTTGAAAGGGAGACAAGGTTGACCATCTCCTAGAGAGTGAATACCTTCAGAGATACATATTAAAGTTCTTTAAAATTGTTTCTTTTTACTGTGCCATTTTTGTTGACCTCCCTTCTGCCCTTTTAACTTTTGAGAAAAATGCGTTATTGTACTGAAAGCATCGGCAGATGTTGGAAATAGTATTTTGTTTATCAGTTTTCTTGGGTGCTTATTTTTAAAAATAAAGGCTTAAACTAAGATTCGCACATTTTTCACTCAGGTGCAATTTACTGGGAATTACCTGGCCCATTGGTTTTATGCTTAATATTTACAGATTATTAAAATCTCAGTGGCTCTCAAACTGCATGGACCAAGAAAATAGGTGTATTTTCTAGAAATGGTTTTGCTTGTGGACACTGACCCATTTGAAATGACTTACTCTTGGAACTCTTATTACAGGAAAGGCTTATGTTTCTGTCTAGAGGTGGAACTGTTTATGCTAAATAGAAATATCTTTCATTTCCTATCATTTCTGTTTTCTTGGAAGTAGATTATTTTTGATGCAAGTAGAGCTTCAGAATTTGAATATAAATTGTTTGTTTGTTTATTTATTTATTGAGATGGAGTATCACTCCGTCACCAAGGCTGGAGTGCAGTGGCGTGATCTTGGCTCACTGTAACCTCTGCCTCCTGGGCTCAAGTGATCCTCTCATCTCAGCCTCCTGAGTAGCTGGGACTATAGGCTCACACCACCACACCTAGCTAATTTTTTTGATAAGAGATGGGGTTTTGCCGTGGTGCCCAGGCTGGTCTCAAACTCTTGAGCTCAAGCAATTATCTTGCCTTGGCCTCCCAAGGTGCTGGGATTACAGGCATGAGCCACCGTGCCTGGCCCTTTGAGTAAAAATTTAAACTTCAGATTTATATAGTGAGAATACTGATGGGAGATTGAACAATTAAGTTATCTCAGGAGTAGATTATAGAGCTGTTTCTAATTTACTGTCAAGTTATTTTTTCCCAAAAGATAATTTATAAACTGCTTTTTTGTTTTTGGAAATCCTGTTTGTTAGAAAGTGTTACAAATGGTAGTTTCCCAGTGAATTTCTTGAAATGCTATTTATTCAGTAATATTCACTTCTCCAAGGATACTACTCACTGTCCCTTGACATTCATTCATTAAATATTTATTGGTCATGTACTGCTATGGACAGACACAATTTTGGGTGCTATATTAGGGAACAAAATAATGAAGACATCTGCCCTGGTGGAAGTTACATTCTCCTCGTATATTAAATTATCTTAGTTGTATACAGCTTCCATTTAAATGTTTAACCCAGACCTTTCTTCTCAACTTCTAGATTCATAAACTCAGCTCCTTATCAGAGTTTTGCTGCCTAGATCATTCACAAACATTTCAAACTCAGCATGTCTCACATTGAAATCTATAATGGTGGTCCCAAAATTGCTCTTCCTCCTCAATTTCCTTCCTTAGTGTGTGTACCATCTGCTAAGCATTCAAGCCATAAATCTGTTCATACTAGAAACCTGGAAGTCAAACTCATCTTCCCTTCATCCCCCCATTCCTACATCCTGTAGATTTTTGTCCTATGTATTTCTCATCTGTCCCTCTCTCTTCACTGTGTTCTATCCTTCCTGCCAGTGCAGTAGTTCAGGTTCTCTTTCTCTTGGAGGTATGATGACTAGCTTCTCATCTGACTTCTCAGCCTCTAATCTTGCCACTGTTAAGTTCTGCTCTTCAGATTCCTGCATTAATGTGTTCTTGACAGCATGCAAATTGAATCATGTCATTTGTTTCAAGAGTTTTCATTGACTTTACTTATAGGTTAATCTTTAACTTTCTTTATATGGTATAGAAGCCCACACATTTTTTTTGTTTTGTTTTGTTTTGTTTTGTTTTGTTTTAGAGAGGATCTCACTCTCTTGCCCAGGCTGGAGTGTAGTGGTGTGATCATAGCTCACTGCAGCCTCCACCTCATGGGTTCAAAACATCCTTTTGCCTCAGCCTCCCAAGTAGCTGGGACTAAAGGCATGTGTCACCACACCTGGCTAATTGCTTTTTTTCTCTTTCTTTTTTTTTAAGAGATGGGGGACTCACTATGTTTTCCATGCTGGTGCCCACACATTTAAAAGCCTTTCAGAGCATTCCCTTTTTTTTTTTTTTTTTTTTTTTTTTTTTTTTTTTTGGTGCTTCCTAATCCCAGTGCTCCTGTCACATCAGACTTAATGTATTTTCTATAATGTCTTCCTCCACCCACTGCCAAAAATCTGAATTTTTCTTTTTTGCCTTCAGTGAGTCTGCTCTTAGTTACATGTGAGAAATGTAGTCCTACTGAATCAGAAATGGACTATACTACCTCTTAGAGTAACAGCTCTTGAAAGAGATCCCCTATACCTTTAAGGGGACTGCTGGTTTTTTTGTTAACATGGGTGAATTGTATAGTGGTGAAATCTGAGATTTTAGTGCACCCATCACCTAGTAATGTAGGTTGTAACTACATATTGTAGTAGTTACAACATGTTATTTTTTGTCCGTCACTCCGCTCTCACTTTGTCCACTTCTGAGTCTCCAGTGTCTATTATACTACTCTGTATGCCTTTGCATACCCATAGCTTAGCTCCCCCTTGTAAGTGAGAACATAGGGTATTTGATTTTACATTCCTGAGTCACTTCACTTAGAATAATGGTCTTCATTTCCAAGGACACCTGTTTTTTTTTGTTTGTTTGTTTTGTTTTGTTTTGTTTTGTTTTTGAGACGGAGTCTCATTCTGTCGCCCAGGCTGGAGTGCAGTGGTACGATCTTGGCTCACTGCAACCTCTGCCTCCTGAGTTCAAACAATTCTTCTACCTAAGCCTCCTGAGTAGCTGGGACTACAGGTGCCTGCCATCACACCCGGCTAATTTTTGTATTTTAAGTAGAGATGGGGTTTCACTATGTTGGCCAGGATGGTCTTGATCTCCTGACCCCGTGATCTACCTGCCTCAGCCTCCCAAAGTGCTGGGATTACAGGTGTGAGTCACCGTGCCCGGCCCCAAGGACACATTTTTAAACTAACAAAATGTTCAGTTTGTTAGAATTTAATGTGGCACAGGGAAAGGAAAATGAGTTTTAGAGGACCAGCCTTTTACAAAAGATTACTGCAAATTTTAGTGATTTAGTCCAAAAACTTTTAAAAGATCAATTTTTTTTTCATAATGGTAGTTGCTAGACACTTGTGTTGGTGTGGTCATTGGGGATTATGGAAGCCTTTTGTTACTGGAAATAGTTTTCAGGCCTCAGAGTTGTAAGTCAAGAATTGCCTATACTGAACCCTTTGGAGTCTCTTCATTGTTATGAGATAACTTGGCTTATGTGTGAATTAATGCTTAGGCTTTCAAAGCAAGAAAAACTAGACATGATCTGAACCTTGTCATTCTGCTAAATTAATACTGAAATGAAAACTTTTACTGATACAAAGGCATTTCTGTTACCACTAAATTGTGTAGACCTTGTGAAGATTTTAAGATGTGATTTATATTGGCTTATTTTTTAAAAAGCTGCCTTAAAAAGTGACCACAAGTGTGCTAAAAGGTTTATTTGAGGTAACCACAGTATTATAGCTCCCCTGGCATAATTATTCCATATTTTGTCTCTAGGAGTCAAGGCACAAAGCAAGGATAATCATAATGATTGTAAGAAACAGCACCTACAGCTGGGATCCTAGGATTTTAATACTAGAATGTTTTACTTGTTGCAGCTTCCGCATTCCTTTTTGAAAAGCTTTTTTTAAACAATATTTTTTAGGGCACAGGCAAACTATTTTAGCAGAATGAAGCAGTAATTTAAGACAAATCTTTATATTCCTGTCCATTTCCACATTCTTTCTGAAAGGCTGCTCTTGGGGGTAGAAATACAGCTGTGGATGAAAAGATTGAGGTAAGGAATACTTTTCTCTTACATTCTTGTAGCTTGGGTCATTAACTATTCTCATATATGTCGACCTAGTTCATGGCAGCCAGAGGAGACAAGGTATAAAATTGATTGGGTTATGATTCAGAGGGGGGAAACAATGGAAAAAAATATATTGAACACTTTTACATTACTCAGACCCCTTCTACACTTTTTTCCTTTTTGGTTTTTAGACTGTATAAAGTATTGTGTTGGTACTGTGGATACAACGTGTGGCTATTGATATTGATATAAGAAAATCTGTTTAGGTTCCTCTTTCAGCAGTTATGGGGATCTTCATTCAGACTATAAGATCATTTCTCCTAACTAGGTGTTACATGTTGGCAGACTGAAGAAGACAAAGATGTCCTCACATTGTTTTATGGCCACGACTTTGAATTCATTGGATCCCTTAAGAGATATCACAGACACTGTAGCTAGTTAGAAGGAAGGGGGCAGTTTTATTGTAAATATGTTCAGTGAAGAAGATAGCAGTGTTTGCTGTTGTATTGCTTAGGCTGTATGAACATGTATTTTGTTGGGGAGAAAGAGACTGGGAATCCGGATTCTTGGGTTACAGTTTCTGCCTTGCTGCTGGCACTTTGTCCTTAACCAAGTTATTGCTGCTCTTTGACCCCCAGTTTCTGTGACTGTACCAGAATGCAGATGTATTCTTCTAACACTGTGAAGATGTTATACATGCTGGAGTACTTAAAATTCCCTTTTCCTTAAAAGTGGGGAAAAAGTAGATATAAAAAACTAGGAACTACCTGGACTTTGATAATATTAATATTTTAGATAAACCAGAACAGAAGTATGTGATACATACAAAGAACAACACCTCAAGAGTTTCTGCTTTGTGGTTATGACTCACTTTGGTAAAATTATGCTGTGCACATGGTTATTAGACTACTGTAGATCCCAGTGAGTACATTAGATTGAAAAACCTAAATGGAGTGGCCTCATGTATATAATTTTTTACAGTTGCCTTTTGCTGGGAAGTGATTAATATGAGATACTGTATCATTTTTGTTTGCAGGGGGCGGGGGGGTGCATGCCTATTGGTGGTGATCTGAGGATTGTAACTTTAGATCTTTTACATTGAAATTACAGAAATTTGATTCTTATGGATAATTCATGGTGACAGAATATAATGAAATTATTATTATCATTTTTAACCACTAACCCATGTTCCTAGATGTATTCATTTTTGGCTTAGCCAGCCAGCCCTCTTCCTTCCCCCCTCCCTCCCTCCCTCCCTCCCTCCCTCCCTTCCCTTCCTTCCTCCCTCCCTCCCTCCCTCCCTCCCTCCCTCCCTCCCTCCCTCCCTCCTTCCCTCCCTCCCTCCCTCCCTTCTTCCCTCCTTCCCTCCTTCCTTCCTCTTTATTTTTCTTTCTTTTCTTTTTTTTTTTTTTAGAGAGGGATCTTGCTTTGTCACTCAGGTTGAAGTGCAGTGGTACAATCTCACTGCAATCTGAACCTCCCAGGCTCAAGCGATCCTCCCGTTTCAGCCCCCTAAGTAGCTTGTACTACAGGTATGCACCACCATGCTCGGCTGTTTTTGTATTTTTTGTAGAGGCAGGGTTTTCCTATGTTTCCCAGGCTTGTCTCAAACTCCTGATCCCAGAGAATCCACCTGCCATGGCTTCCCAAAGTGCTTGGATTACAGGTGTAAGCTGCCATACCTGGCCTGCTTTTCAGTTTTTCAGTAAGTAAATTGTGAGGCATATGTGTTGATTCTTCTGGCTTTTGAAAATCCTTCTCTATACCCTATTTATATAGACTGAATGAAATTGATAAGATACAGTATTTTCTTCCTAGACTGCTCAACATTGGCGTGAAATGGTTCTTGTGTAGGATTCCTTGCCCTCTTCCAGGTAGCTCTCTTTATTCAGTACATGTTTTACGTGCATTCTCTGTGTTTTAAACCTGAGAGACGTCAGAGGAATATAAGAGATGGTCCCTATTTTCCAGGGCTTCACCTCTAGGTTAATTACTTTGGGACAGTTTAAAGTAAATAAACTGTAAAAAAATACTCTTGGAAAAGTTGGTGAATGATAGATACACGCTTAATTTTTCACTCCTCTCCCTCGTGGTTTTTATAATGCCATGTATTTTTCTTGGGAGGGTTTCCTTACAGCTGTATTTGTGATCTTGGGCTAGAATTTATGAGCTGCCACCATTAAGGTCTCCCTCTGGCTTTGGCATCAGAGATGGAGAGTTGTGTGTGGTTTGTTTTCTTATTGTTAATGTGAGAATTTTTCCTAATCAAAATAAATGCCTATGTATTTTTCTTGACTTTCTTGTTGGATTGACTAAGAGAGATGTGTGAATTGTAAACATTTCTTCCTGAAATGAAGTACAAAATTTCCAAATCAGAATGCATTGGGATTGTCTGGAGAAATGTATGTCTTCTGGTTTTAGTATTTAGACTTGAAGTTTTTTTGTTTTGTTTTTTAACCGTAATGACCAGGACAAGTAGAAAAGTTAAATGAAACAAAAAACATCATGGTGGGAAATAGAAGGAGAAAACTGGACATTAATGAAAACCATTCTGGATCTCACAGATGCTGTTAAGATTAGTAAATATTGGCCGAGTGTGGTAGCTCACGCCTGTTATTCCAGCAGTTTGGGAGGCAGATCACCTGAGGTCAGGAGTTTGAGACTAGCCTGGCCAACATGGTGAAACCCCCATCTCTACTAAAAATACAAAAATTAGCCAGGTGTGGTGGTGTGTGCCTATAATACCAGCTACTCGGGAGGCCGAGGCCGGAGAATTGCTTGAACACCTGAGGCAGAGGTTGCAGTGAACCGAGATCACACCACCGTACTGTAGCCTGGGCAACAGAGCGAGACTCTGTCTTAAAAAAAAAAAAAAAAAAAAAGCCAGGCGTGGTGGCTCATGCCTGTAACCCCAGCACTTTGGGAGGCCGAGGCAGGCGGATCACCTGAGGGCGGGAGTTTGAGACCAGCCTGACCAACATGGAGCTCTACTAAAAATACAAAATTAGCCGGGCATGGTGGCACATGCCTGTAATCCCAGCTATTTGGGAGGCTAAGGCGGGAGAATTGCTTAAACACGGGAGACAGAGGTTGCAGTGAGCCGAGATTGCGCCATTCCACTCAAGCCTGGGCAACAAGAGCGAAACTCCGTCTCAAAAAAAAAAAAAACAAAAAACAAACAAACAAACAAACAAAAACAGAAAGAAAGAAAAGAAAAAAAATTAGTAAATGTTGACTAATCTCAGGGATGTTTGAGCTGCCCTCAGTAGGCTACTTTGCATTTGTAAAATTCTCACACATCAAACTGCATCATCTTTGGCTTTTTGATTTTATGCACACAGTCTGTGAAAGGCTGGCTGAGCCAGGCCATGTGGTTACATATAAACTTATTACCAACTAGTGCTGTCCTCTTTCTACTCCTTAAGAGGTTTATTGGGGCAAATTCAAATCTGTTTGCGTTACTGCTCACCTAGCATAAGCTGATCCTTTTTTGACTGTATTTAAGGAAGATGTTGTTTTATCTGGTAAAACAGGTAGCACATGATTGACTTCACTAAAATCTCTTCTAAGACTTTAGAAATGGCTTATTTAAGCTTTGCTGCTTTCTTAGCACTTTTACTGTATGGGCCTTGGTATGTGGTATTGATACATACAGTAAGCATAAATGTGAGAAGAAAAACCACATTTTCTTGCTTCTATGTGATCCATGCTGTTTTCACTTCTCAGGGTGATTTTTGGTTGTAGCCAACTCAGAAACTCTCAATTTAATTTAAGATTGTAAGGGTGAATTGCTTTCTTAGGCTATACACCAGAAAGAATGCTTCTCTCCTTATACATTTCAACACTTCTTAATGAAGATCATTTACTTACAGAGTGTATTCATTATTTTAGAATATGGCCTGGGTAACTTCAGACTTGTTGACGTAGCGTGGGAAAGGTTACTGGAGGCATGAGGAGGCAGTATATTATCTCTCAGTTGATTTTGTACATCATTTTGAATATTTTCTGTATATTCCCTTTCCTCTAGTGTTGGTTTCTTATTCTTATAGTAAAGGGGAACTAATATTGATACTGTTCAAAAAAGGAATGAAGTGAATTTTTATATTTTTAAAGAATACATTAACGTGCTTGAAAGTGCTTAATCAGTTGTTACACTATCAGTTATCACAGATTGGTATGCATTGGTCCATGTTATGCATTTGCCTGAATCAACCCTGTGACTAGTTGGCTTATTTCTTCCATTTCTTTTCCAAAGGTATACTTGACATGAAGTAGACTGTGCCTGTTTAATTTCAAGTTAAGTTTTGAATATGGTGGGAGGTAAAGATTAAAGTTAATTTCTTTTGCATATGGATGTTCAGTTTTTCTGAAGCCATTTTTGAAAAAGCTGTCCATTCTCCGCGTTTGCATTGCCTTTGTACTTTTGTAAATAATCGATTGTCCATATATGTGTGAGTTTATTTCTATACTCTTTATTCCGTTCCTTTGATCTATTTGTCTATCTTTATGCCAGTACTATACTGTCTTTATTACTGTAGTGTGCTTTATAGTAAGTTTTGAAGTGAGATAATGTTACATAGTTTTGGCTTTTTAAGATTCTTTTCACTAGCATATGACTTTTAGAATCAGCTTGTCAGGTTCTATAAAGAATCTGGCCACGATGTTGGTTGAGATTATATTGATTGTATAGATCAATTTGGGGAGAATTGACAATTTAAAATACTGAGTTTTCAACTCTCAAACAAAGTCTGTCTCTCTATTTAGTTCTTACTTATTTCCTTCAGCAATATTTTGTAGTTTTCAGTATAGAAGCCTTTCACATATTTTGTCAGATTTATTCCTATGTGTTTCATATTTTTGATGCAGTATTAAATGGTGGTATTTTTTAACTCTAGTTTCCAGTTCACTATCAATATGTAGAAATTCACTGATTTTTGTATATTCACTTGCATTCTGCAACCTTGCTAAATTCACTTATTAGTTCCAGTAGTTTTTTTGTAGATCTTATTGGATTTTCTACATGGATGATCATATTTTTAGTGAATAAAAGCAGTTTATTTCTTTCCTCCTAATCTGGGTATCTTCTCTTTCTTCTTCTTGTCTGATTTCTCTGTCAAGAACTTACAGGATCATGTTTAATAGAAGAGATAAGACTGAACACTCCTGCCCTGTTCCCGATTTTAGGGGGAAAGACCAGAATCTTTTGCCATTAATTCTGAGCTTAACTATACATTTTTCATAGTGCCCTTTATTAGGCGGAGAATGTTCCATTTAAGTTTGTCAGAATTTTAATCAAGAATGCATGTTATATTTTGTCAAACACCTTTTTTTGTCTATCAAGATGATAATATGATTTTTCTTTTTTTGTTTATTAGTATAGTAATACATTGATTGGTTTTTAAATGTGAAACCAAAATGCATTGGTTTTTAAATGTGAAACCAAAATGCATTCCTTGGTAAACTCTACTTAGTCATGATATATTAACTTTTAAATAGATTGTTGGATTTGATTTGTTAAAAATGTTTTAAAGAATTTTTACACCTGTATTCATGAGTAAAAATTGGTCTATAGTTTTCTTTTGATCTGTTTGTCTGGTTTTATTATCAGAGTGATGCTGGCCTCATAGGAAAGGTAGGGAAATACTCCCTTTTCCTCAGTTTCTTAGAAGAGTTTGCATAGAATTGTTATTTCCTCTTTCTTTTCTTTTCTTTCCTTTTTTTTTTTTTTTTTTTTTTTTTTTTGAGACAGAGTTTTGCTGTTGTTGCCCAAGCTGGAGTGCAATGGTGCGAACTCAGCTCACTGCAACATCTGCCTCCCGGGTTCAAGCGATTCTCCTGCCTCAGCCTCCCGAGTAGCTGGGATTATAGGCATGCACCACCACGCCCAGCTAATTTTGTGTTTTTAGTAGAGATGGGATTTCTCCATGTTGGTCAGGCTGATCTCAAACTCCCGCCATCAGGTGATCCGCCTGCCTCGGTCTCCCAAAGTGCTGGGATTACATGCGTGAGCCACCAGGCCCGGCCTGTTATTCCTTTCTTAAATGATAGGTAGAATTTGTCAGTGAATCCATCTAGGCCTAGAGTTTTCTTTCTGTGGAAAGGTTTTAAGTTAAATATTCATGTTCTTTACTAAATATTGAACTATTTATGTTATCCATTTCTTCTTGAGTCAGCTTTAGTAATTTATGTCTTTTCAAGGATTTTTTTTTCATCTTATCTAAGTTGTTGAATTTATTGGCATAAAGTTCGTATAATATTCCTTCATTATCCTTTTGTAACTATAGAATCTATGGCAATTCTATATCTATTGATAGCCTCCTTTCCTCCCTTGTTATCTCTCTGTCGTATCAGTATGACTGGGAGTTTATTAATTTTATTGACCTTCTTGAAAAACCAGCTTTGTTTTCATTGATTTTTCTTTGTTGTTTTATATTTCATTGATTTCCTTCTTTCTGCTTACTTTGGTTTTACTTTGCTTGTTTTTCTAGTTTTTAAAAGTGGAAGCTGAGGTTGTTGGTTTAAGATCTTTCTTCTCTTCTAATATAGCCCTTTGATGCTATAAATTTACCCCCAAATATTACGTTAGTGGCACCCCAAATATTCTGATCTGTGGTATTTTCATTTTCATTCAGTTTAGAGTACTTTCTAATTTCCCTTGTGACTTCTTTTTATTTATTTATTTTATTTATTTTTTGAGATGGAGTCTCGCTCTGTCGCCCAGGCCGGATCTCAGCTCACTGCAAGCTCCGCCTCCCGGCTTTACGCCATTCTCCTGTCTCAGCCTCCCGAGTAGCTGGGACTACAGGCACCCGCCACCTTGCCCGGCTAGTTTTTTGTATTTTTTTAGTAGAGACGGGGTTTCACCATGTTACCCAGGATGGTCTCGATCTCGTGATCCGCCCGTCTCGGCCTCCCAAAGTGCTGGGATTACAGGCTTGAGCCACCGCTCCCAGCCAACCCTTTTGACTTCTAATTGAAACACTCAAAATATTTTAGGGATTTTTCAGAGATCTTTCTAATATTGGTTTATTAAATTAAATCAGCCAATTAATTAATTAAGAGACAGGATCTCACCCTGTCATCCAGGCTGGAGTGCAGTGGCGTGATCATAGCTCATTGCAGCCTTGAACTCCTGATTCCAAGTGATCCTCTCATTTCAGCCGGCTTTACTATGTTGCCCAGCATGGTCTTGAATCCTTGGTCTCAAGCAGTTTTCCCTCCTTGGCCTCCCAAAGTGTTGGGATAGCAGGTATGAGCTACTGGAACCTGGCCTGGAATTGGTTTCTTATTTAACTCCATTGTGATTTAAGACAAACAAACAAACACTTTAACTGGGTATGGTGGTGCACCTGTAGTCCCAGCTGCTTAGGAGATGGAGGCAGGAGGATCACTTGAGCTAGCAGTTGAGTTTAGCCTGGGCAACATAGTGAGACCTTGTCTCTCTAAAAACAAAAAACAAAACACAGCTAAAACAACATTGCTTGTATGGCTTGTATCCTTTTAAATTTATTGGCACTAATTTTATGGCCCAGAACATGGTTTTTCTTTGTAGATGTTCCCTGAGCACTTGAGAGGAACGTAATTTTCTTCTGTAGTTGGTAGGAATGTTCTATAAATGCCAGTCAGGCCAAGGTGGTTTATAGCATTGCTCAGTTTTATTATATCCTTACAGATTTTTTGCCTACTTGTTCTATCAAGAGAGATACATTGATGTCTCTGGCTATAATTGTGGTTTTGTTTCTTTGTTCTTATTGTCCTGTCACTATTTTGAGGTTTTGTTATTTGGTGCATAAACATTTAGGGTTCTGTGGTACTGATGGATTGATCCCTTTATTATTATCAGATTATTATGAGATAATTATTATTGTTATTACCACCTCTATCTCTGGTAATAGTCTGTGCTCTGAAATCTACTTTGTGTCTTCCTTCCTTCCTTCCTTCCTTCCTTCCTTCCTTCCTTCCTTCCTTCCTTCCTTCCTTCCCTCCCTCCCTCCCTCCCTCCTCCCTCCCCCCTTCCTTCCGTCCGTCCGTCCGTCCGTCCTTCTATCTACCTACCTACCTACCTACCCACCCACCCACCCATATCTGTCAGTCGTGTATCTTACTTTATTATCTTTTTTAATTGCAGTATTTTCCATTCATATGTTAAGTTTGAGACTTTCATGTTGCCATTTGTTTTTTGTTAGTCACATTTTTTTCCTTACCCTCTTTCCCTGCAGCCTTGTGGATGAATAAAGTATTTAAGATTTCATTTTATCGCTTTTGTTCCCTTATTAGCTATAATTTTTTTCTTCTTGTTTTTTTTTGTGGTTGCTTTAGGGAAAATACTATATATTCACTATATATAATAAAGATATATAAAGATATAGAAGATGTTTATAAAGATATAGAAGATATATAGTATATGTATAATATATAGTATATATAATTATATATATAAAGGTATATGACATATATATAGTATTTTCCCTAAAGCACCATGGAAAACAAGGGAATAAAAAAAATTGTAGCTAATAAGGGAACAAACTGCAGGCCATCCCTGCCTTGAAGGTGGGATTTCACTGGGGACCCACCCTTTCCTGCCTTGGCACCTGTCTGCCTCCCGCTGTGATCAACATGCCAACCACAGTAAGGCTGTCTGTGCCAAGAGGCACCTGCAGGCCTGCACTGAGCTGCCCTCATCAGCTCCAGCCTCCCTCCTGTGCTTGTTGGCACCCAAAGTCTGGAGGGGGCTGAAGTAGCAGGGGGCTGGCATGTCAGCATGACCCTGAGTGTGCACATACGCTGCTGGGTCATAACAGTGCCCAGATTGGCCACAGCGTTGCTCCACGCTGCAGCAGGCATGGAGAGAGCAGGGAGAGGCCAGAGAAGCAGGAGCAGTCACTTCTGAGCCTGCAGGGCTTCCCGGGCCCCCAAGAACACATGGATGCTCAGGTCTGTAGCCATATCTAGGCAGCTGCAGCTGCACCTGGGAGTGTGGGTTCCTGCCCCACCAACTCTGTAGGGTGCAGGGCTCCTGCTGGGATCACCTGTTCCTGGCCCCTGCTGGTTCTGTAAAGCAAACAGGCCTGGCCACGCCTTCCCCACTGCAGCTGGTGTCCTCACAGTGGCCACTCCAGACGGGCCGCCACTGCCACCATCAATGTGGCTACCATTTCTTATGTCCTTCATTTCTTTGTGTAGATCCTGTTTACATATGAGCGTTTTCCTTTTGCCTGAAGGCCTTCTTTTAACATTTCTTACTGAGAGAATTTACTGATGATGAAATCATTCAGCTTTTGTATGCCTGAAAACATCTTCACTTTGCCTTTGTTTTCAAAAATTTTTTCTGGGAACATAATTTTAGTTGTACAGTTGTTTTTTCTTTTAGTAATTTAGAAGTGTCGCTCTACTGTTTTCTCTTAGTGTTTGCCATGACAAAATTTGTGTCACTCTTAGTTTCTGGTAATATAACTTGTCTTTTTTTTTTTTTTTTTAACTGCTTTTAAGTGTTTTCTCTTTAGTGCTGCTTTTGAGCATTTGGTTATGTTGTGCCTTACCCTAGTTTTCTTCATGTTTCTTGTGCTTTAGATTTGTTGAGCTGCTTTGATCTAGGGTTCATCATTTTTATGAAGTTTGGAAATTTTGGGTTATTATTTCTTTAAGGTTTTTCCCCCTCTCTCCTGCTTTACCTTTTCAGGGACTCCAATTAACCAGATACTAGATTGTTTGAACTCTTTCTGGAGTTTCCTGTACTAGTTTGATTTTTCTTCATTCTTTTTTCTCTTTGCGTTTCATTTTGGATAGTTGCTGTGTCTCAGGTTCACCAGTCTTTTCTTCTGCTGTGTCAAATCTGTTGTTAGTCCTATTCAATGTGTTTTTCATCTCCAACATAGCAGTTTCATTTCTCAAGATTCGGTTAGAGTGTTTTTTAAAATAGTTGCATGTCTCTATGTAACTGTTTGAACTTTTGGAATCCAAGTACAATAACTATTTCAGTGTCCTTGTTTGCAATTAACCTCGGTGCCACTTGTGGGTTGTTCTCACTTTATTGATTATTCTACTCATTGTGGGCCAGCTTTTCTGACTCATTGTATAACTGGTGATCTTTGGATGCCAGACATTGTGAATTTTACCTTGTTGGATGCTAGGTATTTTGGTATTTCTATAAGTTGCCTTGAGCTTTGTTCTGGGATGCAGTAAAGTTACTTAGAAACACTTTGATCACCTGGAGTCTTGTTATTGGCATTTGTTAAGGGAAATCTGGAAAAGAGCTTAGTCTAGGGCTTGGTTATTCCTCATTACTTTTGCAAGACCTTTTTGAGTATTTGAACTAATCATCTGTGAAGTATGAGGTTTTTAGTCTCTCTAGTGGGAACAGGCACTCTTCAGAGTCCTGTGCAAGTACCAGGAAATGTTCCCTATAATTCTTTTGGGTGTTTCTTTCCCCGATCTTGAGTAGCATCCCCCTGCTTTCAAGCCAGTCTGTACTGTGTTGCAGGTGAACCCTCTGTAGATCTCCAGGGCTCTCTCTCTGTGTAGCTCTCTTCTCTCTAGTCCTCTATCCTATGAACCGTGATGTCCTCAGACTCAACTGTCTCCTTAATTCGTGGAGTTGGCCTGGTTCTGCCCATTTCACCTCCTGGCATGGCACCCTGGAAACTCTCCAGACAATAAGTTGGGTCAGTTATAGAGCTCTTATTTGTTTTCTGCATCTCAGAGATTACTGTCATTAGCTGCTTCGTGTCTGGTATCTTGAAAACCATTGTTCATATATTTTTCTGAGTATTTTTGGTTGTTTCAGTCAGGACACTATATCTAGTCAGTGTTTCTCTATTTTGACCAGAAGTGGTTCTCCCATATTTCATTGAACAACATCATCATCTCTTTCCTTTCAGCCAAGCTCAAGACCATAATTTGTCCTTCTCTGCCTTCTCTTTTGACCCAGTGCCTTGTTCTCCCAGTCTTGTTAGTTCTTACTTCCTTTGAAGTATATTTGACATTATTTTGTACTTAATGGTAAAAATCTTCAGGGAAACATCATCATTATTAACTTACACTAAAAAATAATAAAATAATTGGAATGGAGGGGATATTGTCAGAATAGTTGTAAGTTTTGGTGCCCTATCCCAGTGCCATCTGTAAGGTAAGTTTTCAGGGAATATTTCTTATACATCTTAATTCATTGTGAAATTTGCATGTTTTATATGTTGATAGAGCAGAATTATTTCAGGATAAGTATATTTGTTTAGATATTTTTTAAAAAATATATCTTTAAGGAGATTTGTGCTTTTCCAGACTGAGTCAGAATGCTCGTGCTGCATTTTGGATTTACACTACTCACACAGGTGCACATGCA
Organism: Macaca thibetana thibetana; assembly: GCF_024542745.1. NCBI lineage: Eukaryota > Metazoa > Chordata > Mammalia > Primates > Cercopithecidae > Macaca > Macaca thibetana. The sequence continues at coordinate 133,239,503 of NC_065580.1, read as the reverse complement.
CATGCACGCGCGCACACACACACACACACCCCTTTTTTACTTTCCAGTTTCCCCTGTTACTTGTGTGCTGCTTGAAACCAGACTTGCCATTCTTACATCTCCAGAACGTCATACCATGCCTGGCATAGTGGCACTCAATTAAGGTCTGATGATTTGTACTGAGTAAGCTAGAGTTTTAGGCTTCATGCATTGTTAAGGCTTTGCATAGAATCTCTGCATTATACAGAATCTTAACTGACTCTACATTACAGTATAATCCACATCTGCATCATTGCAGTTTGCTATTATACGCCTTTGGTTTGTTGTGAAAGAGCTGTCAGAGAGTGAGCTCTTTATTGCTTAGAATTACTAGTTAACTATTGTTTTGCCATTGATCAGAATGTCTCTCTTTTCTGTTCTACTGTATTCACTGTGGTATTTTGTTGTAATCAGAGATAGTCTTGGAGGTGCAAGACTTATTGGATCTCTGTTTGTGACACTGTTGCAACGTCACTGATGTGGTGAGAATCAGTCAGGGGTTTCTTCCTTCTGTTTTGGTCATGGCAGTCTTACTTTTTGAAACATTTGTCACCTTCTCTGATCCTGCCTCCTGCTTTTCCCCATCTGCACTCTGACCTGTACTGTTTTAGAAGGAAAAGATAATAAAGGTCAGATTCTATAAAACTCTGTTCAAGAAATGTTGCGTAAAGAGCTCTTCAAGATAAAAGACTACCCCACTTGTCAGGCAGCCTGCTAATTTGAGAGCGCTGGCGACTTACCTTGACGAGGCAATCTTCGAATTGATGACTCTTTTAATTAATTCTCTTTTCATTGATAAAACAGAATTGCTTTGTTTTCCTTTTACTGCACATCTCCTCCTCACAAAATATGTTTCCTCTCTGAACACACAAACTATGTTTTCAGAATCTCCCCTGAGTCTGGAGGTCTGGACAGAGGTGTGTTTGTGTGTGTGTTAGTGTATATGTGCTCACACACATGCACACCTTGTGTGCATGGTATCTGTGATTTCTGTGTGTGCTTGTATTTTTCACTATCTTGGATTCATCCAGTTCTATAAAGACATACTTGCTTGCTTTGCATGGTTCTGGCTCCCTCTGCAGCCCCAAATGGAAAAGTGCTTTGTTGTCTTTTGTTGCGGAAAAATCCAGCTCTCAGCCTTCTTTCTTTGAGTAGAGCATCCCAGCTGGTATACAAGTATAGATTGGATTTCAGATTTAGCAATGCATTGTGTTTTGACAAAACTTATTGAAGACGGAAGTCATTTTTCAGGAGAGCTCTAAGAGGTGTGAAAATGGTAAGGGAGGATGGGGAGGAAAGGGAGAAAAAGGCAGAAGGGACAAACACAATTGCAACATTGATTTGGTAAATGGAAAGTTAATGTAGCTACAGGTATTGACAGTAAACTTTGGTTAAGATATTGGAGAATTGCAGATTGGAAGTCTAGAGCTATTTCAGAATTTCCAGGGCCATTTTATTGGATTATACACCTTAACCTTAACACACAGCTTCTGTTGATTAGTACAGTTCGTCCTCCAGTGTGAGTTTGACTTTGAACACTCAGTGTGACTTTGGCTAGGGTTTGGCACCTGTGGACTTAAGCTTCTACTTTAGTAGAATGAATGAGTTAGAACAAATAATTGTTACATTCAAATCCAGATTTATGAGTGTATGATAGTGGCTTCATGTTGTTTTAAGTTACTGTTGATAATTTGTTTCTCCTCAGTAATCTAGAGCTACTAGTTTAGCAGAATTATCCATGGGTTGCAGAATAGAAACTTTTAAGCAACAGTCAACCAGATTGGTCCATGATAACTCCAGGATAAATATAAGAAGAATTTCTGGACACATTTTGCCCCAGTGAAGTAAAATTATTTACATTCAAGGGTGGATTTGGAAATGCAGGTATTTTTCTGTTGATCTGCATGTTGATTACACCGGTGTGTTCAGTGCGTAATTACACTTCCATGCAGTTATTTTTGTTTTTGTGTTAGATTTCAATAAACTATTATTTTTCTAACAAATCTTATACCTTAGTGCTTCTTTAGAGTACTTATCAGAGTACTGTTACATAAGTAATGGCTCATGTGTGCACACAGGTGTCTGCTCTGTGAAATAGTCCGTTTCAAATTATGCCACATTAAATTGTGTCTGCATTAAAGGGCTAAAATAAGTACATGTACATATTTAGATATATAAGATGACTTTTATTTAATAGATAATTAGAATGTTTATATAATAGATTCATGCTTTCAGAGATTTCATATTCACAAAGTAGGTTTTGGAACCGTGAAACATGGATAGGTCAGTGTCATTTGGTTTGTTTCTTTTTTCTTCATTTAATCCTTTTCAGGACTTTGACTCCCTGTGAATTGTTAATGTACAGTCTTTATGAATCCAAATAACATTCATTAACTTTCTTGGAAGGTCACAGTGATGTTGGTTCTGTTTGAAATAAGTACTATACATTTTTTAGAATAAAAAAGGAAAGTATTATGGTGAGTTTTGCTATCTACTTGCCACTTTCCCTTCTTTGTTTTGTTTTGTTTTGTTTGTTTGTTTTTTGGTAGGGAGGGAGGTCTCCCTGTGTTGTTCAGGTTGGTCTCAAACTCTTGGCCTCAAGCAGTCCTCCCACCTCAGCCTCCCAAAATGTTGGGATTACAGGTGTGAGCCATTGCACTTGGCCCTTTCCCATTTTTGTGCTTGACTAGTGTGTCATTTTTGTTTTCTTGAAACCTTTGTTCTTTCCCATGTGAATACACATAGGATAACAATAGTCACAAAACTCTATCCATACTTAGAAGACTAAAACTGGAAATTGTTCGTTGAACATGTAATGGATAATTATTAGAATTCTGCACTGATTTGTACTGTTCTCGAATTTTTATGTAAAGGTCTAGTTTAGAGATTTATTATTTTTGATGTTTAGACTTAAAAGAAAAACAATTAGCTGCAGAATCTAGTTTTCATCCTAGAGTGAAACTCGTATAACCTTGTTGATTTTAGTGGGAATTAGAAAGTTCAGACTCTAAAATTTTTTAGAGGTCTCCCAAAATGGTTTCCGCTCTATGTTGAAAGGAACTCTAATCTGCAGAAGTGCAGGTGACAGTAAGGAGGGCAGGGGATGCTCTTCCCAGAAGAGTTTCTGCAATGCAGCTGACTTAGAGTGCAATGGAAAGAGCTAGATCTCGTGGTGGCATGTTTCTGTCACAGCACGTGTATAGCAGTCACAGACTCTGAACCCAAAGACTATATTTCTAGTTGGAGCAGACATTGACCTCTTTTTCTGGGCTGAAAACGGTGAAGTGTATCGGTTTTGGTAGCTTGGATTATAAGAAACCTAAATTAGTTTGAAGTGGAATTATCCTGATGAAAGGGCAGTTGAAAGCCCTTGACACTGGACAGAGGATTGTCTAGTGTCTAATCTTGGCTCAAAATGCACCAGACATAATGAGAGTCATTATGAACTGCTGATCTCCTACCCCTCCCCTCAGCAGACCCTATTAGACTTGCAAAAACAGCAAACACTGTGTGTGTTTGGCATGGTGCCTGCTGTGTAGTAGAGGAAGAAAGCGTACCTTGTTTGCACTCCAACCAGATACTGGTGCATCATGTTACAGCTCTGCTTGGTTCTGAGCTCCTCTGTTCAATCTCGTCTTGACAGATGCTGTCATTGCCACCCCTTAGCAAGACAAATGCAGCCACTCTGCAGGAGTTGGCTTTTGCCCAGCTGTGCTTGCCAGGGCCCCAAACTGATGTGCTTGTGTACCTGTGGAAAGGTAACAGCCTGTGGGTGTGTTATCCTCTGCCATTATGTGCATTACCTTTTGAGTTTTTGCCATTCCCAAAGGAAAAGTTAGTTTTGTTTGTTCAGATAAATCTGAACCCTCAATTTCTCTTCCTGCTTTTTTCACAACAGATGTTGTTAGGCACCCACTAAAGATCCCCAGGAAGGGTCCCTGCCCCATATAAGCTCACTTTCTCTGTAGGTAGAAATAAATGCAAACAGTCACATAATCACAACCTTAATAGCTATGTGTATAAAGGACGCTGGGAAAAAAGGGGAAGGAGGGGATCTTTGGAGATGCATGTCAGGAGACAGTTGTCTCATACAGGCCATGAAAGTTAAGTATTACTTAGAAGGTGTAGGTGTATGTGTTGCTAGGGTCCAAGGTGAAAAAGGAGAAGTGGTTTGAAATGAGCTTGGTGCACCTAGGTTTGGGCCTGGTTTTGAGGATTACTGGAAATAGGGAATCATCATAGAATCTTAAACTAGATGAGTAGCCTCTTCAAAAAATTTTTTTAAGAAGCATTATTGTGGTATCAATCTGGAGAATAAGACTATATAAAAAGTGGTGAGAGTAGGAGAAGTGCCAGCCTATTATGTTGGGAGAAGGAAGCATGGAGAGGTTTTAGATGTGACCATTAGTTCAGATAAGAGTAGTGAAGGGAGATAGGACTTAACAAGTAGGAAGATAAATTAAAGAGAGTAAGAAAGGAAGGTCTAAGGTTTTCAGCTAATACTCCCCAGGCATAGTATTTATAGGGAAACAGGGAAGGTAGATTTCAGTTTGGGGCAGACTAATTTTAAAATACCTGTGGAATATGCACGTATTAATGAGTAAATTTTAGTGTGAAGTTTGTACCCGGAGTTGAGAATAGAGCAGGCTGGGCACATAGGGTTCCAGGATAATTGATGTTACAAATTGAGTCTAGTTTAGCGGTTAGAGCCACGAGACCCTCTAATCCAAGTTTGATGTCCCATGGCTGTTTGATGCAGGATGGGACCAACATTATAGACCTGCTGTTACCTGCTAAAAAAAGGCATTTTGTATATTTCACTCCTGAGTCCAGAAAGCCATTTACCAAGAGCATATCTGAATTTGTGTGGCAGGGTATAATATAACAATGAGTTCTGTGTATTCACAATTTAGGAACTAATTTCACAAGACCACAGGTTGGAAATTCTTGTCCTCTAATGGGATTGAACCTTTCTGGAAAGAGCTTCACCTGGATTTTCTTCATCTCAGTAGATGAAGTAGTTACTATTTCTTTCCCACATTCAGCCAATAGCATACATTTTGTAGAAAGCAACTAAAGTTTTTCCTCCAAAGCTTTAGGCCTCTTCTCTTTCAGTTCCTCTCGGTAGGACCCTGGCCTGTCTTGGTCAGTCTACCTGTTCTTTCTACTTGACTTCCACCATCTGCCCATTGGGACCTACAGATACTTTTTTGAGACAGAGTCTCACTCTGTCGCCCAGGCTGGAGTGCAATGGCGTAATCTTGGCTCACTGCAAGCTCCGCCTCCCGGGTTCACACCATTCTCCTGCCTCAGCCTCCCGAGTAGCTGGGACTACACGCGCCCACCACCACACCTGGCTAATTTTTTGTATTTTTGGTAGAGATGGGGTTTCATCGTGTTAGCCAGGATGGTCTCGATCTCCTGACCTCGTGATCCACCCACCTCGGCCTCTCAAAGCGCTGGGATTACAGGTGTGAGCCACTGTGCCTGGCTGGGACCTACAGATATTTCTTGGCTGCTTACAAGTTTTTGTTCTCCTAGGGGATTTCTGGGACACTTAAATATGATTATATCCATCAGTGAATTAACAATCCGTAGAGTTGACATCAGTGGTAAATACAGTAATGTGAGAGCCTAAAACATGAGCCAAAGTTCCATTTAAAAGATCTAGATGCAGATTATTTCACTAAACTTGAGAATTATTGATCATCTCTGTCCCTTTCTCCTTTTTCTCTCCCTTTTCTTTCCATCGTTCCTCCCTCTCTCTTGCTTTTTCCCTCTTCTCTTCCCTGTCCCCCTCCCTGTTCTCTTTTCTCTTTTCCCCTTTTTTCTTCCCCTCCATCTTACTTTCCCTTCTCTCTCTTCTCATTTGATATAACTGACAGATTTGAGCAGAACTGTGAGGCTCTCGGGAGCTGTGTGTGATGTGGAGTGGCCAGATGACTTTATGTGAGTACGCACGAGGGACTGTAAAGAAGCTGTCTAGAGGCCAGCCTCCTTCTAGGTTGTACCTAACCCTGGAGAGTCATCATATGTTATTTCTCATCTCAGACTGCCACAGAATTGAGGAGGGAGATTGAAGGCAGCTCATTAAACCACTTTGGCCACAGATAAGAGTGTTAAGAGATTAAGAAGTAGATTTATCTGGGGGAGGGGTTTGGTCCCGGATGAAGCCTTTTCCTGCCATCGGAAACCAAAGATTTCCTTGTCTCTTTTGTTCTGATCCATGGAATGGTGTGGCTTAGCTGCCTCCAAATCTGTCTTGGCAAGGATGTTTGCAAGGAGACATGGCAGGCTCTGTCTGGAGGGAACGGAAAAGAGAGTACATATTGAATGTAGATACTTGAAACTAGATCATAGTTTATCTAATTGCAGACCTTGAAGAAACTCTTGGGGCCACTTGGATGGGGGTGCTTCTGGAAGTTTGTCTTTGAGGGTATGTGAGTATGGACTTCTTCTACACTGAGAAGAGGGCAGAGCCCAGTCATCAGTTTTCATCTCCCTGAGTACAATATTAGACTTCTTTTTATTATTATCATTATTTCAACTGGTAACAATGGTTCCCCCAGGAAATGTCTTTACCTCTCTAAAGAGAATACCGTGATGCCATCTGTTAGTTTGAGATATATTTGCTGCAGGGTCCTCTCCTACCTGCTGTTTCTGTGCCCTTTCTGTGTTTTGTGGTGAAGCCCCTACCTCTCCAGCCATGGGGCCTAGTTCTTCATCATTTGTTACTGTCTTCAGTTTGGGATGTGGCAAGGAGAGGCAGAGTGCGCTAGAGAAACTCTGGTACTGTAATGTGCTAGGAGACAGCATGATGAGAGGTTTTGGGTGGGGAGTCCATGCTAAACATCTTAAATGCTTCAGAAACTTCTTTACAGAATTATCTGCCTTTAGGATTCTCCTGTTCAATAAATATATTTTTCACCACTTTAGAAATAATCTTCTTAAAGCCCGTCCTTGAACTCATGAATCTGTAATGACTGCCCATGACCAGCGGTACTACATTCTGGAATGCAAGACCTAATTAGTCTAATCATGAAGACCTTTTTGTCTCATCAGCTAAGCCCCCTTGTCCTCCCAGGCATCCCTCTTCCCAGTTGCTGTCTCCTTCTGCAGCTTCCCTTAGGCCTCTTCCCAGTGCTCTTTCTGCTCTTCTGTAAAACTCCACATTTAATGCCTGCACCTTACCGAACTACAGGAAACTTCCTTGACTCTTGCGGGCTATATGGATTTCTACTTATTTTAGTTTCTGCTGTTGCAGGAGGAAAGGTATGATTTTTAAAATACCATAATCCCTTTGTACGTCTACAGAAGAATGTGGGTTGGTGAGTTATACATTTGATGCATGATTGTATTCACCATTGTGAGATTATAAATAAATCTAAAGACATGACCTTGCCCCGAAAAAATCTACAGTCCAGTGACAAACCCAAAACTAAACCTGAATGGAACTATAGAAATAACTGGATAACCTCTGTTACATAGAGGGTCAGTGTTACAGGGAGATAAGCAGTACACCCTAACCTGGGGAAGTGCAATGAGCAGAGAGGGGATGGAGTATGTAGGTGGAGAAGTGGCTAAGTGTCTTAGATAGACGAGGTGGAACCAAAGTACATAGAGCCTGGAAGCCACAGAAAAGAATTTAGGCTAAGCAGCAAGATCAATTATAGATGGTTGAGTAGGTGAGTAAGACAGAAATGTGTGAGGTGGTTGGAAGGGACTGCTGCGATTACCCAGCTGTGCTTACAGTGGTGAAGATGAGGAATGGTGACTTGGGAAGATGTATTGGAGAAAAATGATTGGGCCTGCTGACTGAGCAGCTCCAGCTTTGTGGGAACTGCCGATCATGTTTTTAACTGCTATAGATATATCTGATTTAAGTAAATCCAATTTATAAATATTTAGATTTTATAATGATATCTTAGACCATATGTGCACAGCAAGTGAAACTTTTAAATACTCTTGTATACCTATCACATCATGTTATCTTTAATATGTGTATCAACTTTCTTACCTATAAATGCTGGTGACATCTCCCAGTTTTCTAGGCTTAATTTGTAGAGGGCTCAACAGGTGAACAATGAATTTGGTGCACCATTCAAGAAGTAAAATTCAATCATTTTTTTCTCCTATTCATTTTGAAGGACAGGACTCTTTGCTTTATAGAAATATTTTAAAGGAGCCCCTTAAATGTCATGCTCTCTTTAGGCTTAAACTATTCTTGTTTCCAAAATGTAACATCAGAAGTTCAGGAATTCTTTCTACTTAGGTTCTCTGTGCCCTACACACCTTCACATTTTTGCCTGAGTCTCCCCAGTCTTGCTGCAGGAGCTGGGGTAGCTTCAGCCCACTTACATCCTGCCAGGGGATAAACTTGATACCTTTTGCTTTCATGAAATACTATCTGTGTGAAGTGAGCTCTTTGATCCACAGCCTTCTATGCTGAAGCTAAGGGAGGATTAAGGAACACCTCTGAGTTGATGAATATTTGATGAGGTTTATATAATTTAAAATTACACTCCTGTTAACCCTTTCACTCAGTGGAGAGAGAAGAGAAACTTGTGTAATTGTGGTTCCTACTTAGACGTAAGGGTACTGTGTCTTCTCTGGGTGCATCCTCCTTATCTGTGTAGAGCAGAGCGTGGGAACTTAGTAAATGTCAATTGATGATTGGCATTTCTTACAGCTTCATAGAGAGAAATATCTCTTTGCTCCATTATAACCATACTGAGTGAGATGCTGAAGTGGAATTGGGATCACACAAGTATTTGTGTATTTGACGTTGCATTTATAATGGTGAACAAGGCAGACATTCCACTCATCGTAACAACAACAGTAGTATTAATACCACCAGGAAGCATTCTTTCAGTGCTTACTATATGCAAGGCTCTATTCTAAACTCTTTTCATCCATTTTAATTCTTAGAACAAACTTATAAGGTGGTTGCTATTATTATCATTTCTATTTTATAGGTAACACAACCCAGCCACAAAGAGACTAACTCCCACAAGGTCCCACAACTTATAAATAGCAGAGCCAGGATTTGAACCTGGGCAGGCAGGTCTCAGAGCCTGCATTCCTAACTTCTGTGCTGGACCCCTCATGGTGAGAAGGGCAGAGAGTTGACAGATCCTCTCAAGTGTGGTGAGTTCTGTAGGAGTCTGCAACAGGGCGTAGGGAAGGGGAAGGCTGGGAAGGCTTTCCTGAGAAAATGTCTTTTGGGATGAAACATGAAGGATGAGTAGGTGCTCTCTAGGTGAGGGCTTATGGACAAAACTATTCCAACATGTGTAGTGGCCACAGGCTGGACAGAATAAAATAGGTGATTTGGAGGAACAACAGAGAGAAGCCCATTAGGGGTAGAGAAAGTGAGAGAGTGTGTGTCGTGGAGTGATGCCGCAAGGGCCAAATCATGAAGGCCTCTGTAGGTCCCACTTCAAGGATGTGGGTCATAGAAATATAAAGGGCTGAGGACAAATGGAGCATTCAAGGGATCAAACCATGGGTATAACATGATGAGATGTGAGCTTTTAGGTGTTTCTGACCAGTGATGTGTCTAAGTCATAGAGGGAGACAGTAGAGGACAACAGTGCAGTCAGGAAGCTAATGCTCTAATCTAGGTGAAGGAGGATGGTAGCCTGGACCAAGGTAGTAGAGGTAAGGATGGATAGATGCTTCGGAGCTTATTAGGATGCAGATAATAGGAGTTCCGGATGTGGGAGATGAGGGTGAGGGAGGAACCAGTAACAATGCCTGTGTTAAGAATCAGAAGAAGGTTACAATGTAACTAGACTGGACCATGAGCAGATTATCTGCAGTGGGGCTTATTTGCTCAAAAGAAGGATGGTGCAGGAGAACATGGATGGCTTTGCCCAGTTAGAGAATGATTCCTGCTGAGAAAATACACACGCATGCATGCACGTACGCACGCACACACATTTGTTATAGAGGGTTATACCCTCCCAAGTTAAGGTAGTTTCATAACTGAGGTCGAGTCTCTGAATGTGGTACCATTGATAAGCCCCAGCACTGCAGTTCAGCCACCAACACTGAGTTTCCCATTGAGTCAACACGTGGGATGATCTGACAGCGACAGCAGTACTGCACAACAGTGGGAGGGATGGATGAATGCCACATCTATACAGAAGTGCCACTTGGATTCAAGAGGAAAAGGGGTAATTATCCACATAGGTAACAATTTCAGTTTCATTTCTCCCTTGAGCTAACTCTATTCACCTCAAACATCTTTCCTGTCTAGAAAACCACCCAAAGTGTCATTCTGATTACCATTTATAACTAGGTATTTTCTGCTTAACTTTTGGAACTGGGTGGGGTGAGATAAATTCCAAGAAGATGGCAAGTTTTTATATTACAGTTTATACTACAGCAGCAGCTCCAGTCTGCCCTACAGACCTTCTAGATTTTTTTTTTTTTTTTTTTTTTTTGCTACTTGACACGTGCCTGTGGAGTTTATATTTTGATATTTGATCAAACTTTTTAAACCTCAGCTTGTAGTAACCATTTTAGTGGTAATGCTTGAGAATGTGTATTTGCTAGTAGTATAGAGTTAACCTCAGTTTATGGGAGCAGATATTACTTTCTGAGGAATTAAATGTGATATTTGAAAAACTGGGAAGTGAAGGTCTTCTGCAACACTCGAGTTTCTAAAGGAAAAACAGTTGGGCCAGACTGGATGAACTGGTTAGATTAAATGCTGTCTTACTGACTCAGGGTTATTATTTTTGGTTGCTTATTTTATTTTTAATTGTTCAAGATTTATTGTACCATGCTTTGCTCAGGACAGTATGTAAGTTATTTAAGGAAAGACCTGAAAGAGACAGGAAGCATGAACCCATCAGGCACCTAAATAACTGATGGTGGACATATTGAGAATACACAGAAAATTTGTGTCTTATAGTGATATTGCACTTCATACTTTTCAGAATGCCCTCATATCTCTGTTACTTGATTCTAGTTTTCTTGGCTCAGCATACACAGTTGTTTTCTTCACTTGTTTATGGTCTGTCTCTCCCACTTAAATATCAGGTCCTTGAGAGCAGATACTTGTTCTCAGCTATAGCCCAGCACCTAGATCAATAGCTGACATTTTGTGGGCACTCAGTAAGTCTTTGGAGGATAAATGAACAAAAAAATCTATCTTCTGAATATCAGTGATAATCATATAAAACAGGCTTGGTATGCTACCATTTATGTACATCTGATTTTGAATTTGACAGGTTTTCACCTAAGATTTGTAGTAGTTGGTTTTCCTCAGAGAAGTTTTTGGGCTATTTTTCTTTTTAAGAAAGGTGAGTGATGTCATTATGAAGTTGAAACTGTAGGGCTAATCATATACTTGCCCTGCATCTATGGTGGCTTTTTTTTTCTACTAGAAAGAAAGCCCACTATTAAATAAGTATTACTTCTAGGTCTGAGGGAGACTGTCCAGCACCTGCAAGGGTTTTGCTAGGATGCAGGGCTTTGTTCCCCCGCTGGGCTGTGATTCTATCCATGGAGTAAGCTGCATTGTGGTAGCAAGTCATCTTGGCAGTGGCAAGTATAGCATATTTCAACTGGTGATTTCTGCATGATTTGTATGAATTTCTGTATGACAGGAGTCACAACAAAACTGTTACGTGACTTGTGTCTAAAGCTATCATTCAGCTGGAGCTGTGAAAATCAGTTTACATGTGTCAACAATTTAATCTTCTAATATGCTTGCCAATAGAAAACTGACACTAGAATTATTTTTCTGTATTTGCTGACTAGACAGATATGGTTATCAAGTGCACTGATTGAAAAATCTTTAAGTTCCAATCTTTTTTTTTTTTGTAAATCTTTTTTTTTTAATTTATTTATTATTATTATACTTTAAGTTGTAGGGTACATGTGCATAACGTTTGTGTCCTTTGTAGGGACATGGATGCAGCTGGAAACCATCATTCTTAGCAAGCTATCACAAGTTCCAATCTTTAAATTGGGACCATATGTGTTCTTTCCCTAGTCAAATTTGTGCATTCACCGACACATGTGTATACATATACACACAGAGTACAGTTACATTGATATGTGTTTGTGTTATATATGTATGTATTCACACAGAACATGCATATGCCTTATGCATATTCATGAGCTTTAAATGTGCTTATAGATTAAGATGTAAGGATGTTGAGGAAATAATACTACTGCCTACCTTGTAAGAATTAAATTAGTTAATATGAGTAAAGTCCTTAGAACAAGGCCTGGAACATAATATGTTTCCTATAAATATTAGCTTTTATTATTTTAGAGTATGTCTTCATTCTGTCAGCTTAAAATGGGACTCTGTCACCTCTTTTTATAAAAATTTAGCTTCAGAGACAGTATGGCAAAGCCTCAGAATTTTTGCATAATTCATTTGGTGAATTTACTGTTATTCTAAAATGCCTGCAACCAATTTTCATGCCATGCAGGAAATATTGGTATTTGTATTTCTAAATCAAAGCCATTTATTAAATACCTTAGTCATATTGATTCCTGTTATAGTAAATTACTTCTCTTTCTACGTCATCATTATCTCCTAGGGTCTGTCAGGGAGATATTTTCAGTGAATTTGTCTTTTTCCTTATCAGACAAAAACTAACTTCACTGAAAACATCTTCATTTGGGTTTTGAAAGAGAATAAATTTTCCATTTACTAAGAAAAAAAATAGGTGTTTGTTTATTGGTATAAAAATAGGTATGTATGTAAGTGATCAAATAGAAAATAATGCAAAGAGACATAGAAGAATTTGGGAATGGAGGTAACATACACCTAGAAAGACAATGACAAGGGCACACACTATTTTGAAGCAGGTTTTAGCAGGTAATGATGGTGCTCACTGTGGGAAGAAGGTATGAATCATCAGTCAAAACGAGTGTACAAACTAATGATATGAAATGCTGCTTAACAGTTGTTTTAAATAATTAGATTTTTGTTGGGGATAAATAGTTCATTCCAGACAAAAGTAGTAGGGACTCTATAGCTCATCTAACTTTATAGATTAAAATGAAGGCCCAGATAATTAAAGTGAAGACCTCAGAGTTAATTAATGGAAGTGCAAGTTTCAAAACCTGGCTGCGATGTGGGGGAGACAATGTCCACCGTGACAGTTCTTTAACAGATGGCATAGAAACTCGACTTGTGACCTTGAGGTGCTGCTCACGTCACCTCTGTTCTCTAAGAATAATTCCAGCCCAGAGCTACACCATATATAGAGTCTGTAGGCTTCCTAATAAAACGGTTTTCTTGTCTTAATAAGAGAAAAGAAACTCAGCACATACCTACTTCGAGTCTGGTTTGGGCATGCTCGAAAGGGGGGCAGGGTTTTTAGATCGAGACTGCTGGAGTAGACTCAGGGCCTCTTTCAGCGTGGCTGCCTTTGTGATTTGATTCATGTGCACTTTAAAAAACTGTTTTATCTAAGTGTAAGACTGTTAAGAGGCATATATATTTAGGGTATTACATTGATTTTTGGAAACCATTTGTGTAGGGTACAGTACCTTTGAATTTCACTACAGTAACTGAGTTACAAAATGGGACAGTGGGTCTGCTGGGCTGAGAACCGTCAAACTGAATGGTCACCAACTTTGTTCATGCTGCATCGACTTTTTCTTTTTAATCATTTGGGGACAGATAATCTTTTGGTCACTTTTTAGACTAACTTTGAGATTCAGAAAGGCATTGTATTCTTGGCTAAAACTTTTTGTACGAAAGCACGCTTTCTTTTAAGGTTTGTGATTTTACCCTTACATATCAGATTTCACGGTATCCTGAATGCAAACATGTATTTAACAGTTCGTTGGGATGGGAGAGTTTGAGGACAGCAAAGCAGCCTACTTTGATGAAAGGGTCAGATAGATTTTAGGATCTGCACCCTTTCTTAGCATCCTAAGCATTTTGAAAAGCAGTTCTATGTAGTTAAAAACAAACAAACAAACAACTTGGTAGTTGGTGTCCGCTGAACTGCTTTTTTTCTGAATCTCTGCTGTGCTAGCTGTGTGGCTCTGAGGCTTACTTCCCTAGTCTGCAAAGTAAAACCTAATGATACCTGTTTCACAATTTAAAACATTGATTTATTGAGATATATTTCACATACCATAAAATTCCACTAATTTAAAATATATAGTTCAGTGATTTTAGTATTTTCACAGAGATGCAGCCATCACCACAGGCAATTTTTAGAACATTTTATCACCCACAAAAGAAATCCTGAACCCAAAAGGGCCACTTCCCATTTCCTCTCTAACTTCCCCAACTCTAGGCAACCACTGATCTACTTTCTGTCTGTATGGGTTTACCTGTTTTAGACATTTCATATAAATGGAATTATACAATATGTTGTGTTTTATGACTGCCTTCATTCACTTAGCATAATGTTTTCAATATTCATGTTGTAGCATGTATCAGGACTTCATTCTCCTCACCCCCCGGCTTTATTGAGGTATAATTGGCAAAAAAAAGTATATATTTAAGATGTATAATGTGATGATTTGATGTATGTATATATTGTGAAATAATTAGCATAATCAGGTTAATTAACACCTTAATCCAAATCCATCGCCTTGCATAGTTACCTTTTTTTGTTTGTTTGGGCTTTTTTTTTGGTGATGAGAACACTTAAGAATTTGCTCTCCTAGTAAATATCAAGAATACAATACAACATTATTAACAGTAGTCACTGTGGCTATACATTAGATCTTGAGAACGTACTTATTTTCACTAAAAGTTTGTACCCTTTGATCACATCTTTCCATTTCCCTTTTCCTTGCCCTTGGCAACCACCATTCTACTGTTTTTATGAGTTCGATTTTTTGTTTTGTTTTGTTTTGTTTTGTTTTGTTTTTGAGATAGGCTCTTACTCTGTCACCTAGGCTGGGGTGCTGTGGCTTACGGCAACCTTGACTTGGGCTCCTGGGCTCAAGCAATCTTCCCACCTCAGCCTCCTGAGTAGCTGGGATTATAGGCTCGTGCCCACCATGTCTGGCTGGCTGATTTTTTATTCTTATTTTATTAGTGACAAGGTCACATTATGTTGCTTAGACTGGTCTCAAACTCCAGGCCTCAAGTGATCCTCTCACCTCTGCCTTCCAAAGTGCTGGGATTACAGGCGTGAGCTACCACACACGGCCGAATTTGATTTTTTTGAATTCTACGTGTAAATGAGATCATACAGTGTTTGTATTTTTATGTCTGACTTCTTTCACTTAGCATATGTCTTCCAGGTTCACTCAAGTTGTTACAAATTGCAGGGTTTCCAATGATGTGTAGTAAAGGGGATCCTTGTATACTGTTGGTAGGTATATAAATTGGGACAGTATTATGGAGAACCATGTAGAAGTTCCTCAAAAAATTAAATATAGAACTGCTGTAGGCTTTATCAAGTCTGCTTCTGGGTATATGTCTAAAGGAAATGTAGTCCATGTCTCGAATAGATATCTGCACTACCATGTTCATTATGGTATTATTCATAATAGCCCAGATGTGGAAACAACCTTAAGTGTCCATTGATGGATGAATGGATAAAGAAAATGTGACGTGATACACACACACACACACACACACACACACACACACACACACACACACCCCTTCTGTTACTTGTGTGTATTGTATTATGGAATATTATTTAGCCATAAATAATGAAGTTCACTCGTTTTGGTTGCCAAATTATACTCTATTTTATGGATACATCACATTTTGTTTATTCATCAGTTGATGGGCATGATATTTTTGTGACAGTGAAATAAGACAAAGTATATAAAGTGCTTTATGATATCTTGAATGTAGAAGCAATGTGCGTTTTGTTGTTTCTTTTCATGTGGTTGGTAGATTTCTGGCGTGAATTATCAGCCGCCCCTCCTGCCTTGTAAGCAAGGAAAGCAGTCTTATTGTGTAGACCATCTGTCTGCCAGTTCTCTCATGTTGGTCCTCAACTCATGGAAAATCCTGGTGGGCACTCGTTTGAAACTAGAATTCACACTGCTTTTCTCAGCAACCAGAAGTGTTTGAGTGTTACCAGCAGTGCTTGTTGTCATTACAGATGCTCCATACAAAACTGTAAACGCTGGGTTTGAAGGGATTGAGGGAGGGAGCCATTGCAGCTTACACAGATGTCGACTAATCTAGTGTTGATCCTCATTCTGAACCTGAGCATTGACACCAGTATCAAGCTGTGGGGTAGTCATGTTGTGTGCAAGGCTTGGAGGGAAATAGTGCTTTGGCAGCTCAGTGCTTGCCGACTTTACAAAACACAGAAAATTGCTGAGGGCTTATGTGACAGAAAGTTCATGTTACACATCTGGGCATCTTGGCGAGAAAAGCCACTGATTGTCTCAGTGTAAGAATTTGGAATTTCAAAATCCTAAATGATTACTAAATGACAAGTAAAATTTTCATTGAGATACATTATTGCTAACGTCCAAAGAGATTATCTGAAAGCATTGATTTTTATTTTGTTGGCCGTGGAAATACCATGGAACTCATTTATTAAAAGTAGTATTTCTAAATTTCTACTTATTTTAGATACTGTAATATAAAGATAAAATTATAAACAAGGCCCGGTTGTTACCCACTAGGCAGATTTTTTAAATTATCCAAGTTTCTGTTTCAGGCCATGAAACAAATTGAAATCAAAACTTTTTCTGGTTGCTATTTTAAAGATAAATTTGTTATATAGGCTTTCAAAGCTTGATTGCCTTGCTCCACAAAGACAAAATACTAATAATAGCTTACGTGTATTGAGCAGTGAATCTGTGCTAAGCTTTGTGTTAACCACTATATATTTGGATTATCTCATTGATCTAAGGTAGGTACAGTTATTATCCCCTTCTTATAGATTAGGAAACTGAGGCTCAGCGAGATTAAGTAACTTGCCCAGACAGCTTGTAAGTGGTATTTCTGTTCAGAGCTTCCCATTTTATAAAGTTTTGTGTTTTTAAATATGCTTTAGAATTTCAAGTTTTTACTCTGGTATTATTTCTCGAAGTTCTACGTCTACATACACATCAAAGCAATTCTGTGGTTCTTAGGGAATTATTTAATAAATGAAATAGCCATAGACTGTAATTACATTATGAGTGGCATCTTTTAGCTGTGCCCAGTGGTAGCCCAGTTGCTAATCTTTATCCCTTGATAAGTCAAGTAGATAAGAAGTGGATAAGCAAGTGGAGTGGTGGCCACTCAAGCAGGCCTCCACCAGAATGATTCCAAATAACTTCACACAGTGAATTGCAACCCACTCAGTCCACTTCACCTGATAGCATTGCTCAAAAGATATTCTTTTACTCTTTTATCTACCTTGTTGGCAAGCATCCCCAAGAGGTCTTATGCCTGTGGCCTACAGGTGAAAGATATTTTCTCAAATACTAGGAACTTTGCTGCTAGTTAGAATTAAGCAAATAAAAACATACACCGCCAGAATGTAAGCAAACTAGTTTAAAACACTCCAGCCATCGTATTACGCTTTTAAAAGATTCCCCACAAAACCTCATTAATCATATGAACATTTTGACAAACAGAAAGGGAACAGAACAGACTTACTGTTTTCCATCTTGTATGAATGGCTAGACTTTTCATCTGTGCTCTTATCCTAACATGTCTTTAACTCTTCTGTGTTATGATTTTTATTTAAAAACAAGAAAATTGAGACTCAGTGAGATGAACTGCTTTATATCACTGCAGTAAGTTGTGTTGATAGCATTTGAAAAAGAAAAGCCAAAATTTTCTATTCTTTCTTTCTTTTTTTTTTTTTTTTGTGAGACAGAGTTTCATTCTTGTCACCCAAGTTAGAGTGCAATGGCGTGATCTCAGCTCACTGCAACCTCCACCTCCAGGAGTCAAGCGATTCTCCTGCCTCAGCTTCCCGAGTAGCTGGGACTACAGGCCTATGCCACCACATCTGGCTAGTTTTTGTAATTTTTAGTAGAAATGGGGTTTCACCATGTTGGCCAGGCTGGTCTCGAACTCCTCAACTTAAGTAATCCGCCTGCCTTCCCAAAATGCTAGAATTACAGACATGAGCCACCATGCCCGGCCTATATCTTGATTTTTATTATTTTTACTGGTCACCTAGCCTTATTGTAATTTGCACTCATCTACCATTAGAACATCACAAACTAAGTGACAAACAGAGTGGATATAACTTAGTGTGTGTATGTAATGCGTATAATGTAACATACATAAAGACAAATGGAAAATGCCTGCAAGATAGTTTCCCTGTTGTCTCATGCCTCAGCAGGAATGAAACATACTGAGTGCTTACCGTGGGTCAGTTACTGTGGTAAATGTTTTTCACGAATCATCCCATCCAATTCTCACAATCAACCTGTCATGTAGGTGCTATTTTTGTCCACATTTTTATAGAGAAGGTGGCTGAGACTTAGAAAAGCTAATGCCACTTGCCTGTGGTAATAGAGCTAGCAATTAGCAAAGCCATTGCTTCTAACCAGTATGCATTTTGCCTTGCACAATAAACTACATTAAAAGATTTACTTTAGTTTTTCTACCTCCCAGTTGAAGCCACTATCAGATATATAGTCTAAACTTAGGTTTGATTCTGTTTAGAAATACTTAATGTTCCTCTGGGTATATACCCAAAAGATTATAAATCATGCTGCTATAAAGACACATGCACATGTATGTTTATTGCGGCACTGTGCAGAATAGCAAAGACTTGGAACCAACCCAAATGTCCATCAGTGACAGACTGGATTAAGAAAATGTGGCACATATGCACCATGGGATACTATGCAGCCATAAAAAAGGATAAGTTCGTGTCCTTTGTAGGGGCTATCGCAAGAACAGAAAACCAAACACCGCATGTTCTCACTCATAGGTGGGAATTGAACAATGAGATGACTTGGACTTGGGAAGGGGAACGTCACACACCGGGGCCTATTATGGGGGGGGGAGGGGGAGGGATGGCATTGGGAGTTATACCTGATGTAAATGACGAGTTGATGGGTGCTGATGAGTTGATGGGTGCAGCACACCAACATGGCACAAGTATACATATGTAACAAACCTGCACGTTGTTCACATGTACCCTAGAACTTAAAGTATAATAAAGAAGAAGAAAAAAAGAAATACTTAATGTTCCTCATGTTATCAGGAAATTTGCTGTTCATTTTTCAAGATCTGAGTGGAATGTCACATTCTCCATGAACTTTCCATGATGCTGCTCTTCTTCCAAATGTCTCTGTAGCACTTGGTTGTAGCCTGGCTCTTAGGATTCCCCTGTCTGTGCTCTCGACTTCTTTAGAAGCAACTTGTCTGGTTCAGTTACTGCCTTTGTTTGTATTGCTGGTACATTCCTTGGTGCTTGGTGCATAGTGGATAATTAATAGATGTTTGTTAAATTGAACTGGATGCTTAATAAATGTTTGGATCTAATTATGATCTTTACTCTCTGGTGTGTACTTCAGGTACTTCAGGAAGGTCATTGCAGCTTTAGGTGACTATGGAGACCCTCAGTGTTTTAGACTGAGATGACTTGCCATTTCTACAAGAGATCAATTGAGTGAATAATTGGGGCTGCTTTTTCCCTAAATATTGGTTAGAACATATACTGGTTTTTTTTTTCTCTCTTCAAAAAGTGCCAGTTATGTTGCCATACTGGACAAAATAAAACTGTGAGCTATATATCTGTATCTATAGCTATACCTATATAAATTTTAAAAACGTGGCACAAGGTTTCTGCACTATACTTTGTGAGCAGCTCTGTTTATCCTAAGGCTCAGAAAATCAGATTTGCAAAGCTAAATTTTACTAGTGTATGTCCTATTGAAATTTGCATGAGCAGGCAGAAAGAATGTGGATGTTGGAGTTAGGTAAATGAATCAAATCCTGGTTCAGCCACTTTCTAGGTATGTGATTTTGGGCAAGATAATTAAATTTTTTCAACATAGTTTTTTTATTTTTAAAATGGAAAAGTTATGCACTGGCAGATTTGGAGGATGAAATAATATGTTGAGAGACAGTGTGTTAAGTTACTTCTCAAAAAGTTCTATTATAATTATGGGTTGTCCGATAATGTTTGGCATATTTTCATTTTAAAACTTTTAACAGTGTAAGCATATTTACGGTAGCTTCTCTGATCACCTTATAACCAAGTACTCCCACATGACTTCTGGTCTAGTGTTCTAAGTGAAGGCCAAGTAATGTCAAGGTATGCTGTATACAGATTTTCTAGGAGTACGAATAAAGAGGAGGAATGGAGCCATCCATGGATGGCAAAGTCATGCCATTGCAATAAGTACTATATTTACATATTTAGTACAGATCCCGTCTTAAAAAAGGGTGGATTTGGTCAGGTGGGGTGGCTCATGTCTGTGTGATTTCAGCACTTTGGGAGGCTGAGGTGAGCAGATCGCTTAAGCCCAGGAGTTTGAGACCAGCCAGGGCAACATAGCAAGACCCTGTCTCTTTTTTTTTTTTTTAAAGCCTCACTGCTCATGAAGAGTGGGGAGGGGGAAGAAAGGGTAGATTTGGAGAAGGTTATAGCAGTGAGTATGGCTATACGTTTGCAAGGAAGAACTTTTTTTGTTTCCAACAGTGATTGCTTTAGATAAATATTTTATTGTAGATTTCGATGTTGTTACAATTGTATTTAACTCAGCAAAATTAGTTTTTATAATTTGTCAACAGAACTTCTTTAAAAGGACTTCCTAAGTTGTTTTAGTTAATTATGGGGTATGGTGATCTCAACCTCCTTCCAACCACTGGTCCACTCGACTCTTCAGGCTTTTTTGCTTCTAGAGTAGCATTGCAAGTTTTTAGTCTTTAGAAAACAGGAAGAATTCTAGTTTCTCAGTTCTTGTTCTGATCAGGATTGTATTTTCTTTTCATCAGTTTGTGCTCTGAAACTGCAGGGCCAGACAGAGTCCATGCTACCTGGTAAAGCATCTGAAACCTTGGAAAACTGAGGGTGGATGATGAGCCTTTCTAACACCAGAGATACTGGACAGTAGCTATCCATTTTGCATTAGGCTTTTTTGAGGACTCAGTAAATCCACACAGAGAATTAGGTAAGGCAGTTTGAAAAACAGCCTGTGGGATGATGAACACTTTTATGCTTTTTAAAATGACCGTGGGGAGCCTCATCAGAAGAGGCGATTCCAGGATTCCAAGATGGCAGCTGGGTTTTTCATTGTTCCTGTGGGACTTGCACTGTGAAGTGTGATTGTAGCTGATTTTTCCTTTCAACAGGAATTCATTAAGGGTATCCATTAGCTAATGAACTACTGATATAAGAAAAAAGGACGATTATTTTACAGAGGAAAAACATGGCTTTAACTCGTGATTATTTATGTGTTGGGTCTATTTGAAGGCTTCTTCCCCTGGCTCAAAATCTGGAAAACTGATTTGAAAGACCTTGGGTTTTATTTAGAAAGGACAAACAGATTATTTCAGTTACTTTATGTTTTGTGTTTTTTACTCGATTTACCTAAAGGGAAAGTGCTTAGATTTAAATTCTAGGTACCTTAGTTGCTAATTATTTTGACTGCACTTTTATGGCCTTTTTTTATTTCTAAGGATTGAACCCTTTTTTGTAGTTTTCTCTCAAGGGATAATATTTATATTTTTTTCCTTCCAAAAACTGTAAAAGTCTGAAAGTGTAAATTTATATTTGTGGTGTTTATTTTGTCCTTTACATGTTTTTGTGTACCCATACTTTTTGTCATAAAAATGGAAAAATCATATTAAATTAACCAAATGAAAGTAATCAATGCTGAACATTCACTAAATTATTAAGACATTAATGTGATTCCAAATGCAGATCGTTCATGGGCAGCAAGCAGCATGTGTCTTGGGACTCACCCTCAAAGGTTGGCAAGGTTTGGGCAATTATGAGGGAGGGAGTTTAATTCTTTAGTAAGCTTTTTCGTTTTCTTCTACCATTTATAAGCTAATATGAAGGATCATTTTAAATTAGTGAAAAGTACATTCCATTGAACTAGTAGTTGTAATACTGGGTTAAATATCTAAGTTGTATGACTTTGGGCATGAGTTTCTGCCTCTGTGGGTCTTATTTTTTTCCCCGTTATCAGAACTGTAGCATTGAACTAGATCATGTTTCCTTGTGTGTTTTTTGGGAAAGTGTGGCAATGTACTAGGAGCTACCTGAAGTCACAGTATAAACACACAAGGGACACAACAGGCATATCTTCCTGCCTTTCATGTCTATTCACTTGAGGCTTTTGGTAAGACATTAATTTTATACTTAAGCAAACATATATTAAAGACTAAAAGGAACTCATAAGTCTTCATATAGTGTTAAAGGTATCATCACAAAAATGAAAGAAATATTGTTTGTACAGCAGGCCACAAATAGATATCCCTTGTTTTTAATCAGTCTTTTCTGCTGTGGAGGGCAGTTTGGACACATTTGAGGATCACTGCATTAGATGACAGGAAACATGTTTCTTCCTATGCTCAAGTTGTGTAACCATGACATTTGAGAATATTTACATTTTGAATTTCCCTCCTCCCTCCCCTAAATTAGTGGCATGTTCTAGAGAAGGGTTTATGTGATATATTTACATAAAACCTATCTCAGTGTCGTTTGATAAGAACTCTGTTAAGAAATCTTGTCCTGAAAGGATGACAGTGTTGAAACTGGAGTGGGTGTGAGGAGTTAAAGTAATTCCCTAAGCACACTAGACACGCCTGATGCCCCTTTCAAGCCCATCTGCTTCCTCATGGTGATTATTTCTGATTCCCATTATCACTGTGTTCCCCTCACCCCTGCCATTTAGCCTAGATTCTGGCAGAATGGAAATCCATGTTTCTGAATTTAGTATGATTTTTTTTCTTTCTTTCTATTCTCAGCAACAATAAGTACTCTTGATGGCAGCTGCTGTATTAAGCCCAAGAGCTTAAAAGATTAAAGAAACCACTAACAGCAGTCAGGAGGAAGTTTAAGGGCCTGTTTTTCTGAAGGTTTGTGTTTTCATTCTGATGGTTGAGTAGAAAATTACAAACAGGTTGTGTTCAGCAGCTGGAATGCTCTCCAACATCTGGGGAGACTCAGCCTTGTGTTTATTTCCCATTCATTGGAAGGGTGGCCAGCCAGTGACGGAAACTGCAGGCAGAGCTATTAGAACTCTTTGGGTACATAAGCCATTAGAAATTCTTTTTTGTAGAAATTTCTTCATAGAAATACCTTGTTCCCTATTTTTTCATAAGCTTGACTGAGCACTTAACTTTAGGTCAGTTGCTGAGAAAGAGGTCTGAAAGTAATATTAGTACCCCCCAACTACTTTCAGCCAGAAACAAAAGTTGTTTGGGCCCTTAATGAGTTCCTACTTTAGAGTCAAGGGCTGGCCTTCCCCTAGATCTGTCTGCATATACCTCACAGCTGAGCAGATAACATATTTGTGTGGCTATTCCCTTATGATTTCCTCTCTATTAGAGAGAGCTGGAGCCTATGACAGACTGCAGAGTGTTTGCTCCATTCCTCCCCACTCCGCAGCTTTACTGAGGTATAGTTGATAATTAAAGTATTTACATATATTTAAGGTGTATAGCTTGTGTATAGATTATGGGATATATAAGTATACATTATGAATATTCAAAATCAAACTAATCAATATATCTATCACTCCACGTAGTTACCACTTTTCTTTTTATAGTGAGAATACTTAATATATACCTTCTTAGCAAATTTCATTTATGCCACATAGTGACTATAATTAACAATATTGTATACTCAAACCTGTTTATTTTAATTTTTAATTTTTTTAGAGATAGGATCTCGCTCTGTTGCTCAGGCTAGAGTGCAGTGGTGCTATCATAGCTCACTGCAACCTCAAACTCCTGGGCTCAAGCAATCCTGCCATCTCAGCCTCGCAGGTAGTTAGGACTACACGTGTACACCACCATGCCTGGCTTAATTTTCACTTTTAGAGATGAGGTTTAGCTTTGTCGGGCAGACTGGAATGCAGTGGCATGATCATAGCTCACTGTAGCCTTGAACTCCTGGGCTCAAGTGATTCTCCTGCCTTGACCTCCCCAGTTGCTGGGAGAATGGTGCCTTGTTCTCAAAACGATTTTGTAAAAGATAATGTGCTGGCCAAATAAAACAGAACTGCCAGTTTGTTATTTTTGGACAGCTTCATTATTTTGTACATGGGAAAAGAGAAGTTCAAAGTTTTGCCTTACGCAAGGTTATCAAGCTGGTCAGTGACCCAACCAGGTTTAGAACCTTTATCTTTCGGGCTATTTGAGAAATTCAAGTGATCCCAGTAATCATTAGAGGCATTTGTGGTCTTCAGTCTGCACTGAGCAAGGGTTTCATGTTTGGTGTCTAATATTTTAGAGTTATTAAAGCTAATCTAGCCTTTGGAGAAACCAAATGGATTTTGGGGGTTGTCTGTAAGAACCCATCACGATGGCTGGAACAGCTCTTAAGTGGAACTTCTACATAGATCAGCTTGCATTTGTTCTGTAACACCATATGAATTTTCCTGAATTTCCAAGTTAATATGTTTTGCATATTGCTTACAAATTGCTTAGGCTGTCTCCATGAATAATGAAAGCTGTGCTGAAGGAAGCTGGAGATTAAGAGGGGCTGTTTTTTAAAACAGTATTTCATTTCTTTGTTTCTTTTGCTTATATTTTCTTTAGCCTCGAGGGTATGTTCAGAGGTGGTAGGGAGGGAGGGTGCTATTACATGTTTCTCAACATCTGTGTTCCTTTACAGAACATTATCTCTTCTGCTATCAAAGAGAACTTGCCAGGTAGGTCAGGATGCATAAAGCTCTGGACAGTGCTTTCTCTGATGCCCATCTTTGCTATATGTCTTGTTGTGTGTTTAGGTTCCATAACAAGGTTCTCTACTTCTCCAGTTTAAGAGGAAATCATGTGTTATGCTAAACCTCTTTTCATCTCAGTAGGGAAGGCACCAGGTTCAAGAGGCCAAGAAGAAGAGACCCAGAGCCAGCAAACCAGACATGGGGTTTTATTAGGGGCTTACATACAGGGGAGAGAGTCCAGTGGCAGCTTACGTGCAGGGGAGAGAGTCCAGTGGCGGCAGGCTGGACAACATACCGGCGCCACTCAGTGGCAGAGGGCTGGGCAGGAAAACCACAGCCGCTTTGCAAACAGCATGCAGTTTATAGAGCATTTTCGCTTAACACCCTCCCGTTAACGACTTCCACCTGACAACTTGCATCCAACCCAAAGTTTACGACCTCAATTCCCTATATGGCCCATGTTCCATGGCATGGGCAGGGGGCTCAGATATTCCTGCTAGACAAGGAATGAATCTCTGGATTGGCCACTCTGGGACTCCCTAGCTCGACACACACATTCAGGTGCATCTGCCATACAGTGTCATTTTAAGGGTATGCTCAAGTTATTGCTCTCAGGGGTGTTTACCCTACAATTATCATTTGACATTAATACCTACTGTGTGTCAGACATTGTATAGTGACTGTCATGATTTCCAGTCATGATACAACTTCATAAGTATCATAGCCCCACTTTTTAGTTAAAGAAAGCAGAGGTTTGGGGGTTGTGTCTTCCCTAATTGACACACCTAGACAGTGTAGAACCAGCATTCAGAGGCAAGTCTCACTTAGGCCTGGTGTTCTTTCCATCACACCCCAGCTGCTGCTTTGCCTTCTCTCCCTCTCTTCACCTGGCATTTTGACCACACTAATTGTGCTGGCGTCTCATCTGTGGCAGTTTCCAAATCTTTCACCTTGATTATGGCTTTCAAAACATTTTTTGTCCCAGCTCACAGTTAGAAATACAGTGTATGTCATCAAGTATACATACATGTGCACATGCTCAAATGCACATACATACCTGTGCTTACATGTACTCATATAAAACTGAAAGTTTAGTTATATGTGCAGTTCACTCTAATATTTCCTTTTCTGTTTTACACTGTTAATACATACTCACCCGTAATTGTGATTACTCACTAAATTGGTTTTACAGTCAAGGTCACCTGTGGTTGAAACAGTGATGTGGAGTGGAAATCTTTACGGTGAGATAGGTGCCTTCTCTCCTCAACCCCTTACAAGATTTTTAGGATAATCCATGGGAGCACCAAAAAAGCGGTCGAAATTATATGTGGATTTATTTCTATCTTAAGGAAGAGATTAAATGTTGCTGTTACTTAATATCCGAGTTGACAGTGTAGCATCACTCGGCCTGTGAGACAGTCAGTCCCGTGCTCTGTAGGGTGTGGCAGGTTCGGAAGGAAGAGTGGGGGTTCCTAAAGTGGCACATTCCTTCAGCCTTTCATTGCATGATGTGCTCCAGTTTGTATGGCTCATAAAGCATGTTAATAGGTTATATTATTTACTTTTAGCAAAGAGAACAAGTGGTTTTGTTTTTATTTCGAAACAGGGTCTCATTTCATCGCCCAGGCTGGAATGCAGTGGTGTGATCACAGCTCACTGCAGGCTCAACCTCCTGGGCTCAGGCGATCCTCCTACCTCAGCCTCCCAAATGGCTGGAACTATAGGTGTGGATCACCACATCTGGCTAAGTTTTTTCTTTTTCTTTTTTTGGAGAGATGGGGTTTTGCCAGGCTGGCCTCAAACTCCTGCTCAAGCAATTCGCCTGCCTTGGCCCCCCAAAGTTCTGGGATTACATGTGGGAGCCACCACGACTGGCAGAGAGCAAGTGATTTTTAAAAGTTTCATCAAAGAAACTGTGGAATGAGAGAACATAAACACAGGGCAACAGCAGGAAAATGACAGAGTTGACATTTTTTTTTTTAATGAGCTCCTTATCAACCACATCACTGGGTACAAACAGCGACTATATAATCATATGTAGTAGAAGTCAGACAAAAAAATTGAAATTTTTAAAAAGTGGGAACTTAGGTTTATATCCATGATCGTTAATGATTTACCTTGCCCTAAACGGATGTTGTACCCTGAGATATTAGCTCATTATGTTGGATAAAACATTAAAAGTTGTGTTCATTTTATCTTTGTATCATTCCTTACATTTATTTATGTATTATATGGTTTGTGTGATACAGCTGTGCCATATAGTTACATATATATCAGGGGAATATGTTAGAATTTTTTTGTACTGATAAAGATTCCTAATTTAAAACATTTGGAGACCATTTTTGTTCTGGAGAACTACCAGTAGAGGCATCCAGTGATTATTAATGGGTATCTTGGGGTCTGGATGAAGAGAAGAAGGAAAAGGTGAGGACACAGGAGGGAAGTGAAACAGGGAGGGTGTTCATGTACGAATTAGATAACAATTCTCCCAAGTGGATTCAGTTCCAAGGGCACATGGTTTGGCGAGTGGCCTGTGCCTTTGTGCAGGTTATAAAAAGTCTCCCCTTTCTCCTGGCATAGCAGCCCTGTACTAGGGCACATGGTTTGGCAAACGGGTTGTGGGCTGGAATTCAGCACCCCTTCAGTCCTTCATCTTTCTGCAAGTGTATCCTACACAAGTAAGTGTATGTAACAGCCCTGGTGGTGAGGTACTGAAAATAAATGAATAAATAAAAGGATGAAGGACAGGCATTGATGAATTTGATGGATGTAGTGAGCAACAACAGCTAGTCCTCACTCTTTTATTCATTCATTCATTCATTCATTCATTCATTCACCAGAGTATTTGTAGAACACCTGCTGTATGCCAGCCATCTTCAACAGCAGAAGTTGGCAAACTGTAGCCCACCAGCCAGACCTGACCTGGTATTTTTTTTGTAAATCGGGTTTTATTGGAACATAACGGTATCCCTTTGTTTATGTATCTTCTGTGGCTGCTTCTTAGCTATAATGGCATAGTTGAATAATTATGACAGAGACTGTATGGCCTGCAAAACCTAAAGTGTTTACTTTCTGGCCCTTTACTGAAAAAAGGCGTGAACCTCTACTCTAGAAGATAAATCAGGACTGACTTCTGGTGCCACTGCATGGTAACTTAGCCATGGGCTGTTTGGCTTCTATCTCATGTGCCCCGCTTGCAAGAAAATACTTCCATCAGGGCCAAGTGGAGGTGAGGTGCAGTAGAGCAGGGGCAGAGCTAAAAGCAACACAGCTGGGCACATTTACTTCTTAGATCTCTACACAAACCATGTAGTTTAGGGAGGAGACAAAGGGCTAGGAGTCCAGAGACTGACACTGTGTAGCCTTCTCTCTGGGCTTGTTTCAGGTAGTCACTCTGCAACTACAATATGGCACTAGATTACTGATTTTCAGACTTTTTTCTGCACCAAAATCACCTAGAAGGCTTGTTGAACCGACTGCTAGGCTCCACCTCCAAGGGGTCTGAGTCGGTAGGCCTGGGGAAGGCCTGAGAATGTACACTTTTAACAAGTCCTCAGGTAATGCAGGTAGGCAGTATGACTGGATTGTTTTTGTGGTTGCCTGCCTCTTTTTGGCATGGGAAAGGAGAAAGCCAGAGTATTCCTTGAAGAATGACATTTAGAGAGGACCAAATTCTAGATGCTTCTGTGATATGTACACCACAGCTATTCTGGACTAGACTGTAAATTCTCACATTTCACCTATGCAAAGGGAAATACTTTCAGGTCTCCTGTTAGTAATCAGTTGTCCCAAATTTTGCCCGTTACCTCTGGAAATTCTGGACCCTCAAGTGATCAGTCTTTGAAGGCAGTGTGGAAGAACAGCACCTATTACGGCTGTTGATTTTTCATGGTCTCTACCCTGTCCTTCTTACTATGACTGCTATTCTCTACCTTCCTGTTTTTCAAAACTCTCATTGTTCCTGTTGTGTTTTTTCTAAATATTTTCTTGATTACAATAAAGTGCTAATATTTAAAGAGATTTTGGGAGCCTGCTGGTGCCAGAAACTATGCAAGTTACTTACAGAATACTCTCATTCAGTTCTCTCAAAAATCCTTGGGGAAGTTTTATTTTTCTTGTTTTACAAATGAGTAGTAATTACAAATTTGGAGTCAGAGAAGTTAAGTAATGTGTGATCTGGACAATTTCAATATCTATGTAGATGACCATCAAAAACCAAGCTTCCTAGGTCTTTGGCCCCCTCCCCGATATCCCTCACCTCCACCTGCTAAGTATCCATTCTCATTTTTGGATCTCACACTTTGTTATCACCTAGGATTTCCCCAGGATTTCTCTTTCTTGGATCATGACCTTCCATATCATACTGTCACTGCAGCTCAGGAGTCTGTTTCTTGGAAAAGCTTTATATCTCTTATCCTCTTTCTTTGCCAAAAGAAATACCTTTCTGAACTATTTCTCTCTCTTAAACCTCTTTTAAACTCTGCACACTTTATACAAAATTGTATTGGTTATGCTTCTAGTTCCCTAGTACATAGTAACCTTTGGAAAAATAGTTTTGTCTTACTGTTTCTATAGAACATGTACTGCACCTGGTATATAGAAGGCACTCCATAAACAATGGGTTAACTGAGCTAGAGAATATATGACCAGGGTCTGAGTCTGAGTCTGTCTTGCTTCACAGTATGGCTGCTATAGTCAGGCCTGCCACAGCCCAAGGCCTGTTTCTTTCTAATCTGTCTGGATGAAGAAGGAATTGTTTAGTAGGTGATGTCATTTGTGTGATGCTTTGTCTATTTCTCCATATCCAGCATGCTATTAGTGATTTTTCATTTTGTCAAACTGCATTTTCTCTTTTCAACTAGAATTCAAACAAAATAATTTTAGATAACATTCTAAGAACATTTGGAAACATGACATTTCAGGTCTATTTTCCCCCTTTACTTTAAAAAAGTATATACAGCTATAATTACTAATTGCTGTGCTCTAAGTAGAGACAGATGATACATATGTTTGTGACAATTTTCCAGAGGGAGAGCTAAGTAACCAGGCTCATTTTTCCATAATGTGAATGTTATTCACAAACTATTACCATAATTGATGCACCAAACCACTGTAGAGTAAATAATGTGTTGTGTGTGGGAAGCAAGCTAGTAGTCAATGAATATTAAAGAACAAAACCTCATTTTAAAAGAGAAACTGTAATTATAATCATTCTGAATTCATGCTGCACAACCAGTTAAAATAACTTGGCTGCCATTTATCTGTGTAATTCTGTGTATAAAGGGAGTAGGTATATGATTTGTTATATAGAAATAAGTATTTACAGGCACATTTTTATGAAAAGACACAATATCGAGCTTCAGAATCAGTGGTTTTCCAAAAGCATTTATTGCAGAGATGAACATGCAGAGTTAATCAGTGAAATGTATATTGATGGAAAAGATCACCATTTCCATTATCTTATCTTTTGCTTTTGTAGGTGTTTTATGTCTATTTGGAATGTCGTATCCCTTTCCGTGGACCTAATGAGCCTCTGTATTTTCTCCGAAGCTTCCTTTTCATCAGAAGTTATCTTGTCCACCTTTAATCCCTCTTATTGCTTTCTAGATGCTCATCAACTTCTGTGTGTGGTATATTGATTTGCACTTTTGAGATTTGTTGTTTTATAATAGGAGATCATAAGTCATTTCTTGTGTGTATCATTAGTCTTCTCAACCAGACTAGGATTTCAGTCTCAGATTATTCTCTGTCTGTGTGTGTGTGTGTGTGTGTGTGTGTGTGTGTGTGTGTGTGTGTGTGTGTTGGGGGTGTGTGTGTATATATCATTCCTTCTGGTGTACCTTGTGGAGAATGGTTTGCTGTCCATGTGTTTGCTAACTCCTCAGTATGTATTGTTGGTTACCTGTTTTTGTGCATCAGATACTGCATTATTTTTGTAAAATCTTTACATTTTGTGTTTGGCTACCAGTGTCTCCACAGAGTCTTGAATGTAACTGGTAAGGATCAGATCTGTTGGTGTAGAGTTTTTGATGGAACACTCAATTAGCAATCTGTAGTATGGCTTATGTAAAATGTATAACTCCTATCTCTGAGAAGTTCTGAAGTCTAAGGGGAAAGTGCTTCCCTGTCTCTTGAATTTGAGTGTTTTGGGTGCATCCATTTTATAGATAAACAAGGTGTTTGTATCAGAGCTTACTTTTATGTTTTAAAATAGATCATAGTGTACCTATTCTTAGGAACCTTTTAGGAAAATCTCTTTAACATTGATCCTGTTGTTAGTTGTAATCTCAGTATATTCTGATAATTTCCTTTGATTATGTAACTGTTCCTTTCACACTATGGGCATCTGTTGTCTTCTCTTTTTATAGCAATGGAAGTATGAACAGATTCCAATAGGGGTTTTTAACTCAAAATTCTCTGACCTTAATGTCAGGCCAATTTATTTAGCTAGTTTATACAACTGGACATATTTCTATAATAGAAAAGTGTTTCTTAACATACTGTTTACAGAAATGTTTCTTAACATATTGTTTACAGAGATAGAGCCCACATTGTAAGGCTATGTAACGCTTCCTCTCAGAAGAAAATGATTGACTTTAGCATGATTTCCTCCCTTTAACTTAAGCAGGTGAACCTTTCTGAGGGCTTTTTGGAAAGTTCTGAGGAAAAAAAATAACAAAACTCATACAACCTCAAGGAATTCTAAGCATCAAGGAGCACCTTTGTGAAGGTTATTGGTTCAAGCACTGACACTATTTGCTATCCTTCAACACGTGCCGGGGCATTATTCATGTATCCAGCTCTGTGATAGCTTGTTTTTGCTTGCCCTGATGATACGTACGGCAAGGGAGGAACATTATCCAGGAGTGAACACTGTAGAGGAGGGAAGGAACCCTGGAGCTGACCTTTATAGAGGCGGTTCTCATCATCAACTTTTCTTCCTTACAAGATGGCTTGGTGTCCCTTGAGATCATTCTCCCACCTTCAAAATCCTGGATGGACCTCTTGCCTGGTTCCCTTAAGGACTCTAAACCACTTAGCTTGGAGCTGGTGCCATTTAATTCTGTTCTTGGCAATGGGCCCTGGCTTCTTTCCTGCTAGGCCCTGTGCCTCTTAGGAGCAGAGAAGAGGTCAGATGCAGATAACACAGGCATGATTTCTGCCTCCTGAAATGCTCAGATGATATGTACTTCTCCGTCCCCCTAAAGATTTAAGGAAGTACACATTTATCATGGGATGTAATAAGTAGGAAAGTGCATGGGGCTTTCTTTTTCTGCTGAATAGCAGATTGTAGGATAGAAACAGTTCTGTTTACAATTCAGCTCTATCTTTGTACTTTGCATCGCAGTTGAAGTTATTTTAAGCTTTACTGTTAAGCTAAACTTCTGAGTTGTTTCATTTGCAAATTCTTTCTTTGAGGGTCAAAGGAGACTTTTGTAAAATGTTCGGGTCTGAGAGAATTTTGAGTTAAGTAAAGGTGAGCGTGTGCATGTGTGCATGTATGTGTGTGTGCGTGTGTGTGCACAGCTCATGCATAAATGCCTGTGTGCTTGCTTGGGTAGGGACTAGGAGGGCTGAAAAAGAGAAACTCATTCTTAGCAGAAGAAAAGCACATACAAAGGGTGGAAGACGTACGGTTTTTGACAGATGAATGAATCCTTCTGAAGGTTTTGTAAGAGCTGTGACCAGCTCTTTTGGCTGAGAAAAGGGAAAGTCCTTGAGCACCCATCATACCTCTTCAGACTCTCTTAGAAAGCATTCAGATGCTCTGCCAGAGGAAATGATGTGTTCCAAGTACAGCTGCAGTGGAGAGTTGTTTTTGTGCAGCTGAAGCAATTCCTCCGCATAGATCATCCCATTTTAACAGTAAACTGTCTGTTTAAAACAAAACAAAAAAGGTGGGTGGGAAATGGAAGGAGAAGGAGTTTATGCCAGGAAATGAAAATAAGTTGCTGCAGAAGCCTGTCTTGGTTGTGGTTTCAGAGTTAAGAATAAGTTATTACTACTAATAATAAGGGCTCACTTGATAGTTTGTTATATCTCTGTGTGTGTTTTTATGAACTTTTAATTTTCCAGAAAACATTAAGGATAAATTAGAGAACACACTCCTGTTGGAGGAGGTGACCGTCTTGCAGTTCACAAGCCATATAATCTTTCACCACTAAACACCTTCCAAGGAATCGGGTAGACTTCTGGTGTCCTCTCTGGTCCTTTTCCCATCTTTATAGGATGTCAGGCTTTGGACTTAATCAGAGGATAATTAAGGCTGTATCATAGCAGGTGGAGTTTCTGAGTGGAAGTCTAAGAAGTGATGTTTCTGTAAGTATCTTTAGCTGACTGTAACTACTAAGCAGAGGTTAGGAGGTTGTGATGTAATTTAAGGTGACATTGTGGTTACCTTTTATCAAGCTCAATTGTGAGCCTGGAGCTATGTTAACTGCTTCACAGCTATGAGCCTATTTAATTCTCAAAGGAGTCCTCATTTTAAGATAGGTTTGATTACCCTCCGTTTACAGATGGGGAACTTGAGGTTGAGAGATAAGTGGTTAGTTTGCAGTTACACCCAGCATTTGGCATGGCTGGGATTGGAACCAGGGGCCCTCAGTCTTCAAAGCTCTTACGTTTAACCATTGCCTGATGCATTGTACTCTCTCCTGTAAAGTAGCCTTTTCTCCCTGCCGCCACTGGTTCATTTCCTTTTCCTCTTTTAAGATACTTTAAACAGAACAAAACCAATAATCTACCTCCTAAATTGAGGTTGATCTCCCTCCTTCCTATCCATTAAGTAATGTCCTAGATTCATGCAAATATTAGATATTTGGGAGAAAAAATAAATAGAACATGTCCCTACTCTCTTTAGCTCTAAGAAAATTTGTCTGTTCTTATTAATTCCTACTGTTCCACAATCCTACTATATTACCTGATATGTATAATACAGTTACAGTCTTCTCAGGGAGACTCTTCTATGCAGTGGCATGCTGGAGCCGGGAAAGCTGGTAGACCCAGCTCAGACATGGACCAGCTGTGAGACCTTGGTGAAGTCACTTTATCCTCTGGGCTTTACTTCTTTTATCACTGTAGTGTTTGATCCAGGTCAGTTCGCAGCCTGGAAGGCACAGCCTTTTTCAGGACACTAAATAGGGCACATGTGCTACCCATTTGCGTGCACACTATCCTTAGGCATTTGTTGAAGAGATGGTTAATAAAATGTAAACTCATTAAAAAGCATTACTAAATTCTTACATTTTATGTTTCTTTGATCCATGAATGACTGCTAAAATTTGGTATGTTATCAATGGGGAACTTGTTATTTCTTTTTGCATAAAAGGGGTCCTCATGCTAAAGATTAAGCAATACTGGTTTTTGTGAACTTTTTAAAAGTCCCTCCCTGGGTAGAATATTCATAAAACCTATGAATGAGTCTTAACTACTTGATTACCCAGATTCTAGCTTTTTGGAATCTTTCATCACCTTGCTTTTTTCCCTTCTCGGTGAGCTTTTGGATTTAGGACAAAGGGGGAATGATCACAAGGAAATAGATTGACATTTTAAAAATCTCTACTCTTTTACAATCTTTCCTGAAGACATGATGGTTTTTTTTTTTTTGCCATCATGTCTCTAAGTACAGTTGGTCAGTTGTCACTCTGTCACCTTACCTTCCAACCCCATAATTCCTGTGAAACCCTGTACACCTCACTGTTTTTGCAGATTATGAGTTCCTCTGGCCTCACTCCTTTCCTTGTTCAGCTTGCAGTACCTGAGTAATCCCCTCACCCCTTACCACCTTCCTTATTAGTAACCCCAGTTCCCTGAAGCTCTTGTCCTGCCCATTTCCTCCCAGCAGCATATCACTCATCTGCCCTGATGACCCTGTGTTCCCCTTAGAAGAATCACAACTCTATCTGGACTGTTACTGTAGATCAGTGAACTTCAACATCTGATAGCTTTTTCAGTGTTGCCCATCAGTGCATTTACCGAGTTGCTTTTTCGATGCTTTTGGTGATAGTTCCAAATGCTCCCCACTGTCTCCATGGCTATAATGATAGGAAACATTAATACAAAACTTGGTCGTGTTGGAGAAAATGTGCTAAGGACTTTACATGGATTGTCTCATCTCCGTTCTTGCTAAAGGATCTAACTTTTCCTTCCAACCATCCAGCAGCTACTAGTGAGGCATCAACTGTGTCTATGCATGGTGCCACAGACTGTAGCTATTATTGAGGCAGATTGGGGACTTGCTCTCAAGAGACCTCTAATTCAGAGGGAGATGCACAGAAGTAAACAGGCAGCAATAACATTGTCTAATAAGTGCTAATGAGGGGAGAAGTTCAATACACTATAGATGCCCCCAGCCCAAACTTAGGGATGAGGATAAGGAAAACTTGCAGGAAGTTATAGCTAAGTGCCAATCTAAAGGACGAGAGACTATGAGGGAGGAACATAAGGGTGTTCT
This sequence comes from Macaca thibetana thibetana, assembly GCF_024542745.1. Taxonomy (NCBI): domain Eukaryota; kingdom Metazoa; phylum Chordata; class Mammalia; order Primates; family Cercopithecidae; genus Macaca; species Macaca thibetana. The sequence continues at coordinate 133,204,255 of NC_065580.1, read as the reverse complement.
GGACAAAAAGAATACCTGGCTGCTGGAAAGATTTCAGGGAATTGAGAGGGGCCAGTAGGAATAGAGCCATTGTTCTCAGAGCAATTAGAGGTCTTATTTTTGGTGTGAATTCCATAGACTCTCTTTTCTACCTTCTCTGTGATCTGTATCCTCACTTGGTTACTAACTGGAATTAGAATCCACTGAGATCCTTCACTGTACATGGATCTCTAAGACACACTTGCCATCAATCTCAGTGTGAAGTTTTACTATGCACTTGTGTAGCTGCTCTGCTGAAATACTATTAGACTGTTCAGGTTAGTGTGGAGGACAATGCTTCTTCAAAATTATCACAGGGAAGTTTGTAATAACTGTGACTGACTTGAGTAGGGGTAGGGTTTTTCAGGAGGGTCTTTCAGTGGTAATCACTCCTAAAATTTTGAATGCTTAAATGAAGCTCCTGCTCCGCTCGATGATAAGTGCAGCTTCTTTTTCCATGAGGACGTTTAGTAAATGACGTTTTAGGTCTCAGCAAGTGTTACGCCTTCAGACACCTTGGCTGAGGAAAGCCTGATGTGCCTCCAGTGAAGGATTTGTAGGACCACATCTTTGATGCTTCTGCAACACAGAGTTAGGGAAATGAAACAGTGGGTCCATATGTGCTCCTGATCCATTGCCAACAGGAAAGGGACTTAGCCCCCACGTACATGTTGACCCTTCTGGTCATGGTAAAGCCACCCACTAGCTATAATGCTATCGTCAGCAGTAGAAAGAAGAGGGAGCGCAAAGCAACTGAATGGTAAAATATTTCAGACCTTTTCGGACCACTTTGGAAGATGGAAGCTGATAACATCATACATCCAAATTCCTTTGCATTGCTGTCTGTCTCTTTACAGGTAGGGAATAGTTTACAGCATTCTGCGGAATCTACTTTTGATTCCAAATGGATCTTAATTATTTTGTATTGGGGAAATATTTTTTACTTGGCAATAGAGATGTTCCATAATATTATTTAATATTTTGGGAATCACTGTTTCCTATGTGCCTGAACATCTCGAGCACATTTACCCTTAGCGTGGCAGTGCCTGGGTGTCTCACGTCCACGTACGCTCAAACCATGCTCCTTGATTTCATCCCCTTCTCTCTGTTCTCTGTTTCTTTCATCTCCTAAACTGAGTGCTGATGCCATTTCACACTTTTTCTTGGAAGTTTAATGAGTTAGTGGTAGTATAACAAAAATAAAAATATTTTCTTTATGTTTCTGAAAAGAAATATGTCTATAAAGCGTCAATCATGTTTCCAAGCTGTTAGTTCCTGCTGCTGAGTACTAGGAGCTGTTCTGTCAGCAAGAACAAGTAAGGGCGAATAGTAGGAGAAAGCTGTCCCCATTTTCTTTCTCTGGTACAAGAGGTTGGAAGATGTTGTTTCAGCTGGAGAACTTAAGATGGATTCTTATTCACTGTTTGCTAAAGAGACTGTACTGCTTTTAGTGTGATAATTTTCTGTAGGCATGGAGAAAGGTCACCTCCTGATCTTGTTCTGGAGATCATGGGGTTAAATCTGTGGCAGTGTCCCTTTCCTACACACAGGCTCTTGTCAAAATAATGTTTGGCCAGGTGTTAATCTGTGTCCTGAGGGGAGTGCTGGAATTCATTATTCATCCCGTGGGAGTAGGGGTCAGAGGAGAAGGTCGTCCTTCTGGGAGGTACCAGGGCCATAGCTTGCCTCCTGCCTTTACTGACATGTGCCATTTGTGAGGAGGGCAGTTGAAGTCCATTTGAGGAATTCTCTTGTCAGCCGGCCAACACAGAAACACAGAGGGAGCAGGAGGGAGGGAGAGGCCGGCAGCTTGGCAAGGCAGTCCTGGAGTGCAGTTTCCGGAGCAAGATCACACACAGTGTTTTAGGAGCTCAGGGAAGGTGTGCAAGAACATAAAGGGGAAGGGGGCCAGGTTTGAAAGAGTGGATTTTTTCTATTTTTTCCATCTTTTGTCCCTCCTGTCTTTGAATACTTGTCATCCTTTGGAAAACTTAGCATCGGCAAGAAGCCTTTGCTGACACACTGCTTTTTCTCCAGCACTATATTGTGGGTTTTTTGTTTTTGCTCTTCTCATTTTTATTTTCCTCTGAGGGCAGGAGGTGAGGCAATGATCAAGTCAAGCTGGTTCTATGTTAAGTTCAAGTATGCAGAGAAGGTAAGTCAATATGGTTTCTTTTCCCAGGGGAAACCTGCCACCTCCCTCCAGCCTTCTCATGTTGATGGGCTCCTCTGGCCACTTGGGGAAGTGAATGAAGCTGAGAAGTTGTATTTGTGAATGTGTTTCCTTTGGCTTAATGATTCTTGGATGAAACACAGGCTCTTTGCTTGCAATCTGACATTGCCGCTGACCAAGTGGAAGCAATCTTCAGACTCTGTTCTGGAGGCATGATTTAGAGTCTAAAGAGGAAAAATAATGAAACAACAATAACAGGAAAGGCAGGATATTCTGCTTTAGATTGAAAAGAGAATTTTCAAGGTATTATTTGTTACAAAGGTAGATATATTTTTGGTTCTGAAACAAATTGACAGTCACTTCCTGTTACCTGTAGTTGGCTTAGAATTTTTTTCCTCTTTCAGTTAACTAACTGTGCTTACTCATTTGTAATCTTACTTGATTGTAGAAAGAATCCCTGTAAGGTTGTCTGACCATGTATGAGATGATCTCTTTACTCTCTGTCAGGGGATTCTGTTTTGTGAATGAATTTTGGTTGTACCTAAAATTTTGATGTTAAACAGTTCCACTATATTTTAATATACCATTTCTGGACTTTTAGGGGAAAAGTGTACTTCCTAATACATCTTCACTTACCTGGGGCTGTTTGACATCTTTTTGGTTCCAAATCCATATGTGTCACTTACTCTGTTGGGAATTTACAGGATAAGAAATGAGGTTTCCAGGAGGAGATATAGCTCAGAGGTAGAGCATTGGACTGCAGATCAAGAAACAAGGTTTCCAGGAGGATCCTAACGTGTGCCTCCCTTTTGAAATCTTCCTTCCTTGATTTGATCGTTGAAAATATTGGCATATTGATTGTAGAGTTGAGCTGAGGCTCTAGAGAATGGAACTGTGATGTAGCAAGATAGAAAATTGTGAGACTATCTTTATACTCCTTATGATTATATGCATAAGCACATTAAATATGCCTCTTCCATTCACCTAGTTTAAAAATAAGTTAGAACATTTTCAACTCCTTTTTACCTCATTTTTTTTTTCTGTGTGAACTTGTTTCCTCTTTGTTTTTAAGACAGCAAAATTATTCCTTCTTTACCCATGTTGAAATTACAGGATTTTTATTTAAAATATCCATTTTTTATTTTAAACTCACTTTCATTGTTGACTATTAAAGCTATTGTAACTAAAATATTATCTGGTCATGTACAGGGTTGGGAAAGATTGTGGTTTGGGATATTTTTTCCTCAGTAGATTACTTTCCTTTGAGAAGCCGATTGTCCATTGTTTGCTGTTATGAGTTTTGATAACTGAAAACTGTACTCTGCCTTCTTATGCTTTCCCTTTTATCTTGAATGTTCTGTCATGGGAACCTGAAACTCAAGAGTTAAGGCACGTGAATAAACTAATGTGAAAAGGGGAAAAGCATTTCCAGAAATGATTGTCATAAAAAGAAAAAGAAGGGGAACATTAAGTTAATTGCTTCATTTGGATTACCATGCTGCTATTGCTTTAGCAACCAAACAAGGAGAGAATGCTTCCATATGCCAAGGCACAAGTGTAATATAAAGCTAAATAATGTAAGGCTCTATACCTAATTGAAGGATATTCATCTTGCTTTTATTAGGATAGAAGAAAAAGAGAAATCTCATTCTTGTTCTTGGCATGGTTATGGTGCTCTAGATCTCAGTGATTCTCTGTAGAAATTTTGTTCTTTCACAATGATTCAATTTAAAAATTTTCAATGGAGATTTTTGTTTTCCAAAACTCATCAAGATGGGCTGAGTTTTACCTAGAGAGATAATAAGTCTTAGTGTAAACACAGGGACAGCGTTGATTACAAAACAAATTAAAACCATCCTTTTTGTATTCCTCTAAAAAGCCATTCTTATAAAGGCTTTTTGATTTGGGATTTCCCTCACTATCTTTAAAAGGACAAAAAAGAAATCTCTCTCTTGATTGTCAACTACTGACCATTTTGATTTGATATAAGCTTGTAATTGTTGGAAAGGTATTTCTGCTGTGAAGTTTGTCCAAAACGATGAGAAAATACATTGCACAATCTCTTCAGTAGTCTTTCTTGTTGGAAAGACTATTCTTTCTCCATTAAATTGTTCTTGTACCTTTGTCCAAAATCAGTTTACTATACTTAAATGTGTCTGTTTTTGGGTTCTGTATTCCTCAATTGATTTAATGTCTGTTCCTCCACCAGTATCAAAAAGTCCTGATTACTGTAGCTATTCTTTTTCAAAATTGCTTAAGATAAAATAGTACCTGTGTTTTTTCATATAAATTTTGTAATAATCTCATCTGTGTTTACAGAAAATCTTCCCGATATTTTGATAAGAATTGTGTTAAACCAGGATATTGATTTTGGGAATTTTTTTTTTTTTAAGTACTATGTTGAGTCTTTCTCTTCATGAAGAGGTTTGTCTCTCCATTTGTTTAGATCTTGTTTGATCTCTTTCATCATTTTGTAGTTTTCAGCGTACAAGTCCTATATAAATTAGATTTATAACTATTACTTTTGGGGGGCACTTGAAATAGTATTGTATTTCTAATTTAGATTTTACATGCATATTGTCAATATACAGAAGACAACTTCTTTTCAAATGTTTTTGTATCCTGTAACCTTGATAAATGGAGTTATTAGTTTGAGAAACTTATTTGTAGATTCTTTGAAATTTTCTGTATAGACAATTATGTCATTTGCAAATAAGGACAGATTTATTTCTTCATATCTGATATCTAGGCTTTTAAAATTGCCTTTTCTTGGCTAATTGCACTGACTAGAACTTCTCATGCTATATGGACTAAGAGTGGTGAGAGTGAATATCCTTGTCTTGTTCTTGATATTTGGGGAAAAATGCATTCAGTCTTTTGCTGTTAAGTACAATGTTAGCTGTAGGATTTTTCTCTATGTTCTTTATCAAATTGAAGTAGTTCCTTTCTATCCCTAGTTTTCTGAGAGTTTTTTTTTTTTTTTTTTTTTAATCATGATTGGATGTAGAATTTTGCCAAATGCTTTTTCTGTGTTAATTGATATGATTGTTAGGTTTTTCTTCTATAGCCTATTAATATGGTAGAGTACATTGCTTGATTTTCAGATATTGAACCATTCTTGCAAACCTGGAAAAAGTCCTATTTGGTCACTGTGTGTAATTCTTTTTATGTATCACTCAATTTTATTTACTTATATTTTGTTAAGAACTTTTGCATCTATACTTATGAGAAATACTGGTCTGTAATTTTCTTTTTGTAACGGTTTTGTTATGAAGGTACTACTGGCTCCATAAAGTGGTTTAAAAGTGTTCACTCCTTATTTGTTTGCTGGAAGAGATTATGTATAATTGGTGTTGATTCTTCTTTAAACATTGTGTGGAATTCTGTAGTGAAATCTATCTAGGTCTGGAAATTTCTTTTTTAGACGTTGTTAATTTAAGAAACTAATGTTTTTAAATTTAAGTTATTGGGCTACTTAAATTACTGTTTTTCATATTTGGTGGGTTCTGGTAGTTTTTCTTTGTAAGGAAGTGGTTCACTTCATCTGAGTTGTCAAATGTAAGTGTGCAGAACTGTTGATAGTATTCCTTTTTAACTTCTTGATGTCTGTATAGTTGTATTCCTCGTTTCATCCCTGATATTGATAATAATGTCTGTATCTTTTCTGTGTCAGTCATACTAGATGTTTGTCAATTTTATTGATTTTTTTCAAAGAACAAGTTTTATGTTCCATTGATTTCTCTCTTATTTTTCTGTTTTCAACTTAATTTTTTCTATTCTGTTATCTTAATTATTTTCTTCCATCTGCAAGCTAGAGAACCAGGAAAGCTGGAGAGTGTAGTTCAGTCTGAGTCTGAAGGCCTGAGAACAAGGGGTCCAGTGGTGTTAAGTCTCTTTTCAAGACTGAAGGCCTGAGAACCACAAGGGCTGATGTTCCATCTCCAAGGGGAGGAGATTGGATGTCCCACCTCAAACAGAAAGTAAGTTTCTCCTTCTTCTGCCTTTTTGTTCTCAATGGATTGAATGAGGTCCACGTGCCCAAATATGGCATCTTCTTTAATAAGTCTACCAATTCAAATGCTGTTCTATTCCAGAAACACCCTGACAGACATACCAAGAAATAATGTTTTACCAGCTCTTTAAGTCAACACATAAAATTAACAATCACATGTATCTTTTTTTATTTTTGCTGTCTATATTGTTTTATTTAAAGAGAGTTTCTTATGGATAGCATAGAGTTGATTTCATTTTTAAAATTTACTGTACCATTGTTCTTTCTTCTGTCCTAGTGATTTAAGATCCTTTCTTTTACCTATTTTTTTAAAAAAACAATAGTTCTATTTTTAGCCATTTAGTTCTATTCCTTTAGCCATTCTTTTAGGGTAGGTCTCCCAGCAACAATTTATTTTTATTATTTTTTTAATATGAGGATTCTTGATTACCTGTTGCTTACTGAGGAATGTTTTCACTTGATGTAGAATTTTGGTTGACAGTTTCTTTTTTCTTTTTCTTTCTTCCTTTTTTTTTTCTTCAAGCCATTGAAAAATGTTGTTCTCTTTCTTCTGGCCTTCAGGGTTTCTCATGAGATATCCACTATCATTCTTTTGCCTAGATGTCATGACTTCTTTCTCCCTGGCTGCTTCCAGAGTTTTTTGCTGTCTTTAGCAAAGTTTAACTATGATGTGTCTTGGTGTGGGTATCTTTGGGCTTATTCTGTTTGGTATTGTTATAGCTTTTTGAATCTGTAGGTGTTGTATTTGCCAAATTTGGGGGTTTTCACCTATTATTTCTAAATGTACTTTTAAAGCCCTATTTTCCTTTTCCTCTGTTTCTGGGACTCTGAAGACACAATTGTTAGATATTTGGTTATAATCCCACAGATACCTGATGCTCTGTTTTTTTTTGTTTTGTTTTGTTTTTTCCTTTTTTCAGTCTTTTTTTTTTTTCTCTTTTGTTTAGATGAGTAATTTAGTTGTTCTTTCAGTTCACTGATTCTTTTCTCTCTTCCACCTGGTCTTGAGCGCATCCATTGAATTTTTTTTTTTTTTTTTTGGAGACAAAGTCTGCTCAGTCCCCCTGGCTGGAGTACACTGGCATGATCTCGGCTCACTGCAACCTCTGCCTCTTGGGTTCAAGTGATTCTCGTGTCTCAGCCTCCCAAGTAGCTGGGATTACATGCATGTGCCACCATGCCCAGCTAATTTTTGTATTTTTAGTAGAGATGGGGTTTTACCATGTTGGCCAGGCTGGTCTTGAACTCCTGACTTCAGGTGATCCACCCACCAAAGTACTGTGATTACAGTTGTGAACCACCTCACCCAGCTGATTTTTTAAAAAATGCTTTTACTGTGGTAAAGATGTATTTAATGAAATTTACCATCTTAACGATTATTAAGTGGACAGTTCAATACTGTTAACTATATTCACATTGCTGTGAAACACATATCCAGAAGTTTTTCATCTTGCAAATCTGAAATTTTTTACCTATTGAACAACTCCATTTTCCTTGCTCCTCCCAGCCCCTGGTAGCCACCAGTCTACTTTCTATTTCTCTGAATTTGACTACTGTGGATACCTTATGAATGTGGAATACACAGTATTTATCTTTTTGGCATTGCCTTATTTTAATTCATAATATCCTCAAGTTTCATCCATGTTGTAGCATGTGACAAGATTCCTTCCTTTCTAAGGCTATATAATATTCTTTTGTATGGATATACAGCATACTGTTTGTCCATTCATCCATTGGACATTTGAGTTGCTTCCACCTCTTGACTATTGTGAATAGTGATGCTATGAGACCCTGCTTTTAGTTCTTTTGAGTATGTATGTAGAAGTGGGATTGTTGGATCATATGGTAGTTCTGTGTTAAATTTTTTGAGGAACCTCTATAGTGTTTTCTATAGCAGTTGCACCATTTTACAATCCCACCTTTAGTGCACAAGTGTTCTAATTTCTCCACATCCTCTTCAATACTTGTTCTCTGTTTATCTTTATAGTAGCCATCTCAGTAGATATGAGGGGAGAATGCATTTCTCTAATGACTAGTGATGTTGAGCATCTTTGTTGGCTATTTGTGTATTATCTTTGGAGAAATTTCTATTCAAACTTTTTGTCATTTTTAAATCAGTTATTTGTTTTTCATTGTTTGGTTGCAGGAGTTCTTTATGTCTTCTGGATTTTAACCTTTTTTCGGGCATATGGTTTGGAAACTTTTTTTCCCATTCCATAGGTTGCTTTTTCACTCTGTTGATTGTGTCCTTTGATGAACAAAAGGTTTTAAGTTTGATGTAGTTCCATCTGTCTGTTTTTGCTCTTGTTACCTGTGCTTTTGGTGTCATATCCAAGAAAGATTGTCAAATCCAATGTCATGAAGCTTTTCCTCAATGTTTTCTTCTAGCAGTTTTGTGATTTTATACTTTTAGGTCTTACATTTAGGTCTTTATCCATGTTGAGTTAATTTTTGTATATGGTGTAAAGGGTCCAGTTTTATTCTTTTGCATGTGAGTGTCCAGTTTTCCCACACCATTTGTTGAATAAACTATCTTTCTCCATTGAACAGCTTTGATACCATTGTCAAAGATTGTTTAACCATGTATGTGAAGTTTTATTTCTGGACTTGATATTATATTCCATTGGTCTGTTTATCTGTCTTCATGCCAGTACCACATTGTTTTGGTTACCATAGTTCTGTAATATGTTTTGAAATCAGGAAGTTTAAGTCCTCTAACTTGTTCTTATTCTAAATTGTTTTGGTGATTTGGAGTCCTTTGAGATTACATTTGAATTTTATAATGCATTTTTCTATTTCTGCTAAAAAATGCCATTGGGATTTTGATAAAGATTATGTTTATGGATCATTTTTGGTACTATGGACATTTTAACAACAGTAGGTATAACAATGTTAAAGCCCTTGGTCAACCATGAACATGGAATGCCTTTCCATTTATTTGTAGCTCTTATTTCAGCAATATTTTGTATTTTGGGGGCAGCATTGGAAGTCTGGACTCCAATATTTGTCTTTATAGTTTCCCTCTTTTCTGATTCTTTGGCTAAAGAGAACAAACTTTTCTAGGGGCTTGTTTTGATATGTGTCATTGACATTACTGGGTTTCTGGCTTTTCACCTCCAAATCTGATGACATCATATATCGGATATATGAGACCTATAAAATGAAAACTCCTAGAGAACTCACTGCTGTGTCATTTTGGGGGGGCCCCCAGGTTTTAAGCCAGTACATCATCTTTTCACTTTTCAGAGTCTGTTTATATTTATTTTATGTGTAATGTTGAGGGATTTTAGATATAGTTAGTGTGTATAATAGGGAAAAGTATGTCTACTCCATTTTCTTGGAAGCAGAAGTTTCCTAACATGCTTTTAAAACAGTGGTTACATAACATAATGTTGAAAGTATTTGCATTGTGCAAGGCCTGAGTGCTCAATAGAGGGTGATAATTGCCTTTTATTATCTTTATCTTTCTCCTATTTGAAGTATCAGTCACCTTTGCTATAGAGGTAGCTCCAGCTTAAGTTTACCTTGCTTTAGATAAATTGCATTATCACTGATACATACATTTGCATCTTCATACCCTTTATTGCAGTTCCATCAAGATGTGGATTCCAGAAACAGCATTGTCTTTTCAGTATTTTTCTTTTTCCAGGCAATTTTGACGATGCATTTTTGTAATAAAATTGGAATTACTAATTCTGGTTTTATTGAAAACCTGTTAGCCATTTCAGCCAGAAGAAGATCCTGGAGGAAACAATAAATTTTCTTCATAAGCTATTCAGTCCAGCGAGATACTGAATTAAGTGCAGGAAATCAGTACACTTTTTGTTTGATAAGAAGTGTTCCTCTGAAAAACCATTCTTAGATTATTATAAATATTATTGGCTGGATGCAGTGGCTCATGTTAGTAATCCCAGCACTTTGGGAGGCCAAGGCAGGAGGATTGCTTGAGCTCAGGAGTTTGACACAAGCCTAGGTAACATGGTGAAACCCCGTCTCTATAAAAAATAAAAAAATAACAATTTAACTGGCTGTAGTGGTATGTGCCTATGGTCCCAGCTAATTGGGAGGCTAAAGTGGCAGGATCTCATAAGTTCAGGAGATTGAGGCTGCAGTGAGCCATGATTGCACATCTGTATTCCAGCCTGGATGACAGAGCAAGACCCTGTCTCAAAAAAAACAATACACACACACACACACACACACACACACACACACACACACACACACACACAAATATTGAACCCCCATTGCCAGTCTTCCTGGGAATTTTGTTCTATATCTGTCTGTAAGTTTAAAGTATGTACCGTAGTTCATCCTTTAACTTCAGAGTTAATTTGAAATTTATTTAAAAACTATGTTTGGAAATTTACATAATCATGATGACTGCATGTAAACTGTTAGTAATATGTTATAGAGTTTCCTTGGGTTTTCTGTTAGAATAATAACTTTGTGTCAGATAGCTATTTGAGAAATTTAGAAGAAATTTAGAAGATATTTAAGCTATGGAACATAAGCTATGGAGCATGTCCCTCAGAATCCCTTTATTCTCATTTGATAAACAGTAGAATCCGGACAAGGAAGAACCTTATTTTCTCTGCCTTTGCTAGTTGGTGGAGGAAAACTTGTTGTTTGAAACAAGAAGGACTTGATCTTTCTATCCTATACTTTTTTCATCATCCTCAAAGAGGGCTTATTTCAATGGATAGACCATTCATAGTTTTGACAGCTCAAATAAAAACCCTGAAGGATGAGCAACCACTGAAAAGTTCCAAGGGCTTTATTTCCAATGGAAGGATTTCAATTACAGTCATTTTTTCAAGTTAGTGCAAGGAGGTAAATGGAATCACAGTTTCAAATGTTAAATTTGAAGACTATACCATTACCAGTGTTCCTTGGAAATAAAAGATGCAGCCAATCTAAATCAAAGACGTGATTCCAGATTACCTCATAAGAATATAAGGAAGACTACAGGCAGCAATTGGCCACTTGTATGGAAGAGTATACAGTGCATCAGATGTGACTTTCATTAAGCCATGTTACCCTTGTTTGCCATTGAGGGCAGGAGGCATCCTTTCAACAGGCTGTAATAGCTTCTTGTTGAGAGGCTGCCTGCTATACAGTTGCACCAGCAGAGAGAGAAAAGAGGGATACAGATTCACATATTGGCCTTGTTTTTTAAATGCTATTTTTGTCATTTTTGGAGTTGGTTTCCAGTGCTTAGAATAGCTGTAAGTATATAGTAGTTATTTGTTGTATGTTTTTGTATGAATAAGTAAGAGAAGAAATTAATGAATTAGGCTTTATAAACTGGAAGTTTTTGTTGCACACACATTAAGCTTAGGTTCTATCCCTTCTCTTCTCCACATGGTACCACCAGACTTCTCCCCACCTCACCCCCTCATCAACCATTTTTTATTTTTTCTTTTGCTTGTTTGTTTGTTTGAGATGGAGTCTCACTCTGTCGCTCAGGCTGGAATGCAGTGATGCCACTGGGTTCCAGTGATGCCACTGGGTTCCAGTGATTCTCCTCCCTCAGCCTCCTGAGCAGCTGGGATTACAGGCACCTGCCACCATGCCCAGCTAATTACATCAGCCTTTTAAAACTTAGTTTTCTCTCTAGAATTTGATTGTGTGCACTTAGAGTAAGTGGGAGGATCTCAAGACAGTATAGAAAGAGTTGGACATCTAGTTCTGTTTTGCAGAGGGAGTGCAGAGAAACTTCCTTGAAGTTATATAATTGATTTTTGGAACCTCATTTGTAGGATAGTTGCATGGAGAAAGCCATTCAAATTGCATTCATTGTACTTCTTAGGCCAAGGTAGATCTGGTTACGTACATACTTGTTATTTGGTAGAATACTGCTTATCTTGACATTATCTGTTCCATACTACATTTACCAACTGGAAACAGTTAGTTAAAGCTTGAAACTGTTAAAAAAAAAAAAAGTGTATGTTTACATTTTATGTATTGTAAGTCAAATGACTACACATCCTCTCACCAGTCCTTTCATGTAGAGCAGCGGTTTGCATCTTTGGCTATACATTGGAACTACCTTGAGAATTAAAAAAGTTATTGATGTCCAAGTGAGTGTCAACCCTGGAGATTCTGATTCAGTTGGCCTGGGATGAAGCCTTGGTGTCAATTTTTTTGGAAAGATCCCTAGGAGTTTACAGTGTGCAGTGAAGGCTGGTTTTAGAATGGTTACATGGATTTGTGTTCCAATTTTCCTTTCTTGCATAAATCACATCCATAATTCATTGACCACAATTGTCTATGAGGCTTATTAAAAATGTTACAACTTAGACATATGTGAATAATTGGAATGCAGAATCGTTTTAAATTCCCATTCCCGGTCTTTCTAGAGTCAGTTTGTATTTAATTCAACAACTGTTTTTTAAGAGGCCCAACTTTATTAAATGTTATCTTGTCCAGCTTAATTTCTCTAGAAACAAAATCTCACTTTCATTTTGTACTTATCACTGGTTTACATGTGGTAAATAAAATTAGCAGAAACAGGTTTGTGGACAGTCCACTATGGTACACTGGTGTCTTATAGAGACAAGTATTCATTGGCTATGAATTGTTCAGTAAGTTTTACAAAGGAAATGAAGATCATCAGTTAATCTAGATGGTCAGTTTGGTGGGAGTCAGTTAAAAGAGCATTATTGTAAAAGATTTGTGGTTTGCCTGATTTTAGATCAATTAACATTCACCCACGAGAAAGCAGGATGTATATCATTTTTATTTTATAAGTGAATATGTAACTGTACTTTTTTCTTATTTTGTATTTAAATTTTTATTCAGAATTTCAGATTATTTAATTTCTAATGTTAATACCTAATATACATGGATATAATCAATATGATCACTGTTATCTCTAGAGTGAGGACAGTTTCTTGCCAACAATTTTTATATCCCATTATAACCATCTAGATGAGTTCATTATGGGCTTTCAGTACACACTATCAGTGCTTAAGAGTCTTGAGTTCATTCTGGTCTTTGACTATCACATGTCTTGAAATACACATCACATTAGATTTGTAAATAAATTGTAGAAAAATCTTAAGACTGAAATTTAGATATTAACCAAGATTATTTCCTCTTAAGATATGCTAACAGGCATCAGAGCATTAGTGGGTCACTGAAGAGTGAAGATGAGTCAGACCCATCAAAATACATATACTTGTTCTACCACTTGATCTGTACACACTTCGAGTTGGTAATTTATTCTCAGTTGTTTGTGGCATTTGCATTTGTACTCACCTTCTCTTACTTTCACATGGGTAGCTAATCATGAGTTTTCATCTGTTTTTGCTGAACTTTACCTACTGTCTTATTAATCTTGTTTATATCAGTGTGAGTTTCTTAAGGACAAGGACTCTAGTCTTGCTCTGGTATAGTGCCTACAACACAGAAAGCAATTTTCGGAATATACTGTCTGAATTAAATTTATTAAATCAGTCAACAAATAGGAACCTTTTGAGAAATGGTCCTGAAAACATTTTTGTTTGCTTTTTTTTCCTAGAGAGGAAATAAACGGGTTTATAAGCAGCTGAGTGCAAGTATCATGGTCTGTGCCTTTTCTTCTTGACTGCTCTGCTAGATTCCCTTTCAGAAAGCTGAGTAGCTCAGCACAGTGAATACTAAAGGGAATGCATTCCTTCCCTCTCAGGGGACTGAAGCAGTGTTTAACACCACTGTAAAATCCTCAGCTGTGGCTTTCTCTAGCGTAGAATTTGTCTAAGAAAGATGAAAAGAACAAGGAAGGCATTGTGTGCTGTTTCTTTTCTTCACCCCTCCTGCTACAGGCTATCCCGGGGGTGGCGGGAGGGGGGTGGAACGTGGAGTATTTTCCTTGGACCTCCAGAGTATGCATGTTATGTATGTGTGAGTCTTAGAGAAAAATAAAGGCAAATGCAAGGCATGCCTGCTAGTGGGAGTCATCACCCATGGGTGAAATGAAGAAAATTACAGGAGTGCGTTTGCGTTTATACAGCCACTTTTTCCATTGAATGACCCAAACAAGTTGCCAGTGACAAAGCATTGGTCCTACCTATGATAAAACAGTGGCCTGGCCGTTTGCTTAATTGGTGGAGAACTCAGGTGTGTTACTCTTGACAGAGGTGAAAGCCTTCATAGAGAATTAGGGGGGATATAATCTGAGCACTGTACTCAGGATCTTTCTTGGTATATTGCTTCATTACAGTGACTGCTGTTCAGCAAGAAATAAAGGATGACTTTTAAATATTTGGCCGGATTTTGTAGTGGCAAGGACAGAGATTTAGAGCTGAAGAGCCATTTAGTTCAACCCCATCAATCTGCAGATGTGAACAGTAAGCCCAGAATCACACTCAGTGTTAGTGGCCAGAAGGGAGACCTTGGCTATGAACATTTACTCTACTGGAAACTAATGACGTGACCAGATTTGAACCTTTTCTTCCATTCTGTACTAAGTTCTCTTTTCTTTGTTAGGAAAAGCCTATTATAAACAGAACATTGACATGAATTTTAATTTTTGCATCTTTTCTTACAACATTTGCCCTTATTGCATTTTATAACTAATTGTATATACTTTTATGTTTTCCTTTTTGTACTCATCATTCTAATGTTTCTATGTAGCATTTCTCACAATCCGTGTGGGGTTTTATTATAATTTGCTAAATTATTCCCTTGTTTAGGGGCATTTACATAAACTTTTTTTTTTTGCCATAAAAGAGAAAGCCACAGCAAACAATGTATATATGTAGCTCTTTATTCTCTCAAGTTATTGTTTTTGTTCTCATCATCTGAGTTACTGGGGGTGACTTCATTACAACAGTGGAAAACACACTGTAACTTGCCAGCATCAGAAGGCGTGACTTTGTACTGTGTGTGTGTGTGTGTGTGTGTGTGTGTGTGAAGTTTATGTGGGTATGAATGTGCAGGACAGAAAAAAAGTGCTATTCTTTGTAGATCAAACAATCGATGAGTTGTAATGTAGGATTATGTGTTGCCTGTCAAATTGCCATTTCTACTGAGAAAGATAAAGGTATTTTTATTAGTGTAGGTGATTAGCTTTATTAATGTTGGACAAAATCAATGTTATGAAAATGAAATCTATAGTTTTGGCATAAAATAAAATTTAATAGGTAGGTGGCCCATTCATACATTTATGTGAATTAATTTTTGAAAAGATACATGCATGAAAATGTACTATCTATATTAAATGTATATTCAAAGACATTCTTCCTCTAGGGTTCTAGTTATAAACCTTATGAAATACTATGATTCACATATACAACTTATAAAATACTGTGATTTATCAGACAGCTCTAGTTTCATTTTATTCACTCTGATTTAAGTTATCACTCTTTTTTATGCGGGAACATGTGGTAACAAGTTATATCGTAAGAAATTTAAATTTAAAGATTTTTTTTTTTTTTTTTTTTTTTTTTTTTTTTTGAGACGGAGTCTTGCTCTGTCGCCCAGCCCAGGCTGGAGTGCAGTGGTGCGATCTCGGCTCACTGCAAGCTCCGCCTCCCGGGTTCACGCCATTCTCCTGCCTCAGCCTCCCGAGTAGCTGGGACTACAGGCGCCCACAACCACGCCCGGCTAATTTTTTGTAATTTTTAGTAGAGACGGGGTTTCACCGTGGTCTCGATCTCCTGACCTTGTGATCCGCCCGCCTCGGCCTCCCAAAGTGCTGGGATTACAGGCGTGAGCCACCGCGCCCGGCCAATTTAAAGATTTTGACCTAACGTTGATTCAGATTGTATTATTTTATCATATTTTATTTTCAAAGAGCTGTCAGTTGAAAAGGGAAACTTCATGTTTAGAAATTTGAGTTCTAAAATGTTTGTGAAAAATTTGATAGATTCTTTAGTAAATGTTTATCTCCAACAAAAATTTTCCTGGTGGAGGAGTTATTAGGACCAGTGAGCATGCATTTTTTGTTTTTACCCTCTTGATTATATTATCATATTACCTTCAAGAAATGTTTGTTTCACATTGCTTATCTTTGTTTATCAGTGAGGTCAGACACTTTCCCTACGCTGAGGACAGTATCCACTGCCTCTGAGGTGGATAGTCTCTAGAAATCCTTTCCCTATCCTGGGGCAGTTTGCCTGAAACTACCATAGTTGGTAGCAAATTCCCTTCCACTCCTCTTCCTGCCTGTTAACACTTTCTGGAAACCCAGGTCCCCATGTGTTTAGCACTCTCTGTAATCATCTGTGGGCCTCTGCAGATGAGCAATCTGGGAGCTGTGGATGAGGGGCTGGGCAACCTCTGTCATGCGCCATTGCTGTGAGATCTTTTCTTCACCAAAATCTGGGGGTGATTTAGAATAATGGTTACTTAGTGACACAAGGTTTTGGAAGGGTTTTTGTTGACATTTTTAAGAAGAAAAGAAACTGATGATGAATTAAAATAAAGCTGTTCTTCTTTCAGCCATGTCTCTGAAACCATTGAGAAGGTTTCCAGGTACATTTTGAACAGTAGAGAAGATGTGGGCTGGGCGTTCCTGTAATCCCAGTGCTGTGGGAGCCTGAGGCAGGAGGATCACTTGAACCCAGGAGGTCCAGGCCGCAGTGAGCTATGGTCATGCCACTGCACTCTAGCCTGAGCAACAGAGGAAGACTGTCTAAAATAAAAAAGAAAGAAAAGAAAAGAAGACGTGCCCTGTTTTTCTGTTGTTGAACCTTATTTATTTTCCTTGCAGTCAGCAGCTCTGTGGTTCCGTCACTTGGCTGCCCTCACAGTGCCTCTCATTAGCTTTGGAAATAGAAGTGGTGGTACAAACAATGAGGCGGAGTCTCAGGATACATTGTGGTGATAGTCTTTTCATTCTCTATATATCAGCCAATACGGTCTTTTCAAATCACAGGTTACATTATAGCATTCTCCTTAAGATCCTCTAGGGCTTCTTATTACACTAAGAATAAAATCCAAACACTTGGTCATGGCCTTTGAAGCCCTGTGTGGCTCCCTGCCCACTTACGTTCCCACTGTCCATCGAGGTCCTCAGGATCCCCTTATCAAACTTTCTTCAGTTGCTCTACCACACATCCCCGTGTGATGGGTTCCATTCCATACTGTAGCTCTTAACTCAAACATTACCTCCTCAGTGTGTTCTTATCTCACCAACCATCTAAGTTTCACCCCTTTACTTTTTGTTTTGTTTTGTTTTGTTTTTTGAGACAGGGTCTTGCTCTGTGGCCCAGGCTGAAGTACGATGCAGAACATGATTCACTGCAGCCTCGAGCTCCTCGGTTCAAGTGATCCTCCAGCCTCGGCTTCCCGAGTAGCTAGGACTACAGGCACGTGCCACCATGCCTAGCTAATTCTTTAAAAAAGTGTTTTTGTACAGCCAGGGTCTTACTGTGTTGCCCAGGCTGGTCGTGAACTTCTGGGCTTAAGTGATCCTCCTGCCTCGACTTCTCAAAATGCTAGGATTTTAGGCATGAGCCACTGTGCCCAGCCCCTTTACTTATTTCTTACTCTGTTACTGTTTCCTCTCTATCTTCTTAATACCACTTACAACCATCTGAAATTACCCCTTTGTAAATGTATTTGCTTATTTATTATTATTTTCTTCTGCCTTCTTTCATTGAATGAAAGTAAGTTCCATGAGAGCAGGACCTTAGGGATGTTATCAACTGTTACATCCCCAGCACCTAGTACTATGCCTAGCAGAGAGTAAGAACATTAATATTTGTTGAATGAATGCTTGAATGGACAAAACAAGCCCCTATATGGCAGGAGCTGTGCTAGCAATAAAAAATGTACATAAGTTGAATTCAGTCTCTGCAAACAATGTTTTCCATAATCTGGAATTGTTATTTGGAATTCTTTACAGAAATCCATATCCAGGCTCACTTGGAAAAATAATCTTGCTGATTGTAATTTTTCTCGTTATGGTTGTTCTTGGCAGTAAAGTCAGTTTCTAGGTGAGAATGTTACTGCTTTTGGCCAAAGGCCACTGTAAACTTTCCAATATTCCTGAGGGTCTTCAGGCCTCACTCCTTGAATAAGACAGTGCTCCTTGCTTGAAGAACTAAATTTTCTGAGAGTGGAAGGGAGCAATAGATAGTGTACAGATCAGCATTACCAGTTTATTGTTTTCTGGACAGTTATCCACATTTGCTTAAGGACTTAATTATTACCAAATCAAATAATGTTCCCCTCACTTTTTAGTCTAGTATATGCTGTATGCTACCCTGTCTGTGATTCTGATTTCAAAGTGAGAAACAAATTAACAAGCAGTTATTTGGTGAATTTTAGATGCAGTGGTGACTCTTGCCCAATCTTTCTTAAAAATTATTTTATATTTAATGAGTTATATCTTGGAGTTCCACAAATAGTAGGTTCGATATTTAGGATTAGGTGCATAATACCTGGAGTTAAGCTTTGCAAAGCTGGAATTTAGACTGTGTGTCTTGGCCAGAGGCTGGAAGCACAAGGACAATGTTGAGATGAAAAGATTGAGAATTTAAAATCTGTAAGAATTTAAAGCCATTTTACATCACATCATAATTTCTCTTCGCTGGATTAAGACATTTCATAGCTATTTATAAAGGAGTGATTTGCTACTGTAATTTAATGCACTTGACAATCATAGGACATTGGATCCGTAGTTAGGTCAAACTAGGTTAGAGGCAAAATTGGTTGGAGGACTTTTGTAGATTAAAGTCACATGACAATGAAATGCAGAGTTTGAGCTTCAATTGAATCCTGGTTTGAAGGAAATGCTGTGAAGGTCATTTGGGAACAACTGGGGAGATCTGAAAGTTGGACTGCATTAGATAATATTGAATAAATAATAACCACTTGAGTGTGTTAATGATATTATAGTTATGGAGGAAAATATGTTCCCTTTCCTATTCTTTTTCCTTTCTGATAGAGTCTTGCTATATTTCCCAGGCTTTTATAGAGCAGTGGTGTCATGATAGCTTACTGCATCCTTGAACTCCTGGGCTCAAGGGTCTTTCTGCTTCAGTGTCCCTGTAGCCAGGACTACAGGTGTGTGCCACTATGCCCTGCTAATTTTTTAAAAATATTTTTATGAAGACCAGGTCTTGTGATGTTGCCCAGGCCTGTCTCAAATTTCTGTTCTTAAGTGATACCCCTGCCTTGGCTTCCCAAAAAGTGCTAAGATTACAGGCATGAGCCACCATGTCTGAACTTTAAAAACATTGGTTTCCAATACGTCATGATGTTGAGGTATCCTTGTTTTCAGTCTCATGATAAAGTAAGGGGTGGAGTGAAAGGGGTAAGGTATCATCATGTCTGCAACTGTTTTCAAGTTGTTCATCAAAATATACGTGTGTGTGTGTGTGTGTGTGTGTGGAGAAGGAGGGAGAGAGAAGTGGGAGAGAGGTAAAGAGATGGAGGGTGGTAGATGCTGGTAATAAAATGTTAATTAGGAATTTTGTCAGAAGATATTACAAGTAGTGAATCTAAGTAAAGGGTATTGGACATGCGTTACCCTCTTCAACTTCTCTGTGGGTTTGAATTTTTGCAAAAATATTGGGAGAAAATATAACAGAGGAGCTAAGTTTGGAAAAACAGTGGTACTTATAAGTGATTTTTCATCATTTCCGAACTCGATGAAAGACTACTTGCTATTTGTAAATTAAGTTTAGGATCCATCTTTGTTTGAATAGTTTTTAATTGGTGCATTGAGGTTTCATCAATGGAAGGTACCTTTAAAATGATTCTGTGTGGTTAAATTATATTCTTCAGTAGGTACAAAATCAATATTAGGAAGGTAAAGTAGAAGGAGCAGCCTATAATTTCAAGCGTCTACTGAAATATCGGCCAGAGAAGTATTTTGCGGTCAATTTGTTTTGTGTGTGCCCAGAGGGAAGGGAAGTATGCTTACCAGTTTTGTTTGTTGTTACCCTCTGTATAGAATTTTGACTGTTTGATTGGTTTTAAAATATCCAGTTCATTTTCATATTGTTCTGGATGAATTCACTTTCATATTGTATCAGGTGATGCCATTTCAAACTTGAAAGGTAAAAGTAGTCACTGTTCTTCAAACCAAAATGACTACTAAAAGGTGTGCGTGTGTGTTTGTGTGTGTGTATGTCAGGGGAGGTGGAGTGAAAATGTGGATATGAATGAAAATATGATTGTAACTTTGATCATACAGATAATACAATACAGCCTTTACTAAAGCTGGCTTTACAAAGTTTCTGGTTTCAGAGATGTGGTAAGTGCCTCTTGAAAGGTTGATATATTACTTTTAATGACGTAAAGAATGATATTTGCCTTTTTTAGAGTCTCTTTTGTTCACTCAGAGATTTAAATGTATCATCCAGCAGTTTTCTCTTTGTGCCCGTGTTCTCCCATGAGACACTTAGAATATCTAAAAAAATGAGTTTGGTATTGTTCTAGCCTTCCCTTTGTTTTTAAGGGGGACTGTGAGTCTTTCAAGAGTGTGTGTGTCAGCTAAGATTGTATAGCTGGCTGGTGCAGGAGCTGGAATTTAATGTTGTTTTTTTCTGGCCTCTCAGTACATCACATTGTCACTTAAGTGAGATGACAAGCATCTCAGGTGCTCTTACATATATCTGCAGGCATGGATAACATTTAATGCCAGCTCTCATAATTATGCATCACTTGTTGAATTATTTATTGTATATGCCCTACTATAAATTGTAAACTCCTCAAGGGCAGGATTTTTGTCTGTTTTGTGCATTGCTGTTTTCCTGGTATGTAGAACTCTGTCTGGAAGGTGATAGGCACTCACCAAATATTTATTGAATGAATGAGTGTATCAAAATAGAATGAACTAGGAATAGATTAATGGCTGCTCACTTTGCAGGATTTCAGGGAAATAATTGGTCGGCTATGACAATACATCCTTCTCTAACTAGCTGATCTAAACTGAAAAATTAGACGCTGGCTTCCTGTTTAATTTCCAGTACTCCTGGGAGTGATGATACATTAAGCTCACTTAGGTCAGTGATTTGACAACTTAGTGTGAATGATTTCAACAGCCCCTTTCCTAGGAGCACTTTTTGTTGGGGGCAGGGAGGACGGGTAGAGTGCTACTAAGTTGAAGAAAGTACAGATAGAAAGGGGCAGGAAAAGAGAAAGACAAGGAGATGCAAAGACAAACTTTGAGCATATCATGATTTTGAGCAGGACAACTTTGCTGATATGTGGGTTAAGAAATACTTTGGAATAAATGGCATGGTCTGATCGGTCAAACTTGTTCATGGTCCTGTGGTCCCAAGAATTTGTACCATGTAATTTGTAACTCAAGATAGTCAAGACTTGAATTTGGTAACTCTTTTAATTCTCAGTATTGTGTGTGGATGCTCATGTACAGTTTCAGGAGAGTAAGCTGTTGCTCCCGTCTTATATGTGTCGTCTTATATCATCAGTTATTACTGTTTGTCAGTTATTCCTGGGTAATACTATTAAGAAAATGCTGGCACTTCAAGGGGTTTGAGGAAATGTTGAGGATCAGATTTATTTAATATGTACAGAATTCTAGATTAGGTAGAAAGTTGTTGAAATCATGGATCTAAAGTGAAAAATTGAGCTTTTTAGAACACCTGTTAGAGATCAGCCAATTTCTAGTGTAGTGTCTGACACATAATAGTTATGTAATAAATATTGGGTGTGTGGGATGAGTAGGAAGGAGAGAGAAGGAAGAATTTTGTGAGCAGCTACTCATTGAAGTTGTGAATGCAGCCAAGCTGATGGTTCCACAGATTGTTTTTCTCTATGTTGAGGCTTTAAATGGTATCCTTAATAGTTACTGCTACCTCTCAGATGAATGCAACTGGACATCAAGTAGACCAGGGGAAGAAGAGTACATCTGTTTTCCCTAGAGAACAGCGGCTCCCCGCCCCAGGTCATGGAACTGGTACCTGTCCATAGCCCATTGGGAATTGGGTCACAGAGCAGGAGGTGAGCAGCAGGCTAGCGAACATTAAGGCCTGAGCTCCTGTCAGATCAGCGGCGGCATTAGACTCTCATAGGAGTGCTAAGTCTATTGCAAACTGTGCATTTGAGGGATCTAGGTTGCGTGATTCCATGAGAATCTAATGCCTGATGCTCTGAGGTCTAACAGGTTCATCCCAAAACCATCACCCTCCCATCCCCAGGTCTGTGGAAAAATTGTGTTCCATGAAACTGGTGCCTGGTGCCAAAATGGTTGGCGACCGCTGACATACAAGAAGAGTAATTGAAAAAACAGAAATAGCAATACCAAGTTGCAGTCTGAATTTGTGCATGCTATTTCACCTCCCTGTGCCTCAATTTCCTTATCTGTAAAATAGGGTTACTAATTTATATTTCGTTGGGTTTTGGGGGTAGGAGTAAATGAGGAAATTGGTAAAAAGGAGTTTAGATACAGCAGTGCCTGGATCATCCTAAGTATCTACTGGAATGTTAGCTCTTAAAGCTGGTGGTCATATTCATATAGGTTGAGTATCCCTTATCTGAAGTGCTTGGGACAGAAGTGTTTTGGATTTGGGATAATTTTGGATTTTGGAATATCTGCATTATACTTACAAGTTGAGCATCCCAAATCTGAAATGCTGCAGTGAGCATTTCTTTGGAGTGTCATGTTGGTGTTCAAAACGGTTTGGATTTTGGAGCATTTTGGATTTTGAATTTTCAGATTTGCGTTCCTCAACCTCTGTGGTTTAAGGCTGAGAGAATAGATCTAATCAGCAGTCAGTAGAGCAAATACTGTGTAGAGGAAAGAGGAGAGTTTTCTTTTAAGAAGGCTATGGGGTCTTGTGAAGAGACGAGATAGCTTGTATTTAATTCACCTGACAGTCATTAACTAGTCAAGATGAAAGAGAGTCTGGGAACTGGAGTAGAGAGCTGGAAATTCAGCTCCTTCCAGGCAGATCTGCCTTGAAATTCCAGGGAAATCAGAATGGGAACCTCTTCATTTCTTCATTTCCCTTTCCCGCATAGTAGTTTATTTTGTGCTTTTGGTAAAATGATTCAAGGTCCAGGGAGACACCCTGAGGTGATACCGTGTAGGAAAGCATTTCAGAAAGGTAAGATGGAAGACAGATCTGGGCACAGCAGTGTGAACTGGACATTTCGTTCATACTTTGGGCTTCCTAGAATTAGCTTTGATCCACAGGACTGTCCTGTCTATCCTGGTGTTCTGTCAGAATCAGGAGCAGCTCACTGTGAGAAAACCCATCTGAGGAAAACAGGAATGAGCTGATGGTCACTGTATCCCAAATTGACACACTAGTTAGGTAGCCCTTGGGCATGAACTTCCTTAAAATATTTAAGGAAAAAGACTGCTGTTAACATACTCTGAGAACAATTATATGTTGTTTACCACATGACAAGAAGAAATAAACAGACATATTTCTGGGAGCTTAGATAAGTTGAAATATGGAGGAATTAAATGCTATGTGGTATGATAATATAAATCATTTGGAAGTTGAAAGTTTTGTTAGAGCTAAGAAAGGCCTTGAAACCCATCCAATCTCAATCCTGTACCTTAAAAATCGAGAAACTGAAGCTGAAAGATGGGCAGTGATTTCCCCCAAAGTTACATTGCAAAATATAGGGCTTGTCTTAATACCTGAACACTTTCTATTCTAAGACTTTTTTTGTCTTTAAGATAACCAGATATGTATCTGAGTGTAGAACATACCTCCTCTGTACTATACCTTTGAAGTTTTTGTTTATATATGGTTTATACATACTTATGTAAGCGTTGCCCTCAAAATGGAAAAGATTCAATTAGGCAAGAATATCAGGTGTTGAAGTCGTTTTATCCCAGAGCTATGATGTCTCATGTTAGTCAGCTGGGCATATCGTCTTCATGGCCTTTTTGCTAGTGTTCCCATCTGTTGTATCATTGCTGATTGTGTCCATGTGAGATGGAAAAGGAGCATTGGACTCTTAGCCCAGGAACCACAGCGCTATTGTAAGTGACAGTTGGTGGTTCCCTGGACCACTGAGCTCATTCATGTATCTGCTAATCTGGGGATAGGAACATATGAGTTGTCATCATTGTTGTCATTCTCATCATTGTCATCATCATAACAACTATTATTATTCACGTTGTGTTATTAACCTAGCATAAAAGATGTGAGAAGCCTGAAGTATTAGTGCCAGAGAAAAGGTGAGATTAAACTCAAATCTTCTGAATCTAAAAGCCTTGTTCCTTCCAAAATAAAGATAGGCATATCCTTCTACTGGAAACTTTATAGACTGGCAAGAATAAGAATAAAAAGAGCAGATGACATAATGATTGATTGTACCATTATTGATTGTTACTGATCTGTTGCATAGTAATGGAGAGCTTGATTGCATGGGTGATCCTCCCTGTGTGCCTCCTGAGGGTATTTGGAACATCATCCGGGAAGGCCTTTTAAAGAAGACAATACTTGGAGAAGGTTTTGAATGTTTGAAAAGAAGCATGGGCCAGGTGTGGTGGCTCATGTCCGTAATCCCAGCACTTTGGGAAGCCGAGGATTATAGGAGTTTATCGATCCTCCAGTGGGAGGATCTCTTGAGGCCAGGAGTTTGAGACCAGCCTGGGCAACATAGCAAGACTTAGTCTCTACAGAAAAATGAAAACATAAGCTAGGCATGGTGGTGTGCATCTGTAGTCCCAGCTACTTAGGAGGCTGTGGCGAGAGGATCACTTGAGCCCGGGAATTCAAGGCTGCAGTAAGCTGTGATCACACCACTGCACTCCAGCCTGGTCTCAGAAAGAGAAGAAAAGAAATGTGGTTTCACTAGAGTTATGGAATCAGGTTAAAAGACAGTATTACCTTTAATGTAAATTAGTGGCACATCTCTGCATCTTAGCCCCAACTCAGAATATTACTGGTTTAAGAGTCAGAGAACTTAGGGCTAAAAGGCGCCAAAAGCCTCTGAATTTCAGGAGCTTGTTGTTTTCAGTGGTCTGTCTCCATCTCTCAGCACTACTTCCTCTGTGGGCTTCTTGTGGTTCAGAGACAAAGACAATGACTGTTCTGCCCGCTTAGCAGTCCTGGGAGAGAGCAAGGCTTATTTTTTCTGTGTCCAGCAACAGTCTTGCACCTTCCACTTTATAGTCCTCCTTTGGTTATGTGGCTATTCTTCACTGATTGACTGGGTATATGTATAGTCATCCCACTGTACCCTTTAGTGGGTACTGTACCCTTTAGTCACTGTACCCTTTAGTGACTCTCATGGCCCTCTCAGCACTCCCGAAACTGCTGGGACCCTGAGGCAAGTGGGGTTAATTCTTCAAAAGAGACTTCAGCTACTGTTACCGAAGATTGAATAAAAGGGCTGAGGTGGTAAAAACAATAATGGGTTTTTGAATGTATGTTATCAGGCTACGCACAGTGGCTCATAATTCCAGCACTTTGGGAGGCCAAGGTGGAAGGATTACTTGAGCCCAGGACTTTGAGACCAGCCTGGGCAACATAGTAAGACCTTTTAAACAAAAAGTAGCCAGGTATAGTGGTGTGCACCTGTGGTATCAGCTACTTAGGAGGCTGAGGTAGGAGGATTGCTTGATCCTGTGATGTACAGTCTACAGTGAGCCATGATCGCATTACTGCACTTTAACCTGGGCAATAGTGAATCAGTCTCTCTCTCTCTCTCTCTCTCTATATATATATATATATGTATATATATAATCCAAGTGTGTTTTTGTTTCTTCGTACAGATGGGGGAAGGTGATCTATTTGAAAGTCTAATGCAGAATAAAGTAGTAGCAGTTATCCCCTGGCAGAGTAAAAAGTTAAGCAAAACTTGGGACGTCAACCTACAGCAAGAGCTGTATGGAAGAGAACAGGGTGGTGTGTAGAGAGAAATCATAAAGCTGGCTGCTTTGGGCCCCAAGAAAGTCTAGCTTGTGATGGTTGTATCCATGGCCCTGTGTGGAGCTTCAGAGATAAGAAAAGAATTAAGAGATATGTACTAATAAGGCTGGGAATGGTGCACGGGCCTGTTGTCCCAGCTACTTGGGAGGCTGAGTCAGGAGGATTGCTTGAGCCCAGAAGTTTGAGGTTACGGTGAGCTATGATTGTACCATTACACCCCAGCCTGCGCAACAGAGTGAGACATTTTTTTCTGTCAGCTCAGTATATTAAATTGGTTTTCTAAGTTAAAGGTTCACAACTTCATTATCATTATTATGCAGAATTGCACTTGGTCCTTAAATCTGTCTGAATTTCTGAATAATAGTTTCTTGTCCTCAACTTGTGTGGTCTGAGGTTTTAAAACAAACTAAGGTTGTTACTGCCAATTTCTAACCACTGTTGCATTTGTAGTAATTGAATGCCAGTGGTTGGAGGTTTAGAAAAGGTTTAAGATTAACTGATTCCAAAAATGTCTATGTTTCCATGTTGTCTGTGTGAATATGTTGGAATAGGAATAGGATATGTTTTGTTTAGACATTTTTCTTTGTTCAACGTACTCTTTGGAAAATCTAGAGAATTTCAGTGGGATTATAGTATGTAATGACTATATTCTGATAAAATCATGGAGTCTTAACATTTCGGGTAACAGATTATCTACTGTTTACTGGTATGTTGACTCATGGACAGATGTTTCTCTGTCTTCAGGTAGGCTCCCCAGGTACACTTTCTTACAGTCCCTTCTACCAGGTAGACATACAGGAATTAAAAATAAATGCCACACATGTGTGTTTCCTCTTTTTTATGCTTGTGAGAGACGTTTGAACTTTGTGGAAATTTATTAGAAAAGATCCATTGTTTGGTAGTTCTGATAGCATCAACTGGCCCTTTATCTTTCATGATGCATTGAGACTTCCATTACTTTGTAGCGCCTGACTGCTAGAATTGTTCCCAGAGTTCAGGGGCTTCCAAATGACAATGGGCTGTACCAGGCTTTGTGGCCTTAATAAGCCCTCTGTTACTGGAATTTTCAATATTGGCATACCTATCAGAGTCTGGCCGCGTGTCAGGAGAGGGTTGGCTTTAGAGCCACCACTGATGGATCACATGTTTTTTTCTCAAGAGAGCAAACAAGCACTTTTTGTTTAGGCTCACTAATGTTTGGCAAAGAAATATAGCTGTAATTATATATGCTTGTTCTTGTTACTCTCTCCCCATCTAAATTTTATTCTCCCTACCCCCAAGTTTATATAAAAGCAACTAGAATTGGATCTGAAATAAATGTCATGAATGAATAATAATTTCTTTCATTTACACAGTAATTAAACCTGTTGAATGCTGACTTAATGCTTTACTACACTCTAATTTGACTAGAAGATTTGGCCTTCATGAATGCAAAGAAGAGGTAAAAAATAGAAATTAAATACCGACTGACCTGGAAGGAGGACATTTTTCAGAAGGGTTCTCTCTCCTCCTATTTCTCATCTTCTTGTGTTTGCCCCCTGCTTTCTGTGATACTTAATACTTAGGAGTTGTTCCACAAATCATTCTTTGTGTGCCCAGCAGTATCCCAGCAGCAAGATTCTCCAGGGACAAGGCTTAGGGCTGCCACTAAGGGTAGTCTTCTTTCTTCATCAGAATTGCTGCTGCTGGCCTTCTGGAGCATTAGAGTTCTTTCTGGTTATTATCTACTTTTCCTTTCTTCTGAACCCATAGAATTCCAGGTAGTGAGTCAGTTGTTCTGTATGGTCATGCTTGACACCCCAAAATCTACCTGAAAGTTTGACAGATGCATGGAAGCCAGGAGCATTTTAGGAAGCTGTACTGCTCTTCTGAGATTTTATGCCTACTTACTATCTGAGCGTTCAACCTGTCTCTCTCAAATTTTCTCTTTCTCTAAGGTGGGTCCAGTAATGCGAGTCGGCAGCCCACTTTGCTGTTCTTGGAAGCGAAGTACTTTCCAGTAGAAGTCAGTTTTAATCTTCTTTCACCGTGAGGAATGAATGACCATTTTAATAAATAATTCATTCCTATAGTTCCCTCCATAGGAGCTTCTAAGCTCCCTCCGTGATGATTTCTGACCCTGCCAGGGTACTGCTATTTTGTCTGTCAAATGCGGATTGTTGGAGGTGCTGTGTCATAAGAGGCAGTGCAGGTGGGAACTCTGGGACCCCCTTCATAAATCTACAAAACACAGTGCATGGGCCCTGCTATGGCGAGGTATGCTACATGGAGCCTCAGCTGTCTCCTCCCTCTCTTCTGTCAGCACAGCTAGCAGTCAAAGCCAAGTGGCTAAGCCTCTTTGAGTCTCTTGGAGTGAAGCCTGGTTGTGTTCTGCGTGGATTGCATCCTGTGCAGATTGAGGATAGCAAGGGCTTCCTTGCAGGCCTATTGGGAGCATTGATTGAGATCATGGGTGTAGAAAGCCTGGACCATAGCCAGAGTCAATAATTATTAGTTCTTGATCTTTATCTCGAGACAAAGAGAAGTGTTAAAATATATATTTTTTTAAATCAAGGAATCTCCTACAAACACTGTCCTCCCCACTGCCCAGTGCCAATATTTACATGAATTAATTTTCTCTCTCCTTCTCTTCTTACTCCTTCCCACCCACTTCCCTTTCCTTACCTTCCAAAGTTATACCACACTTATTCAGGATAGAAATTTCCTTTATAAAAAGCTGTAAAAACTTTAAAATGCCTATTGTAGCATATATCTTTAATAAATACTCCCCTGCTATATTTGTTAAAATATAATTAGAAGCATAGATTTCATAAAAATAAAGCCCATTTACTCATAAATTGTATGTTTATGTGAAAAAATACACATTTTATAACCCACTCCAGACCTACTAAATCAGGGCATTAGAATCTCAATCTTGGGTTTTCCAGTCTGGCTGCTTTTTGAAATAACCTGGAACACTTAAAAAAATAATAGTGAACTCCAGGCTCAATCCCAGATGATTTACATCAGCATATTTTCAGGGTTGGCCCTGGGCATCATTTGTTTAAGCTTCTCTGGTGATTGTAAATGTGCAGCCAGGGTTGAGATTTAACGATCTATCTTAAGTGCTTCTTAAGGTCTGAAACTATAACTATTATGTGAGCTGGCTTAGTTTATTTAATCTTTGCAGCAACCTTATGAGGCACAGCTGGCATTATCCCTATTTTCAGATGAGAAATTATAGAGGTTTGGAGAAGTGTGAGGTAATAATACCAAGAATGAGAGTTACTTGTTCTCCTGTCTTATAATCAAATAGTATATATAACATCTACTTGGGGATGCAATGCCTTTTCACTTGATGGTCACAATCTATGTATTAAACATTGGTTTTGGCATGAAATTAAACTGACCATCTCAATATGCCTTGGAACAAAGTGTTTGTGTGCTGAATCCTTTTTAAACACCTGGTGTGTTAGTCCATTTGTGTTCCTATAAATGAATACCTGAGACTGGGTAACTTATAAAGAAAGGAAGTTTATTTGGCTCACAGTTCTGCATGCTATGCAAGCGTGGCACCAGCATCTAGTTGCCTTCTGGGAAGGCCTCAGGAAGTGTTTACTAATGGCAGAAGGGAAGGGGGATCCGATGTGTCAGAGGGTGAGAGAAGGAGAAAGAGAGATGCCAGGCTCTTTTAAACAACCAGCTCTCACGTGAACGCACACAGTGATAACTCACTCATTCCCCCTGGAGAACACCAAGCCATTCATGAAGGGTCCACCTCCATGGCCCAAACACCTGCCTATGCCCAACTCCAACATTGGTTGTCGTATTTCAACATGAGATTTGGAGAGGACAGAACATCCAAACTGTATTACCTGCAGGTTGACATTATAAGTTCATTTTGTTAAACTCAGTGGAAATGAGAATCAGGTTCAAACTTGGGGTTTATTACTGACTTATAAACCCAGGTGTGCTTTGAATGCATTGGAAAGCAGTAACAATTTAACATTCTGTGATTTTTAGAGGTTTGGCAGTGAAACCTTTTGGTATTTATTTAATAAATCCTGCCTTCGCAGTCATGGATTCTTTTTGAATACACCCGATTTCCCCTGCTTTCCAGCTCTTTTTTCAAGTGACTTTGTTACTAGGTATCATTGTTGCAGAGGAGTAATTTGATTAATTTTCTCTGTAGAAATGGTGATGATGTGGGGCAAATTTACCTCAAACTGTAAACCATACTCACTTTTCCCACAGATGGGGTCTTATTATGTTGCCCAGGCTAGACATGAATTTCTGGACCCAGGTGATCCTCCCTTCTCAGCCTCCCAAGTAGCTGGGACTACAGGCACATGCTACCACATCCAGCTACATTCATATTTTTAAAAAAATCATCTGTAATTCTAAGAGCTCCCCATGTGGATCCTGTGTGGAGCCTACCAAGTGGCCCATCTGTGTGGAAAGCTGCCCTGCAATATGGGCCCCAAAGTTTTCCTTGGTTTTCATGTATTTGAGCAAGTTGCTTAAAGGTGCCTGGTTCTGTGTGTTTGAGATTATTAATTCCATTCTTACTAATAGTTTAGAGAACCATGATTGTGCATACATGCACCTGTTTGTTTAGTATATATTTATTGAGCTCCTAACATATGTCATGCATTGTTATAAGTAGTGTTGGAGTTACAGCATCCAAACCAAATAGACAAAATCTCTGCATTCATGAAGCTTTATTTAATGGGGAATATAGAAAAAAGTATAAACACATAAATCTTAAAAGTATTTTGGAAAGTGAGGGATACTATTTAGAAAAAGAAAACATGTAAAGAAGAAAGCCCCCTTACCATATTTGGGGAATGGTAAAATTTTTAATAAGGTGGTTAGGGTAGACCTCACTGAGAAGATGACATTAAGCAAATAGTTGCCGGAGGTAAGGACGTAAGCCATGTGGTTATCTAGGAAGAACACTGTAGACAGAAAGCACCGCCAGTGTGAGGTTCCTGGAGTGCTTGAGGCTTTAGCGAGGAGGTCTGAGTGCTGTATGATGTGTTTACTACCTACCTATAAGAGTTTTATGGATTTTGAGAAGTTTTCTCTCCAGTATGAATATATAGTCTCACAAATGAGGATAAAGTTTATAGCAAATTTTCATGGATTTGAGAATGTCATGGCATTTGAAGGAAAGAGAGGGTGGGCTGTGAAACTTCCTTAAAAATAACCCATTTTTGAACTCGACATGAGTTTTCAGGGTCCTATAATTTTCTTATCATGAATGTCTCACACTGATTGGTAGGTGTGGAAGAATGAATGTTGCCTGAATCTGAAGGCATGAACTCTAGGCCTGGTTCTACCACAATTACTTGTGGGCCTTTAGAAAATATGCTTCATCTGGCCCTGCTTCTGTTTCTGCTATCTTAAATGAAGATAATTTTCCCCCTACTTGTTAAACTTACTTGCAGTGAAGACTAGATAAAAAAGGATATCACTAACACATTAAATTCTGAAGTACCATATAAATATGACTTGTTTTTGCAAAATTTAAGAGCACAGAATGTTGGTCATAGAAGAGTGTTTAAAATAAGCTTTCTCCATTTTTTGTAAGTATTGTTTGAGAGCACAGTGATGACCACTTAATTCCTTTCCTGGAGCAAGACATGTTTCTTGTGGGTTTGATTTGTACGTTACCACTGAAAAACTTCTTCAGTGACAACAGTAAAAAAACCCAAAAGGAACCTAATGAAAATAGTGAAGTTTTACACGTTACATAGTTACCACCCCCGCCCCCCCTCACGCACACAAAGAATGAAAAGAAAATAACTTGGTGAAATATGGTATTTTATATTTTAAAAGCCCTAAATCTTGCTTGTGGAAGTGGGCTTTAGAAAGTTTGCAGCTTTTGAGTTATGGAGAGGTGGTGGAAGATGGATTACCTGAAACTGGATGGAAAGTTGTTCTACCAGGAGTGGCTCATAATGCACATGGCAAACCGAAGTAGCTGTGGTGGATGTTTGAGGTGTGTGCACGCATGCATTTTATGTATCCCTACCCAGCTTAATTCCACTGGATGCAGTTTTCTGAACTCACCTGTTTCTTGCAGGTGAAACTGCACATAAACATGCAAAATTCACATTGTGCTTATATTGTTCCTGCTATATCAAGCACACTGAAACAAATTCATGTTTTCAAAATAAACTTTATAACAGAGCTGTCTGTACAGAGGATGATTCAGTCTGATACAGTCAGGGAACCGTACATAGAATAGAATGACTAGAGTATAATCTGCAAAGGATGGAATGGCAGAAGTAGTCAGAAGAGGTATGCAATGGTTGGTCAAAAAGAGCTTTGTATCCAATATCACAGGGCCTCAAATTGTACTGTAATCATATATCTTTTACCTGTTCTCTATTCTGGCATTTAAATATTCTTGTAAAGAGCTAAGTTGTTACTGATAAAATGTCTGTTGTGTACAGTTGTACAAATTAAATTCACAAAACTGAAAGAACAGCCGTGGGACGTCTAATCCTAGTGAAAGTTAGAAAACACTTTTGTGGTCTTTAGTAACAGAGTTGAATGTTTACCTTTTCCTTTGGTTAGAAGACTGGTATGGGGATTGGAATGAAGAGGTAGGAGAGAGAAATAATTCAGTTCTGTATTCTCCCATCATCTTTATATTTGAACTGAGAAATATGTGTTTCTATCATTCATTCAAATTATTAAACAAAAACAGAGATCAAAATAACAAGAGCAGATGATTAAAGAGAGTCCCATCTGCCCCATATCCAACCTTTCTCTCTTCAACCTCATTTCTACTCAGATTAGCAGATGGCACCAGTTTTTGGCCATGGTCTCTCGTTTTCTGATTACTGTTCTTTTGCCCGCCTCCTTTAAAACAACAGAAAAATTGGTAATGACTAACTGTATGCCCATTGGCCAGGGCACCAATTCCTGAGGACTAGACAGAAGCTTGGCATTCAACCCAGCCTTCTGCCAGGATGGTTCTGCCTGGCAACAAAAAGCCTGGTTGAATTAAGCTTGGGCTTTTAGATCCTAGAAGGCTTGTCTGTTGGTAGCTGGAAAAATAGCTAGTACTAGCAGAGCCTAAAAATCTCAGAGAAAAAAAAGCAGAGGCTCTTAGAAGTTGCTTTTGCTTTTTGTTTTTTTCTCAGACAGAGTCTCATTCTGTCACCCAGGCTGGAGTGCAGAGGTGTGATCTCAGCTCACTGCAGCCTTGACCTCTAGGGCTTAAGTGATCTTTCCACTTTAGTCTCTCGAGTACCTGGGACTACAGGCATGAGCCACCACACCTATCTAATTTTTGCAGTTTTAGTAGAGATGGGGATTCGTAATGTTGTCCAGGCTGGTGTCGAACATCTGAGCTCAAGCGATTCTCCCTCCTTGGCCTCCCAAAATGCTGGGATTGCAGGTGCGAGCTACCACACGGCCAAGTGTTTTTCTGATAAAGACTATAAAGGAAGGTAGGTGTTATTGCCAGTGGTGGGTGGTATAGTGCTGGGTGATACAAAATGCAGGATTCATGAATTCTGATTGTATATGTGACCTCCCTGTAAAGGAAAATGTCCCTCTAACTAAATGGGAAAGGAAGGTTTCACAGATGAGATAGAAGTTCAAGGTGAAAGAACAGACTATGAGGTAACACCTGCCTGCCTGCAGAGAATGGATTCAAGGCTCCTGATGCAATTGAATTATAACCTCATTGTCATCTTTTCTTTTTTGTTTTTCTTTTCTTTTTTTTTTTTTTTTTTTTTTTTTGAGACTGAATTTTACTCTGTCACCCAGGCTGGAGTGCAGTGGTGTGATCTTTGCTCACTGCAACCTCTGTCTCCTAGGTTCAAGTGATTCTCCTGCCTCAGCCTCCCGAGTAGCTGGGATTACAAGCATGTACCACCACGCCTGGCTAATTTTTGTATTTCAAGTACTGATGGGGGTTCACCGTGTTGGCCAGGCTGGTCTCAAACTCCTCACCTCAGGTGATCTGCCCACCTTGGCCTCCCAAAGTGCTGAGATTACAGGCGTGAGCCACCATGCCCGGCCTTCCTTGTCATTTGTGAGTTAAATGCATTTTGGCTTTAATAAAAACAATATGAGTAAATTCTGAACCTTTAACTTGAGTCTCAGTAGTATTTCCCAACAAGTGATGTAAGTAAACACGGAGAAAGGAGTATAGTACTTACAGAATGGCAGCATGAATTCAGCAATTCCTGTTTAGCAAGAAGTCTTGGCTGATAACTCGGGGATATCATAGACCGAATGCAGTTGGCCTTCAGCAAAATTTTTGGTCTGTTCTCCAGTAATCTCTTTGTGAACAAGTAGAAAAGTATAGGCTGGGTGGCATTATGATTATCAGCATTCATAATTAATTTTAAAACTTTTTCCAGTGCCACTGATAAAATTTTATTTCACTCTAGAGATAACTTTCTAAGATTATCATAAATAATCTATCCTTGGATCTATCTTATCCAGATTTTTGTCTTTGACTATGATGAAGGTATAATTTTAAATAGTACAAAAACTTCTTGGGTTATAAATATGGTAGATGGGAGAAACAGGACACATCTGGATTTTGACTCTTTTGGCAGTGGTCAAAGTAAGATTTGCTAGTACTATAAGTGTGATTATGTTTGAAAATCCAACTGTGAAAATAGAGAATTGATAGAGATGAGACTTACGATTTTCAGATGATACTTTCAGTGAGTCAGCAGCATGTATTTAGCTGGCAATAAAGCTAATGGTATTTTCAAGTACCTTAATGAAATCTGTTTTATGTACCAGACTGTACTTTGTATTTAGGGAAGAAGGGATAGAAACTTTGACGGTAAGATTTGTGCAGAGTCACAGATACTGTTAATGTTCACATTCTCCACATTTCATCTTATTTGTACATCACTTTTAAGTCTTTAAAATCAAAATACCTAAGTAACTGTGAAAATTCAGTGGATTAAAAGCTACTTTGGGAAAGACAGTAAAACTTTATTCAAATAGGGATTTTCATGTGTTAATTTTTTGAAAAATCAACAATTTTAAGAAAAAAATATGATATATGAAAAACTAGATAGTTAAGTTGAAGTTTGAACATCTTTCAAAGAGTAGGGAAGTTTACATATTACATATTATAAATTTTAAAATTCAGTTCCAGACATTTTTTGTTCATTTGTGTATATATATATATATGTGTGTGTGTGTATGTGTGTGTGTGTGTGTGTGTATGCCATAAGCCATGGAGATTCAGAACTAATAAAAGGCAAGTTTCTTGTTCATTAAAAGCTAATAAACTAATTTAGGAGGAACTAGAAAAAGTTTTAAGGTTAAGGGGATGCAAAATTGATTAGCAAAGGCAGATCAGAAAGAGTTTCTGACTCATGCTTCATTGGTGAGAGCAGCAAGGAAGAACTGGGAATGACAATCATGAGTTTTGGCTGACTTAGAGGCAGAGTCTTTTTTTTTTTGAGACGAAGTCTTGCTCTGTCACCTAGGCTGGAATGCAGTGGCGTGGTCTCTGCTTACTGCAAGCTCCGCCTCCCAGGTTCACACCATTCTCCCACCTCAGCCTCCTGAGTAGCTGGGACTACAGGTGCCCACCACCACGCCCGGCGAATTTTTTGTATTTTTTAGTAGAGATGGAGTTTCACCATGTTAGCCAGGATGGTCTCGATCTCCTGACCTTGTGATTCGCCCGCCTCGGCCTCCCAAAGTGCTGGGATTACAGGCGTGAGCCACCGTGCCCGGTCAGGCAGAGTCTTTTTAAACTGCTGTTTGGGGCCGGGCACGGTAGTTCATGACTGTAATCCCAGCACTTCGGGAGGCTGAGGCAGGCAGGTCAGTTGAGGTCAGGAGTTTGACATCAGCCTGGCCATCAATGGTGAAACCCTGTCTCTACTAATTAAAGAAAAAGAAAAAAAGAAAAAATTAGCCAGGTGTGGTGGCGGGTTCCTATAATCCCAGCTAGTTGGGTGGCTGAGACAGGAGAATCGCCTCAATCCAAGAGGCGGAGGTTGCAGTGAGCGGAGATCCAGTCACTGCGTTCCAGCCTGGGCTGGGGAAGGGAAAAAAAAAATTACTTCATTTTCCCACCTCAGTTTCAGTTTCCTCATCTATAAAATGAGATAACAACAGGATGGAGTCTACACATGAATTAATGACTTTATTTATTTATTTATTTATTTATTTTGGAGACGGAGTTTCACTTTCATTGCCCAGGCTGGAGTGCAATGACACAGGTCTTGGCTCACTGCAACCTCTGCCTCAGGGTTTGAGTAGTTCTCCTGCCTCAGTCTCCCAAGTAGCTGGGATTACAGGCACCTACCGCCATGTCTGGTTAATTTTTATATTTTTAATAGAGATGGGGTTTCACCATGTTGGCCAGGCTGGTCTTGAACTTCTGACCTCAGGTAATCCACTCGCCTCAGCCTCCCAAAGTGCTGGGATTATAGGCGTGAGCCATCGTGTCTGGCCTTGAAGTAATTTTTTTTTAATATTACACAGATAAATGGAATTCTCTAGGAAGCACATCCAACTGCTGAACCTGTGATACTTTTTTCTTATGGAACATTGATTGAACAGCTTCCATGGGTGACCTGGTTTGGATTTCCATAGTGCCTTGTTTATAATGCTGAATACGTTGTTGGTTTTTACGTTTGTATCACAAAAGTAAAGGTTCACGGTTAGATCTAAGCCCCTTGGGGGACAGGAACTATGTTCTATTCATACTTTGAATTGCCAGTGTCTGGCATGTAGTAGTGATTAATATATTTTTTTAAATGAATGTCAAGTATTATGACAGGCACTTGTATATAAAGATCAAGAAGAAGTGACCTCTTCCCTTGTGAGAGGCTCACTATTGTGATAGCCCAACCTCTGAACAGAGGAATTACCATCGAGGGCCTGTTATAACAGACATGCGCTGTTTGAGTTCAGGGGAAATATGTGCTTGCTCAAAGAGGGAAGTTTGGGAGGTGTACGGGAAGGAGGACCCCACCTGGATCCTAAAGGCTGAGCTGACTGCTGAAGAAGAGAGGGGCATTTGGGCCTGGTCACCAGCTGTGCAAAATCAGCAAGGGCAAGGAAGTGGCTGATGAAACAGGGAGATTCCCAAATGTGATCTGTGAACTCAAATAAAATTGAAAATTTTACTCAGTGTAATTTTAGTGTATTTTATGTGCATGTCCCAAGGTTTTTTGAAAATTAGTTTTATATGCTTGGCATATGGAGCAATTCTAAATTAGTGTATTTGATTAACGTTGTATGCTAGTACTTTGAAATTCTGCAGTTGGACTGTGTGTATATTGTGTATAATGTTACCTCTTTTCTGACTTCATGAACCTAACATTTAAAGTGGAAACAAATGCACGCATGTGTTAGTGTTTAGTGCAGTAAGAAAGCACAGCCCACCACTTCCAAGAAGTGAGTGGTTGCATAGGGTGCCCCGTCCTCAGAACACTGCTCATTGTACATTTTTTATTCCTCAGCTCCTTAGTTCTACTCAAAGTCTAATATTAGTTTAACTACCAAATGGCAGAAACCAGAGTACATTGTACATTTTTCTAGAGGGATACAACTGGAAAAAGTTTTGCAGAGGCTCATATAATGCTATTTGTACATATTTTCCTTCCGTGGTGACACTTAGAATTCATTTCACATTGCCTGTGAGCAAAACGAGGAGGGGGGAGAAGCCTGTATTTGATAGTTTTGTATGTTCCTCTAAAGAAGGAGAGTGCTTGAAAAAAGAAAGGCAGGCTTTCAGATGTTGTCTGAACAAAGCTATGGAAATGTAAGACGAGAGCAGCATCTGGAGGTTTTCAAACACTGGAACACGGGCTGCACGCTTCTTTTGCTGTTGGAGGAGTGAAAAGCTGTTTCCTGTCATTTCCCATCTTGTCACTTCCAGGACCAACATCTTGCTACTTCTTGCACCAGCTGCTGCTGCTGTTGTTTTTTTCCCCCCCTCCACAGACAGATGGTAACAGAGCTTTGATAATCCTCCCCCAACTACCCCAGTTCTAAAGAAGTTTGCGGTGTGGTACCTTTATAAAATGATCATATGCCCTGATACCCACTGTAGCCTGTTACTAGAGTTGGGAATGGAGCAGAAGGATGTGCTGCAGACTTTTAATGTCTATGGCATTCTTTGTCGTGTCTTGTGGGAAATGCTGTGCAGTAGCCCCATCTCTGTGGATGCTTTGATTTAGCTTCTGAGGTTATACTTAGAAAAGGGGAAGAAGTGGGGAGTGAACTTTGGTACCTTTCCATAAGAATTTGAGATTTCTGATCAAGATTTCTCTGTACTTTGAATCCAAGATGGGAGTTGCTCTTGATATTCTTGTTTGTCTCCCTAGGTTTTTGCAAAGCAGAATTAGGCATAGTGGATATACCATCTTTTCACAGAGCTATTTATCCTTAATTACTTTTTTTACACCTATTTCTTCCAATACTTTTCTTGTATTACCTCGTGCAAATAGGAACTTAGAAGTTAATGCAGAAAATGCCCTACACATGGGAAAGATATTTGATGCAAACAACCTTGGTTTTGTTTAAGTTTTATTACATTTATTATTACAAACTAAAAATGATAACCTCAAGGAGGGAGCTTAGCCTTTCTGTCCCCCCCTAAATCATGGTTGCTTTTCTAAGTATAAAAGTAACATACCAATTGTAGAAAACTTCGAAAGTAGAAAATCTGTTACAGAAAAGACAAAGTCATCCATAATTCTTTAATAACCACTCTGACATTTGGTATATTTCCTTGTAGCTTTTTTTAGAGTTATGTGTGCCTGTATTTCTCTTGTATACTTATAAACTTACATTCATACTCTGGCCATATTCCAGAATGGATCAGGTGGTAGTAATAGTGGTGATGATAATGGCATTACCAAAAATTTATTGAACATTTATTATGTGATAGTCACTATGATAAGTGCTTTACATGTATTATACATTTCATTTCTCACATCAGTTCTATAACGTAAGGATTATTTATTTTGATTTTAGACATGAGAAAAGTGAGGCTGAGAAACATTAAGTAATTTCCCCAAGGTCACACAGTGCACACAATAGGTGAAGCTGGGATTTGAACCCAGATAGTCTGTCTTCAGAGCTCATGCTGTTTATCATTTGCTCATCTATGTTTAAAAGGTCTGAATATTTTTAAAAGTATTGATGCATATAGCCTAAGGTTTTCTATTAATTCAGACT